>NC_138102.1:57553366-58753366 GCF_964146895.1 Miniopterus schreibersii
ATTTCACATAATTCTCACAGAAATCCTATATAGTGGGTATCATTATCTTGACTTTATAACTGTACTAAATAGGATTCTCTAAACTGGATTGAGTTTATAATATGCCTTTTGAGAAAAGAACCATCTTCTGTTTACTCAATTTCAACATGTAAAATATAATTATGTATTTGTCAAACCTAGTTTTTTAATCATTATAAAGATTCCTTGTATGATACAGGCCATACATTACATTATATAAGAATTTTTCTTAAATTATTAGTATCAAACACTTCATATATTATATACAGACTGTTATATAAATCAATTTGCATTTAAAATTTATAAAAATGTTTACAATAAGAAAAGCACAATTTTTATATACTTTATAAAATATAAAGTCATAATCTTTTTCATTTACTGAGTTGAGGGAGGGAGAGAGAGAGTGAAAGAGAGAAAGAGAGAGAAATGTCAGTTTGTTCTTGCATTCATTGGTTGATTCTTGAATGTGCTCCGACTGGGGATCAAACAAACAACCTTGGCATATCTGGACCACACTCTAACCAACTGAGCTCCCTCGCCAGGGATTACATCATTATCTTAAAGAAAAAGAGAAGTTTGTTTAATTTATTTTTTATTTTTAAATATGCTTTTATTGATTTAGAGAGAGAGAAAGGGACAGGGAGAAAGAGAGAGAAAGAAATATCCATGAAATAGAGAAACACTGATGATCTGCCCCTAGGTCACAACATGGGCATGTGACCTGACCAGGTATTGAACTTGTGACCTTCTGGTGCATGGGGTGATGCTTAATCAACTGAGCCACATCAGCCAGGGCAAGAAGTTTGCTTTATATAGTGTAGTATCTAAAATAAAATATTTTCAAAATATCATCCTGAGTTCTAATAATGCACACTGATATAAACTAGATTACCTCTGCTCACTTGAGGAGACCTTCTTATATGCTAAGGCCTTCTGGAACCCGCATGTTAGAACTATATTTTTATATAGATGAAATGACACAGAAATGTAAAAAGAGTGTTTGAAATATCAAAATACCACATTTTAAATAATATTAAAATAAAAATGTAATGATTGATAAAACAATCTTGATATTATAAAACTTAAATATCAAACACTTAACCAAAATTAAATTTATCAGCAAAAGTGACATATAGATGCTGAATGCTGAATTCCCAGTGAGCTTGAATGGTTGGATGGATGACTGGCTGTGGAGAAGACATCATAAAGCATAAGGTAAGTATCTAATATTTAAACTAAACCTTGAAAAAACAGGAAAAAAAAATGATGTTTCCTCCTCCTACATTCTCTGTTTTGAAAAAACCATTATTCACCTAGTTTCCCAAATCCAAACTTTGTAAATACCCTTATCCCTGCTCAATCTATTCCAATTGCTCGCTGAAATCAGCACATAAAACACACCAATAACAAAGGTAGTAAGGTATATATGAGGAGAATAACTCCTTTCTATGATTAATTTATTCAACATGTATGGGTTTTATGTAATAATAATGTAAAATTCTTAAATTATTATTTCTAAAAATTCTAATATTGGATAACAGGATTTGAAATAAGCAGAGGCTTTTGGAAATTTAGTCTTTGTAAAAATTTACTCCAATCTGCTGTATATGTATAGTGACCATGATAAGGGCTATTTTTTAATATCTTTAACCTAAGACATCTGAGCCTACCAACGTATAAGTTTTTAGTTGTCTAGTAGTTGTTTACTCTTATATAACTTATTATTGCAATAAAATTTTCTTGTTGTTAGTTTATTCTTATTAATGCTGTTGTTGTTGTTGTATAGAAATGAATTATAATTTTTTCTATCTACCATACCACCTGTCCATGTTATCCCAATATTGGTCCCCTTACATATAAGGCAGAAAATATAGACTGCACTCTCTGTCAATAACCATATGAAATTAAGCAAGTCATTTCACCTTTTAAGTTTTCTCTCTGGAAAATCAGGTTGCTATATGCTTTAGACTTTCCCATTGTTTACTAAAAAATAAAGATGTCAGGTAAATATTTTCATACATTATGCTAATGTTTAAATCCTAAAATAAAATTTTAAATAACTATTGGAGTTTTTATTGTATAATCTTAAATTGCTTTTTATTCCTGTCAACTTTAGAATATTTAGTTTTATATTCTCCTGTATATTTATGTTTTAGCAGAAATGATCTTTTGCTTTTATAGGTTCCAAACAATGGTGCTGTAAAACCATTAGCTATTTATATACCCCACTTCATTTTACACGTTTTTCTTAATTTGCCTGTTTTTCAAAGATGAATTTTATATTCAGAACAATAACAACTGGTTAATGAAAGACAAATACAAGGATACCTAGTTTTTCTTCAATTTTGCCCATTAATGAAGGTCTAAAAATAGGCCCAAAGCGAAGGGATGCTACAAAACACAATACCTTGCATTGAATTGAGATGTCTGTTTCAGGGGAAGAGATCACATAACTTTTACCATAGTACTTATTATTTTCATATTGATTTAATAACATAAATTCTATAAAGTTGAAGATATGACAAAGAGATAAAGACGAACATGTCTATTAAGCATTGTATATGGGTGTGTGTGTTTCTTTTGCTACAGATCTATGAGTTTCAAAGTTTTCTTCCTTTGTGCTTAACCTTTTCTCCTAGAGCTCAGGGATAAGTAATAGCACTGCCTTAATTTGTGCAGAAAAAATTAGCAGCACAGCACCTCACCCACAATTCACTCTGATTGACAGAAACATGTGGTCATACACTCCTATCACTCTATCATGTTAGGTATTTTCCATTGAAAAAGAGAATATATTAAATGCGGTCATTGGCATACATATGTAAACACTAGAGGAAATGGAAGTTTCCAGTTATTTCTTCTTCTTCTTTTTTTTAAACTTATGTTTATTGATTTCAGAGAGAAGAAAGGGGAGGGAGAAAGAGAGATAGGAACTTCAATGATGATAGAGTCATTGACTGGCTGCCTCCTGCATGCCCCTTGCTGGGGATCGAGCCCACAGCCAGGGCTTGTGCCCTGACTGGGAATTGAACCCTAATCGCCTGGATCCTAGGTCGATGCTCAACAGCTGAGCCACGCCAGACCAGGCTCCATTTGTTTCTTAAGCAGGCTACTTGTACAGTTTTTCATAGATAATAATAACCCCAGGTTGCAACATCACTAGTTTTACAATATTTGAAGTTATTCCTTTTTTACATTCATGAAAATATTTTAGTTACAGTTGTAAAGCTATAATAGAACTGCGTATTCAAATATATGTCCCCATGTGTCCCATTTCACAAAGTGTACAGCTTGTTATTATTTCGCCTTAGTTATGTAAAACATAATTATACAATTTTTCCCCCCTTAGAGACAGAAATGAATTTGTCAGCTATCCAAAAATAAAAGGGAAGTACAAAAACTCCACATACTATGTCTCAACCTAGGTCTCCTTGAAAACACAAATTGAATCAAATGGTGCCTATGGATTTGGAAAATGGTCCCTGAGGGCAGGAATGAGAAGCCAATGGAGTGGACCAAGGGAAGAAGGAAAACCAATCTAAGAAGCATTGATGAGGTGACCACTGCTAAGAATGACCATCAACCAACATGCTCACTACTCTTTTTTAATGGCTAGAGAGTGTGTTTTATGGTGCTTTGCATTAAAATAATTGAAGACACTCTTTTATATTTTTAAGGAGAAAACTTCAAGGCAGTTTAGACTCCTATGAACTTTTGAGAAATATTAAACCTCCAAGTAAAATGCATTCATGAATCCTTTATCAAGTAGTAGAATCTTAAAAGTTTGCTAAAGACTCTAAGGAAAATCTTGGGAAGAGAAGTAGGACAAAAGCGATTTAAGATAAAAATATTTCCAACATTGGTCTCTTCTAATCAAGGATGAGTACAGAAAGGAAAAATTAACTGTCAAAATGAATGGCCTTCATTCCTGAAAGGCAAATCCTAAATTCTTGGATATTAAACTTCCCTCAGAAGCATAACAAAAAAAGTGGAGCTACAAAGTACTCTTGAAAACAAATCATGTGCAAATGGAGGGTCTCATTCCAGTGGGTTTTCCATTTGGTCACCTTTACTTGCCATCAACACAGCCTTAACAGAAGCACCACACACTGGAAGTAACAGAGGAAAACCACGGGGGAGGTTTGATCCTAGAGCGTCAAGGGAAGTTTCATGGATTTCACTGACTTTGGAAAGCTGAAAGGTCAACATCTGGATATTGTGTTATTTCTGCAATAAAAATAGAGACAGACTCATAGATAGAGAGCAGCAAGCAGACAGCTGACAGGATGGGGGGTTAGGAGGCTGGATGCAGGGGAAGGGGGTGGAAGGAGTGAGAAAATAAAGGAAAAAAAAACTCATGGACGTGGACAAGGGTGTGGTGATTGGGTGGGGGTGTAGGTGGAGGAGAGTAAAGGGGTTAAGAGAGGGCAAATATAAAGGTGAAGGAGGGAGACTTGACCTGGGGTGGTGAACACACAATGCAGTGTACAGATGATGTGCTGTGGAATTGTGCACCTGAAACCTGTATAATTTTTTAACCAGTGTTATGCAATAAATTCAATTTTTAAAAATAAAAAGTAAAAAAGTAAATACCCTCCAAGTCCTCTGCCTACTGATAAAGGTGGGAATCATTTATCCACAAGCTGACATACCCGTATGGTCAAGATCAGTCCTGTAGTGTTGATGCTTCCTTTTTCTAGGTGTGCATGTGTGATTGCCAACTGGTTTATCACAAGTGTCATCTTCCATGGCACCAGAGAAGCCCCTGAAAAAAAGAAGTGAAAATTCTACAGAAAGATTTGGGTTTAGAGACTGTCCGCTTATAACTAAATAAGACTAATCAATCTCAGCTTGAAACTGGTTGATGATGGAACAGCTCAATTTAGAGTTGGGGCCAAGAGTATTTCTTGTGGCACAGAAATTATGCTCCATAGGACTTACATCTGGAGTGCTGTTCCATTCTAGTGTTAACTAAAGCAGAACTAACTACTCTGAGTTACTCTGGAAAAAATGTATAAATTTTACATCCATGTTACTCAAGTAAAATCTACTGAACTAAAAACAAAATACAAAATAAATTTTTATTTGTCAATATCTTGACTATCATTTTAGGAATCCTACCTTGTTTTAAAAGAAAGAAGTACCATATTAATTGAAGCATGCAGAACAAAAGAGTGGGTGGGCAAAGGAAATTGGACAAAAAGCATTTTTAGCTGTAAATTGAACATACAGCCACCAGGAAAGTATCACAACCTAGAGGTATGTTGAAAACAAAATTGGACTTCCTGATTTTATTTGTGGTAATAAAGCAGATATTTCTGAAGGGGGGAAAAAAAGGGAAATTATGAAGACACAGAAGTGTGTTTTTTTACTAAAAGTGATGGCTTACTTTTATAGTCTAGATGTTCTAATATCAAAATCAAATAGTATTTGAAATGACTGAGTTTTATTATAATATTTGTTAGTTGGGAAAACTAGTTTGCTTTTCTGAAAAATTTATGCATTTAATTTATAGACTTATCAACACACTTGCTTTTAATACAATGCACACCCTTTAGCTGTTTATGGTTGAATTAACTATTAAGATTTAAAAAAAACCTAAAAGGAGTAAAAGTTAATTACCCTAACAAATGAACACAGAAGAAACAGGATGCATCTACAGGTGGTAAGTCATTTCAACTGTGAGGGAAATGGGAGAGCAAGAGTGATAGCCAGCTGTTCAAAGCAGTGCGAATTGTACACAGCAAACCTGATCTTGAAATCCAAGCTAAAGCTTAATGCAATCCTTTCAAGGCTGCAGACACTTAAGAGGAAAAAAATGAGGGGACAATTTGCTGTAGAAAATTACATTGATAATTATGATCTGTGATCCAGACATCAAATTGAAGCTCTCTCATAGTCAATAGTCCAAAATTAGAAGCACAATTTGGTTGTACTGGAACAGTAAGTGAAGATTCCCTATTAAAATGCATAGTATAACCATCTGGAATGACACCCTGTTACTACACCATTCATCCTTAAGCAGATGTTTGACAAACTCTTTTGAGAATAACTAGAGTAGGTGTATTAAGAAATGAAATAATCACAGAACTTTTCCAACATATTTTGGAAAATATAAAATGAAGATTTTAAAATTTATTTAATAACAGATAAAGGTTATCCACAAATCCACAGAAAAAAATATAGAATTAATTTTGTCATTAATAAATATGTACGATGACCCATAGTAAACAACAAATACTCACCATATTAAAGTAATCAGGAGAATTCATTAATGAACATATCCTATAGCAGGTGATAGAATTATTTAAACTCATACGAGTTATCTCCTGAGGTATTGTTATCAAATTGAATATGATGTAATTCAGTCAATTAAATTCCATGTTTGTTGTGAGATTTATAATTTTTCCACCTATTTTTAATTACTTTTATTCCTTTTTAATAAGATAGTTTACTTTAATTAGTATTTTACACATATTTAATATCAAAGGAAATGCCAAGAAAAGCCACTAGTAGTATCATCTCCAAATATAATCACTTATTGAAGTTTTCCCTCCTTAGGTTTTTCTATAATTTAATAGTTATAGTGTTATTTAACTAGAATTTCATGAGAAATTTTACCTGATTGTGAAGAATTTTCAGAAAAATATTTATTTTTTTAACCTCATTTCTATAAAGATTATATACACTGAGCCTCAGACAGCTGCCTTAGACTATTTCAACACTTCCCTTAAAATGAGGGAATCTTGTGAATGTGTAAGATCTTGAAGTTTTAGTTATCATGTGTATTACATTCATGTACATTATAAATCTTAAAATATAATACTATAATTTTGCTTTAAAACCATAGGTTTTTTTAAAAATATACTTTTTAATATTTCAGCCATATTAATATTTCCAATGTGCTTCAGTTTGTCTTTGAATAGCTGTTTCTGTTTTTTGCATTCTTGTCATGCCAAAACTTACTATAGTATTTCTTGTATTGGAGGTTTGTATCTCATACCTCAACTCCTATATTTCCCAGACATACACTCATTTATTTAATTTACTACTAGATTACAGTACAGTTGTCTTTTTCTTTGGGAATATATCACTGACATGACTAAAGTGGTTAATATGCCCGCTAAATTGAAAGTGGTCATTTTTCTCTATATTTGTTTAATAAATTTATGAATGAGAAGAAACACTAAACTAAGGAATTACTGAAAGAAAGCATGAATGAATGCATGTATGAATAAGTAAACAATCTTTAGTGACATCCAATGTTGTGTCTTCAAGTTCCTATATATCCAAGTCAGCCACTAATTCTGTGTATAATTAATCTCAACAATTGTGTTTTATTGAAATAAATATATAAATGAATGATGAAACAAAATTGTTATATGCAATTGCTCTTACTTTTGTTTGTGGAGTAGATCAGTGTCCTAGTTACATTCATAAATTAGAGACAAACTAGGAAATTGCACTAGGAAAGTAATGAGTGGAAGAAAAGAACTCTAATAAAATCAAGGGAAATATGTAAAATTGGAAAATAAATGTTAAAAATGGAAATTGAAAATATAATTA
Organism: Miniopterus schreibersii; assembly: GCF_964146895.1. Taxonomy (NCBI): domain Eukaryota; kingdom Metazoa; phylum Chordata; class Mammalia; order Chiroptera; family Miniopteridae; genus Miniopterus; species Miniopterus schreibersii. Next base: position 57,560,951 of record NC_138102.1, read on the forward strand.
CTGTGTATCCACAAATATATCAGGAATCATAATAATTACATGTCAATTACATTCTAAACTCAATAGAAGCATAAGAAATAAAACAAGAATATCAAGTAAAATATGTATTAAACACATGAATACATGTACAATGAATGATTGAAAGTAAAAGAATAGAAAATATTCAAGAAATAGTCAACAAAACAAAAAAGGTGATGCTATGTTAGTATTACATAAACAGATCTTAGCAGCTGAAAGTTTTATCATATAAGGATAAACTTTATCTTTAAAGATTAAAAAATTAAGAGGTTTAAATAATTTTAAATGTCCATACTTCTAATATGGATCTAAAATACATGAAGTGATATCAAAAAGGTACAAAAATAAATTAGCAATTTTATCATCATATCAAAGATTGTTTTAACACACAGTTCTCATTATTTGATTAATCAAAAAGGCCAAAATTTATTGAGACTATGGATAATGTAAACAAAGGAATTTAGCAAATTTCAGCTATAGGGACACATAGAGAATACAATTTCACTGGAGAATTCACATTCTTTCTAAGCACAAGTTTACAAAACTGATTTTATACTTGAGCATTAAGTGATTTTTAACAAATTTAAAACAGTAAGTATCCTACAATTCACATTATCTAATTAATATTTTAAAAAAAAAGCCTAAATCCTTAAGCAAAATTTAGAAGTGTAAAATGCCTTACAAAAGTCAGATGTCGATAAAAAAGTCATAAATATATTGAGAAATTTTTAAAGATATCTTGATGAAAATGTAATTATTCAATATTTTAAGATGCAAAATATTACATATAGAAAAAATATTGTCATCAGTTCTTATATTTGCAAATAAAAAATACATGAAAATAGTAAGATGAACATCCAACATAACATTCTAGAAAAATAGTTACAGAATAAAAAATGTAATGAAATACATAAAATTAATAAAAATCTAAAAAAGTGATAAATAAAATCATATATAAAGATCCCCAAGAGGATGAATGCTAAATTGCTTGTTTTAAAATAATGATATAATTAACAAATCAATTCCAAAATTGGTCAATATGTATTCAAGAAGTTACAGATGTGCACTAGGTTCCCCTTTTCTGAACATCCTTGATAGCACTTGTTGTTTGTTGATTTATTGATAGCAATTTTGACAGGTGTGAGGTGATACCTCACTGTAGTTTAAATTTGCATCTTTCTGATGATTAGGGACCTTGATTGATCATTTTTTCTTATGTTTCTTGGCCATCTGTATATCCTCTTTGGAGAAGTGTCTATTCAGGTCCTTTGCCCATTTTTTAATTGGATTGTTTGTCTTCCTTATGCTGAGTTGTATAAGTTTTTATATATTTTAGAAATTAACCCTTTCTTGGATATATCATTGACAGAGAATATGTTCTCCACACAGCAGGTTCTCTTTTCATTTTGTTGATGGTTCTTTTTGCTGTGCTGAAGCTTTTTAGGTTGATGTAGTCTCAAGAATATACATTCTTTTCAAGTACACATGGAACATTTTCTAGGATAGACCACATGTTAGGACATAAAACAAGTCTCAATAAATTTAAGAAGTTGAAATCATATTAAGCATCTTCTCTGACCATAATGGTATGAAGTTAGAAATCAATGAGAAATTAAAAAAAACCCTGAAAAACACACAAAGACATGGAAGCTAAATCACATTACTAAACAATGACTATGCTAACAATGAGATCAAGGAAGATATCAGAAGATACTTTGATTTTTCTAATATCACTTAATACAAAAGTAAAAGTTTGAAACAAATATTATTTGACACTTTACAAGATATAACTAATTAGTATATAATGAATAAATTTGGTTTATTAAAGGAATTCAAAAGTAGTTTATTTAAAGAAAAACCCCGATATAATTTACAATAATAAATGATTAATGGAGAATTTCTATGTAATCATAGCAATAATTGTAATCTATATCCTGCATCAAATAATCACTTCACAGGGAAAACACAGCCATAGATCTTCAGCACCGTTCTGAGAAATTCCTTTTGTCTAGAATGCAGTACCTCTGTTTTTGTTGTTGTAAGATCATTCCATTATTTTGAATATGCAACTATGTGAAATGCACAGTTAATTGAGGCACAAAGAGCTCATGCGAACCAATTTTCTTCTAATGTAGAATATTGAATATTTTATTTAAAGTATTTGCCTTCATTGTAATTATCTTTCATTGTAATATTTGGCACTTTATTTGACATTTCAACTTAGATCCTTTAACAGTATCAGTTTGAGTATCATATAAAAGAAAACTCATAATTTTGGCATAAACATGCAAAGGTTTCTTTTTTATTCTGAATGTAGACAGCTAAATACTGGTACATATTTCCAAACTATTTCAAATTATACCTTTCTTGTCAATATCTTGACATTCTGCATCACTCATCAAAGTTGCTTCAGGGACCAAAGAGAGCTACTGGAGTCTCCAGAATCATACGCACATGACAGGCAGGAGGGGGGAGAAAATGTGAAAAGCAAAAGGGACCGCACCACATTTCTCTTTCTTTTAAAAATCTCTCTCTGAAGCCCTGCCCAGCAATATCTGTTTATATCTTATTTACAAACCCTTGTCATGTTGCCACACCTACCTGCAAGGGAGCTGGGCGGTGCGTTCTTTTATCTGGCCACACCACTGCCTCACATTAAATCAGGGCTCTGATACTAAGCAGGAATAGGACGCCACTGGGGATCTCTGCCACAACTGCTTTTCTGCTTTTCAATGCGTAGGCATCAACTCCCTTCTGGATAAAAATGTTTATCCTTAATATTATATTTGAAATTTCTAAAAATCCTAAACATTACCTCCTCCATCAATTACATATATTTATAAAATATATTTATATTTAGAAACATATTTTTTAAGTTTTTTGTAAAAAAAAAAATATGTTTCTGAATTTAAAAATAAGCCACTATTGCCTTTAGTCCCCTAAGAATAAAATCTAAATTATTTGCTATTAACATTCAAGGATATTAACACTTTGATCCTTATTTATTTAACCTAATTTACCTTCTTTTCTACATGGGAGATCACTTAAATTGAATTAACTTGAGCATTTTATTCTGCATATCATAGAATTAGTAGGTCTTTACCTGTTCTCCCTAACTGCTTAAATTTCCTCCTATACACTCATAATTTCAAGATTGTGCTTTTTAACTACCTCATTGAGAACATCTTCCAATCTCCAGTAGCCTTTACTGGTTCTTCCCACCTCTCAGTCCCTACCAGCTGAGCCATTCATTTACACTTAATACATAATTTTTATGTATATTGTAAGCATAGGAGTATTTTAAGCACTAACAATTGCAAGGGTTGTGGTTTAAACTATTTTGCAACACAGAGGTTTACTACAGTTCTCAGAACATACCAGGTGCTCGAAGTTTTGAAAATACTTAAAATGAACTTTGCATATATTTATGGAAAATCAAAGATGACTCTGAGATGAAAGGCAAAATCAGATCTTCAGTTCTAAGGTCCTGGCTGGGTAGCTCAGTTGGTTAGAGTGTCTTCCCGATACTCCAAGGTTGTGGGTTTGATCCCGGGTCAGGGCACATACAAGAATCAACCAATAAATGCATAACTAAGTGGGACAAATCAATGTTTCTCTCTCTCTCTCCCTTCCTCTCTCTCTAAAATCAATCAATCAATCAAAAAGCTCTTTAGATCTAATTGTCATTCTAGAATTGTTTTCTTCATATTTTTAAGTAATGAATAAATTGTTATACTCTAACAACCATAATTCCTTTTGTTTAAGAAATAAATCACATCTTCCTTGACAATATGTTAACCATGTTAATAATTCAACCAAATGATAAAACGGTTTATTTGTTTACCTAAATATTGCACACATTTAAGAATTTTTACTGTAGAAACAGAAAACTTTAAATGTCAAGCAGCCCTACATTATAAAAAATGACCGAGAGAGAGTTAGAATGTAATGAATTAGTGTCTTGTTTTCTAATCTCTCTGACATTTTAATGATTTAGTATTCAACTTCTTAAGAAAATAGTAAAGGCAAAATAATTTTATTTAATGCTTTAATGCATTTTATTTTTAATCCTCATTGCTCAGGGATAAGACCATCTGTGCTGTATTAGCTGGGTCAAAGTTTTTCTTAACAAAACCAAGAGTTTCCTTATGCCTGAATATACAGGTGCTATGACTCATGCAGTGGGAGTGTAGTTAACAAAGCATTAGTTTAACTGCATAATCTAACTCTCACAGAGAACCAAAGATTGTCTGCTGCAAGAATTGAGTTTTATGTTCATGACTGATGAGATTGTTGTAGCAAATGAAAAGAAGGCTTCACTGATGGCACACATATGTTAGTTGCTGATAAGATGCTTTCTTGGTTGGATTATTTTTATGCCATCTGTCTTTAATAAACTTATTTTTTTTCTGACCACTTATTTTTTGATGACTTGTTTGTTAGTATTTTGATGCAAAGACATTTATGCAAAGCCAAAAAATCGCCCAGGAGAAATTATTGTGATTTACAGAGTTATATGCTCAATTAACATTTAATCATTATCAACTACCAATTCATGAAAGTTTTAAGACCCTTGAAAAATCTTTCAGACATAAATTTTTAATGGATAAAATATAATGTAGCAAGGCTAGACTTCCATTAAATTTTCCCCTTAGTTTTTCATTTCTAAGTGATTGGTAGTTTTTATAATTAGTAGTTTTATTAAATATTTTATAATTAAACACCCTTGAATATCTTAATGGCCTCCATAATACCTAGATATCTTTGTGTAACATAGATTAAAATTTTAAAACATAGCATAAATTTACTCTGGGGAATGAGAGTAAGGTGGGTAGCAGAATTTGTCCTTAATTGCTCAGTTGAGATGATTACAAAGAGTAAGAAATAATATTAAAAATTAGGTTTAAATTTAATTTAACCCAAACATTCTGTTAAAAAGCCCACTTTTTTTCAGGATACAGGGAATGTACATAAGTTAAATAATGTGAAAGTAAATAAACTACAGTTTCACACTGCGTGGCCTATGAAGGATGCTGAGCGTGCAATCAGAACAGCAAGGAAATACATTGGATTTCTACCTCTAGGAATTGTCCAGAACCCTTTGTCCTCACATTGATATTTAGCCCCTTATAGGACAACTACTTATCCGTAAAATTCTGAAAGTGTTTGTTTAGTACCGTGATCCAAATACCATGCACTGAATTCAGAGATGAATGAGACTATTTTACCCTCCAGGTGCTCAACGTCTTTGAGGAATATAGCAGCTTGTTTCCATAAAATATAGTAAGATGTGAAATATGAAATCTTACAGAAATACAGATGAGGAAATGCTACTGTATTTGTAACTACAATTTGAAATGTGAAAGAAACCATTCTTTCAGATCATAAGGCAAAAATAGAGAAGTATGCTGCCGGAAGACATTACAGGCATCATGAGAGGCAATAACCTATAGTTATTCTAGGCAATAATATTAGCACTCTTTTGTCAAACTTATTGTGTGCTAAATTGCTTGTCTCCAGCAGGTCTTTAAGTACTCATCTGCTATTTGATATCAACCATCCTTAAAAGTGGCTTCAATCTTCATTGTCACTTTATGATTTAAAAAGGTCAATTTTGTTTAAAGAAATTTCCTGAAAACAATTAATGATTTAATTCTACTTATATTTTCTTTTTTAAATTTTTATTATTTTTTTAAATTCTCACCCGAGGATATTTTTTTCCATTGATTTTTTAGAGAGAGTGGGAGGGAGGGAAGGAGGGGCTGAGGGAGAGAGAAACATCAGGTGCTAGAGACACATCAATTGGTTGCCTCCTGCAAGTGCACGGACCAGTGCACCGACCCCGACCTGTGATTAAACCTGCGACCCAGGTATGTGCCCTGACCAGGAATTGGGGCAGGCCGACACTCTAACCAGTGAGCCACACCAGCCAAGGCATATTCTCCTTATATTTTCTTGACTAGAAAGTAATGGCATGGTGACATCTATCTTCAAAAGGGAATAAAACAGGTATATTTTATATGGTACCATTGTTGCCATGCCTAAAATCAGATTATTACTAAGGAAGAGAGGAGCACTGTTGCATTCCTGCAATGCTATTTTAAAATTCATAAGTATCACAACTAAATGGAAATTTAAATATATTGACTTGTAATTTCAGTGATGCCAACAAAATTGTAAAAGAAAATGCCTTGAACTTATGTGGCATTAAAGGCTGCATTGTCATTTTGAATTTCTTTGATGCGGCTTGTCGTAAATCAGTTCTTCATTTAAAAAATTATTTATTTATTTTATTGATTATCGGGGTGACATTGATTGTTAATAAAATACTACAAGTTTCAGGTATACAATTCTACAGTACATCATCTGTACCTAGCACTATTTGTCCCTCCTTTACTTTCTTCTACCTCCTACCACCCAGCTCTTCATTCTTAAGGAAGCATAAAGTTATAAAATGTATTGGCCACAATGCATAAATTTAGAAGACATGTACATTCATGTTATTGCTTAACAAAGGAAATTAGGTAAAGGACATAATTATGCATTTGTATAATTACAAATTATTGTCCGTCCGTATCTATGGACTATACATATATATTCTTTAGCTAATCCCTTCATCTTCTTTATTCAGCCACCCCCACCCCGTTCCCCTCTGGCACTGGGCTGTCTGCTTCCAGTTCCATTTTGTTTGTCACTAATATGTGGAATCTAATGAATAAAATTTATATAAGTTTAAAAATATATCTCCAGTGTATCTGTTAAATTCAAATGAATTCAGCTAAATGAGAGAAGCTCTTATTTTGGAAATGTACTGAGGCCACAGAAGCCTACTGTTTTGTATTTTCAGTTGAAAAAGGTAGATGTATACTGGTCATCATGACTTTCATCTCAAAAGCATTTTAGCCTAGTATTTCTGAAACCAAGGAGATATTGCACATGTTGAGGCTTTCAAGTATTATACTGAGGAAAGCAGGTCATTTACAACAACGTTTTTAACTTGACAGGGGATTACAAAAACATTGGGTGCTCTTTAACCGTTGTCACAGCCATCTATTACATTAAAAACAAGTTGATTTTAATATTAGTCAAATTAAAAAGCATTGTATTTTGCTAACCTTGGGCATTCATTTGCATAATTGGCTCTCTGCTTGCTGTGTATTATGTGACACCCTCATTTGATTACTTTCATTTTTCTGAAACTCTGAAGCAGCATCTAACATAACCTGCATATTAATATTTCATTTCCATCAGGCCTTATTTTATGTAGTCAAGTTGTAGCAAATGCTACCTTTTCATTAGTAATCTTGTTATAAGTCACTTGTTCCAGAGCTTTTCAGAAAACAAAGTTTAATTCACTATTCTTTTTTTATTTTAATTTATCTTTATTTTTGAAAGTATTAGAGATATCCCCTTTTCCCCCCATTGATCCCCTCTACCGTGCATCTACCGTATCCCCAGGCCTTCTCCATACCAACGTCTGAGTCCATAGATTATGCAGATAAGCATATAAATTATTTGATTAATCTCTCCCCACCCACTCCCTCACCCCGCCTTCCCTCTGAAATCCCTCAGTCTGCTCTATGCTACTATGTCTCTGGATCTATTTTGTTCATCAGTTTATTTTGTTTATTATATTCCACATATGAGTGAGATCATGTGGTACTTATCTTTTTCTGACTGGCTTAATTTACTTAGCATAATACTTTCCAGGTCCAACCATACTGTCCCAAACGGTAAGAGATCCTTCTTTTTTACAGCTGCGTAGTGCTCCATGGTGTAAATGTGCCACAGTTTTTTTACCCACTCATCTACTGATGGGAACTTGGGCTGTTTCCAGATCTTAGCTATTATAAATTGCGCTGCTATGAACATGGGGGTTCAGAGTTCTCTCTGATTGGTGTTTGGGGTTTCTTAGGATATATTCCTAGGAGTGGGATCACTGGGTCAAATGGCAGGTTAATTTTTTATTTTTTGAGGAAACTCCATACTGCTTTCCATAGTGGCTGCCCCAGTCTGCATCCCCACCAGCAGTGTACTAGGGTGCCCTTTTCTCCACACCTTCACCAGCACCTGTCATTTGTTGATTTGTTGATGGCAGCCATTCTGACAGGTATGAAGTGATACCTCATTATGGTTTTAATTTGCATCTCTCTGATGATTAGTGACCTTGATTGAACATTTTTTCATATGTCTCTTGGCCATGTGTATATCCTCTTTAGAGAAGTGTCTATTTAGATCTTCTGCCCATTTTTTAATTGGATTGTTTGTCAACATTAAACATTTTTAATAATAAAAAAATAAAGCTTATTTCTGACTCTATATAAAAAATCTCAAACAGGACTTGTCTGTCTTTTTTCATTTTTCTCCTTACTAATCTACTTATCCAGCTCAAACATTAAAAAACAAACAAAAAATTCACCCTATATGAAAATAGACAATGGATTTAATTCTCTATATAAAATAAGTGCATATGTTCTCATATAAGTTTATAATTGTGTTTATGAAAACAGATTAACAGACAGGCAAAAATATACAGACATACAATTTTCAGTACCAAAATAATGCATTATTTTCAAAATCACTATGGCATTTAACATTTTAATTTTTAAATCAAAATTTGGAATAATAATGTTTCATTTGTAGAAAATATCTTTACAGTGTTTAGTGGTATATGTCAGAAATTTAATTTATTTTTTCCTATAGAACTACAAAGGTACACTTTTCATAAGTTATTGACTACCTTCTAAGGAGAAATGACAAAATTATTTTCACCTTGACAGTGTTCTTTCCAAGTGTCAGAGTATTTGGTGCTAGTCTGAAATTTTCAACAGAAGGAGGAAAAAAAAAACAGGTTAGGGGGGAAAAAAAGGTTTAGAGAAGGAAGTAATAAACTCACCTTTATATTTAGTCCCTTGCCTTTAGTGGTCAAAGTGTATAATTAAACAAAAGTAATGTGACTGCTGCTTTAAATAAAACACACTGAATTGCATGTCTTTAAACCTGATGGTGAGAATTGGTAGTTGATATTTCAGATATCTCTTCTCAATTCTTAAAAAAAGGTGTGCTATGAATCAGTTATTCTTTAGTTTCTGTACTAAGGTTTTCTGGACCTGGAGATTATTGTTATTTTCTGTATACTCTCTTTAAAAAAAGATATGTAAAATTTCAAACAAAAAATTTTGTACAGAGCCTAGAGGTGGCTCATGCAGTGAAGGGCCCTGACATTTATACTTCATTAACTTCTAAAAACCCATTCTTGTGCATTAATAATAATTGACAAAGTCCCTGTCTACATTATTAAGTACTCTTCCTGCAAAGGATAAATAATACTTTGAAATATTAATGTGTTGAGATTTACAAAACAAAGTATAATATAAACAAATTTAGAAAGAATATATTAATTCACTATTTAAAAATACTATTATACTCCACTCAATTTTAGTTATAAAAATGTTTTAAGTATAATCACTTATGCCACTCAAAATTTTAGAGGAAATAGGTTAATGGTCCTATGATATCACCAATTTTAATCTCAATTTGTATTGCAATGTATGATATATAAAATATTTATTACATTTTTAGATAAAACCTTATTAAGCCATATTAACCAAAGAACTTATATGCATATATGCATAACCCATGTACACAGACAATAGTGTGGAGAAGGCCTGGGGGGGGGGCAGGGGTGGATGCTGGGTGAAGGGGATCAGTGGGGGGAAAGGGGACATCTGTAATACTTTCAACATAAAGATAACTTAAAAATAAACAAATAAATAAATAATAAATAAAATAAAGATAGTGCTTTATTAACTCATATATTTACAAAATTAGACATTTTAATGTCTTTGTTTTTACTTGAATATTTTATTACAAAAAATTTTAAACATATAGAAACATTAAAAACTAGCACAGTGAAAGCCCATATAAACCCTGCCAATGCTTGAACACTCCTCTCCACGGCTGATAAAAACATAAAAGGGACATTATAAAGTTGGCTAAATATTTAGAAAATATTATCAATCAAATTCAATAATTGATATCTATTAAAAACACCCAACAACTCAAGAGTACACATTATTTCAAGTACATAGAGAATGTTTAACAAGTTAAAACACATGTTCTGGGCCATAAAACACCCATAATAAATTTCAAAAGGTTAAAATTATCCCAAATGTGTTCTCTTGATACAATTAGATTAAATTAGAAATCAACAAGAAGCATATACCTGAAATATTACCAAATATTTAGAAGTTAAGTTAAACATTTCTAAATAACCCTTAAGTGAAACAAGAAATTAAAATAAAAAATTTTAAAATGTTTCAAACTGATTATAAGATGACAACATATAAATATATGTGGAATAAAGATAATGCTGTGCCTATATGGAAATTTGTGGCTTTAAATGCCTATATTAGAAATTAGAACAGCATAAAATCATTTGTTTAAGCCTCAAAATTAATATATTAGGATAAAAGGGCATAACAAAGCCACAGGAAAAAAAAAAAGAAGAAAATGATAAGAGAAAAAAAGCAATTATATAGAATAAGGACATAGATTTAAGTATGACAACAAAGCCAAAAGTTTGTTCTTCAAAAACACTAATAAAATTGATAAAGCAGCCCCAAGCAATATTGATTAAGAAAATACAGGAAAAAGAGAAATGAACAATACAACAGATGCTAACAATATGAATTATATGTGAAAAATTATGACAGCTTAGTTTAAAAAGAAGCAATTCTATAATTCACCTTACCAAAACAGGGGAAAAAAATGCATTAAAATATAAACAGCATTTTTTTAATAATAAAAAAAGAAATTTCCCCCCCAAAGAAACCTTGAGACACAGATGATTTCACTGGAGAAATTCCATCAACTTTTTCATTAATAAATAACACTACTGCAACATATACATATGCTTTCAGAAAACAGAAGAGTAACGGGTTTTTAACTGTTTACTACTGAAAGGCAGAATTACCCAAATAAGAAAATCTAATACTGACATTACAAGGAATACACTTACATATATCTTTTATGAACACAGACCTTCAAAATTATAATAAAAAATGGTTAAATCAAATTCAGCAATATATAAAAAGTCTGATATGCCCATAGATCAACTGGAATTTAACTGAATAGTTCTATAACACTAAAATCAATATAACAACCACATAAAAATCTTCCCACAAGGAAAATCAGGCCCAGATCTTTTGGGAACATGAATGCATTGTTCATTCTTCAGCCCAGAAGGTGCTGAGGTAAAGTCCTGCAGACAGCAGAAATGGAAGCGTCATCCCCATTCCAGGTTTCCAATACCTACATCGCAACTTCAGGTCAGGAGAGCAGAGCAAGAAGGTGAATATTCTTCTTTTTTAAAATGTATCTTTATTGTTGAAAGTATTACAGATGTCCCCTCCCCCCATAGATCTCCACCCTGCACCCTCCCTCCCCTCTTGAACTCAGAGTTTCATTTGTGCCTTCAGAAGTCGTTTCCCTGCTAGGCCAGTTCTGTGTTATTTATTTTTTAAAATTATGTTTTTATTGATTTCAGAGAGAGGAAGGGAGAGAGAGAGAAAAAACATCGGTGATGAGAGAGAATCATAGATTGGCTGCCTCCTGCATGCCCCCCACCAAGGATGAAGCCTGCACCTCCGCATGCGCCTTGACCCAGAATCAAACCGAGACCTGCTGGTTCACAGGTTGGTGCTCAACCACCGAGCCGCACCCCCAGGGAGCTCTGTGTTATTTTTATATCATTCCTGGAAGCTTAGCAAGAACTCACTCCTCAGCCCTTCCAAAAGCTTTGTAGCCATACTCTCTGTATCCGGTTTCTTCTTGGTTAAAGTAAGATGATTTGTATTTCCTGAGCCGACTCTGTCTGATAGACCCATGTTGTTATTGATATTTTAAGGCCAGATATTTCATACTTGCTTAAAATCAATACAAATGATGTCAAACTGTAACAGTTTTTGTTTGTATTTTTTTATGTCATAATTATTGTCTTCATGTCTGCCGTTCAATAAAGCACACATGCTGTGAGGACGCACAAAGACAGAGACAGGCCCCTAGGCCCCGGGGCAGGACAAAAGGCATACAGGAGTGACTCAGTAAACTGCAGAGGGTGGAGGCAGTTCCAGGAATTAACTTAAATCGGTGGGTTTGACAAATACCAGGTGCACTCAAGCTTCAGGCGCCTGTGGTTGAGAAACATCCTGAGCCCACCCTTCCTGAAGAATTTACAACCCTTGCAACCCTTGCAAGGACAATGATTGCTTGCTCACTGTAACCCTATATAAGCTTGTTGTAAATTTAGATCAGGGTTTGAGTCAGAATTCTACTACTTTGGATATGACCAAACCCCAGCTAAGCTGGAATAAAAGTCCCTTTTGCTGTTACATTATCAGCTCTGGAGTGCTTGTCTTTCCGCCGCATAGGGGATCTGATTCTCGGACATAACAATGCCATAGGGCATAAAATATTTAGTGGAAATATCTGGTAATGTAAGAATATATTCTAAGAATTTATTTTTCATTTCAGTATATATAGATTTAAAATTTGCAAGATGCTCAACATTACTACCAACATTCTTTTGGTGATCTTTGCATACATAGATTAATAGATTTTCAAATTTGTTCAAATTTTCTCTCCTTTATTTAATGCATGGGTTTACTTGTTTAAAATTTGAAGGGAAATTAAAAGCCAAATCTATTGGGGTAGTGTGGAGGAGCACAACCTAGTGAGAAGAAAAGAAGTTCAGTGAATAGAGAAATATAAAGAAACATAATTTCTGTACTTCTCATATGAGCTAGATGACTTATCATAGTCCGTTTTTGTGCCACTATCTTGCCCTACCTGCATTACATACATGTGATTTTCTCTCTCTCTTTTTCCCCCTTCTTCCTGCTACTGTTGGTAATCATGCTCTGTTAACTGTGATTATTCTATTCTAATTAGAAAAAGGACTTTCTAACCTGGCTGGGAGTTGCACCCCCTGGGACATGGGAGTTTACCTCTGAATGGGAGCCATTCTCCTTAACTGCCTATCATCAAAGAAAGATTAACAGCCTTGTTGCAGAAACAAAGGAGTCCTGGATGCTCCCCACTTTTTTGCAACTCCCAGCCCACTTATGCAGATCTCCCAGATAATCTGCTCCTTAGTATGACTTCACCCATAAAAAGTTATGCATTTAAAACAAGCTCATAAAAAACTAATTATAAGCCAATTTTTAATGTTTTTATTAATTTTTCTTACAGAGAGAGAAATGGAGAGGGAAAGAAATATCATTGTGAGAGAGAAACATTGTTTGGCTGCCTCCAACATGTTCCCTACTGGAGATTGAGCTTGCAACATGGGCATGTGCCCTGACTGGGAATCAAACTGGCAACCTTTCAGTGCATGGGATGACACTCAACCAACTGAGCTACACAAGTGAGGCATAAGCCAATTTTTAAAAATGACTTTACATTAATGTTATAAATATTGATAATTCCCCCCAAAATGCAGTCTTAGGCTTTATGTATGAGGAAGAAACGGAGGAAAGACAATAACACAATCATGCATTTAGTCTAATTTCCAAACTTTTTACTTGTTATTATTATTGCCTTCATTTTGATATAATGACAGTGTTATTGCTCTTTGACACCAAGAGTAATAACAGTGCTGCATGATATATGTCTGTGATAGTGTAAGTCTTTAAACATCAGATGAATCATTCAAAATAGTTTTACACTTTTTTCATTTTGTCATTGTTTAAAACAGCTTTATGATTTATTTTGAACACTTTTATGTAAGAAATTATTATATTTTAGTTATATATTTATGCAATGAATTCAAAAGAAGATAAGAATTCTCATTGAATACTGGATCAATTCTAGACAAAATTATGAAGGAAATAGATGGCGTTAATGATGTTTTATTTCTTTTTTCACTCTTCATTCACAGACTCAATTCATTCACTATTTAATTAAGATATATTGATATATTCAGTAAGTCATGAAAATTTTCAGGTTCTGGGTACTGAGCACTGAATATTAAACACTTATCCTTGTTTCAGTGATGATCACATTCTGGTAGAGAGACAGACAATAGACAAGTAAAATTTAGAACATGTTAGATGGTTGTAAGTACCATGATGTAAAATGCTTCAAAAAAAAGGTTATAAATAATATTGATAGGAAACAGATTGCATTTTAAATGGTGTAGCTAAGGAAGGCCTTGCAGAGAATATTAAAACTGAGAAAAGTCTCATGAAAGTGAGACATTAGCCATGCAGATTCATAAGGAAGTGTGTTCCTGAATAAGGGATCACCAAGCACAACACCCTATACAGCATATACTTCCTCCAGTCAAGGAAAGACAGAATTCACTGATGCCTGGAACTGAGTGGATAGGTAAGAGAGTATTAGGAGATGAGACCAGAAAGGCAAAGAAGAACTAACTTATAGAGTTTTGGAAAACCATGCAAAAATTTGAGAAATAAGTTACATCATATAGAATAAATTTTCTCAAAATACCCTCTGGCTCCTTTCCTTTATTTAAAAAAAATATACTATCAGATGGGTGCTATACTTATAGGGGTGATCACAAGTTATATAAATGTCTAATCACTATGTTGTACACCTAAGACTGATATGATATGCCAATTGTAATTGAAAATATATATGTATTATTATATAATATATAAATTATATATGTTATTATATAGTATATAAATTATATATATGTGTATTCTATATACTTTTAAAAAATATAACCAAAGCAAGAACCAAAAAAAGACCTATTAGGAGAGTATTACAACAACACACTTGAGAGATCATGTTGACTTGGACAAGAGTGGCAATAGTAAAAATATTCTGAAGGTAGAATCAAGAGTAATTGTGAGAATAAAGGCATGATGTGAAGTAAAAAGTGGATTAAGGAATAACCAAGATTATTTTCCTGGAACATTGGGGAAATTTGAATTTCAAAATTATCAATGAAGATATATTTGTGGGAGGAACACGCCACAGACACATTTATCATTTGCATGCTACATGTGAGATGCCTATTAAAATTCTAAATAGAGATGTTCGTGCTGTGTTTGGCTCTGTGAAATATGAAGTTAAGGCAAGAATTCTGAGCTGGAAGTATAAATTGATTTGCCAAATATTAAACTATGAGATTGGATGAGATCACCAACAAAGTCAGTTTAGATAGATAAGAACAGAAGCCAAGGCTTCAACTTCAAGTAGTTCACTGTTAGGTTGTCAAAGAAGTCAGAGGAATCAAGCAAAAAAGGAATGGATGCTTAGTGAGGTAGGAAAAAAGAATGAGGGGGGAGGGACCAGGAAGTTAAAACAAGAACATGCTAAGCAACTGTGAAAGCTGACCTGTTTAAAATATTGCTAATAGTTAAATCAAGATAAGGACATGACAAATAAAAGTTGATTGTTGGATTTAGCAACATGGTAAACATTTTTAATCTTTAGAGTTGCAACTTTGGTGATATTAATATGAAATCTGAGTGAGAGGGGGTTTACAGATGAAATTAATAAGAAAAATTGGTCACAAGTATAAATGACTCTATTGATTCTTAAGGTTATTTTCAGTTATCTGGGTCATTCCTCTCCAGTGCCCATCCACGTATACTGGTCCCCTTGGTGTGGACTTTGGTCATTCTGTGTTCTTTTCTCTAAATACCTGTTTTTGCTGGTTTATATGTTCAGCAATTGAGTTCTACCAATTTCATAGCTACTAAGGGTCAACTATTGACAAAGGTTTTTAGGAATTCCACAATAATTTCAAAGGAATCACTTCAATATAACATTATGACACAAGTTGTGATTCAGATTTTTATTATTTTGTAAGTATTTAACATAGTGGTGGGATGATAATTAAGGGAGCTTCATATGCTGATGCATGTGTTGTAGTCATTCGCTTATTTTGTATACATCAATATGCATAGGAAACTGAACTTTCCAGCTTAAGGTGCCTTGAAAACACACAGGTATATACAACATATGTGTATATAAACACACAAAGTACTATAGTGCAAAGATCACTAAATGTAAGGTGGGAAATCTCAAATTCAGTCACTCTTTCATCACCTTCTAAATGTGTGTTCTTGGCTATGCCCCAGAAAATTTTTTTTAATATCGACAAAGTAAATGTTACAAGTACCAAAAATGACTATCCTGAACATCAAATAAGAAAATAAATACTTTTAAAAAATAATGAAAGGAATTGGTAGATGATAGCATATTTATAATCAATGCATCATTTCTGTATATAAACACACATATATATATTTATATTAATAATTTTAAAAGCAAATACATTACTGTGCATGGTTACATGGGTTACTTATCATTTAATGGTGCATTATTATAAAACCGAAGCAAAATTCCTGGGATTTTCTCATCTTGCTAAGCTTCATGATGTCATGTTGTGTAACACTGCGATAGCTTTTGCATAGTTTAAAAAAATTCATATTTTTTGTTTTCAGTATATAATTACTGTTTTTTTCATTTTTAAATTTTATTTTTGTTTAAAAATATTATAGATGTCCCTTTTTCTCCCCAATGATCCGTTCCTCCCATCCCATCCCCCTCCCCAGTCCCTCTCCACACCATTGTCCGTGTCCTTGGGTTGTGCATATATGCATATAAATTCTTTGGTTACTCTCTCCCCCTCCACCCACCCACCCTCCTCCATCCCTCTGACATTCCTCAGTCTCATCTATGCTTCCATGTTATTGAATCTATTCTGTTCATCAGTTTATTAAGTTCTTTAAATTCCACCTATAAGCGAGATCATGTGATGTTTGTCTTTCTCTGACTGGCTTATTTCACTTGGCATAATTTTCTCCAATTTTAAATGTGTAATATGCTTTTAAATATTCTCTATGTTAAGAAATGATTTCTACAAGAATACTTACAGTTTTTACATGTTCAAATAATGGTCACTCAGGGCTGGAGAAAGGGAAAACGGGGAGCTAGTGCTTAATGGGAACAGGGTTCCCTTTTCGAGTGATAAACATGTTTTAAAACTAGGCAAAGATGATAGTTACACACCATTTTGAATGTATTAATAAATGTCACTGTTAATCATGTTAAAATGGTTAATTTATGTAATATAAAGCTTTACCTTAATTTAAAAACCTGTGAAAATAAATTAAGAATATAATTTACAAATATTTCTTAAATTTAAGGGAATCAATCCCATCTTTCCAAGGTCACTGGGTAAAAAACCATATGGTCATCTTATCTAAATTACATAAAATTATGTTACTTATGTCCAGGTTTGGACAATAAATGATGCGATTATCCTATTTAAACCCCATGAAATAGTTAGATACTATGCTATTATAATATTCCTATTTTCCATATTAAGAAAAGTTTAATATTTTCAGAATACTTTGAGTACTCCTGATATAATAAAAATTTAGCTTGAAGTTGACATTTTACTTTGCCATAATTAAAATTCTGCAGATTTTCTAAATATTGTCTTCAACATTATATAAAGTCTTCTAATTACCCTGCTTTTATCAATCTGATTTTGTATTGAATATTAATTTATATAATAAAACTAATAATCCTTTATTAGTAAGTGGTAGCAGTATGTCTGTCTTATTATATCTATCTATCTATATATAAATATATATGTATAATTTTTTTTACTTTGGCATTGTTAACAATTTTTCTTATTTGGTTGGATAATGACAATAATTGCAAAGAGTTGAATATCAGGAGCTTAGTTTTACAGGGGATCTTGCTCCTGCCCCTCTCTATGTCACAGAGGTCATTACTGCATAATTACAATTTTACTAAACATTCTCTAATAAAATGCAGTTGACTCCTTTGTTATAATTTTAGTATTTAAAGGTTTGTGACATGATATTAAAAATAAACTGCATAATGAATGTTTATATCTTTCAGCAAAATGTTTTACTTTTTAATTAACCTATTATTAATAAAATGGTGACTTTTACAATCTCAGTGACCGGATTCTTCAAAAAATTAATGGCTTCAGAAAATAAAAGAAGAATGATTAATAGAAAATGAAAATGATTTAAAATATATATCATCTAATTTTAATATGGAGACCTTTTCTTGTATCCTAATTCAAACAAATATGAATGTTTTAATACAAGAGAAGCTGTCATTATGAAATGGATATAGATGATAATTATTTTAGTAAGTTTGAATAGGATAATGGCATAATGTGAATGTTGAAGAAAAGATTCTTACCTTTCCGAGGCTTAGTCTTAGCCAATTGGTGATATTTTGATAATTTTGTTGCTAATATTTTCTTTAAAACAGACAAACTAACTAAAGTAACTAAATTAAATGGGTAATTGAATGAGTGACATGGATAAATTATCTAACTATAAATAAGAGTGAATGTGTGAATGAATGGAAATGAAAACCAAACCAAACCAAACCAAAAACAACAACGACACCTGATTGTCAAATTGTTGATAATCACTGAAGTGGTGGAAGAGTACCTGGAATTTACTATAACTTTTTCCTGTGGCCAGTGGCTATAGGCTTGAAAAATTGTCCCACTTGCTCTCAAATAGCCTTAACCCTTCTGTTCCTCCTTATTTTTTCTGCTAAACCCATATCACTGTCCGAACAAGCAAAAACTGCTAAACTACAAGAATAAATCTTTTATTTTCTATGACTCCTTTTGGATTGCCTATTCTAAAAACTAGTTGGAATTTTGCTGACAACCTCTTGCTAAAACTATACCTTCCTTCCCCAAAGTAGAACTCTCCCTTGGAGTCATTTTTATGCTGCATTACTCAGAATAAAAGCTTATACTTAAAAGTGATTTTATTGATTTTTCTCACTTGTTCTGCTATTAAATTTGAGAGGGGAAAAAATCATGATAAAGAAGTCAAAAAGACAATAATTACTTCTAAACTTAATTGCGTGGATTTAGTATCTACCTAAATGATGCTATTTTTTCAATTTAAGTGATCGATATCATCTATTATATTACAACTTGTGAAACTATTAAACATACTATTATCCGTGGGAAACCTCCACTTGTTTATGAGTCATCTATATTTCTGTCATATTACGTTTATTTACTAATAAAGTATTTACTCCACATTAGACATGTATTTTAGCAAAATATGTTTCAACAATTAATGAACTCAGTGTTAAAGCATGTTTGGAGAATTGATAATTTTGACACTATATTTACTGAACTTAAAAATGTCCTTAAAAATGTCCTTATAACCTATTTTAGTTTTTCATAAATATTTAAAAAGTATTAAAGTAGCAAGTTTATAAAAACTTACTGCACAAATTGCCTATTTTACATTGAAAATATTTTAGTTAATTTACACAATATACAATCATCAGTGCAATCTAGTTTAAGACTATTTTCACCATGACCAAATATTCCCCCATATCAATTTAACTAAATGACAAAAGGATTAGCTCTTACTTTTCTTTTTGAAATTATATGCCCAAACATAATGTTATGCATGGCTTCAATGCTTTCAAACATGTTGAGGCTTATTTATGAACCAGTCTTTGGTCCATTTGTTCATATATCATACCGTGTATAATTTTAACATTGTAAAATTTTTTGGTACTTGCTTTATGGCCCAGCAAATATAATCACTTTTGATAAGTGGTTTATGTTCACTTGAAATAACTGGATATTCTGGAACACTCAGCTGTCAGTCTTGTCACAGCTCTTTTGACAGTTATGTATTTTTTTTTTTCTGGGTAGTTTTAGTATGATGTTTTTGATTTCTGGTTGTCGTGCTATAATATGTCTTGATATTTTGTAATTATTTGGTTTATGACTAGTAGACAATCATTATTCCATGGATTAATTGCCATACCACCAATTTTACCATATCAATATCAGTGGTATTAGATTCAGCTAGGCTATGTAATTCATAAAAAACAATAGCTTCATCTTATACCACATGTACTGAGGTTTAAGGAAGGATATAGGAGAGGAAACAACAAAATATGTTCAGTAACAGCACAGAATGACTCCCATGCATAGCATCTGATGTTCCAGTCATTTTGTATTATACATGGGTATTCACAAGACAGGAGGCTGGGTGTTTGTAGACAATCTGAGCTCCAGAAAGCTATCCACTGTGGGATTGCTTCAGCTTAAACACATAGCTCACTCTGGGAAATGTGGCTCACTTCCATTCTCTAGGCAAATTTTAGTTCATCATCCTCAGTTGCTCATTTCTCAATAAATCATATCAACAAAGAATCCCACGTGCTTGGTTTGGCGCATGGTATTTGGTCAGATTCTCCTTTGTTGGAATAAAGTGGAGTAATTCCATGAGTAAAAAGTATACAAAATATTAAAACATGGTCAAAAGCTTCACACATCTTGATGCTATAATAAAAATCTTAGAACTTTCTTTTAATACTTTTCTCCCAGTTTACCCCAACCCTGATCCTTGATATCAGCTTATCCTTGCTACAGTTTATCAGACATTAAAAAAAACTCTTAAGGAAAAAACTTCTATAAAATTAAAATTTTATACACATTTAAACATGATCAAAGCTCTGATAAGTTTTCTGATAGTCTTTTACAACTGCACTATTTTTCATGCTTTACCTACTATTATTTGCAAATGTCTAAGACATTGATGGAAACATTTAACTTGCCCAAAGCTAAATTTATTTCTTCATCTTTGTATTATTAGTCTCTGTGTATATTACATAAACTTGAATTTTATTTAGAATGTATTGGGAATAGTTTTCTATAGACTTTCATTCTTAGTTAACTATACATTTGAACCAGAAATACTTTTATTACCCAGTAGAGTTGTTGAAAAAGTATTAATATGAAGATTAACATATCATACATTAGTTAATATGATTTAAATATGCCTTTTATTGATTTCAGAGAGAAGAAGGGAGATGGAGAGAGAGATAGAAAATTAATGATGAGAGTCATTGATCTGCTGCCTCCTGTACGCCACCTGCTGGGGATCGAGCCCTTAAACCTGGCATATTCCCTGATGGGGAATCAACCTCGATCTCCTGGATCATAGGTTGATGCTTAACTGCAGAGCCATGCCGGCTGGGCCATATTAGTTAATATTAATGTCATTATTTTATTTCTTCTTGGAATAAAAGCAAACAAAATGACTTTTCCATATACTATACATTTCTTAAGAGTCCTTAGAGATCAGTTCTCTGTAAACTCTAAGGATAAGTTCCATCTTATCTGGGGATATAACCATAAACAAGCTACAAAGAACATATTTTCTTTGACAGAGTTTCCAAATATCATTGGGGAAAACCACTCATTTGCCTCCATTGAGTCAACATGGTACTGATCATTAATATCACTATTCCAACTAATTGTACCAGAGTAAATATAAATTCCTTTTTAATCCCAGGCACAAGTGGTCAAGAAGAGGCACCAATACATAGTTCAATTGATAGGGATAATTTTGCATCTTAAAAACAGATCATAGGATCCCTCAAAATTGACCTCCCTATCCTGCGCCTCCAGCACCCAAGCCATGTCCACTAAATACGTCAGAGCACATTGAAATTAACTTGTTAAAAATATTTTTAAATTTATCTTTACTGTTGAAAGTATTACATATGTCCTCTTTTTTTTTTTGGCATATAAAAATATTTTTAATGACGATACATACTCTCTCCAAGATTTTCAGTGAGATTACTGCAATATTATGTTTAAAATAGTAGCATTTAGCTTCATCAACTTTGAAGGCTGACCACCAAACATGACCATTTTACTAGAAGTGAATGATATTAGGGTCTCCATTAGACTTATCTTGTCATCATCATTATGCCCAAACTTCTAGATAATAAATTTCCTTCTGGATCCACATATTTAGTTTAGTTCCTGAGATCCCTAAGGCCCTCTTATGAATTGGGGCCAGTGTTGATTAAACTACTACAAGTGCTGTATCCACATAATACTTGTGGCATTGAAGCAATTTAAGTATAATGTATTTGCCTATTAGAATAGTGTCCCCTGGGAAATGTGTTGTCCTTCATATCTAGGAAATTGCCTGAACAGAATGTCATTCTGATTCATAGCAACACATATATCAGATATCATATGCCAGTTAAAGTAAATCTAGTCAAGCTCCAAAGGAAGATTTATCTCCAGGCTGAATAAGAACCAATATTATAAATATGTTATAAAAAAATGCAACCCAAATGAAAATTTTCACACTGGTATAGTCAAGTGGAATATCACAGAACACAGATTTATCTCTTTCCTTCAAGTCATCAATGTACACTTGTCAGGTAAATTTCAGTTTGAATTCATTTAGTTCTTCTCAGACGATAACAAATCAGGGGTGTCTTTTAGGATTGGCCATGAATTGGCACTGCCATTGAGGGAAACAATTCTGAATATTCTCTTATTCCATTATAAATTCTTTGAAGAGAGTGATGGGATTTTTTTTCAGCATCATTATCCATTCATGGGCTTTATTACTTTCTGTGACAATTTCCCCTCGTTTTCCATTTATTACTTGTCATTATACAGACTTGACATTCTGATTGAGCCATCCATACTGGTTACCCAGAGGGTGAGTTTTAAGAATAGACTTACCAGCCCTGACCAGGTAGCTTAGCACTGTCCCAGTATGCCAAGATTGAGGGTTTGATCCCTGGTCACAGCACATACAAGACTCAACCAATGAATGCATAAATAAGTGAAACAACAAATCAATGTTTCTCTCTCTCTAAAATCAATCAATAAATTTAAAAAATTAAATAAAGAATAGACTTACCAGAGTTTCCTTTTTGGTCTCTGGAAGTAGTAGTTTTAGAAAAATAAAATAGAAGAGCATTGTCTTCACCACTAAAAATTTGGGTGCACATATAATCAGTTCTAGTTTTGGCTTTGAAGGGAACTCATTCTCCAGTCTACCATTATCTTATTCTGAGAAATTAAAGTACTGTCCCAAGCAGAAGGCTCCCTCTGTCAGATAAAAAAATGCAGTCCCAAGCTGGTGTAATTGTATCTGACAAGGTAACAACAATTTTCTGTAATGTAGGAGAAATGGAGAATTTTATGATCTTAAAATTCCACCAATACATGCTCCCATTCTTGCCAACACATATTAAATCATTCCAAAAACTTCTCCATTTACTATTCCTCATATGCCACATATTCATTCAGATGAAGGACAGAGCCTTCGTTCCCTTATTATTATCTGTGCTAGTAACATGGCTATATAGCATATAATTTCAAAGTTTACCTGGAAACTGTGAACATATTACCTCAGCATAAAAATAATAATCTATTAAGCTCCCATATAACATGGGTTAATCATTCAAAAAGACCACAGTTAGGATAGCTTATCTCTGCTCCATGATATCTGGGGTCTCAGAGGGAAGGCTCTAAGCCTAGAGGCTGAATCATTTGAAGGCTCACTAACTCACATGTTTGAAGGAAGGTTTTGGCTGACAGTGGGGAAAATCTCTTTTAAGTAATTAGCTGGGATTATCTATGTGGACTGTCCATGTTGACTTTCAGACAGGATGGTAGTTGGGTTCCAAGGGCATTTATTCTTATAATAAGGAAGGTAGAATTTATATCCTTTTCATGACTTATCCTCAATGGGCACATAGTACCTTTTTTTTTTTTTTACCATAGTCTAGAGGTCTAAGGAGTCCATACGAACAACTCAGATACAATAGGAGGAAGCATAGACCCTACTTCTCAGGGAAAGGAGCATCTGTAACAGCAAAGTAGAACCTATGAGATGGAAAAAAGAGAGAGAGGGAGAGAGAGGAGACCAGAGTATTGTGGAAATCAGTGAAAAGTCTAAAACATGGTAAATTGGAATCCAAAATTGTGAGAGAGAATACGGAAAGCCAATATTTGAAAAGATAATGGATATCCAAATTCTAATGAGGCACTAAAAGGAAATGGTTAATAGTTTGATAGTCTTTCCTCTAGAATCAGGGATACCTAAGAATTTGTTTATTAAATTCACCTTCCAAGATTAACCCAAGAAAATATTAAGAAATCAATCTGTTTGATCAATGATAAATGAAAATACAGCCCAAGGTTATGTACTGAACTAAGCATCTGTATTTCATTGTCAACATTGTTTATCCAATAATGATTACCTGGATAGAATGAAATGAAGCTGCATTAGAAAATGGACATTAGTTGTTTATCCCTTGAGAATTGTGGAACTAGCTAGTCAGACAGTCAAGGGAATAATATGACCTGCTAAGGGTAATCACTGAAGGGAAACCATGGCTTCTCTGAACTGACCTCTTTCTCAAACAACCATGTTCATTTCTCATTTGTATGCATCTCTAGATTGCAGAAGATCTGGATCTTTGGAAACGGTGACTAAAATTCATAGACTTTGGTAATGCTAGGTTGGTTGTCTTACTCTCAGCTAAAGAGGGTGTCTTCTCAGCTTTAAGGTAAACACATTTGATATAAAGGAAGCCTATTTTTTAAATCATGAATCTGATTGTCATTTCAAACACATGACCGCCTCTCCTTAAAAAAGCAGAACTAACATTGCAGGGTAGATTGAAAAAACAAATGGAGGGGGACAAACAAATGTAAGAAATGGCTATGAAATATTTTCTGGTTGCTTCCAGTCCCTTAAGTGATAATAGATCCACTGATATAGGAAGGCAAGGTAAACAAAATAAATTTAAAAATATGTTGAGACATATTTAAAATTGCGGTTGGAAGATTAATGCCCCCCTCTCTAGATGTCATATCTTAATCCCTTAAATCTGTGTATATGTTGCCTTATATAGCAAAATAATCTGCTGATATGATTAAATGAAGGACCTTGATGTTTTGCTGAATTATCTGAATGGGCACAATGAAATCACAAGTGTTATTAGAGGATGCAAGAGGGTCAAAAATCAGAGAAAGAAATATGATAATTGAAGCAGAAGTTAGAGTGATATGGCCACTAGCCAAAGAATGCAAGCAGCCTCCAGAAACTAGAAAAGGGAAGTAAACATATTTTCCCCTACAGCTTTCAGGAGTACAATTCTGCTGACACACTGATCTCAGTCCAGTAAGACTATTGGTCTGACTTCAGACTTGTGATAATAAAGTTATATTGTTTTAAGTCACTAAGCTTGTGGTAATTTATTACAACAATAACAGTTGTAGGTACCAGTGACATAAGATAGAATATTCAATGATGAGAAATGAGGCAGTTTAAGTGATATGCCTTTCATCTAACCAATGGTAGAAACCATGCGGGTAGCAATCACTTCATGCATAGCCCCTTTATTTAACTCTACTCTTTTTTTTATTGTTTAAAATATCACAGATGTCCCCCTTTTCCCCCAATGACCCCTTCCACCCCTCACTCACTTTCTGCTCCAGGCCTCCACCACACTATTGTCTGAGTCCATGGGTTATGCATATATGCATATAAATTCTTTGGTTAATCTCTCCCCACCCACTCCCACCTTCCCTCTGAGATTCGTCAGTCTGTTCCATACTTTTATGTCACTAAATCTATTTTGTTCATCAGTTTATTATGTTCTTTAGATTCCATGTATATGTGAGATCATGTGATATTTGTCTTTCTCTGCCTGGCTTATTTCACTTAGCATAATTTTATCTAGGTCTATCTATACTGTCCTAAAGGGTACGAAATCCTTCTTCTTTGCAGTTGCATAGTATTCCATGAGCAAGAGACCATACTGAAACTTAAGCCAATTGGCTACCATGCAAATATGGTCTTTAATGGTATTAATAATATTTGAGTCATAAAAAAAGAATGACACAAAAATGATAATAGTGATAATAAGAAAGAGTGAAACTGAATGGCAACACATGATAATGGAGAAATTAAAAGGAGAAGATTGATGTTATTGCTCTAAGAAGCTGGTGGTATCTGGATTGGAGAAAATGTTGCCATCTGGATGGAGGCAAACCAACCTCGGGCCAGGCAACACAACAGCAAAAAGACCCTGTCACATACGTTCCCTTTATTCTATTTTGAATACATTTAAATACAATATTGTAAAAGAATATTAGAAAGAAGATATTAGGCCAGGATACTAAAGAAATTCCATCTTTTAATTTGACAGTGGTACAGGATGGATAATTTGAGGATAAGTCCCACCAATCTTCGGTTTGGGTTCCAAAACTATATGCTAGTGTTAAGTAGCCTGGAGTGGAAAGCAAAATGTTGGGGGTAATATATATTGATGACAATATATGGGAGACAAGATAACAAAATCAGATTATTAAAATTGAAATGTAGAGGGTAAATTCAGCAGTTTTGATGGCTTTACTAGTTATTTTAGGTAGAAGCACTGATCAACCAGATGTCAGACACTATACCACAAAAAGAAGAAATTATCAAAGCCTAGTTTACTAGACTTTTTCATAAAAGGGAAGAAAAAGTCATTATCAGATTATCTTGTTAGAGCTCAATAGCATATTTTTGTATAAAAATGAGTAAATAACAAAATACCACACTGTATAAATTAGACACCCATCTTAAGTTTTAATTACTCACTGTTTGATTGAGTTTTATCAAACAGTGAGTAATTAAAACACTTACCCAGCTTGACCACATCTAATAACCACAGGACCAAATGTCCAGCTTTTTTGAAAAGTAAACCATATTGAGATAGAATTGGGCCATAGTACTGCATTGCAATATTTTGGTCCCTGATTCACAGCATTGGCCTTGCAATAGGAAAAGTTCAGTCCTGTGTTCTGATTGAAAGTGGAGCATACAAAAATCCCAATGTGGGCTATTATCTGATACATTATGATAGTAGGTTTTTCTGTTAAAAGTTGATTTGTAGGCTAATTTGGAAATTGTTACAATAGATTATTTCAGCATCTTATCCAAAAGTGGCTTGGGCTAATGGAGATTATGAGCATAATTATGATCATAAGGAGATAAGTTTTGTTTGCCTGAATTTTATTTTTGGCTATTTTTGTGGGTGAATATTGAAATTAGTGTCATGTCTTTACTAGCAAATATAACATTTCACGTATTGGTAAAATCACAAAACAATGATTATTAAATTATTAGGTTATTTATTCAATAAGCCTATAAGTAGGAGCTCCAAGATATTTGTAGAAGTTCTAATTATTACAATATGCAGATTTCTTAAATTAACACCTGTAAATGATAGATGTTAAGTCTTGGAATTTCATTAAACATATGCATCGTATTTTTTTAAATATGTTTTAAAGAGTGGACACAAAATTATCATTATTTTTAAAGGGTGCTGTGTAATTCACATACACTTTTTTAAAGATATCTTCTGGAGGAAACAAGATGACAGCAGAGGTAACAGCTGCACCCGCTGCCTCCTACAACCACTTCAACATTACAACTAAAATACAGAACCACCATCACTCAGAGCCTCCTGAGATCTGGCTGAACAGAAGCCCCACAACCAGGGAGCTGAAGAAGCACCGAGAGCGGGAGGAGGGGCGGAGATGCAGGCAGATCCGGGCTGAATCCCCGAGATGGAGACACAGCCGCAGGCCCACTCCCAGTGCGGCAGTTTAAACCCAGGGGGGCACCTCAGCAGCAGAGGTTTCCTGGAGGAGTGAGGGGTCCCAGCCCCACATCAGGCCCCCAGCCCAGCTCCAGGGCCGGGAAGAGACGTCCCCACAACTCCGGGCTGTGAAACCAGTGGGGACTATGGCTGAGGGTCATGGAGGCTGCGGGAGCCCCAGCAGCTCCTCTTAAAGGGCCCGCGCACGGACTCACTCGGACATGCTCCCTCTGAGCCCAGCGCCTGGCAGCAGCTTGAAAGGATCTGGGACACTCGGGGAGGAACTAACCTGCCTGAAATCCAGGCAAGAGGTGGAGGGGAAGCTTCCTCCCAGGCAGAAGAGCTGGCAGAGGCCATAGCTCCTTTGGCGAGTCCTCCCCACACACAGCCGGCAGGCAGGCACCATATTTGAATCGCCAGCACCTGACTCACACCTTTGGCCCTGCCTGGTGACTCCTGGAGGCCGACCCTCCCCACCTGCAGGCTGGTCCAGGCCATTTCCAGGGGCTTTTCTGTGCAAGTGGCCTCTCGAGCCTCATGCTTAGGACTTTCCTAAAATCTCTCAAACAAGCAGCAGTGGGCCCCATTCAGCTTGATAAGTGGCCCCAGGCCTGGCACTAGCGGCAGCCTGCATTGGCTCATAGTTTGGCCTCTCCTGGACACCTCCAAGCCCAGCACAAGTAGCAGCCAACTACAGTTTGCTGTGCAGCTCATGCTGGTTGGCCTGGGCAAGGCACTGGCAGAGGCTGACTTTGCACCTCCCAGGAGGCCCCAGAGATAGTGCACCTGGTGGTCAGACAAACACTCTGGATTATAACCCTACCACATCCACTGACACACTCAAGGGGTGCACTTGGTGAACACCAGAGCTCCACTGAATAAATCTGCTCCATAGGAGTGTTTCTAGCAGAGCATTTTTGGTAGTAGTTGCAGCTGGTCCTCACAGCTGATTGGCCGAGGGGTTAATTCCTCCCAGTGGCACCAACAGCAACCAAGGCTCAACTACAACAGGACAGTGCACACAGCCCACACAGGGGAGCACCTAGAAGGGCCAGCTCAGGTGACTGGGGAGGCTGAGCCACTGGACCCTATAGGACACCTACTACACAAAGCCACTCTACAGATTCCAGGAGACATAGCAGCTCTACCTAATACATAGAAACAAACACCTGGAAGCAGCCAAAATGTGGAGGCAAAGAAACAGGTCACAAAGGAAAGAACAGAAGAAATCTCTAGAAGAGGAACTAAATGAAATAGATCCAAGCAAGCTAACAGATACAGAGTTCAGAATTTTGTTTATAAGGATGCTCAAGAATATTATTATGCAAACAACTGAGAAAACCAATGACCTAATAAAGTACCTATCAGAAAGGAATGCTACACGAACTGAAATGAAGAATAATTTACAGGGAATCAACAGTAGAGTAGAGGACACTGAGAATCAAGTCAGCAATTTGGAACATGAGGACACAAAAAACACCCAAACAGAAAAGCAAAAAGAAAAAAGAATCCAGAAATATGAAAATAGTATAAGGAGCTTCTGGGACAACTTCAAGAGGCCAAACATTCATATTATTGGGGTACCAGAAGGACAAGAAAGAGAGCAAGGAATTGAAAACCTATTTGGGGAAAAAATTACAGAAAACTTCCCCTACCTGGGGAAAGAAATAGACTTACAAGTCCAGGAAGCACAGAGGGTCCCAAACAAGAGGAACCCAAAGAGGCCCACAGGCAAGACACATCATAAAGTGTCAAAGGTTAAAGACAAAAAGAGAATGTTAAAAGCAACAAGAGAAAAGCAGTTAGTTACCTACAGGGGAGCACCCATATGACTGCCAGATGATTTCTCAACAGACAGTTTGTAGGCCAGAAGGGAGTGGCAAGAAATATTCAAAGTGTTGAAAAACATGGAACTACAGCCAAGATTGCTCTATCGAGCAAAGCTGTTATTTAGAACTGAAGGCCAAATAAAGAGCTTCACAGATAAGAAAAAGCTAAAGGAGTTCATCACCACCAGACCAGCACTACAGGAAATATTGAATGGTCTCCTTTAAGAAGAAGCTAATGAACAAAAGAATCTGACAAACTAAATAGATCCAGAGACATTGACTGATGCAACAGATGATCATATTTCAGAGGAAAGAGGGAAGGGGGGTGAAGGGTGGGAAGAGATGAACCAAAGAAGTTATATGCATATATGTATAACCCAAAGACACAGTAACAAGGTGAAGGCCTAGGGAGGGGGTGAGGGTGAAGTGGAAGGGTCATTCGGGGGGGAAAATGGGACACCTGTAATACTTTCAACAATAAAGATAAATTTTAAAAAATATATAAAAAATAAAGATATCTTCTAAGGACTCATAACCATGAGAAACAATTTTTTTGTCTAGGTGTAGTTATAATTTATCTAGTTATATAAGACAAATATAGATTATTCAAATTGTTTTGAATTTGTCTACTTTGGTTATTCATCATATTAAAGAAATAAAGGTGTTGAGGATGCTGTGTCACAAAATTACTTGAATTGTTATAGTAATATATTCAGTGATTAAAATAATGTCCAGAGCCATTTACAATAGTAGAATAATGTCTTATATGAAGGTGTCTTATCTTCTTCACTCTTTTAGATAATTAAAAATTCATTATGTCATGTGTTCTTCCACATTATGTGTATATGTTAATATGTATGGTATTGTGTATTTTGGATTTTGTTGATGTCAATTAATAGCTAATAAATATATTTTTATTTATTTTATTTTAATTTTTTATTGAATTTATTGAGGTGTACAATTCTATAACACATC
The DNA here is from genome assembly GCF_964146895.1 of Miniopterus schreibersii. NCBI lineage: Eukaryota > Metazoa > Chordata > Mammalia > Chiroptera > Miniopteridae > Miniopterus > Miniopterus schreibersii. The sequence continues at coordinate 57,591,268 of NC_138102.1, forward strand.
ATCTGTATACTGTATTATGTGTTCACCACCTAATGTCAAGTCTCCTTTCATCACCATTTATCCCCTCTGATCTGACATTTAAATACAAGATTTTCTACTTGAATTACAAGCCCCATACAGTACTCAGTATGAGAATCAGAAAAGATTGGTACAAGAGAAAACACATGAATAGTTCCCTGGGGTCCATTGATTTTCCAGGGTTGGCTGTGTTGATAAAAAGCTTTTAGCTTTATTTCCTTAGTCTCCTTATCCTTTGTCCCAGGTGTTAGATAGATTTTTATTTTCTTTCTCATTTTATATTTGCCTCAAGTTTATCTGTCTATAGCCTCTTGGTTGTTTGCTATGGATTCTGCTAGCCTAACTCTAAACCTTTTAGACTGGATGTGGATTTGGCCTTAGAAATGTTTTTGAGACTGAGTTTCTTACCTGTAGGCCCCCAATTCAGCTTTAAAAGTGCGATGTGAACCTATCATTATTATATCTTGATATCTAATCATAGTCTAGCCTCTGCCTTATTTTATTTAAGATCAGCTTATTTCAGCTACTTTTACTTGCATACTCATGAACTCTTCCTAGATGAACTATTAATCTGTATTATTATTGACCTGGAAATTAGAATAGGACACAGTGTGTTTCAGAGTAATTCAAGCTACATGGGACAGCCAGGCAACAATGGTCATGTAATGAGCCTCTGAAGAAATTACAGTGAAAATCATTTTCATTTTTGAAAAGTGGAAACAAGGACCAATATATTTACATAATAAGTAAGAACAGAAGAAAGCAAATAAGTGAGCAAGGTCTTGTTCTTTTAGGAGTTTATAGAAAGTAGTAGTAAATTCATTTCTTCTAAGTGAAATAAAAAAAAAAAATGCTCTAAAATTTAAGGAAATGGATTACATAAACTGATTTGTAATTTTTAAGATTATTGGGCAGTAGATTAGGTTTGACTGTGATTTGACAATAGCTAAAGAAGAAAGACCACATAGGATGCTATGTTAGCAATCATTTTTTGAAAGGTAATTGACACTATAGCATTGACCTCAGCCACTTCAGCTCTAATTCTAATAAATTTCAAACATTATACCCTTTAAAATGTCAATAGTAGATGGTGAGCAATAAGAGCCCAATTGAAGGGAGAAGACAACCTCACTACCATCAAGGACCCAGATATGCTCTTGAGACATTTTAGACCCTCTAGACCCACCTGAGATATCAGGGACTCTTCTCCAGAAAAATCTGTGTGATTTTTTTCAAAACTGACCATAGACAATTACAAAGCTTTTACCTGATGGGCCCTCTGGGGAAGCTGCCTTCCCCAGACATACTTGGTTCACAAACTCATTGCAGACTCTGAAGGAGTTGCTATCAAGGACTCAGCCATCCTCCCCACCTACCCCATCTCATGCTCATGCATATCTATCTGCATTCCTGTTCCAGGCACATCCATTGTGAAGCATTTTTGTTGGGTTGGGTTAGGGGTGCTCCTGCAGAGGCCTTCTTCAGGTGTCTGTGTTCAGACTTCATTATGATGGGGGAGGAAACCTTGAGACACTTATTCTCCCCTCTGACTCAGTACTTAGTACTTTCCACTTCTAGCCCTTTACCTCATCAATAAAACTGCAGGAGCCTTTTGTTTGGGAGTCCCTTCCAACAAAAAGAAAAGGGCTGAGAACTTGGTAATTGACAGAAATGGCGCATAGATCCAAAATGGAAGTTTGAAATCACTAGTTAAAGAATCTTATCTAGGATCAACAAACTATCCAGTGCAATGTGACTCAAGATATCTTCCATGTGCTTACAGCACTCAATTCACCTGAGATATTGCTAGAAATGCAAATTCATGTGTGAACTTTTACCAACTAGGTCATATTTTCTGGGAACAGGAGGCAGGCATCTGTGATTTACAAGCATTACATTTGACTTTTAGGAACAAAAACATTTGAGATCCACTAAGCTGGTGGGTTCTAAGGTATCTTTGTATTCACCTAAAATTATTAACGTAATAATTTTCTATGTCAGAAGAATTTATTAGCATAAATATTTCCAAAAACAAGACACAAAGGTATTCTGAATTGAAATAATTTTCCCAAAGCCAACCCAGTAAGTAAATTTTTATTAACAATATTTTTATAGCATGTGTTTTATCTAGAGGATAAACTATGTAGAATTTATATTTATTGAGGTAGAAAATATGCACAATAAAATTCACCAATATTAAGTATAATATTTGATGAGTTTGACTTATGCACATAACCATGCAATGGCCACCAACATATGGAACAGTTCCATCACCTACAAAGTACTTCCTGAGCTTTTGAGTCAATCTCATTATCTTTTTCCCCAGTTCCTGGAAACCACAGCTCTTTGTCCTTTTATTCATTTATATTATTTTCCTTTTTATTGAATGCGATATAAATGCAGTCATTCAGCACATGGTCTTTCATATCTGGCTGAATGCACTTACCTTAATGTATTCGAAGTTCAGCCATGTGGTTGCAAGTCTGAGTAGATAGGAGCCAGATGCCTGAAATGAGAAAGAAGGATCAGGATAGATGCAAGTAACTCTGTTTACCTAGATTTGTAGGTAAATAAATTAGGCTTTCCATATGCTTCATTCCCTGCAACAATTACATGACTGATAGAAGTCAGTTTTATAATTATATTTGTCCATAATTTTGATTTACATGTTGAACATAAACTTTAAAAAAAACTTCTATTATTTGTTCTGTATCTAATACCTAGTACAGGGCAAGCAAAAACAAACAAACAAAAAAACACCAGAAGACTACTAAAAGAATAAAGACAATGGACATGGATGGAACATCATGGAAACTGAGCCAAAAGTCACCAAAACAACCAATGACAAAACACTCTAGGATGTAGATTCAGCATCTGCTCACTGTCTTGAAGGTGGTTAAGTGATTGTAGCCAAGAGGAGGGGTTAACACGTATCACATACAGACATGAGCACATACTTTCCCCCCGTTATACCTAGTTCAACATATGAGGTGTATTGGAGAAAAAGTCAGTGGTAAGAGATCTTTGTATCAGACCCAAAGAGGATATTAACTGACTCTACATAATAAAAGTGAATGGAGAAAAAGAGACAACATGGCAACTTTCAAGAAAAAGGCAAGAATGCTGTGATTGCATCGAGATACTGTGTAGAGAAATGTGTAGAACAGATAGAATAGAACCTTAGCAGGCATTTGTGAGTTCAGAGACTGTTGGGTTTCAAGAAGACTTAAATTCCAACATGGACATAGGAAAGATTTATAATTCAGAAAGACAAATTCACTCTGACAATGTTGGGAGTCAAGGCAGCATTGACAAAGAAGAAAAAAAATAATAGTCTTATATACAAACAGTATAATTCTGGCCATTTTCAAAATTCTGCAAAGAAGTAGAACTCTTGAAAAAAAAGAAAATATGAAGAGAGAAATAAACACACACTATTTGTGCACATGTTCACTTAGAAAAAAAATATGTTCAAAATTTGTTCATGTGTTTTACACAAAGAAAATCTCTGGGACTTTGGTATTTATATAAATCTTCAATTAATTTTTTTTCATTTAAAAATATTTACATTTAAAATATATTATCTCCCAATATATAAAGGGCACTATAACTGGTGCTTCTTTCACATTTCAGAAAGTTTCAGGGGTGCCAGGAAAAGGAAATAAAACACCTGGCTACGCTTCTTTACAATCATTACCTGAGGAAATTAATGAAAACTGCACAGATGGGGATGCTCCTAATGGAAGACTGATCCAACATGGAATGGAGTAGAATGTTATCAATATAGGAATGATTTAATAAACATGACTGATTATCTCCCTGCACAATAACCTACCTACTCTCTCAAACAAACACCAATTAACTATGCAACTGCATTTTAGTGTACCAGAATCTTTTTGCTTACATCTGTAGATTTCCTTTAGGTTTAACATGCTATTATTGATGGATAGTCACTGGATTTAGATGGATAAATATAAGTTCTTTTCTTTGAGAAGATACAACGAACAAGAAAGGAGTTAAACAGGTATAGTTAATAAAACACTATGTAGAGATTCTTAAGACTTTGGAATATGGGGTGTAGTATTAACTTTTTAAGAAGTAAGTGGATATTAATATGAAGATCTTAGAGCATGTTATTAGAATTATTGTGTTTTTAGTCAAAGCCTGGCTCTAAATCATTTTGGCTACAGACTGAAATTAAACTTTAAAACACACTATTTGTCCCTACTGAAAATGTATTTTGTTGTTATTTATATATATGTAGTGCATATTGAGGGCAATTCCAACATGGGGCATAGGAAAGACATAATTCAGAAAGACAAGTTGTAACAAAAAGTAGGGGTCCAAATGAAACCAGTAACATTGAAGAATTCTTAACATTTATGAACATTATATAATATGTAAATGGAAACTGTAAAAATATACAAAGGAAGGAATAGAATAATACAAATAAACATTAAAAATTCTAAATTGAACAGCAGAAATATAAATTTAAACTACTGAAATTAAATGGTAAAATTGCTGTACTGGAAAATTGCAATTTGGAATTACTCTCCTATAATTAAAAGAGAAAAACAAAAAAAGTAAAAAAAAGGAAGAAAAGAAAAGAAGGAAAGCATATGGATTAATTTGGTGAGTAGAGAAATATTTAGTCTGCTAATATTTGGAGTTCCTGAAAAGAACAGATCCTATTGGAATATTCATGATAATAATAATATAAGACTAAGTATAATTTTGGACGCTTAAATTTGTTCCTAAAATAAATTTAGGTACAGATTTCACATTTTAAAATCAAAATTACAATATGATGCTATGTAAACATGACAGAAAATTTCTAAATATTATCTAGAAAAAGAAATTCCCTTAAATCTAGAAAATATTTTGACATGGAATTGTAATTATAGGGAATCTATGCTAATAATAACTTATAAAAGTTCCTCACACATAATAATAATTTAATAAATATTAACTGAATGTTAAAATAAATATTTGTTTAAAGAAAAAATAAAAATTTAAGAAAAATACAGAGATTGGAGAACATTTAAGCATAGAATATAACTACTTTTATAATAAAACATGGTACCTTGCACAATACCACAGAATAAACCTCTGCATTAAATAAAAAATTATTTTGTGAAAACCAGCAAACATTATTATTAGGAAATATAAAGCTATTAACCTTCCATACACATTAAAACACTCCCTTACAAATCTGTCTTTGCCTGAAGTTATATTTAAGTGTAATTTTCCTCTCTCAGCTTCTTGCTAGGTGAGTTAAACTTTTAATAAACTGTGTGTGTGTGTGTGTGTGTGTGTGTGTGTGTGTGTGTGTGTGTGTGTGTGTGTGCGCGCGCGCGCCTGCATTAGAAGCAGTCTGTGTTGGAGCATGACGGTGGGGTGGGATTATGAGATCTCATCGGAAGCCTGTAGACATCTCATACACCCCTGAGGTTCTTGTATTCCAAGGGGGTTTTGCATTTATTTGGGCTGACGGACGGCTTCCATGAAGCCTCATTGATGTGCGGGAAGCTCCGACCTTAGGTCTGAGCCTGCGGGCCTAGCTCTCAGGCAGATCCTGGAGTGAGGATTTTGAGAAAAACATCTCCTGTGTTGAATGGATCCTTGCATTACTCAGGAATTCACTATTTATCCGCCAGCCCTTTAATGCAGCGAGGGAATCATTACTGATATTGAACCACTTAAATGAGCTTTCTAAAATTTTTGGCCTTTAATTGTCAGCAAGGCAACACATCCATTACTTTTGATGGTGACAATCGCTCATCAGAGGTGTTAAAAAGACCAAAATTTGATGAATTAAATGTGTAAATTGAATAAAGGAAACTAAATTCAGCAAGTTTAACAGTTTCTATTGAGACAAAATGAACGGAATGACTAGGAAATATTTTTAAAGTTAATAACGTATTTTAAGAAACATTATATTATATTTCAAAAAGTCAGCATATTGATAAGCAATATGGTGAAAATAAAGAATAATGTCCAGTTTGTAAATTTAATAGATAATCAGTCACATGAATGTTTATATTTGTTTTATTCATAATTGTCAAAATTTGGAAGCAAACAAGATGATCTAGAATAGCTCAGTGAAGAAACAATCCAGGAAATAGATATAAAAACTTTAAAAGTGTATTCTTCCTGAAAAAAAAAATGTAGTTAAACAATATTAATGAAAATACCAATATGACAGAACTGAAGTATTGAAATCAAAGTAAACATAAATCATAATATGAATTATCAATATTACTAAAAATGAAAGTATTAAGTGCATGGGAATAATAGAAATCAATACAATATAAAATTTAATAAAAATAAAATTGATATTATGTAATAAAAATATAACTAACTGAAATAAACCAATATATAAGATAGCTATTTATAATGTTCAACAAAGTTTATAAAATTTTATGCTGTTTAATAAGAAAAAATGGAAAAATCACAAATGCAAAAAATAAGAACTCTTAGAATGCTTAACTACAAAGCAATAGCTAATTCACAGATTGCAAAAATGACTGTACAATTTTATACTTTTTTATACCACTTTGCTCAACTCTATTTAAGCAAACAATGCACATGTAAAATAAAAATTTAATAGAAATATTTAAGTTATCAAAAGCACTCAAATAAGTAATCCAGACAAACTGACATGCAGAGAGAAAAAAATAAAGAGAGCTGGAAAAGAGTTCTTCAGCTAAGAGTCAATGAAGAATGAAATCTGCCTTTTAAAGGTCAGAAAATTCATATTATTAAAATGTTTTATATATTTAAACCAGGATTATACTTTCCAAATTCCTTCATGAAGTAAGGGTATATTAATACCCACTGTGGAGATATGTAGAATAAAAAGAAAAGAATAATCTCAATCAGTACTGATTGAAAGCTTATTTTTTAAAAACCACAATCCAGCACTACATCAACAACATAGGTTAAATAGAATTACTAAATCCTAGACTTCCAGGAATATAATCTTAGTTCAATATTATTAAACCTATTAATTTAAATGAACATTCTGATAGACTTAAGCAATATAATTATATGAAAAATTGCTTAAAGGTAAAAAAAAAAATTAAATTTCAGTACCCATTTTGTTAACACCATTCAATAAAATAAAAATTAATATTTACTTCTTAACAGAATAGAATATATAAATCTATATTTATTCCATATCACCATCTAATCTATGTCCTATTATGGAACATTATGGAAAGAGTCTACTATTATCAGAAAAAGGTTTAAATTAATATTCTACTGAAGGGAATTATAGCTAAAATTATTTGGTTTTAATGTAACAATTTTCAGATGGCAGACTATATAACAATATTCATAGGAGTAATCAAATAAACATTACCAAAGTCAATGAAAGAATTCAAAAATAACAAGAAATAAAATTAATATATAAATTAATAGATTCTGCTTAAGTTTTAAAAAAAGCAGCTAAAATGTAATGTAAGAAAAGGCTTCATTTAAAACAACAGCAACACATATATCTTGTAATAAGTAGACAAAAATATGAATATATTTTTAAAAGATTCCTGAAATACAAAAACAAAATCAAACACAAAACTTGAAGCCACAGAACTCATAAGTTGAAATGTGATAACACCAAAGAACAAAGGTAACAGTAAAAGAACTGAGAGCTCACAAGAAACAAAACAAACGCACCTTAACTATATGAAAACATCTTGAATCCCACTGAAGATAAGACGAATGCTAATTAAAAGCATACTGGCATCATTCTTAACTTTTTAAATTAGCAAGTATTCAAAATATCAACAATACTCTGTATTGAAATAGATGCTAGCATATATTGATAATGGAATTGCAAAATAAAAAATATATATATTTCAGGGGATAATGTGGAAATTTACCTTTGACTTAACAATCTCATTCTGGGACTAAATTTTGGTAAATTGTACACTTTAAACTGAAGCATGTAGAAGGTTTGCAGCTTGGGCCATTATTTATGTTAGCAAAATATTGGGAACAATATAAAAGTTTATCTGCAGGTAGCTCATTCAGAAAATGTGAACACACAAAATGCATATGTAGCTGGAGAAAATAATAATTTTTTATGTAACAGAGTCTTTATATCATACAGCACAATTTCTGTATTATAATGTTAAGTGAAAAGTTGAAGATGCAGGAACTAAATCAGAAAAGTTGGGAAATGATAATAAATATTCCTAAGCATTACTATAAAGAAACAAACATACAAACAAAAAAATAAAAATAAAGATGACATCAGATGTATGGATGCCTTAGATAAGAATAATTTAAAGCCATACCTTTTGATAAAATTTTAATTTTTGAGCATAGTGAATATATTATATAATCAGGAAAATTTTTCATTATAAGGCACTTAAAGATTAAATAAATATTTTTAAAAAACTGTAGATAAGCTGACAAATTGAATGTACAGTCCTGAAAATAGTATCTCCATAACCTACATTCAATAGAAGTACTCTTTTAATAAAAAGAAAATATCAAATAAATAAAAATATATGTAATGTTGACTTATTTTGAATTTCTAATATGTGAATAATATGAGAACCTAAAGGACAGGTGGAAACTGATGTAAGAGATGCAATTAACAACAATAAAAAGATATAAACATTCCTTGACTGAATAATCGCTTGGAGATACATATTGAAATGGCCTAATGAATGTGGTCAGAACTAATAAATAAGACACATAATTAAAATGTATGTATATGTATAATAAAATTTATGTATATGTATATATTTGAACCAATGAATAAGACACAATTAAAATTTATATATGTATAGTAAAATTTATATATATATTTATATACATATATATTTGAACTCAAAAGAGAGATTATTGTTTTACCATATTTATATCAAAGAGAGGAGTTCACAAAATAAAAGAAGCAGTTAATATAATTTTAAATTGCAATAAAGGAGAATAGCTAATACTAGAAATAGCTTTATAAAATGTGTGCAGATAAAGGTTTATATACTCCATATCTTATACCTCGAAAATATGTATTTTATACAGTAGTTTTTAAAAGTGTATCAAGATTTTCTGACTGCATTATCTATTTACCATATGTGGAAAATTTACAAAAAAAGCACTCCCTATAAAATAAATTCAAACTGATCAAAGGGTCCCAAGAAAAAAGAATATAAATTGTTAAAGAAACACAATGTAGGCATTCTGACAAGCGTGAACCAAGAAAATGCGTGTGTCATAGACAAAGACAACGGAATGGTGACGACCAGAGGTAAAGGGGGAGGGGGAAGCAGAAGAGGGTGAAGGGGGGATAAATGGTGATGGAAGCAAACCTGATTTGGGGTGGGGAACACACCATACAACATACAGATGATGTATTACAGAATTGTATACCTGAAACCTATAAAATTTTATTCACCAATGTCACCTCAATAAATTTCATAAAAATTTTTTATAAAAGAAAGAAATTTCCCCAGGTCCATCCATACTGTCCCAAAAGGTATGAGATCTTTCTTCTTTACAACTGCATAATATTCTATAGTGTAAATGTCCCACAGCTTTTTTACCCACTCATCTACTGAGCACTTGGGCTGTTTCCAGATCTTAGCTATTGTAAACTGCGCTGCTATGAACATAGGGGTGCATAGATTCTTTCTGATTAGTGTTTCAGGATTCTTAGGATATATTCCTAGAAGTGGGGTCACTGGTTCAAAAGGCAGCTCCATTTTTAATTTTTTGAGGAACCTCCATACTGTTTTCCATAGTGGCTGCACTAGTCTGCATCCCCACCAGCAGTGTACCAGGGTTCCAGTTTCTCCACACCCTCGCCAGCACATGCCATTTGTTGATTTGTTGGTGGTGCCATTCTGACAGGTGTGATGTGATACCTCATTGTGGTTTTAATTTGCATCTCTCTGATGATTAGCAATGCTGAGCATTTTCTCATATGTCTCTTGGCCATCTGTATGTCTTCTATGGAGAAATGCCTATTCAGGTGCATTTTTTATTTTATATTTGGTTTGTTTGTCTTCCTCTGGTTGAGTTGTGTGAGTTCTTTGTACACTTTGGAAATTAGCCCTTTATCAGATGCATCCTTGGCAAATATGTTCTCCCATAACATGGGGTTCCTTTTGTTTTTCAGGCTGATTTCTTTTGCTGTGCAGAAGCTTTTATTTTGATGTAGTCCCGTTTGTTTATTTTTTCTTTTGTTTCTCTTGCCCTAGGAGATGTATTGGTGAAAATTCCACTATGGAGAATGTTATACTAAGTGAAATAAGCCAGGCGGAGAAAGACAAACATGACCTCACATGACCTCACATATATGCGGGATCTAAAGAGCATAATGAACTGATGAACAAAATAGATTCAGTAACACAGAAGCATGGAGCAGACTGACAAATCTTGGAGGGAAGGTGGGAGTGGGTGGGGAGGGATTAACAAAGAATTTATGTGTATATATGCATAAACCTGGGACACAGAAAATAGTGTGGCGAAGGCCTGGGTCATGGAGTGGGTGTGGGGTGGAAGGGGTCAATAGAGAAAAAAAGGGACTTCTGTAATACTTTTAACAATAAAAATAAATTTAAAAAAATAAAGGAAAAAGAAAAAAAAGAAAGAAAATTTATGTATAAGTAGAAGGGTTGATGACAGTGATTGCCCTCTGAATATCTGTTAAGAAAACATACTTGAAAAAACATCATAAAAATCTTAGTAATAGCCTAAAAATAATAACACAAACTATTTGTGTTATTATCCCTCTGTTTGTGTTAAGAGTAACAAAAATTCTTAGTTATTAAAATTTTATATAGTAATAGTAATAGTTTAAGTAAGGATGTTGTTATAATAATTACAATTGGCTCAAAAGATCCAACAGGAGCTAAAAATGTATAATCATAATTTCTAATGTCAAAAAGTAAAATAAAAATATAAAGTTGTTATTGATATCCATGCTTCAAAATATATGAACTAGTAATTAAAAATTCTTATTAAATTGGTAAAAGTAAACAATTAAGTGTTTCTTAGTCTGATATTGAGAGAATAGATTTCTATGACTCCTATATTAAAAACTTAAAGAAACTATTGGTAATTTTAATGATACATATTTGATATTTTCGTTTGACATATAATATCATAAAATAAAAAGTAAGGAGTAGACTAACCAACTAAATGACAGGGAAGTATGAATATGTAATGTGTAGGTATCGATTTATAAAGTTATTGAAGTTGATTTGCTACACCAAAAAGGGGGGAAAAAGAAAGAAGTGACCAGAATGTTTGTGGTGAAGATTTCCCTCACTCCCAGCAATGACAGCTGACAGAAGAGCCAAGATTATCACTTGCAATACATGAAAAAATAAGACATATCTCATTTAGCTGCATGATGTGTCTCAGGTCTATCTAAGGGGAGAAAACTAGTGTTATTTTGCTAGTAGATGGTAGTGGTGATGTTTTTCCTGATGGTAAAGTGCCCTGCAAAACTTCTTGAGGCAGAATCTGAGGTAGAGGAAAAGGTCTATTTGGTGACAAATGTCCAACATCAGATAATTGTGCTACTTAAATGCCATACAGTTTTCTTAATAAAAAATACATGTATCCTACCTGAGAGTCAGTGCATATAGATGTCTGATACTCACAGTAAACAGACAGCCAAGGTAAACCAGGTTATCAAGGATAACAAGAGAGAATGTTTAGAATCATAGATAATTTATGCAATCAATGTTTGCCCTGTTTTTACCTCTTTTTCTTTCTTGAGCTTCTCAGAATAGTAGGACCTCGAAAAAGGAGATAAGAGGCCTTTCTGAACAGTATGAGGAAGGCCTGTGGCAAAGAGTGGGTGTGGAGTGGAAGGGCTCAATGGGTAATATTTTCAACAATAAAGATAAATTTTATGTATATATACACACACACACACACACACACACACACACACTATCTCCACTTCAAAGGGCTGAAGTAAGTAAGAGGAAGAGAAAATAGGGAAGTCACACATTTCTCACCTCAAGTACCTGAAGATAATGTCCTTTAAAAAATGGACTTATAATTTTAAAATGTAAATATAAAGTTATAAAATTTGACAAAAGTTTTAGGAAACTAAAAAAAGATTTTCTAGAGTGTACATTTAACATTGATTAAAGGAAAAGAAAATATTTTACTTGCATACTTCTGTTGTGTCTATAGTTAGGTGTTGGCACTACCTATTAATAAATATAGCACAAGACTATCCTGAACTTTAAGGCATCAGGTAGCATCTCCTTCCACTTTATTAGAAGAAATCAAATATGGTAGGAGAAGTAGTTGTCCTGCAGTTGAAGGCAATAAAATCCTGCTTGACTCCAAGATACTTATTACTTCTTTATAATTGATAGTAATTCCCCTCCAAAAAAACTGAATTATCTTTGGGTTTAACACAACTGTACCAATAAATATGGGGAAAAACTGAGAGCTAGCTTAGGAATTATGACACACACAGTCTTTGCTTTAAAATTTTTTTATTAAGTTCATTGGGGTGACATAGGTTAATAGAATAATATAGATTTCAAGTGTACATTTTCAATGAACATGAGCTGTACATTGCACTGGGTGCCCACCACCCAAAGTCACCATAAACTTGACCCTCCCTGTGTCCCACCATACACTATCTTCCCCTTGGTAACCCCATAGTGTTGTCTGTGTTAATGAGTTTCAGTTTTATATTTCACACTAGTGGAATCATATGGTTCTGTGATTTTTCTGACTGACTTATTTCACTTCGCATGATAATCTCAAGGTCTATCCATGTTGTTGCAATGGCAATATTCCTTTTTTTCTTATGGCTGAGTAGTATTCCACTGTATGTATGTACCATGTCTTCTTTATCCAATCCTCGATTGAAGGACACTTTGGTTATCTCAATGTCTTGATCTCTGTGAATAATGCTGCAATGAACATAGGGGTGTCTATATCTTTGCAGTAAATGTTGAGATTTTGGGGTATTTACCCAGAAGAGGGGTTGCTGGGTCATATGGTAACTATTCTTAATATCTTGAGGAAGCACCAGACTGTTTGCCATAGTGGCTGTACCACTCTACATTTCCACCAGCAGTGAATGAAGGTTCCTTTTTCTCCACAACCTCTCCAGCACTCATTATCTGTCTTATTGATAGTAGCCATTCTAACAGGTGTGAGATGGTATCTCACTGTAGTTTTGATTTGCATTTCCCTAATAGCTAGTAAAATTGAGCATCTTTTCATATATCTGTTGGTCATTTGCATGTCTTCTTGGGAGAGGTATCTGTTCAGGTCCTATGCCCATTTTTTAATTGGATTGATTGTTTTTCAGGCATTTAGTTGTATAAGTTTTTTATATATTTTGGATATATAGCTCCCATTTTGAGGAGCTTTTGTTCCCAAATATCTTCTCCCATTCAGTTGGTTGTCATTTTGTTTTGTTGGAGGTTTATTTTGCTGTGCAGAAGCTTTTTAGTTTGATATAGTCCCATTCATTTATTTTTGCCTTTACTTCCGTTGCCTTTGGAGTCAAATTCATAAAATGTTCTCACATGCAGAAGTACATCTTTCACTCAGAATTTTAGCAGAGGCTTTTTTGTTTTGTTTTGTTAGATGAAACATCTTAAGATTTTTATTTGAGGACCTGGCATTCAGTTGTCATGTGTTTATAATCTATGTAACCTTATACAATCTGTTCATATGCTCTAAATCCTCAGCCTGTTCAGGTCTTAAACAGGGGTAACATGTTGGAAGTTTCTACAGTACTTTCATGTCTTTAAATTATTGAAATTTTAAGTACAATTATATGAAGAAGAGAAAGAAAGAAATCATTTATGCCATTTTGACAAACTTAAATCACATTATAATTTTACTGTATTTTATATCAGCATTAAGATTTACAAAATAGGAAACATATTTTTTTTCTCCTTTGGTTTTTGCAAAGTACTAAATTACAGAATACTTACAAAAGAGCTTTGTCACAGTTTCATCCTATCTGTGACCCAGAACATTACAACAGCTTGTGCAGCATAAAAGGGCAAGAAAGGATAAACATCCTTTGCAATTATATAACAATAAATGAACCATAGCTGATCAGCATTATGATGAGAAGTGTCTTGAGAGAATTTATTTAGTCAGTCATTTAGGAGAATTTGCACAGGGTAAAATCATTGGGCATATGGGCAGCATGTGTTCAAGGACTCCCTGCAGCATTGAAATGACACATTATTATAATATATAGTGTACCATCTCTGTTATTATGGTGATTCTTATGAGAAAAATAAATCTATGTTTTTTGTATACACAAATTTCATGGGTATAAAACAACGTAACAACAAAGGTGATGTAGAAAGTGTCTAATAATATTCTTTAACATTGAAAGGCAGTGAATTAGGGTAAAATTTGATTGAGAATGGCATACATTTTATAAAGAAATATATTTTTATTTAATTTACCAGATGGATGTCTCACATTTTTTAGTGTTCGTGTGTGTCATTTATTTTCTGTACCTCAAACCTAAAGATTTTATTGGCAATTTAAATTAGGTGTTTTCTTTTACATATTGAAAATCCAGAAGAAATATTCAAGTCTAAGTGTATTAACTCACTCTTTCAATAATATTCTCTGAGTAGTACTACCAAGTGTTGTGCTGGGTTGTTGGGTACTGGTACACTTCTTTCCAAAGAAATTATGTTATCTTTTCTTAACAGGTAGATATTTAACATGTAATAAATCCATAGCAATCAATTAAACAAGTCAATATTTTTCTTTAAAATAATGGTTTCAGAAGAATACTAAAATTACCAATGTACTTTTTCACTAACCAAGAAAATGGGAAGTAAGAGAGACCTCACATGCTTACATAATCAAGGAAATCTTGTATTTGAAAAAAACAAGCAAACACACATGCAAACAAAAAGACTTTGTGAAACCAGATGTATCTTCAATTTTATGTCACACAATCATTTGTTTACTAATAAAAATCAGGCAGTGATCTTAGTAAATAATTCTTGTAAAGAAGTGAAATCATACCAGTTGGCTAGATTCAGTTGTTAAACCCAGCCATGATAAAATCTATTTATACTGATTATATTATGTTAAAAACAAAGATAATAAGCACTAGAAACTTACTACTTTCTAATTTTTATAATACAGAGGTGGGAAAAAGTAGGTTTACAGTATTAATATAAATAAATAATAAAATAATTCATAAAAAATAATACAAGAATAAACTCTGTGTTTTGTGTACTCATAACTGTATACCTACTTTTCCCAAACCCTGCATATTCTATTATTGTTTGTCTTGAGGTTCTGTCTACTCTAGCTACTGTGTAATTTTTCTTAACTCCAAGTTTTATTAAATATGTAGCTCCAAATATGCTCACTTGAGAATATTTACACCATGAAAATGAACTAGAGTGTCTTTTTTCAGTGATTTTTTTCTGTTGTCCCATTTGCAAACAAACATCTTAGCATGTTTGTTGTGTTTTGCTTTGTGATAGATTTTTTTTACTCTTCTCCTACTGGAAAAATATCTCATGATAGTAAAATAGATTCTTGGGCTGAGCACTTTCTCCTACCCCTTTCTATAGAGTAGAACTTTTATTATTTTTTTCCCTTTTTCCTGAGCCACAGGAGAGTTTGATCTGTTCCATGGGTGGACAGGTTTGCTATCTCTCCTCCATCAACTTAAAGTTTATGTTTCATAGGAAGTGAGGGCAGAGTTAGGGCCCTGTGTATATTCTATCACCAAAGAAGGTAGATACTTCCCATGTACGTCCTTGACTCCAAACATACCTATGACTACGTGCATGGTGAATGTCCATGGAGAAGAACCTCTGCATGAGTCCAAACTCAGCTTGTGTCTGCAGCTCCCAGGGCTTCCATACACACATCTAGCATGTACTCAGCTTTTAGCCCTTTGTTATAAAATCTAGATGAATTCTTTTGACTTGTTACCTATTTTCATGGTATCCACATCTCATTCTCTTCGGCGGCTCTACTTCTGTAGGTCAGTGCTCACATCCCATCTGTCCTTGATAATAGACTCATTTTCTGAGATATGAAGCTACTTATGTGTGCAGTGACCTCAACTCTCTGATGAATTAAAAAAAGTTATGATTTTGTAATCGATCCATTTTTTACTCTTGTTAGAATGAGATTCGTGCCCTTTACAGCTCTATACATTGTGGGCAAAATCTGAAATAATACTTTTTAAAAACACCTGTTAAACTTTCTTTTAAAGATAAACTAAACTATTTATGAAAAGGGGATTAAAGAATGTGGGAAGTCATTTGGCATTCTTCACTCAGAAAAAGAAAAAAAAAAAGATCTAGAGTTAAGCAGAACTTATTATTGTTAGATGCCAGTTTCAAACCCTTGGAGATATTTGCTCCCCTCCACCCGCAACACTTTCACATAAAAAAATGGCTCATGAAATTCCAATGAATATTCTTGTAAACAACTTTCCACTTCTGGTTCATCTCTTGTAATTCCTTTTAAAATATGTGTCTAGCTTGCTATCTTAGGTCAGGCTCCTATAACAGAATGCTATAGACTGGGCGGCTAATAGCAAAAGAAATGTGTTTCTTATAGTTCTAAAGGCTAGACATTTGAGATTAAGGTTCCAAAGTGGTTGAGTTCTGGTGAGAGTCCTCTTCTGTGTTGCTGACTGCAAGCTTCTTCTTTTTTTTTTAAATATATCTTTATTGATTTCAGAGAGAGGAAAGGAGAGGGAGAGAGAGAGACAGAAACATCAATGATGAGAGAGTCATTGATCGCCTGCCTTCTGCATGCCCCGGACTGGGAATTGAGCTTACAACCCCAGCATGTGCCCTCACCAGGAATTGAATCTTGATCTCCTGGATCCTAGGTTGATGCTCAACCGCTGAGCCACACCTGGCTGGGCCCGACTGCAGACTTCTTGTTGTATCCTTACATTTCAGAGA
This sequence comes from Miniopterus schreibersii, assembly GCF_964146895.1. Classification (NCBI taxonomy): domain Eukaryota; kingdom Metazoa; phylum Chordata; class Mammalia; order Chiroptera; family Miniopteridae; genus Miniopterus; species Miniopterus schreibersii. Next base: position 57,608,208 of record NC_138102.1, read on the forward strand.
GCAAAGGAAAGAAGCAAGTTTTCTCATGACTATAATGGCACCAATCCCATTTATGTCTTTTGAAGGGTTAAGCTACTGAGTTTTGAAAATGAACATATGAAAGAACTAATGTAACCTTATTAATACAGGAACTAATAGTAACTTTGAGGTGACTCTTTGGAAGATTAGTGCCACTGGTTTAGCATTCTGAAGGGAGAGGACCAGGAAACAGATATTTCTGGATAGAAGGGAGGAGATGCTTCTTTTGCTTTAGCAAATGTTGGTAAAACTGTCTCCTGTGATGATTTCCAAGACAAATGATATTTACTGAGGCTGTATCTCTAGAAATATTTGGAAGGATTAGTGTGCTAATGTGTTTGACTATTATTGGATACTTTAGGCAAAGTATTATAATAAATAAGTCAACTCAGAAAGGAATATCCTGATTTTAAATGCAGAGAAAGAATAAAGAAAAATTAAAGGCGAAAGGCATTTCAGTTTGAAAATGTTGATGGGTGTTGACCCCAAAGAGGAAATAATAATAAGCACAGCAGTGAGAACATTGAGAAACAGGGTTTTGAAAACAACTTTCAAAATATCTCCGTTGGGAAAAGTAAAGTAGCCTTGTATAAAATTTCAGATTAAGAATGTCTTGCAAGTGGCTTCAAAAATGCCATTAAATTGGGTAAAATGGCTTGGGGAGAAGAAAAAAGGAGTACAGAGGCAGGGCACTTAAGCTCAGATATAGCTTTTGTGTGTGGTTACTTGGTTCAAAAAACTGACAATAGAAAAGCATATTGGAAACCTATCAAATTTTTCAAGCAATTATATAGCTAAAAAACAAACAAATCCTCTGATAAAAAAGTAGAGAATTGTTAAAATCTGAACACTCATAAACAGTCTTTAAGAGAACACATAGTCCCTAATGTCCATTTCATGGGAAGCCATGAAGAACAATGTAAAGTGAAGAACAGCTCTGATTGTGGAGCCAACAGAAAAAAAGGAAAGTGTGTAAGGATTCCCTCAGAGAGAACATGCAAGACAATGTCACCAACTACCTCAACAACTATACTTCCCTCATTTAAAATTGTTTAGTACTAGAGTCTTTGGTGTGACTCTACTTCTCTTGCACAAACACAAGTGTTCATTTTTATTTATTTATTTTTATTTTTTCCATCACCATTTATCCACCCTATACCCTCTTCCATCTCCCCTTCCCCACAGCCCTGAAATCACCGCACTCTTTTCCACGTCCATGAGTTCTCTCTTTTTCTTTTTTTTTTTTTCAGTCCCTCCACCCCTTTGGTTTTTCATCTTTCATTAGTCAAGCTTACAATTGTATGAAAATTAAGACAAGTATTTTCATCTTATATTCAACTGTTATCAGATCCTCATAGGAGCCATTCTTGATCCTATCTAATATCATATCCCTACTCTACCCCACCTGTGTATGTCATTTTTATATCCTAATACTTTTTATTATATTATGGCATCTTTTGCAATGTGGAATATATTAAGTAAATTTATTAGTTTATTGTCTGAATTTCCCTCTATAACTTAAGCTTCTTTTATTAAAAAAAAATGTTTTTATTGATTTCAGAGAGAAGAAAGGAGAGGGGGAGAGAGAGAGAAATATCAATGATGAGAGAGAATCATTGATCAGCTGCCTCCTGCAAGCCCTCTGGGGATCAACCCTGCAACCTGGGCATGGTTGAACCATGACATCCTGGTCCACTGAGCCACACTGGCTGGGCAAATTAAGCTTCTTGAGAGTAGGGACTCTAGATCTCTTTTCTGTCACTATAAACCCAATGACTAGGTAAGTGTATAAAACATAATAAAGAATGACTGAATAAACCAATTATAGATACTCAGATTAAATTTGCATGTTTTCCACATGCATTTGTGAGATGATTCCTTGGTATTACATAAAGTGAGTTGTATATATTTTATTGTTTTGTGGAGCTATTTCACAATAGGGTTTCTAATTATAATGGTTAATAAATATTTATGAATTAATATGGAATTATAGATCCAACAATTTCCATACTAACATTTTCTCCTAAGTATATTCCTAATTCAATAATTGATACACAGAATGTCTAGAACACTAGGAAAATAATACCTTGGTATACACTTTCCAATATTTTGCTTTTTATTTCTAGGCTAGACTTTCTAATTACTTATGTATTAGCTGAGGTTAAATTACCTCTGTAATAATTACACTTGACCAATGTATCATTTAAAACAGTTTATTTTCTTTAATAATAAATAATGCAGGTTTATTGTCTAAAAATCAGAAAATGACATTTATATACTTACTATTCATCCACAATCATGACTATTATTTTGTTATAAAGATTTTTTCTAATTTTATTTATATGTGTATATATATATATTTCTCTGATATTATAGATTCTTAAAACAATAATTTTTGAAGCTTAGTACAATCTGTTGTATAATGTTACCATAATTAATCAAATTATATGTTCCTCACATTATAATTTTGGATTTATATACAATACTATTTGGCTATATGAATATATGCTTAAAACTTCTTTATTATATGCGCATACATATGATATATATTCATCATATGTAACCAACTTATATATTTATATATCGTATACATATATAAAGCAAAGATATATTATAAACTTAGATATCATGTATAACACATCACTGCTTAATTGTCCTACCACATATATAATTCACTGTATATTTACTGTATACAATTGCCTGAACAGCCTCAAAATGTCTCATTTTCTAATATAATGCAGCAATCTTCTTAAATTATTTCTAGTTTTTAAAGTGGAAACTTGAATATCATGTTTTCTCTTTTATTTGTATTGCTTTATGTAGATCTGAGCTTCTCACATATTTTCCATCTCCCTAAAGCACTTCTTTTTTTTAAAGTTTATTGGAGTGACATTGGTTAATAAGATTATATGGGTTTCAAATATAGAATTCTATGATACATGACCTGTATATTGTATTGTGTGCCCACCATATTTCTTGTAAGGCAGATCTACTAGGAACTAATTCCCTCAATTTTTGTTTGTTTGAAAAAGTTATTATTTCTCTTTCAATTTTGAAGGATAACTTCTCATGATACAGAATTCTAGGTTGATTTTTTTCTGACATTTAAATGCTTCACTCCCCTCTCTACTAGCTTGATTGTATTCTGAAGGGAATTGGATGTAATTCTTTCTTCTTGTATAGGTAAAATATTTTCATTTTCCTCCCCTCTGGCTTCTTCCAGAATGTTTTCTTTATGTATGATTTTCAGTAGTTTGAAAATTATATGCCTAGGTGGAGGGTTTTGTTTGTTGTTGTTGTTAATTTGTTTGTTTTGCATTTATCCTAATTAGTATTCTCTGACCTTCCTGGATTTGTGTTTTGATGTCTGACATTTAATTTGAAGAAAATTCTCAGTCATTATTGTTTCAAATATATACATATATATTTGCTTTTCTTTTTCTTCTTCTCTGGTATTACCATTACATGTACGTCTTTTTATAGTTGTCCCATAGTTCTTGGATATTCTATTCTGTGTGTTTTTTCAGTCTGTTGTCTTTGTTTTTTTAATTTTGGAGGTTTCTATTGACATATCCTCAAACTCAAAAATTCTTTCCTCAGCTGTGTCCAGTCCACTAACAGGTCCATCAAAGGCATTACTCATTTCTGTTACAGTGCATTGTTGTTGTTGTTTTCTCTGTGTGTGTGTGTCTTGTTTTTTATCTATAACATTTATTTTTGGCTCTTTTATGATTTCCATCTCTTGGCTTATATTTTCTATCTGTGCTTGTATGCTGTCTGCTCTTTCTATTAGAGCCCTGAGCATATTAATCATTGTTATTTTAAATTCTTGTTCTGATAACTTCAACATCAGTGCCATGTCTGGTTTTGGCGCTTCTCTTCATTTTGTGTTTTTTTGTCTTTTGATAAGCATTGTAACTTTTTTTCTTGAAAGGTGGACATAATGTACCAGGTGTAAGGAACTGCTATAAGTTGATCTTTAGCAATGTGGTGGTGAGGTGTGGGGGCAGAAGAAATGTTCTAGGGTCCTATACTTACGTCCCAGTATTTTAGTGGGATTCTGTAAACTTCACCAGTGTTTCTGTTTTTTCCTCCCCATCTTAGATGGGACTGATGGATAGAGGGGCCTGGAGTTTGTTATTTCCCTTCCACAGGTTATTTAGAATCTTGCTGACTGGTTTATCTTAAAGGCAGGCCTTGTAGAGAAGAACAGAGAACTCTGGTATATTTAAAGATGGTTCTTTTCCTCTTCCCCTGCTTGAAAGATGATGGTATTTTTTCTTTTATATTTACTATAAGAATCTGAGGGCCCTGGAAGTACAAAAAAAGTGTAGGGATTTCCCTATGACTGGGTCTTCCTTGATATTTTTTAACTCCCAGAGCTGTCCACACTGAACCTCCCCCAATTCTTCAATTACAATTCACATTGTCCTTCCCCAGAACTGGTTGCCATGGTGGTTCCACTCATGCATCTCTGCTAGATATGCAGTGACTCCTATACTTGTCTGTCTGTCTGTCTCTCTCTAATCTGTGGGATATTGGATTGTCTTGTGTCCTCACTTCTCTATGGATCCAAGAAGAGTTGTTGATTTTCAGTATGTTTAGCTTTTTACTTTTTGTTAGGATGGAGTGGTGACTTCTAAACTTCTTACATGCAGAAGCAGAGATTGCTCAGTTAATTTTTCAGATATTATATGCTTTCAATTACACTTACTGTATTTCTCTAGCACAATAAACTAGCAGCTTAAATACATATATTCAAACAAGCTTGCTTTACATTTTTAAATTTTTTAAAAAAAAATATCTTTATTGACTTCGGACAGAGGAAAGGAGAGTGAGAGAGAGAGATAGAAACATCAATGATGAGAGAGTCATTGATCGAGCCCACAACCTGGGCATGTGCCCTGACTGGGAATAGAGCCCCGATTGCCTGGATCCTAGGTCGACACTCAACCACTGAGCCATGCCTGTCCGGGCTTGCTTTACATTTTAATATGCTTTTTACATACTATATTATTATATTTATTGTCATATTTATTCTCCAAAACGCATCTTTAACCAGTCCAAGCTGGCTTTCCATACAACTTGAGAATATGTTTCTGTGGATTATTTACAAAGTAGAAAATTGTCAGTTGGCAGTTTTCAAATCATAACTAGCACTGAGATAATTTTCAGAACCTGAAAAGTCTACTTTATGAATCCGTATAAAGCAAAAAAGAAAATGAACAACTATTATGCTGAATAGAGGTGTTAACTTCACACAGAGAGCTACAGAGTCCAAATAATGTCTTATTCATAAGATTATGATATTTTTCATAAGAATAAAATAGACTAAAATGTGTTCAAGCATAGAGTTCTTGCCCGAAGGCAGTCATGCAAATTTCTCATTTACCACTTTTAGGGACAAATCTCATAGCAGAGGATCCTTAAAACCAAAAGTCCCTCAGTCAGTAAGTGATATACGGATAAGATTCAAATTGACTGAAAGCACTAAAATTGGGCTTAAAATGGATGCCAAGCTTGAATTTAACATTAAAGGCTCCCAGGTGATGAAAGATGTCAAGAAATAAAAGATAAAGAATAACTTTTCTTTAAAGGACAAGTTAGAATAATTAACTCAAGGCCATGTATTAAGTTGCAGAACTAAAAATGAATTCCAGATCTTTATATTGGTTCTCTACCTCAAGCACTAAGCTAAAAACTTTAAACAACATCTAATTTGTATTTTGGAGTGAGATTATCTCTGCTACTTGCTAATTCTCAAAAGTAAAAATAGATAGCTTTACCTTATTTTTTTGTTAGTATATTTTGAGTCAATTTAGTGTTCTCATTTCCATCTCTTGTCCTGAATTTGTTTTTCTAGATTTTTCTGTGTGACAGGAAATCACTTTTACTAATCTGTTTAAACATTTTTCTTCAGTATTTCCTGAAGTTTTTAAAATATCATTTAAAAATGTATTTACATGCATTTTAAGAATAATATATGAATGACAGCCTGAGATACTTGATGGTATTCTTTCAACATAAAAAGTCAAATTGAAACGATGCTGAATAATTCACTAAAATGGCAGAGACTGTGATTTGCTGGATTTTGTAGATTAATAAGCTAGCAAATGCATGAACAATAAAAAATTAAGGAAAGTGCAGTATAAATGGATTTTTCTTTTATTTTGACAACTATAGTTTAAATTATTTATGACATGCTTCACAATATGCTAATGAATAGCCTCCAGTATCCTATTAAGTAGAATTTTGTGGTTTAAACAACTAAAATGCTGTGCTTACAAATCTTGTCTACAAGTACATTGAGATGCTAGGGCTTTGTGAGAAATTAGTAAAAAAAGTAAAAAAGAAAGAAAGAAAAAAGGAAAACTGCTATATAGGTTGGCTTCCTTAAATAGAATTTATTTTAAAGTGTGATGTGTCCCTCTGGCATATCTGATTTCTTTAACATTTCTGTGTCCCAGAAAAGTCTAATAAGTTCTTGGGACTACTATTTAATTTTCTTTGCTATATTTCTCTGACAACTTTGCATGATAAGGCTACTTAATGTTATCTTAAAAGCTCTCACAGCTCTTACAATGAAAATTAAAGCATTGATACTGTCACTTTAAAGTTTATTTTATAAAAAAGAGAAGCATTTAAAAATGAACTGTAATTTAAAATCATAACATTTCTATATTATTTTAAGCCCTTAATTAAGCTCACAGTAGTGGTATGGCCATATGACTCTTGGTTTACAGATTTTGCAAGAAAATCAGAAATGTCAAAATTGTCTTATTTTCTAATAGTAAATACATATATACTTCAAAATATACAGAATGCAAAACTTGGATGTCTCACTAAAGTAGAAATTTAATAAAATGATAGTCTGGCCAATTTTTAAATTAGTGGTGGATCACATACAAACTTTTGTCTATTTTGTTTTTCTTTGTTTATGCATGTTAGAACATTGATTTGGTATTTATCCAGTGTTGCCCAGTGAGAATAATGGGAGTTTTTAATATTTGTGATATACTATTTTAGGTGCAAATACTTATAATTTATTTTATTTGGCCTTAACTGCTTCTTCACAAAGCTGTTTTTTTCTTCCTCAACATGCAAACAGTACAAACATACTCATTCTAAAACACAAAAGAAAATAGAAAAAAAAGCAAAATATTTTAAGAACACCAGATAGTGTTATTTTCCCCCCAGTAACTCTTCTCTAAACTCTCATTTAAATATGAATACAAGCATTATTATTTTGGCTTGTGACTCATATATATTTTACAATTACAACATCTGTAATGTTAAGGACTAAAGTAGATTGGGTATGTGTATTAGTTTTGTAGAGTTGCCATAGCAAATGACACAAATAGTGTGGCTTAAACAACAGAAATGTATTTCTCACAGCTCTGGGGGCCAGAAGTCCAAGGTCAAGGTGTTCGATGGTTTTGTTTCTCCTTAGACCTCCCTCTTTGCCTTGCCTCTGGATGCCTCTACTGTGTTCTCACATGTTTTGTTTTGTTTTTCTCTGTGCATATAATTCCTGGTATTTTTCTGTGTGTCCAAATTTCCTCTTCTTATAAGGAAGAACACCAGTCATATTAAATTGGAGGTCACACTAAAGGCCTCATTTTAACTTAATCAGCTCTTTAAAGACCTTGTCTTCGTGGTTACATTTTGAGGTGCTGGAGGATAGGACTTCAACACATAAACTTTGAGGAACACAATTCAACCCATAACAATAAGTTTGAATAATCCTTAGTTAATCCTATGTAAAAATTTATAAAATGAAGAATACTAGAAAAATACATTTTTTTCTCTTCTTCTTTAGGAGTTAAGTTTTAGTGAATGCCAAAAATCAGAGGGCAGTTACTCCCTCACCTCCTTGGCACTAGCAGCATGGACACATTTCCCTCCCTCCCTCCCTTCCTTCCTTCCTTCCTTCCTTCCTTCCTTCCTTCCTTCCTTCCTTCCTTCCTTCCCTCCTTCCTTTTTTCTTTTCTTCTTTTTCTTCCTTCAGTGTCTTTCTTTGTGAGGGTTTCTTGAACAAGTTCAGTGAACCAAGTCTGTGTTAGATGCTAAGAATAAAAATGTGGACCAATAAATACATCCGCAGGCTTGATGGGGCTTACACTGTAAAGGCCTTGATATGTATCATGTGGTTACACATAAAATACATTATTAAACAAGTGGCAGATGCTAATGAGGAGAGTACAGTGTACTAGTAAATTACATAAGTGGAATTATTCTGGCCTACTCTGGTTCCTAGGATAATTATGTTGGTGAAATGACATTAAAATTTTGATTTGAAGATAAAGAAATGTCGTTTCCCAAGTTTCTGAAGCACAATGGTAGGGAACTGAATAAAAAACAGCTGGCGTTAAGAGTGGTAGAGATTGGATCAATAAGTCCATGGATGAATAAATAAACTGAAAAGTGATTAGGAAGCATACGTTCCAGCATTCTCTAGTTTGGGGAATGAGATATTTTATCAATATCACTGCTGCAATCAAAGAGATTTTATAGTGTTGTATTTTTATGTCTATGATTTAAACCAGATATCCAATTGGAAATTTTATAAAAATAATTGGAAGCAAAAGTTTCTGACCATAAGTGCTATATATAAAGCATAGTAGAACTGTGAAGCCAACAGTTTAAATTAGCATATCAAGACAATAACACATTTAATTGTATTTAGCCATTTTTTCAGATATATTTATGGAATTATATATACTTAACCTCTAATTTCTCAGTGTATTAAATTTTGTAATATTAAAAGATAGTCTCTGCAATACCTATTTATAGCTAAGAGTATATGTTATTAAATATCTTTTTGAGGTTCATGGAAACGATATATGTGACATCTCAATAACTTAAAATTTTCATTGCAAACCTATTTGAAGACTGTTTATGCAGCCTGTCAGAGATTATTTAGAAGTATCTTTCTAGCTATTGTGAAGGTTTTGTCCAGCATTAAAGCTGAGTAAAAATAAATAACATAGCTGGAATGTGACTCATTTATCCACAGTGAGGAGGCACTACCAGAGAAAGGAAATATAAAGGGCTCAGCCTGACATCATCGTGAGCATGGTAACAGACCTCAAGGAAAATAATATTTGCTAGGAGATAAATTTTATCCATTAAATGCTATTAATAGTATGTTACTGGTTTATGATTGTTTCTTGTAAATATACTTGAAATCTATGGATTTATGAAGCCTTGGTCCACAGCAAATGTCATGTAAGTACTCAATTTTTTGTGGGAAAAAAGAAATGGAGATGTTTCATAACATGAATGCCCTTTGCTGTGAGGAGTGATTTAGAACCTTATTAAAACTTCACTTATTTTTCTTTATCAGGGAACTTGAGTCCCATGTAGAAAGAAAGAGTGGGCTGAGAGGTACCTGACCTCTCTGCTTTGCCTGTGTCTACCTATTGTTTGAAATTTTGAAATTACCTGTAAAATTTAACTTGAGTGATTAAGATAAGCAATTCATGTGGGTTTGATTTGGCAAACTAGTCTTTCAGCTAGTTTTAGCTCACAATACACATACACACAAATACATATATAAAACTGTAAATTTCATATTCATTCAAAGTCTTAAATTTGCTTTTGAATTTGTTTTATATTTAATAACAAATTTGATTTACATATGTAAAATGATGATATTTTTACATGCACAGTTTGATGAATTTTGACATGTGTTCAAATGTAGAGTAAGACAGAGAATGTTCCTTTACCACAGAAATTTCCTTTTTTCCTTTTCCCAGCTAAACATTATCCCTTCCCCATCCAATGACAATTGCTATTCTTACTTTAATCACCACATATTAGTTTGGCCTCTTTTTGCACTAAGGAATGTTGAGTTTTGTTGTTACAGGTAAATTACCAGAGGATTATCTTTATCTCATGGAAGCCTGGCTTTTGGTTTTGTAAAGGAGGCTTGTTGAGATCTGTCCTTTGTCCTACAGCAAAATTTTTAGTCCATGGCTTAATCCTAGGAAATGTCAAACTTGCATTTAAGAGAAACGTCAGATTTTTTTTTTTTTTTAACAAACCATTCACTTTTAATGAGATTCAAACTTCCTTTTTTTTTTCTTTTTCCCAGCACAGGTGGCAACTAAAAAAATTACCCCTTAGCTGCTATTTTCTTCTAAACTCTTTGCATTTTTGTCACTCACATGGACAGTTAAATCGTACAATAAGGATTTGAGGAACACTTTTCTTTTCTTTTTGAGAATCCACTCTTTGTGTCTCCCTTATTTTTAGAATTTCTTCTTCAATTTCCAGTACCTCTGACAACCTCAAACTTTGATAATTTTTCCTGCATCTTCCTAAGACAGTCATTTTTCTGTTTTCCCTTTTAATCCATGATTTGACTCTATTACCTGAGAACTGTTTTTGGAGGGGAAAAAATAGCAAAATGTAAAACATAATTTATTTGCTTATCTGCCTTTGAGCATAAAATCCCTGTACTTTTATTTATGTAAAGTTGTTCTTAAATAGTTGCTTTTTATATTTTAACTAGAGTTTGTAATTGTTTGCTGCTCAAGATATAGCCAATACATGTTACTCTATGACCAGAACTCCAAATTATGTTTCTTAAATTACAATTCAAGTAAAATGTTTATTCAAAATATAAAACAATATAGTACATTGTTAAGATGTATATGTCACATAGCTCTTCTAGATTTATAAATTTCAGGTTAACTTTAATAAGTTACTTCTATGAATTTCCCTCAAAAAAAAAAAATGCTGGATATGTATCCTAGCTCAAAGGTTTTACAACTTTCTTACAATGTAAGATATGTATACATATCTGTGAGAAAGAAGATAATAATTAATAATAATAACAACAAACAATTTGTGGCTACATAAAATATAAGAGCTATTCCATAAATTTTTAAAGTGACCCTGTTGTCTAAACAAGCTATCAAGATGCCAAGCACTATGTGATGATTTTATTTTAAACACTACAACTGAAACTTCCTTTACAAATATGACTTTCTGCTCAGCTCAGAGTGTTTACAACATTTTTGAACTGCTTATATTGATCTCTTTTTTTGCCCTTATTTTCTCAGAGTTTCTATATTATTGCAGGAGCTAAGGACAGCTATAGACGGTTAATTATTTTATTTTTATCATAAAAATTTATATAAATTTAATTTTCTTTTATTTCAAAAGGAAAATTATATTAACTGTAAGATGTTTTAATTAGTGAGAGCTAGCAAAGACATAATTTTCAGAATATATTGCTGTAAGTACTAAAAGATAGTAGTAAAGAAATATGTTGAAATTATTACATGTAACACAAAATTAGTAATTTTAAAAAATTATGGAGAAAAATAGACAAGGACTTTTATTCACAATTTCCATAGTAAAAACAATGGGAAACATGGAGAGAGGACATCAACACTGTAGGGATGATCTTGTTTCTCTGGCCAAGGTGGAGAAAAAGGGACAGAGTTACCCTTCCACATAAAGAATAGATAAAACAGAAAAAATATATGAAACAAATTCAAGACATTGGGCATCAAGCAAGTAAAGTTATCCTTTAAAAAGAGGAAACCCATAAAAGAAGCACTAAAATTACCCCATTTTATGTTTATTGAGAGATTGCAGGACTTGCTACAAGTAGGAGGAAGCCGACAAAGTGTGCGGGTCCCCATGAGTTGGGGAGATAAAGCAGGGCTTCTAGGGAGGCAAAGAACAGGAAAATATCCAGGAACCAACAAAGTAAATTGACAATGTATGGTATACTACCCATAACCACCAGGCTTGTGATAATGTAGGGGGAAAAATCAGTGAATAAGAAGGACCAGAAATGAAACATGAAACATGATAGGGTAAATGGATGAAGACAAATGAATTACTGTAACTATGTTCTTCATAGGAGGTAAACTTGAGTAAAGCTTGGGCAAGTTAAGTAAAGTCATGAGAGAAAAATAATGAACATGGGAATATATAAAACTATAAATGTGAAATACAAGGTCAGAAAAAATGCACTGTATGAAAATAATATATTATAGAATTCAAGTTTAATAATTTTGAAAACCTATTAATAATGTGTGTGTGTGTGTGTGTATATATATATATATATATATATATATATATATAATCTCCTATGTTATATATACAACACATACATAAGTGTCTTAAGGACCATTCATGATTTTGAATATTTCAATATTGCAGACATAATTTGGATATTTTCAAGAATACTGTTTTGCAAGATTTTTGGAAATTCTTTGCAAAGCCAAAGGTACCAAATTGTGACATTTTACAAGCATATACATCTTATAAGACACAATGTTACATTTTATAAATTACTTTAGTTTACTAAAATTTATAGCCTTGTGGATTAAGTCTCCCAGAAAACAAATTAAGATTAACACAACAAAAAAATACCCCAACAGTTGGTGGAATCTTTCTGATAAGCACTAATCAGCCAAAATGGAGACATATTATCTGAGTTTTATTATAAACTGGAAATTTTGCATATTGATAAAGAATTATATTCATCTCTCACTAGGATTAAATAGTAAAGATATTACTATTGACCATTTTCATACAGGCATAATGATTTGCCAGCAAGTGCCAATTAAACTACTTTTTAGTTTCCTTGCACTGACAATTAATATTTATTCTGCTGTTAAAGTTTTATAAGGGGCACCAGAATAAAACAAATTCTTGGTTATAATTTTAAACAACACAAACAGTACAAATTCCTATAGTATATGGTGGATTCAATAGAGTTTCTGGCTATGATTGTTTACATTTATTGAGCACTATGGTGAACACTGAGTTTGAAATAATAGATTCTATTATTACCAGATATAAAATTATCAGAGAAAAATGAAATATAATGTGTGTAATTTCATATTATGACAAGATTTGGATGATTACTTTTCAGAAATGTTGTAAATAAATATCATAAAATGTTATTTTTGATTAACTTTAACAAGATGGCGTAGTTTATAATCAACATCAATAAATGTATATGACACACTGCATTATATGAGTCCTTTATTCCTGGTTTGATAGCAGTTAGAATCATAGAAGTTTGGATTTCTAAAGAGTTCAAAGATTTTGTGAAATGTTAAATAATGTTTGTGTTTATTGTGAAATGTGCCTGCTGAGTGCTTTTTATAAGAATAGCGGCAATAAAAAATATGCCTGTGGCACTCAGCAGGGATATTTCATATGCATACACACATATATATGTATACATGATTATATATGTAAGTATATACATTATACATATATACATATGTATATGGAATATATCCATATATCCATATATACACATTATACATATATACATATGCACATATGAGTATATACATATATACATACATACATGTGTGTATTACACACAGACAGAGACAGACGGACTTTCTTACACTGAATGACTAAATACATAATCATAAGTCAGGTTTCCTCATAAATGCAATGTGAGTCTCTAAGATCTGTTTGCTGTAATTTATTGGACATGTCTTGGGAACACCTTTGGGGAACAGAAAAGCAAGATTTGGAAGAAGATGTTGCTCCAACTTGGAAATCTGTAATGGATGGCTTTTCAAAACTGTTCTAAAGGCAATTGTCCCGGGGGCAAGGAGGAAGGGCCTTTGGGCCTCTGAATTGTCTCCCCTTTGAATGCATGCTGTCCTCAAGTAGGGGACCCAACATTGAGTAGGAAATTTTCTTTTAGGTAAAGAAAAGATTTTGACGGGGAAGTAGCTTTCTTGATGTCTGGAAAAATGAACATCTCCTTCCAGAAAAAATATTTGTGCAGTGCGCCACAGCATGCACTGCAATGATTAATTTCTAATGATCACTATTAGAGAAAAACACTCTTTCTCATTCTACTATTTTCTTACATGTACACAAACATATCTACACATATATACATGCATATGTGTACATATGCATCTATCATCATATAAATATATCTCTCAAAATTATCTTTATGTATATATATACTATAAATACATATGTGATCATATAAACACACATATATGTAATTTTACATATATTTCATAAGCATAATTCCATAGATAAAAAGGATGTTAATATCTGTTTTCATATATATTATAAGTTTAATCAGCTTATTTAACTCAATATTAGAACTTCAGCCTTTATAGATAAATGTCTATAAATCCTTTATAGACAGCATTTTATGGGAAAGATTCTCAACTATTTCTTAAATATTTATTTACTTATTTATTTTAATTTAATTTTTTTTTTAAATATATCTTTGTTGATTTCAGAGAGAGGGAAAGAGAGGGAGAGAGAGAGATAGAAACATCAATGATGAGAGAGTCATTGATCGAGCCCGCAACCCAGGCATGTGCCCTGACAGGGAATCGAACCCCAATCGCCTGGATCCTAGGTCGACACTCAACCACTGAGCCACGCCTGGCCTGGCTCTTAAATATTTAAAAATCAGTTTCTATTTAAGGAATGAGAAGGCACTGAAGCTCTATCATCATATAAATCTATCTCTCAAAATTATCTTTATGTATATATATATACATATATATATATGTATATATATATATTTGCTTAAATAAGTTGAAATATATGTTTATCTTTGGGTTATAGCTAATCTATTATATAATTATTTGCTTTTCAGTGTACATATTTTTCTCTGTAAAATGCATGGCAGGTTTTTAATGAAAATATTCCATTTTTATATTCTTATTTAAATACTACAACAATAATTATTTTATTTTTTCTGTTAAATAAAGAGCAATTACATTCTTTGCTATTTTTATACAGTCACTTTGAGTTTATGAAAAGATAAAGTCCTATAAAAGAATAAACTTCTAATTAGTCACCTAAGAATCTATCTTTATGTATATATATACTATATATATTATTAATATATATATATTAATTTATCAAAATAATACTTCTCTAAAGAAATTAATGTATTTGGTTTTCCTAGTTTCTTAGAAATAGTACCTAACACTACATATTTTTGTAAAGTGTGTAAAAATATAGATTGATCATCTGAGACCAAGTGGTTGAATATACAAAAGTTTCAGTCAATACTAATTATGTGGTTAATATTGAAAAACATCATAAAAACAAAATATCTTTATCTCAAACAAGTTTATCAAAATAAATGCTTAGTTTTCTTCTATTTAAATCCTTGTCAGTGAAACTTTATACAGTTTTTTTTCAGCAAGTATGTATTTAATTTTTATTAGTATAATTTAGTTTTTCTAAGTTTGAAGTTGCATTGTAGGTGTTGTATATAAAGATAGGCTTATGGTTATTTTGATTGATCTTTTCTTGACCACTCTCCCTTAAAAAAATAAACCAAAAATGAATACACTTTGATTTTTTAAAATTGTTTTTACATTGGATAATTCATTTTAGTTAGAAAATAAAATATTTATACTTTCTCCAATGTTTAAATAAAGTTCAATGTAGATTATTATATAGCCTAATAAAGAAGGGAGGAAAATCTACCTGATGGACAATCTGCTCAAAAATTTTATTTCTGTGCATTTGATTGCATTTTCATTTGCCATGTAGAATAGCATAAATGTGTCTAACCTCTTAGCCATAACTCAACCTTTGACATATAAAAATGTGTAGAACCATGTGCTTGGAAGAATTTCTGATCCTGGGAAAGCACATTTTCTTTCTAAAGCTCTTATCTCTATTAGAAATGTGCATTCAGTATCCACTAATACATTTACCAACTGGTCCCAAATTCACCGGGGTTCATTTTCATTTTTAAACTATTTGTTCCTTGTAATTCATTTCAGTTTTCATTGTCCCTAGTGTGTTCAATTTCATAGATTTTAGAAACCCACTTTTAACTTCCAGCCTTTAAATGATGTGTTTGTCAGCATTGAATAGCTAAGTCCATCACTTCCCTGACTTTTTAATTGATGTCCACTTGAATTCCTGTTTAACTCAACTATGAATGCTCACTGAGTTCTGAAAGGGCAACCAATGCTACTCATAGGTGTCATAAGGAGTTTTATTTTTTGAGGGTGAGGGGATGGGGAGATAAAAGTGTCTTTTACAGGATATATTTTTAATTCAGAATGCTTCAGTACTAATTGTGCTGTAATTAAGTTTTCCCTTAGTAGATGGATTATGCTGAAGAAAATGATAAACCGATTCTTCAATATTTGTAATCTCCATGTGACTATAAGTAATTGATTTCTATTTAAATATAAAACAATTTATCATTGCAAATTTTATATAATGACCATTTTTCTTAAGAATTCCTTTGGCTTTTCAAGTTGATGAAAATTCACCTGTGACCCAGTGCTTTGCCTCCATGACCATCCTTAGCAGTGCAGCACAGGCAGGGCGAGGGACAAAAAGCAGAAGTAGTGGCTGTATTTTGGGACTATTAAAATCTAAAAAAAACCCCAAAACTAAAAAACAACAAGGCTTTTGTATTCTACTGCACAATGAGGGTTTACTAAATAGAATTTAGTAAATTTATTATATGAAGGCTTACATATGTTTAGGAAAGTCTGGCATGTAAACTGAAATATTTCCTTTTCATAACAAATACTTTTTATTATCAGCAATCTCATATTTGTATCATTAAATAAGTATGTTGGATGTATATAGAAGAATAATATTAATGCAACTTCACTGGTTTAATTATTTAAACATATATGAACTATGAATAAAAATCATTTTTAATGACTCAAGTATTTTTACTAGAAATATTTGACTAATATTTATTTATGTATAAATTTCACTTTTTGTAGAAGTAAATAAAATTTCAAATTATTTTTCTAAATAAATAAAAACAAAATACATAATCATCTCTTAAAATAATTTTCTATTGATTAAATATTCATAAACAGTAGGTATTTCTCAAATACTAATTAGAATGTACATTTTTTCAACCTCCACTAAAATATATACAAGAATAACTACACAAAAATAAAACATGTAAGTGTCTTTTGATAGCAGACAATGAAGATAAGCATTTAATACATAAGAATGATTCCTTAAATCTAGATGTTTTGCAGATAAACATGTTTTAGGGAATTTTATTAATATGACTTCTGAATATTATATTTCTGATTTTAGTTAGAATAGATAAAGACCAGAATTATGTATTTCAGCACATACTTTGTGCATGGAAGCATTTAATAAATATTATTAATTATCTCAAGTTATTTGTTTATGAAATCATTATTTTATGAATATAGTAAATATATTTTCTCCAAAGTTAGAGCACCTGCATGTGACAATGGTTTTAGCAATGGTTATGTAGAAAAAGGATGGTCACTTGACAAAATATCCCTGCAGAGGAGATAAGCCAATATTTACAGCTGAATTCAAATGTTCAACAGATGGCAAGCTGAAGAAAGTGCAGCTGAAGTTAAAATATATTTTTAGAGGAAAAAAGTATACATTGAAGAGAAAGTGATAATGCAAAAGAGGAATATTAACAAGACATCTTGAAACAATAGTGAAATAAGGTCATTCTAAGTCATATTATTAAAGTTTCATGCTGAGAAAAAATAATGGGACCCTGCTGGACTAATTTCAGCTTTAATTTATGACATGACCTTTGGGCCAAAGGATGACATTATAATAAGGATATGTCTTTACACCAAGTTAGATTTAGTTCTGTAGTAACAGTAATTTGTTTCATAATAAATCGGTATCAATATTTTACTTTAATGCATGAATTCTTATAAACCCAAGCCACCAAGACATACTATGTATTTTTATTCACTTATTCTGTGATTCTGCTTCTGGCTAAATTAGATTCATATTTTTTTGGGAAAACTGACTTGCTACAAACTTTAAATACTTTAGCAATTTACAAATATAATCAGAGCTCATGTAAATTACTTGCTGAAGATTAGCACTCTGCTCCCATGTTTGTGTTATGCCATTTTCCAGATAGAATTCCTTGAAAATGATTTTTACATTCCCGTTTTCTCCCAATGTTCATACCAACATTTTTTCTTGTTGACATTTTTCAGTTAATAAATTTGTCTCTACTTTTCCAGGGGAATAAGGCAGTATCTTTAATATAACCATTACTGTAGCAATTCAAACTTGAAGCTCAATTATGATGGCCAACACGATTGTGAGAGAAATGGTAAATTGTGTGAACCAGTCTCTGAGTATTACCAGTCTGTCAGAATTAATTTCTTTATATTTATTCTGAATTGTCTAAAAACATACACATACTGACCTTAAATTTTATAATTATGCCCTCAAGTTTAGCACAAAGTTACTCTAACAATTTATAGTTAATGAAACATATTGAAAGGAGTGAGCAAGAAAATTGATCCATTCATTTCTAAATTCATTTTTCTGTAGTTTCACAGATATGTGCATAGTGAAATTAAACATTTATGAGATTACAATGACCAAAGCAAAACTTTTAACAGTTGTGATGGTAACTTTTAGTTAAACAAATTATTGAAGTTGGCCTTTTCATTATATTCAACATTGCACATAATATTAATGGTTTTGTTTTAAGTTAATATCATAGTGGTTCAGAGCTCAGTTTCTGGGGAAAGATTCTCAGACTGAGCCTCCAATTACTGTATAGACCTATGGTAAATCATTTAACTTCCCTATACCTCAGTTTCTTAATGTGTAACATATCATTTCTTCTACTGTATTCTAGTGACACTCAGGCACACCTTAGCCCAATGTGAGGCGGGACTGAGAACGCAAGGATGTGAAAAACAATAAGGAAGGCTCATTGTGGGATGTCTGGGAGCAGGCCATACCATCGACTTTCTAATACTAACTCCTTCAAGGTCTAATGATTGTCTGTTATCATGATGGATATATTCTCAACATTTCTCCTAACCTTCCTGATGACTGCTATGCAATTCATTCTGAATTGTTATTGCTATTATGTAATGTATTCTCTGGTGCAATCATCTGGCCATAGAAAGGCCTTCTCATTTCACTACCTCTTTAAGCATATAATAGTGTTAGCTTTTAATAATGTGAAGTATTTTATATTTAACAGCCCTTACTACAAAAAATAAAATGGTAACTTCAACCTCCATAGTATGGCATTTCCATATTTGTTTGTTTTTTTCCCATTTTAAGCTCTATTTTTTATTTATTTTTTGCTTTCATCATAATTCCATCCACTTTGATAAGCAATTATATTGTATTATGAATTTTTTCACTTTTTTTTCTTAGAAGCACTTATAATTAAGGGGTTACTTCCGAAATATGACTTGGCTGACTTAGTAGCTTTTCTGCATCAAGAGGATCATTTCCTCCACTTATTTAACAAGATCTGAGGTAGTAGTTGTTTCGCCTGCATTCTGAAATTATGCTTTAGAGTTTCATTTATGTTTTAAATCAGAGGTTGGCAAACTTCTTCTCTACAAGGCCAGATAGTAAATATTTAGGACTTTGCAGGCCATGTCATCTCTGTCATAATACTCAACCCTGTCATGAGGAAAAAACAGCCACAGATAATACATAAAACTATGACCATGGATACATTCCAATGCCAATTAAATTTTTTTAAAGTAGTCTGTGAGCAATATTTGATCAGTGGATCATAGTTTGCTAATCCCCACTTTAGATCCTAAAACTTACATTCACAACTTATTATATCATTGGCCAAAATTACCTTTGTAAAATGTGTTTTAAATTTTCATTTCCTTTTTCATATCATGAATAGAACAAAGGAATTAGTATAACATGAAGATAACAAAGGAATACTGGGAAGAGCAATATTACTTATTCATTCATAAATTTCTTCAAATATATATATATATCCTACAATGAACTAGGCATTGCTTCTGTTACTGAGGATTCAGCAGTTAAAGGCTGGCCAGTGCCCAAGGGGAGGGGGTGTGAGTGTCTGTATAAAGAAGGTGAAGGAAATAGCTAAATAACATATATGCATACCCCATGGATATGGACAGTGACTTAGTAAAGGTCAAAGAAGGGGGAGGCAGGGGAGGGTGGAGGTGGGCAAAGAGGGGCAGGGACTCTTTCAATAATGTCAACATTAAAAACATTTTTAGTATGGAAAACAGAAACAAAAACAAAAACAAAGCACAAACATAATGAACAATAATTTGCTTTCAAGTAGCAAACATTCTAATTTCTCCATTCCAAAGTGTTTTGGTGGAAAATGAAGAGGGGCTAAAGATTAAACAACTAGTCCAAAGTTAGAACTAAAATAGATGATAACTTTACATTGTAATTTGTAGAACACAGTATAGTTGGTTGTTGAAAATATGCACTATGAAGGTCGGTTTCATATATTAAAATCTCAGTTCAGACGTTTACCAGTTTGTAATCTTGGTTAAGCTACATAATGCCCTGTACTTCCTTTTCTTTATTTCTAAAGTCAGAAGATTAATAGAACCTACCACATAGTGTTGTTGAATGAATTAAATAAATACATATAAATTATTTAACTCAGTTGCTGATACTTAGTAAGCCCTAAATAACATAGCTATGACAGTCTTAACAATCTATGACCATTCAAAGCTTTATTTTGTCCAAGAATGGGATATATAATCAGAAAATATTTTGAAAATTAAAATTCTATAACTTAAATTATATTAAAACTATGAAAATGAAAACTTTTATTTTTAATAATTATACATTGAAATATTGTTACTAAAATCTAAATAGAAATAGAGACATTTATTTTGAATTGGACATCAAAAGAATTCACAATACAATATATTTCATTTGTAGTTTAAAAATACAACAGAGCTTTGGCCAGGTGGCTCAATTGATTGTAGCTTCGTCCCATACACCAAAAAGGTCATGGGTTCGATTCCCAGTCAGGGCGCATACTCAGGTTGTGGGTTTGAACTCCATTTGGGGTGCTTACAGGAGGCAACTGACAGATGTTTCTCTCTCTCTCTCTCCCCTGCTTCTGCTCCCTCCTAAAAAAAAAAAAAAAATCAATAAAAACATATCTTCAAATGAGGATTGAAAAAACCAACAGAAATAAAACTATATATATATATAATTATCTTAGACATCTTTTACTAACTCAACAAAATTCAAATACAGATTATGTTATTTTACTTACTATATATATGACTATTTCCATATAAGGTTATTGCACCACATTTATATTTATATTAAAATTAATACAATTATATTTAAATTTTAAAAAGAGAATGACCAGTCATTTGTAAAATATACTATGTCAAAATACTATACATTTTATACATACATGTACACACTCAAGAAAAGTACCCAGCCAGTGAACAATATAAACCTTCCCTCTTACTTCAGAAAAATAAAACAGTGAAGCCATTTTAAGAGACAGATCATTCAACTACTAACCATTAGGCATGCTGTAAAATACTTTTCCCCTGATGTTAACTTTAAAACACTGAAAGTGTTTGAAGCTTAAATAGTTGTGATTTTTTAAAATATATTTTGCATGATATTTTAATTTGCATTTTACACTAACTTTTAAAATCTAACCTATTTCAATTTAACTGAGCAAGTCATTCAGGCAGTGGTCTGGATCAATTGCTAGTATTTTTGTTTCATCTGTTGGTAAAATACAAATTGTGTAATTCACAAATTTTATTTTAATTAAAAAAATAATATAACTTTTATTTTCCACGGATTTTAAAAATAGTTTTGCTACATAGTTTATGTATTTTTATGAGATTACATATATTTTTAATTTGTATGAAGATCAACTGTATACAACTTTAAGGTGATATATTTAGTAGTGTATCTATAATCTTTAAAAAGTTTAGAGTTTTGGGAATGTGCAGTATGTAAGATAAAATCAAGGTTACATTAAAAATTGTTTTCTCTTCTGCACCAATTTTGCAGTGAGACTTAAATGTCAAGTACAGTGTTACATGACATGCACTATCAAAAATAGGTGTTCCAGGCAGAGAAAGACAAGTATCACATGATCTCACTTATATGTGGAATCTAATGAACAAAATAAACAGATGAACAAAGCAGATGCAGAAACATTGAAACATACAACAGACTGACAAATCTCAGAGGGAAGGGTGAGGGAGGGCAGGAAGAGATTAATCAAAGAATGTATATGCATATATGCATAGCCTGTGGACAAATGATATGTGGGGAAAGCCTGGGGTGGAAGTTAGGAGCAGGGTGGAGGTCGCCTTGGGGGGAATTAAAAAGGATACATTTGTAATGCTTTCAACAGTAAAGATTAAACCTATTTAAAAAATAGGAGTTTATTTAGGTTACTATGAGAAGTATAAGCCACTGTCACTGCCACAATGGCATTTTATTATTTTATACATTCAACTATATAGAAATATTTAGCCTATTACACACAAATTCATTTGTTCTGCCAAATGTGGCACTTTTAAGAAGTTTCTAGAAAACAATTGCAATCACTTGTTTTTGGTAAAAGTTAACATATACATAGAGATTAAATTTAAATAAAATATAAACATACAGTATAATAGTGACAGATCATTCTCACTGGTGTTGTAATTGTTTTATGTCAAATGATCCATGCATTAGAAAATACATTAAGCTTTGTTCATAATTCACAAATTTCAATTCTCTGATTTTTAGCATGGTTTAAACTCAGAGTCTGGTAATATATAGCAGTCAGTGTTGATTCTCCAATTTCCCACTATTTCTTTGTGTAGAATTTAGACTTCTGATGGGGTTAATCTGGGAAAGAGAAATACATAGGGTGATATAAATCTTTGAACTGCGCTAGAAGCGTTGCTTAAGGAAAGCTTAAGTGAGATCTCAGTAGTACTATGGGAGTAAACCATAAAAATGGCTACATTTTCACCTAGCCAGTTAGACTCAGTGATTAGAGTGTCAGTCTGAGGACTGAAGTGTCTAGGTTTGAATCCAGTCCAGGGCACATACCTTGGTTATAGGCTTGATCTCTGACCCTGGCCCAGGCGTGTGCGGGAGGCAATCAATCAATGTGCCCCTCTCACATTGATGTTTCTCACTCTCTTCTCT
This sequence comes from Miniopterus schreibersii, assembly GCF_964146895.1. Lineage (NCBI taxonomy): Eukaryota > Metazoa > Chordata > Mammalia > Chiroptera > Miniopteridae > Miniopterus > Miniopterus schreibersii. The sequence goes on from NC_138102.1 coordinate 57,631,164, forward strand.
CTTCCACTCTCTGAAAAAACAATGGAAAAAATACCCTCCAGTGAGGATTTAAAAAAAAAAAGCTTACATTTTGACCTTTTCTTCACATTTTTTTCTCTTAAAAGCAAATAACAAAAGCATGTGGATTTTACATAAAATATGAAAAGATCTTGTTATGAGTTGAATTGTGTCCCTCCAAATTTATGTTGAACTCCTAACAGTGGGATTTGTGCTTATGTCTTTATTTTGAAATAGGATCTTTGCAGATATAATCAAGTTACAAGATCACACTGGGTTAGTGTGGTCCCTAATCCAGCAGAATTGGTGTCTTGAAAGAATAGGAAAAGAAACACAGACAAGAAGAGAAAATGTCACATGATGAAAGAATCAAAGACTAATGTTATGCTGCTATAAACAAAGTAACGCCAAGGATTGCCATCAACTGTCAGAAAGGTATAAGACTGATTTACTCTCTGAGCCCCCAGAAAGGAAGCAACTGTGCCTTGATTTCAGATTTTTTATTCCAGAATTGTGAGTAAATAATATTTGTAGTAACATATTTATTAAGCCAACCAATTTGTGGTACTTCCTTAAAGCAGCCTTAGGACACTAATAACAGATTTTGGTTCTGGGATGTGGGGTGCTCCTGTAAAAGATATCAAAAAATGTGGGGGTAATTTTGGAATTGGGTAATGAGTAGAGGCTGGAAGAATTCTGACTCACATAATCAAATAATTCTTGATTACTCTGAAGAGGTGGTGGTTGGCAGATGGACGGGTGTCAAATGCAGTTCTGGTGATGGAAAACAGCTAAGTGAAGAGGATGGTAGACAAATCTTTATATTCTTAGGGAATGTATATATTATCATGATCAAAGTCTTGCTAGAAAGATGTATGTTAAAGGTGTTTCCAGTGAGATATCAAGTGGAAATAAGAACTTGTTATTGAAAACTGGAAGTAAGTTGATTCTTGTTATAAAGTGGCAGAAGACTGATGAATTGTATCCTACTGTTTGGTGAAAAGTAAAACTTGTAAGTGATGCACTTGGATTGTTAGCTGAGAGTATTTTCAAGCAGAGTATTAAAGGTGTGGTCTGGTTTCCCCTTACTGCATATTGTAAAATGCAAGAGAAGAGAGGTAAATTGAGGAAGAAACTCTTAAACAAAATGAAAACAGAAGGATGATTTGGAAAATTCTATTCAAATTAAAAAACAAGACAAACAAACGAAAAACTAAGACATTTTCTGGAGAGAACATCAAGGGTATGGCTGGATAAAATTTTGAGGGAGAAATGAAATATGTAACTCAAGGATTCAATTAACTATCTTGACAGAAATATTGCCAGTTTGGACTGAAAGGACCAGAAGTGGTACAAAATGAAGGAAGGATGTCAACTTCTGGGATTCTACAAGTTCAGATGGTTCAATAGAACTACACAGCTGTGAAGATTCATTGTATTTCAAGAAAAAGAAAGAATGACTTTGAGGATGGTTTAAAGGCCATCAGGTTTGCTACTGCAGCCACAAGACTATTAGGCAGGGTCACCACAGAGAACTGAGAAGATGGAGCTGTTGCTCAGTTGGCCAAGAGGAAGACAGTACATTGAGCCAAAGAGCTTATTGTCTGAATTTAAAACCTAATGGAACTTACTCTGCTGGATTTCTATCTGCTTTAGTAATCTCTTTTCTCCTTTGAATTTTTCCATTTTGTAGAAAGAATGCCTAATGAATGCCTAATGCCTACCCCACCATTGTACTTTGGAAGCAGATAACTTGTTTTCTAATTTGCATAGGCCACATGGAGAGAAATTTGCCCCACGATGGAATATACTCAGTCTCTTCCATATCTGATTTAGATAATTTTGAAGATGAGATTTGTGACTCTTTTTATTTAATTATATTTATATGAGATTTTGAACTGAGTTGATACTCTAAGAGGTTAAGACTTCGGGGTATACTAGGATGGAATGAATTAATGTATTTTGCATGTAGGAAAGGAATGGGTTTTGGATAGCTAAAGGACAGACTACCATGGCTTTAATTGTATCTTTCGAAATATGTTGAAATCCTACACTCCATTATATGTGAATGTGATCTTATTTGAGAATAAGGTTGTTGCAGATGTAATAATGTAATAATGTAAGGTGAGGTCATTCTGAAGTAATGAGGGCCCCAATCCAATACACTGGTCTCCTCATAAGAAAAGAATAAAGTACATATAGAAAGAGGGAGAATGCCACGTGGCAACAAAGGCAGAGGTTGGAGTTATGTGGCTACGAGCCAAGAAGCACTAAGGGTAACCAGCAATTACAATGGGCTAAGAAAGAGGACTGGAACAATTCTCACTCTCAGTCCCTAACAAGGTACCAACCCAAAATTATGTCCAACATCCTGATTTTGGACTTCTGGACTCCAAAAAAGTAAGACAATTCACTCCTGCTGGTTTAAGCCTCCCAGTCTGGTATAATTTTAAGGCAGCCTTAGGAAATTAACACAAATGCACAGAACCTGCTCTTGGTAAACATAAACTTTCATGGGGTGATCTCCTATCAAGAGCTCAATTATGATAAACATAAAATCACAGATAGCCCTAGACAGTTTGGCTAAGTAGTTAGAGCCTCGGCCCAGGAAATGAAGGGTCCTGGGTTCAATTATGGCCAAGGGCACCTATCTCAGCTGTAGGCTCTATCACTGCCCCCACCCCAGTCAGGGCACGTGCGGGAGGCAAACAATCAATGTACCTCTCTCACATCGATGTTTCCCTTTCTCTCTCTCTCTTCCACTCTCTCTGAAAAGCAAAGAAAAAAAAAGATCCCCTGGAATGAAGAATCCATCAACAAAGCTTTAGGTTCATATACGTTAGAATGCAAATATTTAGCACACAGTGACAAGTATAATGTAAAGAGGAAAAAATTAAACATTTTCCATTTATTTTCAACTTCTCTCTCTACTTTCTTGAGCCAGGTAGCTATATAATAGATGTGATCCATTTGTGAATAAATGGTCCCTTTTGGGCTAGAAATTAATCTTCTTCCAGAAACTGACAAAGTGGTTTACATTTTTTATATATAACAAATTGATCAATGAAATAGATACATTATTTAGCTATTAGATTTAATTTCTTGTATGTAAAATTTCAGGAGAGAGGGATTCATTGTTGTGCGTTTTTTTCCAATCCAAAAGCGCATTCCTGAAAAAGAGCAACAGTCTCTCTCATCTCTTTACAAATATAATTATGTCATTTAGTAGGATAATTGTTTAATCGCATTTTTGATTTTTGAAAGAGCATTCATTCACAGCAAGTGATACTGCTTCAAAAAAAGTTAAATGTGGAAGAAATTAAATGGTACTACACCTAAAAAATAACATCCCATGGAGAGAATCTACTGAAGGGAAGCGGATGAAATATATTTCTACTTACACTCTTGAATACACAGAAATTTACAAAGTTTTTAGCTAAAATGTATATGCTATGAAACTATGAGAGCATAAGCGTTTAATGGCTGGCTTAAATCCTGATTTTATCATTTGCAAACTCTGTGTGTTTGGCCAAGTTTCATAAGCACTCTGTGCCAGAGTTTTCCAATCTTAAAATGGTATATGACATTACAGACCCTATCTTATAGGGTTGATGTGAACACTAAATTAGTCAACATGTCTAAAACACTTAAGGCAAGTACTGATTCCTTAATATAAAAATAGTGCCAAAATTTATTAATTCTAAATATTTTAAACTACTATATTATTAAAAGTAACAATTTTAGCAATGGTATTAAATATTATTGAAATAATAAGTAAAAGCAAACATATGTACATTACCATTGATAAAATTATTAACTGATTTTTTCCATAGATTTTTATTTTTGATGTTGTTAATGACAACAGATAAAAACTATTGAAATTTAATAGTTTATACTCATGTTATTAGCAACATAGTTGCTTTCCATTTGTAACCTATGTTATAAATTAAGAATAACATATATTTCTTTCTTTATTTATTTTTTACACTGGTTTACTTTGGGAGAAAATCTAGTAATGGCTTACTTGTTCTCTCTGTTATGCTACTTTTGATCTTGATACTGTATTAGTCAGGACTCTCTAGAGAAACAAAACTGATAGGCAATATCATGTATATTCATCCCTGTTCCCCTTAAAATGAAGGTTAAGAACAAAGGGCCTCCATTTTTCAAAGTTCACATGATAATCCTTGTTAAAATTGATTCCCTCTCCCCGAAAAGTCATTGCCTTATGGAACAAGGAAATATTATGATAAAAAGTTCAACAACATAAAGCAACACACTGTGATGCCTGTGTATGGATTACCAAGGAATTCAATGTGATGGAATTTATATTGTCCCTTATTCTGAAGAAAGGGGAGATGAAAGGTGCTAAGGGATAAGGCCTCGTGTTAGTGAGGATAAGTTAGAATAGATAACAAATACAATCTCTGAACTTAGTGTTTTAGCACAGTATCTATTTAATCTTTGAGCACCCTATATTTTAACTTAGTTTATATGCTTCTGTCATAGTTTTCTATTAACAATGAAAAATGTAAAAATATCAGATGGGAGAATATAAGGCACTAAATTAGGCAGCATAAGTGGGAATGGAAGAATAAAAAAGATTCACCAGGGTTGTGACTTTGTTAAATTAACATTTGTTAAGTAAATCCCTGGTATGTCCAATGGTGACCTATTATTCAACATAAGGCCTCAAGGTAAAGTGAAATAGAGAAGGTGATTGCTCACAGGTCCTGGAGGAGATGTAAGACAAGCTTCCAGGAGCAAATTAGGAAGTCAATGTAGGGCGCATGCAGACAGGACCTGGGCACACACTTTTTTAGGGTCAGCAGAGTGCTTTGGGGTTTCCAAGCTAAAGGTTGGATTGGTCAAATCAAACCAAATAGAGTGGGGTTTTTGTAAGCTCTGCAGGGGCCTTTACCTAAGAGGCACACAAGAGGAAGGCCCTGAGATGCTAGGGAAAGTGCTTACCACAGGGCTCTTGGGGGAGTACAATCAGGAATTCACATTTACTTGTGACTTATCTGAGGTTTGTGCTGGCAGGAGAAGTGAGTGTCAGTTCAAGGCACCTACGGGCAGCTGACCACTCAAAATGGGTGTCAAAGCAGTATTATGGAGTAGTTCAGTTAAATTCTCAACAACAAGCCAGGTAAAATATAGATTTAACTAAGATTTCTGAATATATGTGCAAGAAAATAGAGGAAATGACCAAAGGTACTGATACCACAGTGAATGCTGAAATGGTAAACATAGAAAATACCAGGAAAAATCAGTGTATCCATATTGTAACCACAAACTAACATTTCAATTAAGCAGTAAAAAGGCTATGCATTACATTTGTTTTAAGGCTGCAGCTGACCTGCTGGTATCTTAAAAGTGTAAATAGAACTCTGTATTATCCTTCTTACCTAGCCTCCTTTTTATAGCTAAAAAGAAAGCTGTTTCAGGGTCAACACAAATACACACCCCAGAGCCAGCCATGAAAATCCACAGGTGTCTACAACCACACTGCAAATTCCTGTTAGAGAAAACCTTGGGAAAAGGCACTCCCTCAACCACTCCTTCTTTTCATTCCCAGGGAATGTGAATTTTCCACACTCCTTCCCCTGGTCTCTTTGTTTTGCTTTCCCTCTCTTTCTTTATAAAAACCTCTGCCTGAGCTGAGAGCTTAAGATGAGTTTTTGAAAACTGGGAGAAGTCCCCCATCTTCTCGAGGTGTTGGCACTTGAATAAACCTCTTTCCTTTTACCAGCACCTGTCTCATGAGTTTGGTTTTCTTACAGTAGGCAGCAGAATCCATATTTTGGTTACACTATAGAATTTCATAAAAACTGATTTGTATGTAAGTGTGCCTATGCTGAAATACCATATGCATACAATTAAATGGATGTTAATGCGTCTGTTCTGTTTAATTTATTAGGAGCTTCTATAATTCAGAGACTACAATTTGAGCATCATAATTACCCTACAGGCTATCACAGGGTCTACTTTTCCATGAGGAGAGAATTAATAAAGAAATTGGACTTGGGTAACATCATAAGATACTAAAAAGTGGTGCAAAAAAAGAAAGTGGTTTCTGTGCATATAAGTAATATACTTCAGTTGCATACTATCTCTATCATTTACTTTCTATAAAAATTTATTAACATTTTCAAGGCATAGTTTCATCACTCTAAAAATGGATATTATGATAAAGGTTGTTCTCACAATTATCTCAAGGACTGAATTATATAGGATAATGTATAAATGCACTTAATGGCAAAATATAAATGTTCAGTAAAATGGATACTAAGGTTTTATACTGGCCTTCCTTTTCACCTAAACTTTGTGACATTCTAATCAATTAAAGTACATTGTATAATTTCTCATTTTATATGATATAATAGATGGCTCTTACATATCTTATTATATCTATTTCAAAACTTTAACCCATCAACATTATAAGGAATAAACAAACTATGGCATATTCATTCAATATCAAACCATACGACAATTAGATAAGGAATGAAAACTATAAGCAAACAAAGATATAAATTGAATTTCAAAAACATTATGTTCAATAAAAAAACTAGACATGAATGATCACATTCATATAAATATAAACAAGTTTTATATAATATAAAGGGCAAAACAAATACCAAATAGATTTATGGTAGAATAGACCTTCTGTGAGCATTAGAGGGTCTTTAGGGTTCTGGATTTTTTTCTTTTTTCTTGATCACACAGTTTTCTTTTCCTATTTTAGTTATTTATTTTTTATCACTATTTATCCCCTTTATGCCTCTCTATGCCCTCTTCCACCTCCACCCATAATAGTCGTCACACTGTTGCCCATGTCCATGAGTTTTCTCTTTCTTTTTTTTCTTTAATGCTTGATCCCCTCCTCCACCCACCCACACTCCCCCTGAGCTGTCTTCCTGCTCTGTATCTATGAGTCTGTCACTATTTTGCTTGGTAGTTAAGTTTGTTCATTAAATTCCACATATGAATGAAATCATATGGAACTGCATTATGAACCAGTGATTCCACTTCTGGGAATTTATCTGAAGAAACCCAAAACACCAATTCAAAAGAATATATGTACCTCTATGTTCATTACAACATCATTTACAATAGCCAAGATTTGGAAGCAGCCCAAGTCTCCATCAACAGATGAGTGGAGAAAAAGCTGTGGTACATTTACAACATGGAATACTACTTTACCATAAAAAGGGTAAATACTACTTTACCCTTTGCAACAGCATGGACGAACCTGAAGAGCATTACACTAAGTGAAACAGGGCAGTCAGAGAAAGACAAGTAACATATTCACACAGTTTTGATCACTGTGAAAACTGAGCTGTATACTTAAGATTTGTGCATCTTGCTACATGTATGTTATGCTATAATAAAAAGTTGACATGAAACAGGACCTCTATAAAATTATAATATTATTAGAAAATAAACAACTGAGTAAAGAAATAAGGATTCTATAAGATGATGGGTTAATTACATTTCAATGGGGTGTTAATTGAAATTCTTCAAAAGCAAGCTGATCACATTGTAGTCTAATATACCTAAGTATAAATGAGTTCGTTTTAGAATGACTATGTTTTTATCAGTATATTAACTTCTGTAATGACATGTTTGTCCAAGAAAATTGAAAGTCTTCCCTAACCATTAAAAACTCATTAGTGGGAAAGATAATATGCTTAGTATCTTCTCTATTGTTTTTAGAGGGAAATGACATTTTTTAACATTGTCTTATATGACTATTACATGCTGTAATTTTAGATCTTTTAAAAAGATTCATGGTAGAATTTTGTATATGCATTGTTAATTAAAATTTGAGATGTCACTCTTATTTACAGTAGTCTTTAAACATAAAAATTATTCTACAGACATAGGATACTAAATAAGGTTGCCTAAGCCATGCCAAAGTTTCTTAATAGTTTTGCTAGCTCAGGAACCAATAGTAACAAATACGAACACTTCCCAAAACAAAAGTACTTTTTGGCAAATAGGTTTGAGGATCACTAAGAAACACTTCACAACAAATGATACTTATAAAGCATAAGTGAATAATAACGATATTAAATAATAATAACAAGTTCCGCAGAGATATGCTATGGGACTACGGGAAAATCCTAAGGTGCTAAGGCAGTCGTCCCAGTTATCAAGAATTTCAAGAAGTGTTGTTAAAGTCTACCAAAACAAACACAACAAAATTTGAGGCAAGTAGGTGAATAGATCCAAAATGAGCATAAAAAACATGGAGTTAAAAACAAAGGACATGGATTTAGATACTATTGAGGAAGTTATCTAGAGGGGATAGATTAAGCAAATTACAAATATGACTCAACATACAATCCACTTATTTATTCATTTATTTATTTGTTTATTTATTAATAGATGTTGAGTCACAGTGGAGGAGAGAGCCATTCAGACATAAGCAAGCACAATTATCTGATTTTTACTCCTATTATCTACATATCAATTTCTTTATAAAAATGTAAGTAACTCAAATATTAACTAACCATAATGGCTTGGATCTATTTCTGGGGTCTCTGTTCTATTCCATTGATCTGTATGTCTGTTGTTGTACCAATACCAGACTGTTTTGATTATACTGGCTTTGTAGTATAGTTTGATATCTGGTAAAATGATCCCTCCCACTCTATTCTTTCTCAAGATGGCTGCAACTATTTGGGGTCTTTGGTTCCATATAAATTTTTGAAATATTTGTTCTAGCTCTGTGAAATATGCTGTTGGTGTTTTAATAAGAATTGTATTGAATCTATAGATTGTTTTGGGGTAGTCCAAAGGCAAGGGCATACAGTGGAGTAAAGACAGTCTCTTCAATAAATGCTGCTGGGGAAATGAACAGCTACATGCAAAAAAATGAAACTAGACCACCAACTCTCACCATACACAAAAATAAACTCAAAATGGACAAAAGACTTAAATGTAAGTCGAGAAACCATAAAAATCCTGGAAGAAAACATAGGCAGTAAAGTCACAGATGTCTCACATAGTGGAATATTCACTGATACATCTCCTAGGGCATGAGAAACAAAAGAAAAAGTAAACATATGGGACTACATCGAACTAAAAAGCTTCTACACAGCAAAAGAAAACAGCCTCAAAATACAAAAGAACCTCAAGGTTTGGGAGAATGCATTTGCCAAGGATGTATCTGATAAAGGGCTAATTTACAAAGTATACAAAGAACTCATATTACTCAGCAACAGAATGACAAACAATGGCAAAGGACCTGAATAGACACTTCTCCAAAGAGGACACACAGATGGCCAAGAGACTTATGAAAAAATGTTCAGTTTCACTAATCATCAAAGAGATGCAAATTAAAACCACAATGAGGTATCACTTCACACCCACCAGAATGGCTGCCATCAACAAATTGACAAATGCCATGTGCTGGCGAGGGTGTGAAGAAAAGGGCACCCTGGTACACTGCTGGGGAGAATGCAGACTGGTGCAGCCACTGTGGAAAACAGTATGGAGATTCCTCAAGAAATTAAAACTGGAACTGCTTTTTGACCCAGTGACCCCACTCCTAGAAATGTATCCTAAGAATCCTGAAACATTCACCAGAAAGAATATATGTACCCTGATGTTCATAGCAGCACAGTTTACAATAGCTAAGATCTGGAAACAGCCCAAATGCCCATCAGTAGATGAGTGGATAAAAAGCTGTGGGACATTCACACCATGGAATACTATGCAGCTGTAAAGAAGAAGGATCTTAATATTCTCCAGGTCCATCCATACTGTCCCAAAGGGTACTAGATTTTTAGGTCATTTGTAATAGGGAGATAGAATGGTTCAATGGTGAGAAAAAGGGACATCTGTAATATTTTGAATAATAAATAAATAATAAATAAAAATAAATAAATAAAAATAAGTAAATAAATTAAAAAATATATAAGTAACTCACTTGATGGCAAAGCAACCAAAGAAACTTTGGACTGGCTTTAGTAGTATAAGTAGTAACATTATATTATTATTTTAAACCAATATATGTGTATTGCAGGATTATGCACACACACAATTATGTTAATATCTTCAAAACCAAAGCCTTCTTCAAGAGAAACAACATGCATGAACTCATTATCTTAGCATTGAATCGAGGCGTTTATTAGAGCCACATATATTTCCATTCAAAAATTACTTCTTTCTTTGTTCTGGTCATTGGAAAAAAACACACACAAGAACAATAAAAACCTATAAATAAATAAACCCAGAACTCAGACCTTGGACTCAAAATATTATTTCCCAATACTTGGTGCAAGTGTGAGCCAGAATGAGCCTGGAATATTGTATTGATGGAGAAAATAAGGAAATAATTAAAGATATAAAGTCAAAAAATGACTGAAGGTCAGGGGTTCCCTCTATTGAATGATAAAACAATGTGAGTGTCAAATAGTAATGAGTTCATTTGATTGAAATGCATTCAAATATATAGATTATATATTAGTTTGTGTCATATTTAAAAGCACTATAGAGCATTATTAATTCTGCTCTTATTGCACAAACTGTATTTATAATTAATTGACTAGTTCCAGGGAAAATTCTTTGTGATGCATTCTGATGGAATAATAGAATTAGAAAATCACCACTTAAAAATTATGAATGAAGTAATTTATCTAAGCAATGACCACCGATTGATGATAAAACCACTACCTGAAACATTTATTAGGTCATTTGTAATAGGGAGATCAGACAGTTAATAACTGAACGCACTGAGCATTTTAATATTCTTAATAGTGAAACAATCATATATGTGTACTTTTTGTTGTGCTATCCAATCCCACATGGCCTGTAAAAGTTGATTCAAACTTCTACATGTATCATTTTTCTCAGGATATAGTGAAAAAAAGTAGAAGCAGTTCACCACAACCAGAATGTGAAATGTTATATAGGGGACATATCAAAATTTTTTCAATAACAAAAATTACCTGAAGGAAAAGGTGTATGTATGGGTGTGGGGGAGAGTAATTATAAATTAAGAGACTAAAAATGCTTCTGCCAGTGTGACTCAGTGGTTGGTGGTCGAGATATGAACCAGGAGGTCACGGTTCGATTCCCAGTCAGTGCACATGCCTGGGTTGTGGGCTCCATACCAAGTAGGGGGGTGCAGGAGGCAGCCGATCAATGACTCTCTCATCATTGATGTTTCTCTCTGTCCCTCTCCCTTCCTCCCTCTGAAATCAATAAAGACAAATTAAAATAAAAAAAGAGAGAGAGACAAAAATGGGTGAAAAACCATGGCTGTTTAGTAGAATGACAGTTGCAAAACAATTAGAAAAATTTAATTATGGCCCAGCCGGGTGTGGCTCAGCGGTTGAGCGTCGACCTAGGATCCAGGTGATCGAGGTTCGATTCCCTGTCAGGGCACATGCCCGGGTTGTGGGCTCCATCAATTACTCTCTCATCATTGATGTTTCTGTCTCTCTCTCTCCCTCTCCTTTCCCCTCTCTGAAATCAATAAAGATATATTAAAAAAAAAATTAATTATGGACATAGATAATATATTGGAATTACTGTTAAATTTATTAGAGATTTTAATGACATTGCAGTTACATAAAAACTGCAGATTTTTTAATATTACATAATAAGGAATTTATGGGTGAATGAATTGATAACTTGGTTTTTATTTAAATTATTTAATCAAAGCATTAAATAAATACATATATACATACAGACATACCTACCTACCACCTTACATACACACATATAAATACATTTTTGTATGGGTAAAATGCAAGTAGGTTATAGGTACTATATATGCTTACTTCTTTTACTTTTGTTTAATGCTGTAAATTCCATAAATAATTGCACTTACTTAAGTTTTTGCCGATGGGCTACTATAAGATCAAGAATCCATGTACCTCTCTTAACACATATACAACCACTACTACTCTGCTCTATCCACAGTGACAACTTTGGTGTTCGTCGAACACTCCAGCACTCTCTGGCCTTTATTTTTAACAATTTCTCTGATTGTAATGTAGTATTCTCAGTCTATTCTAAAGTCTCCTTCTTGGTAAGTCTTTCTCTCCCCACCCAGTAAAAATTGAACTCTTTACTAACAGTTTCCTATTTTATTTTTCTGTTTTGATTTTAGTTATTACAATCTAACTGTATATTTTATTTTTATATATTTTTATTATATATAAATGTACCAATATGTGGACCTCATGAGGACAGCTATTTTTGTCTCTTTTGTTCAATCATTTATAACCCAATAGCTAGAAAAGTGACTGGAACATAGCAGTCATTCAACAAATTCTTTAGATAAATGGATATATCACATAATAGAAAGAACACAGGTTTAGAGTTAGAGAAAACAGAGTCTGAGACTCAGCACAATCAGATACAATCTGATCTTGAAAAAGTAACTCTTCTCTTATGAGGTGAATATATATTTCTATACCAGTTAGTGAAACAATACTTGACTTTCAGGATTACTGTGAGATTAAAATGAAATACTGCTTAGCAATATACTTGGTATATAGCCTTATTAAATTCTCCTTTTGTACTCATTATCCTTAGCAACCTGATTATCTTCCAAACTTTACAATATTAGTGTAAGAAGTAAACAATTTGTGTGACAATAACTAATAAATTAATATAAATTACTTTCAATTATTTATAAGACACTATGACTTGCAAGACATTTCCTGTGCAATGATTCAGCAACATGAAGTTGAATAATTCTTATTACATCTACTTCATGAATAATTTAATGTAAAACATGACACACATATTCACCAGAATTTATATTTATGTTTGGAAAATTTCCAGGTAGAAACATTTGCTATAACATTTAAGTTGGTTAATGAGATGCATGTACTTTTAGCTGACTCTGGTGGCATTTTAAACCAATGTACAAATAAGATTGTTCTTCTACTCAGTCTCCCAGACAGAACGCTATATTTTGGTTCACCTGAAATATTTTTGAAAAATATAGAAGAGTTCAGAAAATTGAGAATGAAAATAATAGTCTAAAAATTGTAAAGAGTCCACATTGGATCCTGGTGTAGGATAGTACTTCTAGAAATTTTCAAGAGGCAAGAGGAATGAAATTTGATATACTGAGTATGATGATTTATCCATGTGTTGCGAAAACAATGAATTTATTTATTATTTATTTATTTATTATTTATTTATTTATTTATTATTTATTATTTATAAATATATCTTTATTGACATCAGAGAGAGGAAAGGAGAAGGAGGGAGAGAGATAGAAACATCAGTGATAAGAGAGTCATTGATAGGCTGTAGCCCACAACCCGGCCATGGGCCCTGACCAGGAATCGAACCCCGATCACCTGGATCCTAGGTCAGCGCTCAACCTGTGAGCCACGCCAGGCCGGGCAAAAACAATGAATCAATGAATTAAAATCAAATTATTGGGGAGCTCTCACATACTGTAGTTTTAATCAGTGTTAGGCATGCGATCCATTGTTTTGCTAAGAATAAGCCAGAAAGGATATGAAATTTAATCATTTTTGAGTGTTTGAGTTTCTCTATACAGCCACTCCTAGAAGATGTAATATAACTGTACCACTTTTCTAGGGTTGCCATTACAAAGTACTACAGACTGGGTGACTGAAACAACAGAAATTAATTTCTTTACAGTTCTGAAGGCTAGAAGTACAAGATAAGGTGTCAGTAAGGTTTGTTTGTTGTGAGGCCTTTCTCTATGACTTGTAGGTGGCTGTCTTTTCCCTGTACCTTTAAATGGTCTTCCCTCTGTGTGTATTTGTCCAAATCTTTTCTTATGAGGACATTAGTCTTGTTGGTTAGAGATACTCAAGAAATCACTTTAATGACTGCATTTTTTCTTAATTAACTCTTCTTTAAAGGCTCTGATTCCAAATGCAGTCACATTTTGAGGTACTGGTAGTTGGAACTTCAAAATACGTACTTGGAAGGGACAATATTCAGCCCATGACAATCACTATACTCTTGTCCACTATATCTTTCAATTTTATATATTAATAGTTTGCCCTTAATATGGCAGCATTGAAGTAATAGTGACATTGAGATTCATTATTTTGGGGGAAGTGTGTCATATGTAATAATATCTGCATTAACAGACTCACTTCAATAAAAGCAACCAATTGATATGTTCAGATATTACCTCCAAAATGTTCAAAAGTTATTACAATTCCATGATTTTTATACTTTCGTGATCATTGTTTATACTTTTATAAGGATTATTTATTGACGACTATATTTTGTGTTAAAAAATAATTTTACTTTTGATTCACTATTTTTATTTTTCTTCTGCTTCTTTTCTTTACTTATAGAATATAGTATCATCTCTTATACAACATTTCTAACATTACAATTATACCCAAATTTTTCCAGAGTACAGGAGCTTATGGGTATATACTGGATCTCAGTAATGGTAGAAATATAAATATTTTAATAGCTTCATTGCTTCTCATACTGCATGAACTCTACCTTACTTAAAATTTCCAAAATAATTCATGATATCCATAGGAATTGTTCCTGTGTGTTCATGAACTTTTCTCAGCTAGTTTAAGGCAATCCTCAATTTTATACTTCTAATGCTGCCCTCTGTTAAGATGACTCATCTTAACCAACAATTCTGTGCTGAAACTTTCAGTCTTGCCACAATATGATAAAGTCACCCATCAGTGGCTGAAATGTTGCCATAAAATCATCAAAGCATGATGCCCTTCAATGCTTTTTTAATGCTTCAGTTGTAGGCTGATCTCTGCTCATAAAATAGGTAATGTTCCTAATCCAATGTCCTCACTCCCAGAGCAGTTCTAAAAGTAAAGATACCTTTCTTCTTCACCTGCTTTTACTGCATAGTTTAAAGTGAAGTGTTTATTATGCCCAGAGTGTTCTATGGAGATTTAATAAAACAATCCTTTTGACATCACTTGCTCTTTGTTGTGAGTCCCATTCTCTGAAGTCACACATGAAATCACTAGCTGGGCTAGATACTTCTAACTGGGAGTCCCCACACTGTCCTCAGTCACTCCAGGCTGGAAGCATTGATCATATCATTGAATAAAATATATGTGTTTGACTCTATCTTCCTTTATAATGAGTACCCCTGAGGTACCCCTTAGGTTAGGTACCCCTTAGGTCATACCATTTACAGAATTCAATTTTCAGCATATGAAAATTGAGTTAATTACTGTCTCAGTTATCTGCTCAGAGTATTTATCTGCTTTCCTTTTTTCCCCTTGCCTCTTTAATTTTTAAGGCACCTTTATAATCAAGGTTAGATATTTATTTCATGATATAAGTCTTCAGGTTAAAATCTTAATTATATTATTACATAATCAATATATAAGTGATTTATTTAATGTGTCTAAGATTCAGTTACCTCATCTGTAGATGAAAGATGAAAATAGTACAGGCTTCATTTATTCTAAGTACAAATATAACTTTCATAGCACTAACAAATTTCTTAAGGCTATGAATGTTATATAATAAACACTCAATAAATATTATGGTAGTACTACTAGTTCCTTATTTGATTAGCCAATTTGGATACAGTCCTTTGGCTAATTTACCTCCTTCCTTAACTCCGCAGTAACTATTACCATTATTTTTGACTTTATTGTGCCTCTCAAGACAGAAAAACTTAGACACTTATGCTAAATTAATTGAAAATCAAGCCATCCACAGCAGTTGAGTTTAAGTTTCTGATGTCACTGGAGAAGTGGTATTTGATACATTATTTGAATACACAGGTGAATTCATTGAGTAAAGGAATAAATAAATCTTTGTTTCAGATCCTTCTTCCACCTTCTTTGTACGTCTTCTAGTCATGGGAAGATCATAGCTCTGCAATGTTTCCTGAATCTGTTTTTATCCTTTATTCTATATGTATTTTTGCTTTCTTAGGAACTTTCAGCTTATTAACTGAATACCCTTTTTCAGTGTATTGTTCTTAAAATTAATGTTGAAGTCAAAAAAGAAAAGAGAAGAAAGTTAAAAGGAAAAAAGATTTAAAAAAAATATGCAGTGATTCCAGGAGAAAATACTTTCTCATTTTTATATGAAGAATTTTATTTAGTATTTATTTATTTATTTATTTGTTTGTTTGTTTGTTTGTTTATTTATTTAGTAAAATGATGAGACTCCAAGCAATAAAACTTTTAATTTCTGTCTCTTGGTATGTATAGAATATATTTTCATTTACTTTTATTTATAATTTAATTTCTCTACTTCATTCAAATGGCTTATTTACATCAGTACTAATATATGGCCAATTTTTGTATTATCACAATTAAGTTTTCACCCTTACAGACTTTAGACAAATACTAGAGAGCTTCAAACTCACAGTATCCCTTTCAAAGACTATACCTACTTTTTTGGTTAATCCTCACCCAGGAATATTTTTTCCATTGATTTAAAAAATTTTTTTAAATTTATTTTATTTATTTTTATTTTTGCTGAAAACATTACAGATGTCCCTTTTTCTCCACAATGACCCATTCCACAGCATCCCACACCCTTCCCCAGTCCCTCTCCCCACCATTGTCCATGTCCTTGGGTTGTGCATATATGCATGTAAATTCTTTGGTTACTCTCTCCCCCTCCACCCACCCACCTTCCTCCATCCCTCTGACATTCCTCAGTCTCATCTATGCTTCCATGTCATTGAATCTATTCTGTTCATCAGTTTATTAAGTTCTTTAGATTCCACATATAAGTGAGATGATGTGATGTTTGTCTTTCTCTGCCTGGCTTATTTCACTTAGCATAATATTCTCCAGATCCTTCCATGCTGTCAAAATACAAAGGAACCCCATAGTCTGGGAAAACATATTTCCTATGGATGTATCTGATAAAGGGCTAATTTCCAAAGTGTACAGAGAACTCATACAACACAACAAGAGGAAGACAAACAATCCAATTAAAATATGGACAATTGCCCGCTGGGCATGGCTTAGCGGTTGAGCATCTAACTAGGATCCAGGAGATCCGGGTTCGATTCCCGGTTAGGGCACATGCCCAGGTTGAGGGCTGGAGCTGATCAATGACTCTCTTAGCATTGATGTTTCTGTCTCTCTCTCTCTCTCTCTTCCTTCCCCTCTCTGAGATCAATAAAGATATATTAAAAAAATAATAATGAAATAAAATAAAATAATAAAATAAAATAATAAAATAAAATAAATAAATAAAATAAAATATGGACAATGGACTTGAATAGACACTTCTCCAAAGAGGACACACAGGTGGCCAAGAGACACATGAGAAAATGCTCAACGTCACTAATCATCAGAGAGATGCAAATTAAAACCACAGTGAGATATCATTTCACACCTGTCAGAATGGCTACCATTAACATACCAACAAATGACATGTGCTGGCGAGAGTGTGGAGAAAGGAGAGCCCTAGTACACTGCTGGTGGGAATGCAGACTGGTGCAGCCACTGTGGAAAACAGTATGGAGGTTGCTCAAAAAATTAGAAATGGAGCTGCCTTTTGACCCAGTGATCCCACTTCTAGGAATGTATCCTAAGAATCCTGAAACATTAATCAGAAAGAATATATGCACTCCTATGTTCATATCAGCACAGTTTATAATAACTAAGATCTGGAAACAGCCCAAGTGCCCATCAGTAGATGAGTGAGTAAAAAGCTGTGGGACATTTACACCATGGAATATTATGCAGCTGTAAAGAAGAAAGACCTCCTTCCATTGATTTTTAGAAAGAGTGGAAGGGAGGGAGGGAGAGTGGTGGGAGAGAGAGAGAAAAACGTCAATGTGATAGAGACATATCCATTGGTTGCTTCCCTCAGGAGCCCCACCAGGTCAGGGATGGAACCTGCAACCCAAGTATGTGTCCTTGACCGGGGATCAAGCTTGAGACCCTTGGGTGCAAAGGCCAACATTCTAACCACTGAGCAACACCAGCCAGAGATAAACTTACTTTATTGAGGCTTGTGCCTTATCCTTATTACTCAGAATGGTTCATCTGCACACCAGAGAAACAGATTGGCATATTTTATCCATTATCTCATTAAACTAAATATCTATACTTTACTTTTCAATAATTTGTTTTTTGAAATTATACTGAAATTTATTATTTATATATTGTCATTTAACTTTTAATTTTTAAATAATAAATTTTCTCCAGTTTATTAAAATAGTTTATTTTGAATAATTTTATTTTTATTATTATTTTTTAAATATATCTTTATTGATTTTAGAGAGAGGAAAGGAGAGGGAGAGAAGAGACAGAAACATCAATGATGAGAGAGTCATTGATCAGGCCCACAACTGTGCCCTGACCGGGAATCGAACCCTGATTGCCTGGATCCTCGGTTGATGTTCAACCACTGAGCCACACCTGGCCAGGCTGAATAATTTTAAATTACAGAGAAATTGTTAAAATAGTACCAAGTTCCTATACACCTCACACCCAGTTTCCCCTTTGCATCTTGCATACCATAGTATATTTAAAACATGAGGAAACTTATATTTGTATATTACTATTAACTAAATTCCAGGCTTAATTTAGATTTCACCAGTTTTCCACTAATGTGCCCCCCTTTTTTTTTTTTTTAGAGCCCAATCCAAGATCACACAATGCACATAGACAGATATTTTAAAGAACATATTTTTCATCATTTAACTTTCTTAGAATCTCACAGAGTAAACTTTATGCAAATAAAAATGTAACAATCTGATATATTAGCTCACTTTAAGCCAAATGAAAACAGGTGTAAAAGATATTCTTCTACTTCCTGTAAATGTGTCACTATCAATTAAATAAATAATATGAAAGATAATCTCATATTAAAACAAAATGTTTAGTAACTCAGTTTCATAGAGTTCTTTTTAAAATACTGCTTACATGTTGCAATAACTATGAACATTATAAGACCTGGATTTCAAAAACACATGAAAATAATATTCTAGAGTGGAAATAATTTCCTGATCATGTATCTATGCTAGGTTAATGGAAAATATCAGGAGACATGTTGTTACAAAATAGAATAAATCCTGTTGTCAGACTGTCAGTAAAACATAGTCAGATAATTTTTAAAACCTACTGAAATAATAGTTATTTTCCAGCAATAATAGCATTTGATTGTATTATATCTTACTATTTAATTGCACAGACTTCATTGGAAAGAGGTACATTTAAATTCACAAATCTTACTTTCATTTATGATACTGTTTGTATTAATTTATCATTGCTGTGTACTGATATGCATCACTTATAAGAGAAGGTCAAACAGTCCTCCTCCAGGGCATTTCAATCCTTGGCAACATTTTTTATTTGCCAATCATAAATGTACTTTAGATTTCTGCATTGTTATTTTATGTAATAATGTCAAGGACAAACATTCTGAAGCATATCTAATAACATTGAAATCCATTTTCCTTCCACTACAATTCAGCAGCCCATTAAATTTGAAGATAACTGAACAATTCTTTAGTTTGGTAAGGGGTATTAGGTTTTCTTCAAAAGGTTTTGTTTTTGTTTTCTAATTGCCCTCATTCTTCTTAGCTTCGAGAATGTCTGTGCCCAGAATAACATGATATATAAGAGTCTGGTGGAAAAAAAAAACAATTCTACTACTTTTCCTATGCTATCTTTATTATTTATTCTAATCAAGCAATAAACCAGAATGATAATTCTGTATGTAAATAATGCATGACTTAAATTTTAAAAATTGTAACTTAGAAGAGGTAACCTATATGCTGCATTCCTGTCAAAAATATTACCTTATGATGTAAACCATTTTTTTAAAAGTCATTTAGAAAATGTACTTTCCGTATTTTCATACATCTGTAAGAGGTACCTGTCTACTTAAGTCAAATGTGTGTTCACTGATGTGCTTCTTTGTAACAAACCAGTAGGCCATAGTATTTGCAATAGTTAAATCTGGGCATTCTCTTCCTAATCATTGCATCCAAATAGCAGTACCTTAAAAGGTACTTTTTGAACAAATAAGTTAATGAATGCTACAATATGGAATCTTTGGAGGAATATTTTAATTGTTCATACATGTTTTATTTTATTTTGAAGTATTTTTAAATATGTGGTGGATATTACCCATTTTATCTCATTTATGTTGCAAATACTTTTTTCCTTTTTAACATTATCTTATAACTTTCTTTATAATATTTATATTATAATATAAATATTACTTTTTAATAAACTTTTCTCTATAATATTTATTTTGCCGTACAATGTCTTAAAATATTTTCACACATTGACATTTTAGGATTTACATTTCCGTATCTTAGGATTTACATTTCATTTCATGGAAACTATTTCCCCACACCAAACTTAAAAAAAAAAAAACATACAAAAAAACTACCAAATATTTTATGCATTTTCAAGTATTACTGTTTTTTATGTAGAATCTGAAGTCGTTGGTGTAAGATGTCCTGAAAATGAGTGTCAGCCCCACTAAGTACTCATGGTGTGATCTCATTCAAGTTGCTTAACCTCTCTACTCCTCATTGTTGTTCTCTGAAAAAGGAAGGTAACAACAATTTTATAAATCATTAAGAATAAATCAGCAAATATATAGAGGAAACTTTGAAGAATAATTTGTGCATAGTAATCACACACTATGCCAAATATTATTTTCATATTTTTATTTAAATTTGTTTTATACAGTTTAAGAGAATTCTAAAATTATGTGTATATTTTAATACACTTTCAATTCCCTGAGCACATTAGTGTAAATTATCCATCCTTTCACCAAAAACTTAAAAGGTGTTTTTTTAAAAAAATATTTTTTTTGGAAAGAGAAAGAAACATCAATGTGAGAAAGAAACATTAATTAGGTTCCTGGATGGGGAATCAAACCCACCACTTTTTGGTGTACTGAATGTTCTTCCAACCAACTGAGCCACACTGGCCAAGGCAAAAGGTGTCTTCTATCAAATCTAAAATCTCATCTATAAATGGGTCTATTTTTTTTTTTTTTTAATATGTCCTTATTGATTTCAGAGAGAGGAAGGGAGAGGAAGGGAGATAGAAACATCAATGATGAGGGTCATTGATTGGCTGCCTCCTGCACATCCGCTACTGGGGATTGAGCCCACAACCTGGGGATGTGCCTGACCAGGATTCGAACCTCGATCTCCTAGATCATAGATCGATGCTCAACCGCTGAGACATGCTGGCCAGGCTATTTCTGCATTCTTGATTTTATTCTATTGATCTGTCTATTGATATAGCATTCATGTACAGTTTTAATTACTTTAACCATAATGAATCTTTATATGTAAATGTGCAAGTCATTCATCATTCCCAAATCTCCTTCTTTCTCTTTCTCCCTCTCTTTCCCCTTAACAAAATTAGACTGGTTTCTTAACTGTTTTCTTCAAGAAAAAAATTAGAAATAACTTATGAAACATTGGAACTTCAACTGAAAGCCCTAGAGTTTATAAACCAATTTAGAGAGAAAAGTCAATGTTACAATACTGACTCATTCAAAACAAATACACCCTATATTTTATTGATTCATGCCTTCTTTTGTATATTCTGGCAGAAAATGATGTGGCTTTCTAATGCATATTCAGACACATTAATAAATAAATCTATATCCTTAGTTCCTATTTTAATGGGTTATATTAATATCTGAAATAAATTAGTTCAGTAAACTGATTCTTAAAATAAAAGTAAAGTTAAAGCCTTCAATGGTCATCACCCAAAATTCATGCCACCTTCATAGATAAAAATATTATTCTCATTGCAGTAAATTTACACCCCACCCCAACTCACCTATACACATAAGTATTTTTCAAGTGTGTGTGGTACTATAGTGCCACTGTTATTCTACAGCTTAATTTTTCTCTCAACTAATTGTCTAATTCGTTTATTACCCCCTGCATGATATGAACAAGCACTCCTTATTTAACAAATTATTAATAAAATTAATCTTGGTCTGGATAAGTATGCCTAAATTTTCTGTTGGCAACTATCTCTACTCTAATCACAGTTGATGTGCTTTATATGTAGTTTTGTATGCCTTGATCTAGACCTAGGCACAGGACTTAAATCTAACCATTTAGAGTGTCAGACAACCTGCCTCAAATACTAAGAAGCATTGGTGTGCAATTAAGTCTATACTGAGATTACAGAAAGAAGCATTTATCTTTTCTGTCCTGTCCTTCAGTCTGAGAGGATGTAGGTAGCACCTGTTAGCAGTCCTCTTCCTGCCAGTCGCTTGATGTTTGATAACACATATTATACAAAAAAGAGGGCTATAAATGGGTAAAGATAAAGTTGCAGTAGTTTTTAAATTTCATTTTATTTTATTTTATTTTTAAATATATCTTTATTGATTTCAGAGAGAGGGAAGGAGAGGGAGAGAAGAGATAGAAACATCAATAATGAGAGAGTCATTGATCGAGCCCACAACCCGGGCATGTGCCCTGACCAGGAATTGAACCCTGATCGCCTGGATCCTAGGTCGACACTCAACCGCTGAGCCACGCCCGGCTGGGCTGCAGTACTTTTTAAATTTTAGACAAATGAAGAGAAAAAAAAATCCTATTTGTTTACAACAGTTTTAACCAAAGTGGACAAAAATGTATAAGAAGACAGTGGTGCAAACATGACAGAAGCATTAATTTTGAGCTATATTTACTTCAAAAAACTAAGGGAGAGAAGCAGAATATGCTATTCCCAATGTAAGCACATATCTAACCATAATTCTATTAGTGTTGAAGATCTAATGGAAGAAAAGTAGAAATGATTGGATTTGGAATCTCTATGTCTTAGTATATTGTGTTTTATCTGTATTTTCTTGCACTTAATTCTTGTCTGTAAGTCTTATAATTGCACACATTTAATAAATGGAAATTACTTCTAGATCTTATGTCTAAAATAAATGCCGAACTCCTCACAAATTCCAAGGGTTTATTAAGGTAATCACATGAATCAAAGCTTATATTATTGTCAGAACTAAAATACAATTATTGATTGATAACTCAGTGTAGCAAGATAAAAAATAAAATTTGAGTTTATAAATAGAAATTTAATTCTTAGGACACTGTTACTATTTTGGTTATTGTTACTGTTAATCATAATCCAAGTGATGTCTCATGTAAATAATTTTACTGGAATATAAGTCAATGTAGTGAAAGGTCACAAGAAGGAATACATGCATGACTGAAAAAGTTCTTTGTTTTTTCCACTATTTTCTTAAAGGAAACCATTTTAGTTTCATTTCATGAACTGAAATGAAAATATGAAAACAATAGCAAAGCAAAAATTGTGCTGGATAAGTTCAAATAGGCAATGGAAACTCTATTCAAGGCTATGCTATCAAATTAAGGACAGGACATTTTTTTGTTTTGTTTTGTTATCTTTAAATACGTTTTTTATTAATTTCAGAGAGAAGCAGGGAAAGGGAGAATGAGATTGAAACATCAATGATGAGAGAGAATCACCAATGGGCTGCCTCTTGCACACCCCCTACTGGGGAGCCCACAACCCAGGCATGTGTCCTGACCAGGAATCAAACTATGACCTCCTGGTTCATGGGTGGATGCTCCACCACTGAGACACACAAGCCAGGCAGACAGGAAAGTTTTTAAGAGCTGAAGCAGGGGTTCATTGGCCACCTCTGCTTGCTAATTAACTTTGTTCCCCACCACCCAAAAAAGGGTAAACTTTCTATAAATTCATAACAGGAGATAATTTTAAAACTTGGAGCAAGACACCTGCCAATGATAGGCTTCTGCCCTTTCACAAAAACTGGGAGATAAGGGCACTGTCTTCCTTGATGATTATATTTCAAAGCGATGGCTCTCAGGTCCTTGATAAAGATATCCCAGATTGGGAATTGGCAAGAACATTTTTAAGATTTAAATGCTAGAGGCACTGAGGAAGAATTTATAAGTTTTCTAAAGTAAATACTCTAAAAAATGGGAGATCAGCAGCCTAGAGTCAAGAAGAAGCCTGTATTCTAAAATTCGGTTAAGCTGATGGAAGTTAGGCCTTCATGGTCAGCTGGAAACATCCAACTGCTTTCACAAGCATGGCAGACAAAGGTCTTAGCACAGTTTGTTCTGCTCAGGGAAAATTGCTTCTAGCCATTTTTCTAAATATACCATAATTTACAGAGATTTGCAGAACATGATTATCTTCATTATTAGAGAAGGTCTTGTGAATGTATCAGGAAGTACACTAAGAAATTTGTTATTACTGTTAAGAGTTCAGGCTGATCCTGTTTTGAATTTAAATTCTGTCACTTGACAATATGCAAGCTTAGAAAATTTATAGCACAAATGCAGATTTAATTTCTTTTCTAATAAAATTGCCTGATTTTTAGGATTTGGGCCAGGATTAAATTAAATAAAATTTGAGTAATATATTGCCTAGCATACCATACATTTTAACTTTCAATACATTTTTATTTAGAAGATCACTCGTGATTTTTCCAAAAAATTTGGAGCTGAAAAAAGTGAATTATCTTTAATGTCTATAAAAATAGAAGTCAAAATACTGCAGATACTTTAAATTCTACCTCCTTCCAGAAACAAGTCACCAGAAACAAGTGTCTTTTCTATAAGCGTCTAGTAAAAGAATTGCACTTTCAATTTTTTACAACTGAAGTTGCTTTTAAATATGGAATTCACCACAGATTGGCTGGTTTCCTCAAAAAGCTATTTACTGACAGATATTTTTTCAGAACTTAAAAACTCATATATACAATAAAATATATTTATTGTTAATCTCTCTGGTCTATGTTCTGGTGCCCATAAATAAGAAATTCTGCTTATAATAAGCTCATAATCCGTTAGTGTTTATTAACCATAGGTGCATATTTAGATGACCTGAAAAGCAATTCCCACATCAGATTGATCAAATCAGAATTTTTTTTTAATCCTCACCAGAGGATATATATATTTTTTTATATATCTTTAATGATTTCAGAGAGAGGAAAGGAGAGGGAGAGAGAGAGACAGAAACATCAATGATGAGAGAGTCATTGATCGGCTGCAGTCCGCAGTCCCGGCATGTGCCCTGACCGGGAATCGAACCCTGATCGCCTGGATCCCAGATCTATGCTTAACCGCTGAGCCACGCCCGGCCGGGCCAGAGGATATTTTTTCCATTGCTTTCACAGAGAGAGAGAGAAACAATGATCTGAGAGAGACATGGATTGGTTGTTTCCCTCACCTGCCCCTATAAGTGTTAAGGATCGTGCCTGCAACTGAGGTACATGCCCTTGGCAGGAATCAAACCCAGAACCCTTCTGTCCACAGGCCAGTGCTCCAACCACTAAGTCAAACTGGCCAGCGCAGATCAGAATTTTATATATATAATAATGTATGGCATCAGTATTTTGGTATTGTTACATCTGGGAAGATTTTATTTATTGAGGCCAGGGCTGTAAACTATTGATTTAGTGGATGAGTTCGTGGAAGGAAGGAAGGAAGGAAGGAAGAAGGAAGGAAGGAAGGAAGGAAGGAAGGAAGGAAGGAAGGAAGGAAGGAAGGAAGGGAGGGAGGGAGGGAGGGAGGGAGGGAGGGAGGAGGTATGGAAGGAGGGAGGAAGGGAGGGAGGGAATAGGAAAAGAAAGAAGAAAGGAAGTCTTTTGCATTTATACTAAAAAATACCATAATTCACGCTCTCCTGTTTGGCTCATTGGTTAGTCTGTCAGCTCACGGACTGAAGGGTTCTGGGTTCAGTTTTGTCCAAGGGCACCTACCTTAGTTGGAGGTTGGATCCCTGGCCCCTGTCAGGGCACCTACCGGAGACAACCAACAGATGTGTCTCTCACATTGATGTTTCTCTCCCGCTCTCTCTCTCTCTCTCTCTCTCTTCCTCCCTCCCTTCCACTCTCTCTGAAAAACAATAGAAAAAACATCCTGGGGTGAGGGTTACAAAAAAAACACACACAACATAAGTCAGTATGGAGCTAAAGTATATATTTACAGAACTAGGATTTTTCTTAATAAAATATCCCATAAAAATAAAGAAACCAAGTAATTAATATTTAATATTCAATAAGTGTTCCCAAATTCATTTGTAATTTTAAAGAATAATATTTTTGAAAATTCTATTTCAGATTTATACATGCTATTTATTTTAAAAACAGACAGAAAGTAAGTTTGCATTGCTCTGGTTATTCGATAAAATGCCAAAAAAGACACACAATGATATTTTTGCTCATTTGGAACCTCAATAGTCTTTGAGTTGCCTACTCATGGACTATTTAAGAACTCTTCTTAACATTGTTTCATTTAAATTTCAGCTAATATGCTTAGACATACCCCTAGTTCTAAGGCATTCTAGGACATTTCATACATCCTAAATACTGATAGAAAGATCTGAAATTATAACTAAAAGGATGAGTGACTGGTATAAAAAAAAAAGTTATATAAACACCTATTGACCATTTTCAATTGTTATATCAACAATGAGACATAACTGTCATCATAAATTGTCAGCATTTTCAAAAGTAATCATTCATTCTGCTTGTACTCTAGATATTACAGGAAAATTAATATCCTAAATAATTTTATTTGATTTGCAAAAATGTAATTAAGTCTTACATGATCCCTTATTCCCAAAACATCTGATTACTGATTATTTCAGAACTGAAGCTTATAGAAGTAGACAACATATTTTATATAGTTTTAGTCTAACAATTCTGTTTATTCTATCAATACCCTTAAAGGATAATATTTTTGTAATTATACCTTTGATTTTATTGAAATTACTTAGCAAAGTTAAAGGGTATTGCACTACCAGTTCTTTTTGTCTCTCTGAATAATAATACTGTATAACCAAATAAAGTCAGTGAAGTGTATACAATCATATTATCTAATGCTGTTTGTTATGCTTTAACACATGCTTCCTGGGAGCTAAAGAAAAATGAGTCCTCATCATAGGAGTAATAAACATGGGCAATTATGCATAATTACGGAGATTAAGTTCCAATTAAGGCTCAATTTCAATAATATCCCTATCCACAAATCTTTTCAAGTTTTTAGTGACATGACAGAAGATCAAGGTAACTCAAGATACTAATCTCTATTCATGTTAAAGATAAAATGAGTTTGATTAGGGAGTTCTGCATGTAGTCCAGTATTCTAGCAGCTCAATGTGATCTAGAGAATATCTCTATTTGCCTTCTTATTTGCAAAATTATCTCTGGTGACATTTTAGAGCAGGAAAGAGTTTTTATATCCCAAAACTACATTTACCACTTGAAAATATGTGAATCACTTGTCCAATTGGTTTTACCTATAAAAGGATGTTTTAAATGTCAGTTGAAATGCTGCCCATCAAGTTTTAAAATATTTTCTACTTAAGCTTTATATTATCCATTCAGAACAACAATAAAGTCTTAGTATTATATATTGTTAATAAAAACAACATGACAACACAAAATAACATAAGAAAATATAAAGTACCAGGTGAGTACTAGACTTACCAGAGGGATCACTTTACAAGTTATATAAATGTCTAACTACTATGTTATACACCTGAAACTAATGTAATATTGAATTTCAATTATAATTGAAAAACTGAAAAAAATCTGTTTCTATAATATACATTCCTTTGAGAACTATGTTTTTATAATTCTAATTGCATTTGTAATTTTCTCTTTGTCATTTATGTTTAGAAATATTAATAAAACTTGTTTGGGTATGGATTTAATAAAAAAATGTAAGGTGCATTTCATTAAGAAAAAAGGAAAATAAAGTTATTTTTGTTTGATTTAAAACAAGAACAAGGAGAAGCTGTGAATATTTTTCTGTTTATTTGCTTTTGGAGGTCTGGGATGGATTAATTCAATTTATATTATTTCTAATGGAAAAAATTTATTTGGTTTTCGAACAGCCTTTCAGAAATAAATAAGTTGGAGAACAAAGGTTTCACTGTATTCTCCAATGATAGGCCTGGCCTATCTATTTTCAAGCAACTTTCAGGGACAAATACATTAAGTATAGGATGTAGTCGGATATCAGACAGGATCAATTATCTAGTGGCAACTGAAGTAACATATAAGTGAAAAATTCCAGTTCATGCTTGGTAGTCCTCATTGTGTTCTAAGTATTTTCTAATAACTTACTGAAAATAAAGGACTGGCAATCTACTTAAAATAAAGTGTGCTATGGACTAAATGTTTGTGCCCTCCACACCATCAATTAATATGTTAAAGCTCAAACCTCCAATACGATGGCATTTGGAGACAGAATCTTTAGGAAATAATTAGGGTTGAATTAGGCTCCCATGATGGAATTAGTGACCTTTAAAAAAAAGGAAAGAGACTAGTTTCATTCTTTTGAATGTGGCTTTCCAATTTTCCCAGCACCATTTATTGAAGAGGCTTTCTTTTCAAGTATGGAGGTTACAAAAAAATTAATAATAGAATTACCACATGACCCAGCAACCCCTCTTCTTGGCACCTGCCTGAAAAATTTGCAAACATGTATTTGCAAAGATATATGCACACTGCAGCACTGTTCACAGTGGCCAAGATATGGAAACAACCCAAATATCTTTTGATAGATAATTGGATAAAGAAGATGTGGTACATATATTCAATGAAATACTACTCAGCCATAATAAAAAAAGGAATACTTCCATTACAACAATGCTGATAAACCTTGAGAATATAATGTTTTTGCAAATGGTAAAATTTTCTTATTTTTCAGTGCTGAGTAGTATTCCATTGTATAAATAAAACACAGATTTTTTTATCCACCCATCTACTGATGGACACTTGGGCTGCTTTCAAAATGAAACTAGACCACCTTCTAACACTATACACAAAAATAAAATCAAAATGGATTAAAGGCTTAAATATTAGACTCAATACAATGAAAATCTTAAAAGTAAAATCTCAGACATTTCTGGTAGCAATATTTTTTCTGGTATGTTGTCTCAGACAAGGGAAATAAACAAAATAAACACACCAATGGAACTTTATCAAACTAGACAGTACATCTATATTGCTCTCACATTAAATTGATAGGCTATGTATAAAAATTGTGGAAAAAATTTTCCTTCAGAATTATGGGAGGAATGTTCAAATTTCTTATATCTTCCACTTTCCCTGGTAAAAGTATTGCTGGCATTCTGATTTTTTGATTTTTTATGTGAAAATATTAATTATGGTTATTTTTTCTTATGAGAAGCTTGCTGAATTTTATACTTGCATCACTATTCTAATTCTTAATGATATAACTTGTGCTATAACTCAGTGATGATTTCTTTTAGTCTGGAAAATACTGAACACAATTATTTAATTACCTGTTGAATGATTTATTTTCTTTCTGTTTCTTCAAAAAGAAAATATGCTGTAGAACATATACCTATGAAAAATATAAAATCACTTCTAAATACACAAAAATGATTATATTTTAAAATAAGAATAACAACATAATTATTCAACTTAAGGAAAAATATACTATTCTGCTTTGAAGAAAGAAAAACAAAAAGAAAAGGAAAACAAGACAACCTTGACTAAAATAACACATGGAGAGACTAGTTAATAATTACTTCATTTAATAAACATTTAGGGAGAACCAATGGGCTAGGTTATCAAACAGTAGAGAGCAAAGACTGTCCACCACCAAGGAAATTCACAGTATGCTACTGAGCAAAGCAGATCCCCAGTGGAAATTGTGACTGATAAGTGGCATCTCAATGGCACACACATTATTCTGAGCTCACAGAGGTAGACACTAATTTAGGATGGCCAGTCGAGTGTGGTTAATTAATATAGGCTTTTTTGAGGAGGTGATATCTAAATTTCAAAATGTGATTTGGTCTTTGTGAGTAAAAGAAGCAGGAGTTGGGAATGAAGTGTTTAGATCTTTCACTCAGAACAAGAACTCTTTATGGCATTAACTTTGTTCTAAACTTACTTGATTTACTGTTCTTTTTTCTAGTCCATGTCTGATACAAATAATAATCCCATCACCAGGGAGAAGAGTGTCTGCTTGTTTTGTTTAGTTTTGCTTTATTTGCTATTTTTCCTCTAGATAAGCAGTATTTAACATCCTGAAGTAGAACTGAGTTAAATGCAGATGTTCAATTATCTTGCTGGTTTTAAGAGAAACTTATAGTAACTTATGGTTTTATTAAGGTTATTTAGCCCAAGTTTAGCTAACCACTTTGATTTTGTATTTGTGGCAATATATTCATTAATGAAGGTTAAAGATTAACAGCTTTAGTTTCCTATATATCAATAAAAGTTAATTAGTACTGTTTTCTTTTAAATATAGAAAATTCATCAGAAGTCCAAAATAAGGGTCTTATTAACTATCTGAGAAAGATACTGTACAAATGGTAACAATTTACAACATCTCTTACATTGTTCACTTATGGAAGCCTCAGGAAATGTCTATTTTAATACAGGATCATCAATAAAGGGTACAATTCTTGGGTAATCTGACAAAGTATCACATCAAATACATACAAAGTACAGCCTCTCTGCCTGGCCACTTTACATCTCAGCAGATCTCTGTCAATGCATAGTAAATTATAAAATTTCCATTTGGGTTTCCTTTTCCTCTTCTTTCATTAAAGATCAAGGAAGTAAAAATCAATTACATCAGGAACTTTTATTCAATACTTTTATCTGTAGTATTTTCCCATCCATGATTTGTTGTTTCAAAATCTTCCCTGATAATCACTATCGATTCCATGGATAAACTTTATTGGCAATAAACAAATTTAAATAAATATATTTTACAATGTGTATTGTAATATTTCTCAGAGAGAGGGAGATATTTTGCGTTATGTTATTGATTTATTGAGGTCATCAGTGTAGTGACCAAATAAATGTTGAAGGATCTATTATCTTAATATGTAATGCAATATGGAATATATACATTAATTTTATAATCCAACATCAAGAAAATAGGCTTACTTAAGACATTTAATACATCTTTGATATATACCTTGCTGTTTAAACCCAGCAACATTTTATTAAGTAAGTGAATTACATTTATAAAGCAGGAAGGCCAAATTAAGCCTTCATTAGATTAAGATTACTTGTTCAAGAAATTACATTGCTCAAGGCATGAGTCAGAGTAGGGAAAAAGGTTTTGTTTGTTGTAGAATTTCATTACTAGTTTTAAAATATCTAATGTTGAAAAATACATTCAATAAACTCAAACCTATTTACATATATTTTATTTATTCTTAAATATTCCAAAGACAGTCATGTGTCTTAGACTAGAGATCTAGCAAATGTTCCACGTCATAATCCCTGAGTGTTCTGCCTTTTCTTATTACTGTTTACTCTTTATCTTGGGCTTATTTAAAGCCAGGAGGGCAGAGCAGCCTGGTCTTCCAGGCCTGTAGTTACTGCTTCTCATTCTGACAAATCAATATAAAATGTGAGCCCAAAACATAATATCATCAACCATATCTTCTGAGTTTCACAGCAGGAAATAAAGTTATTTCAGAATCCAGGACACCAAATGCGTGTTTATGGAAACATAATTTTGCAGGCAAAATACTGAACTATTGTTTTCTCATAATACTGTAGTTTAAAATAGTTGATTCAATATTTTTGTAGAGTATTTTGTAAAGTGTATATCAGCATGAATATACCTCTTTTTAATATAGATGTGTGTTGACAGTATCTATTATTTGAATGTAGGTCATTCTAGTGCATATCATAAAGGAAGCAAAAATATGTTTTCAATAGTTTACCTTTAATGGTTCTATTGCTTATTTTTATGCACATTTTTTCTATCCTTTATCATCCTGTGCTGTTGTAGTGACTAATCTATGTGGCATTTACTAAAACTGAACCAAGAAAGTACTTATATGAATTTTTAATAAATTACCTCACTTTTGGTACAATTTCAATAAAATATTTGACATTTAGCTTCCCACATTACTTACAAGGTATGCCCTAATTTGTAAAACTCAGTGTATGATTATTAAAGTTTGAGAATTCTAGTAATGTGAATGATTGTGGTTATATTTTAAGTGAAAAAATTATCTCTCTAAATCTCTGCTTCTTTGACATTCTGAAATGAATCTGCTGCTCAAATATTAGACTAGATTTCGGTGTCTTTCCCCAAAAGTGTGTCCTGGCATTTTTCATATTGTGAAAAGGCTTTGGAATAACTTGGAGTTTACAATGTGAATCTTGAGAGCACTATGACTAGCACTACACTGAGCCAGAACTGGGACTCATTAAACAATGAGACAAAGTCAGAATGGAAGGGAAAATACATTGTATAAGTATTACATATTTTTCCCAGTCTGTATTTCTCTGACTGAACTGGAGCATAGTGAATCTAGATTTCAAAGTTTAAGAAAAAGCTTGTTTTTGAGAAGGTTATTATCACATCATCTATAGATTAATGTATAATTTTAAATATACATACTGAAACAAGTCCCATTTTCTTTTTTCAAAACAGTCTCTAAGCATTTAAGACAGAAGAGTTTTAGAGTCAGGAAGAATGTTAAGAATATTTTAATGTTAAAAGAATTTTAGTGTCAGTAACTTTGGATTATTGGTCACTTATTATTTATTAGTATTTACACTGTGATAGCATGCAAGAACTATAATTTCCCTCAGCTATTGTGAGGAATTACTTTAGTTAATTAATTAGATTATAACATGATATTACTTGTATTGAAAACCTTTTTCTCTGTAGTTGTATGGAAAAAAGCAGTGTCAAATATACACAAAGGAAATCAACTTGTGATAATGCTAGGTACTTTATCAGGTAGTACAGCTCCAGATGTTTCAAGCATTGTTTGTCATTTCTATAGAGTGAATAAAGATGATATTCAATGAAGAGGAAAGAGGTTCAATGAAGAGGAAAGAGATGCTTGAAATAGTATGATAGGCTCCGAATAACACAAACGATTACATCTTAGAAATTGAACCAAAGCCCTGGCCAATGTTCTCAGTGGTTAGAGCACCGGCCTGTACACCAAAGGGTCCCAGGTTCCATTCCTGGTCCAGGGCGCATACCTGGGTTGCAGGTTCACTCCATGCCCCCAGTGGGGGTGCATGCAGAAGACAACCAATGGATGTGTCTCTGACATAGATATTTCTCTCTCCCTCCCTCCCTTCTACCCTCTCTGATAAGCAATGGAAAAAATATCCTCAGGTGAGGATAACAAAGAAACGGGAAAAAAGAAATTAAACCAAAGTTAATCATTCAAATAGCTCTCAATAGGTTAACTCTATTTAGAAGGATGTGTATGTTGTGTGTCAAATTTGAGTACATTGGAATCATTCTTTAGGCAAGCCAGATTTTGGCTCACTAGGCATTGGAGTCCATCCAGGGAGCTGGCACAAGGCTCCAAATAAATACACGTTGAAGAGTAGTACACAGCAGCCCCAACGTTAAATTAAACTTGACATTCTTAACAAAAAGATTCATTATTTGTATACTTTTGGGAAATCTGATTTGTTTCCATAGATCTCTTCCCTTGGTATTCTGCACAGCTGGTGTAAAACAAAATCTGTTTCTGCCATCTTAATCTATTACTCATAATTAATACTTATGAAAATACAAATATTTACAAATCTCCATAATTTAGTGAAATTAGTTAGTTCATTGGCAACTATTATGCAGCAATTAGCCATTTTAAAAAATCCATTAACTTGTGTTATGTTATATTGTGTTTCCCTGGACCATACCCATCTTTGTATAATAATGATGTTCAAGTAGCATGAAAATATTTATCTAAATTTACCTCTAGAGGCTATGCTTACATTTTAACCTCTTTAATTATTTCTAAATATTGTTTGAAAACCTCTAAGAAATTATATTTCCTGGATTTACATAGTAGTCCAGGAATTATAATCCAGGAATTATATTTCCTGGATTCACAAGATGAGATATTTTCTCCCTTGAACACTTGTTAGCAGTAAACAAGCTGCAATGCTATTCATTCCTCTCTTTTTTTTCTCAATTCAAATTATAATGATAAAGAAAATAAAGTGCTTTTCTTCCCTACCAATGGAATTCTCCATTATTTCATGCTTACTACCTATGTATACACACCATATTTGCCTACATCTGCAGTGTATATGTGTGTATCTTATCTTAAGATAATCTATCTATAGTATTATTTAAATATATATATAATCTAACCCAACTTGTCTGCAGACTTAGATTTAATAATTTATTTTTAAAAAACACATAACATGATTCAAATTATATATGTTTAATTATCTAGAAATATTTAACTTTTCATATATATAAAGGGAGAATATCACAAAAGGGACAGAAAACATATGTACATATAATACATAGTTTTGCTTGTTATTCCAGAAAATTCTTTGACATTGCCTTTTTATGAACTCATGTATTTGAAAGAAGACTTAGACTAAAATATGATATACATTAATTTGGTTGTATAAGTATTCAGTCTTGATAATATGGAAACTGAAGAATGAAGTCATTTTAAGAATATAAATGAGATATCTATCAAAAGTCTCTCATAACAGTATTTTATAGTAGAAAATAATGCAATTAAGTTGCTTCCATTTTAAGATAACCACAACTTTTCTAATATATATATTATATATGTTATATATGTGTGTGTTATATATGTTATATATATAAAACTGATATATTCCAGAAAGTGATATCCATGCAAAAATATTAAATGCAATATTAGCAACTAAAATCCAATATGACATTTAAAATCAATATGCTATGAAAAAGCAAGAATTTTTCTGAGAATACACAGGTGATTCAATATTAAGAGACCATTTAAAACATCCATGATATTAATAGATTTAAAAGGAAATAACTTAATCTCTCCAAAGATGTAGAAAAATAATTTGATAAAATAAGATACAATTCTAAATATAATAAAATCATATTATATATAGAGAAAGAATATCATAGAATCATAAACAAGAAAACATACCCATTATTTCTTAGATTGTTTAAAATATAATTGGATATTTAAATCAATGCAATTAAAAAGAAGAAAGAAAAAGCAATTAAATTCATAAACATTGAAAAGCATAACATAATTAAAACTATATTCACTTTGTATGACTGTATCTAGGGCAACAAAGTACTTGCAAAATTATTAGAATAACTATTTAATTTAGTAAAATAACAGATTATATATATTTAACTTACAAAAATCAACAGTCATCATACATACAAATAAAAAAATAAATAAAATAAAAATTTTAGGTGTAATGGAAGAGAAAACCTGATATATTAGAGCAAATGGGGAAATACCATACTGAATTTTAAACCTGACAGAAAATCTCCAAAATATATATGAGAAAAGTATAAAATACTAATAAATGACATTGGATTAAACCTGAATAATTGAAGAGACACACCATGACCTTGCATCAAATTTCAATATCCTAAATATGCCACTTCTTTCTAGATTAATTTATAAATCGAATGCAGTGTAAATAAAAAATACCATCAGCTGTTATTATGAAACAAGTATAGCTATTTTTAAAGTTTATTTCAAAACTGACTGAGGTCAGAAAAGGAAAGATGGACTTTTTATTAAGTGGTATTGGGACAACTAGAGAGCCACATCAGAAAAAAAAAAAAAAATATCTGTTCCTTAGAAATGATAAATTCCAAAGGGAACAGATATACTATTTCTTTTAAAAGTTGTAAATGTATAATAGAAAATACAAGTAAATCTCTCTATAATACTGGAGGGGAGAAAACTATAATTATCTATAGAAATAAAGACATTTATGAAAAATTGGCTTCATTAAAAAAATCCTTAAATGGTATAAGTTTGTAATTGGGAGGGATACTTTAGTCGCATTCCTGTTGTGCAAAATAACCAACTCATTTTAAAAAATGACCTGAACTCCAGCATAATCAAATAGTTAGTAGTATTCTGTTTTTATTTATTGAAGTTCATTAAATAATTGGAAAGGAATGACTACAAAAGTTGGGAGATATTTTGAGTATTGGGTGAGCTAGTGAAAAATACTAGCTACAAGACTTAAGTGGCAGGTTGTTCAATGTGATTAGGCCATCTGTGTTTGCTAATTGGTGTTTAAGGAAGTTAGACTGGAAGACAGAGTTGCTATTTTTCTGGATGATTACATTTCAAATGGATGGCTCCTGGTCCTTGAGAAAGATGCTCCTGAGTTGTAGATTTACATCCCAAAGGGTTGGAGAAAAAATTTACAAGCAAGTTTTCTAAAGTAAATGCTCTCAGAAAAGGGAGATAGAAATTTAGTAAGAGATAGATGTAGTAAGGAAGAAACCTGTCTAATTTAGTTTAGGTGAGGGAAATGTTGAGGCCGTCTTCATCACTGAGAAGAGTATAAAGTATTAAGTTATTGATGCCTCTGTAATATTTTAACATTTAGCTCTAAGTTTTATTTCACCCTGATTATCCTATGATCAGATCCACTTCTCTTGTGTTTGCTTGCTATATTTTAAAAATTTC
This sequence comes from Miniopterus schreibersii, assembly GCF_964146895.1. NCBI lineage: Eukaryota > Metazoa > Chordata > Mammalia > Chiroptera > Miniopteridae > Miniopterus > Miniopterus schreibersii. The sequence goes on from NC_138102.1 coordinate 57,667,550, forward strand.
AGTCAAAACTTGTTGTGCTCGCCGGACACGAAGAAAACTCTAGACGCGGAGGATGTAGAATTTAGGTGGAGATGCAGAGGGCTGAGGCCCTGGAGGCGCTGCAACAACCCTCCTCACCATCCAGCGATTTTTATTGTGAGATACAGAAAGGCAGGTGTGAGAGATAGTGATCAGTAGAAACTATAAAATGCGCATGAACAAATGGCTTTGTTTTGTGCTAATGCTTCACATTTGTTCTTAAGGCCATAACCCTCCTGGGGGCAAGCTTCCCATATCGGTAAGGATCTGTTTTCAGTTCCTGTCAGAAATGTCTCCCTCATTTTCAAGGGGATTTCTGCGATTCTGGGAAGCTTGCTACCCAACTCCTTCAGAGTTTGTTTGTTGTTTGCTGGCCTTTTCCTACAAAAACTTTTCTACTTCATGCTGTAATTTCTGTTGATAATGTTCTAATCATAGTATCTTTTTCTTCACTACTTGTTCCAGGTAGGTAAATTTGGTACTTCATTTCAAAAAAAAATTATTACTGCTATAATAATTAGTTTTGTCAAACACATACTTTAAAAAATATGGTTACTTGCATTTTTTTTCCTAAATAAATGTGTTTATCTATGTTCAAACATTCAAACACATTATGAATAAAATTTAAAAAATTTTTTCATGACCTAAATCTCTGGCCAGAAACACAGGCTTTAAGGATTTTTAAATATCTTTATGAAAATTAAGCACATTCATATAGAATAGACCTTGACTTCATTAATTTGTCAACAGATATTGATTAATCACCTCTTATGTGACAAGCACTGTTTTAATGCTGGGTATGTAATCCAGTAAAGAAAATAGACAATATTTAAATAAATGCATGACTGAATAAATAAATAAACTATTTATTTACTTAGTAAACATTTATTAGGAAAAAACAAAGCAAGTCTAGTGATGCTGGCCAAGGTAAACGAAAGAGGAAAACGAAGATAGGGCACCTGAAAAGTAGTGTTGACATTTTCAACAGTAGGAGAATCAGTTGATCTAAGGCATGGATGAAAAAAGAAAGAGACTAAAATGTGTGGTGCAGGATGAGCTGGAAGGAAAGAAACAGGGAATGATGCCCAAATGACAATATCGGGCCAGTTTGTATAAGCCTATGAAGGACACAGAAAACCTTTAACTTTTGATCTGAGTATAGAATAATTAGTGCTAAGGGCTTTACAAAAATTATGATATTCTAACTTCATAATAAACTTAAGAAAATGTGTGCTATTATAAGTATTAAAGAAGGGAAGAAACAGCCTTGAAGCAGTGAAGTAACTTGACTGAGATTAACCAAATAAGAAGTTTGGACCTGGAACTTAAATGTGATTATGTAGTGTGTGCTAACAGTTATATAATCTTTATCTGTACCTGTACCTAGACTATATTTATGTCATCATCTGTCAACATCTACATACACACATATATATATATACATGCATGTTTGTATGTATATATGTATGTGAGGACCCACCAAGACAGAGGCAGGCCCCTAGGCCCCGGGGCAGGACAAAAGGCGTACAGGAGTGACTCAGTAAACTGCAGAGGGTGGAGGCAGTTCCAGGAATTAACTTAAACTGGTGGGTTTGACAAATACCAAGTGCACTCAAGCTTCAGGCGCCTGTGGTTGAGAAACATCCTGAGCCCACCCTTCCTGAAGAATTTACAACCCTTACAAGGACAATGATTGCTTGCTCACTGTAACCCTATATAAGCCTGTTGTAAATTTGGATCAGGGTTCGAGTCAGAATTCCACTGTGTTGGATACGACCGAACCCCAGCTAGCTGGAATAAAAGTCCCTTTTGCTGTTACATTATCAGCTCTGGAGTGCTTGCCTTTCCGCCCCATAGGGGATCTGATTCTCGGACATAACATGTATATGAAATATAAGGCATATATACAAATATGTATGGGTAGATATAAATATATATATGGCTTATGAGACATAACATAAAGACTACTGATTGATAATAATGTCCTTCTTTGTACCATTATTCATTTATTATCTTATTAGATAATAAAATTCTAATGTATTTTTTAAAAAAAGAGAAATACATGCCCTGGCCCATTGTGGTTAAACTGTTGGCCTGTGCACTGAAGGGTTGTGGTTTCAATTCCCCGTCAAGGACACATACCTATGTTGCAAGTTCAATCTCCCGATTGGTCAGGGCATGTGAGGGAGGCCACCAATCCATGTCTCTCTCTCACATCAATGTTTCTCTCTCTCTCTCTCTCTCCCCCTCTCTTCCCCCCCTCCCTCCACTTTTTATAAAAAATAAATGGTGATTTGGTCGGTGTTCTCAGTGGTTAGAGCATTGGCCCATACACTGAAGGGTCTTGGGTTCAATTCCCTGTCAAGGACACGTACCTGGGTTGCAGGCTCAATCTCCAGCCCAGGTTGGGGCACATACTGGAGGCAACCAATCAATGTGTCCCTCTCACATTGATGTTTTTCTTTCTCTCGCCTCCTCTCCCCCAAAATAAATTAATTAAAAATAAAAATAAATTTAAAAATAAAAATAAATAAATCGAAAAATATCTTTGGGTGAGGATTAACAAAAAAAGAGGAGTACAATGAAATAAAATGTTGATAATTTCATACATATGTAATAATGTAACTTCGCTGATGAATGGGAAATAAGGTACAATACCCTCATTTTGAAGATGACATAGTTTGACCTTAATATATCTAGGCTCAAATACTTAACTAGTGACAAATAATAGCTGTTTTTCTAAGCCATGTTTCAAATTCTCTTGGCTATTAGTATTAGGCCATTTGTATGTATTTTTATTTACATTAAAATAAACTCTATTCTCCATTAAGTTTTACTAGGAATAATAAATTACGCATGGACAAGCTGTAACTAAGCCAAGAGTTGAGAGCACACTTTATACTGCAATGCAACAAAAGGCAAATAATTTTATAGTGAAGAGGCCATGTGAATTTAAACCAAATAGCAAAGAATAAAAATTTATTCATAGTATAGACACAATATCAAAACATAATGGAGTAATGAATTATGAATAAATGAATAAATATAGGTGACTAAGCTAAGCCATATACTTATGTATGCACATCAGCCTGGATAGATTCTCAATAAAGGAAGACATGTTTTTATAAGCTGAATAAATATAAAAGTCACAAAGCCATTACTAGGCTTAGGATAGAAGAATGTAGGTGATTTTACATGTTTTACTTAACAATTAAAATTTGTTTTGTAAGTAGTGCAAAAAAGTTTTAGAATTAAATAGATGTCAACATTTTTATGATTATTTTCTAAATGGGAACTTCGGCTTATATTCACTTGAGGTTACCTTTCTCAAGTTGTTAAAAAAGAAATTGATTTAGAAATTGACTTCGAATTGAATTGAAAAGTCTAAATAAAACAGTGGTGATACATTTCGGAAAATCTTCTCAGTAAAATACTCCTTAAAGGTATCAGGCGGTTGGCCAAACTGAGTTAACTCATGTCATAACTTAGGGAACCAAGAATTAATACTTGAATCAGTCAGTAATTAACCTTGAAATTTTTACAAAAACTCTCATTATACATTTGATTTTAACTAAACACATTAATTTTCTGATAAACATCAACCAACTTAATAAAAAAAAGTACAGTTTAACATAGGAAAATTGTAACAAGATCAATATATGGTATAAATAATTTGTCTACACTTACTTAGGATTTCACAGCAAGAAATGGAAGTGTGAACAAATACGATGAGTCAGTCAATGGTAATCTAGCCTGGTTAAATAAGCTTAGTTATATTTATATGTCTTTATATATCTCAACAAATAATTAGAGTGTAGCATTCAATGGCATTTTTATTTCTTTCCAAGGTATGTAGTGATATGGTCTCAGGGGTATCTATGAAAACAGGGGGATATATTCATCCAAATGCATGTCATGTTCAAGTAATTTTATCAGTTCTAGGTTCATTTTAAGACCAGAATTATGCATATATGTGAAACAGAAAAACCTGATAACATAACATGGTTATCTTTAGTTCTTAAAAGTCACGTAAATTTTGTAAATTATGTATATGGGATAACTTTTTTTAAAATTCAATAATCCTTCCTGTGTGTATATTTTTTCACTGTGATTTACTTCCTGGATTTAAGAACAATAAACAATGTTTTTCACCGTCTATCACAGGTAATTATTCAATTTATGACTCATTAAATTTATTTTTTACGTACTGAAAATATCATATTATTTTTTCCTAAATATTGTGTGTAATTCAAGAGAATCTTCAAAAAAATTTTTCTCGGATATTTGTTACACCCTTGAAGTTTTTATCTTAATACTATACTTTTTAATCTGTTTCAAAATTAAGTTTCTAAAATTGCATGTTAAGTTTTCTCTTTATGGTAATATATTACATTTGCCAATTTATTGTTGAAATTTTGAAATTTTAACATTATATGTTATAAGAAAACATCAATGTATTGAGATTTGAAATATTTATATGTTTTAATAGTTTCTTTGATCTTTTCATAATAATTTATTGTTCTAAAGTATTTTTGTCTATAAGTCCATTTCCATTTATATATAAATATTTTGATTATTTTAATTGAAATATATGTATATACATACATATGTTTTTTTATTTAAATCACTTTTTGAGATATGACTGACACAAAATAAGCTGTATTTGTTTAATGTATACACTTTATGAGTTGAAAAATAAGTATAAAACTATTATTATAATCTTTGCCATCATCATAACTCTGCAGTGATTTTAGGTCAGATTCCAGTCAAGAGTTTCTGCTCAGGTAAGCAACATCCATGTCTCTCTGGATTGGCCTGCCCATCTCTTCAATGGTTTGCCCATGTCTTCATCTTTTTTATAAATCTTAGAAAAGTTGTCAGTTTTTCAGTTTGTTCAGCTTTTTAATTGGTGTTGGAAGAAAGTGGCAGTTTCCAAGCTCCTTACACACTGAACAGGAATCCAGACGTCTTCCTTGTATTTTGCTTCTTCTTCTTCTTCTTCTTTTTTTTTTTTTTTACAAATATAAAATAATTTATTAATTAATGAGGGAACCAGTAAGATGTTATAACTTGTTCAAAGGGAAATTTAAAGAACACACCCCCCCCATAAAAATGAATTTGAAGTAAATGAAACTCTGACTTTGAGGGGATCAGCTATCTCTCCCGCAGACAGATGGCTCATTTACCTATGGTGCAGACAGGAATCACTTGCATGACTATCAGGTAAGTACAGTTGACCTCATTAGAACATAACTTTCCAAGTTATCTGATGCTATGGGATTTACGCCTTTGTCTTTGAGCCATGTTGCAGCTCTGCTTATTCTTCTTAGACCCTCCACTGCAATACCGAACTGGTTAGACTGGGCATCTTTTCCTAGACCTCAGTTAGGAAAAAAAACACTGAGTCTTTACCATTAAATATAATCTCATCTTTAAATTTTTTTCAGAGATATCCTTTACCTGCCAGATACAATACAACTATTATCATAAATGTAAGGTGAATTGTACCAAAAATTATTATGGCATATATATAAAATATCATATGTTTTCCTTTAATTATTTTTTTAGTCTGATAATATGGAAAATTACATTTGCTTCTTTTCAAATGTTAAATCAACTTTGCATTCCTTTGATAAACCCCAAAAGAACATGTTATATCATGAAAACAAAAACAACAACAACAAAAGAGTAAACTATTGCCCCAGCCAGTTTGGCTCAGTGGTTAGAGTGCTGGCCAGAGGACTGAAGCGTCCCAGGTTCACTTCCGGCCAAGGGCACGTACCTTGGTTGCAGGCTCAGGAGGCAATCAATCAATGTGTCTCTCTCACATTGATATTTCTCTCTCTCTCTTTTTCTCTCCCTTCTACTTTCTCTGAAAAGTAACGGAAAAAATATCCTTGGGTGAGGATTAAAAATAAATAAAAAAAATAAAACATCAACAGAAAAGGGCAATACATTTAAAATAAAAACATAACTAAAAGCTCACACAGCTAACCTTAAACATATAAATAATAAAAACAAGTGAAATTAAACATATTTATGTAATATATCAATAATAAAGCAAAACATTTTTTGATGCTTGGTAGATGCTTGATTGAAGGGAACCTCCTAAAATGAGTTATTCATAAAAATGAAAATATACTGTGAAAATACATAGAGGTAAATGCAATTAAAACATTTGGATCATAATTTTAATATCATACAAGGTAGATTTTGGACTAAAAAGCATTACATGGGACAAAAGAAATGCCTCATAACCCAAAAGGCTACCAATTGCGGGTAAAGTTACAAGAATCGTTCACAGTTCTGCATCAATAACATAGCAACAATTTATTTAAAATAGATACCTCAAGAAAAGAAAGGAGAATTACGTAGGCGTACACTTATAATAGAAGACATTCACACATTCATCTCAAATCTAGAAAGACATGCTTATTTTCAGGAGTTGAGGAAAATATTTGGAATACACTTAAAATGTCTGCATCTTTCAAAGTTCAGACTTGATATGTGTATCTGGTGTGCATTTTGTCTAAATGAGAAAGTGGTCAAATATGTGGATCTACATTACATGATCCGAGGTGGCTAGTAACTTGACTAAATGACTGGGGGCTTAGAGGGAAAATGATGGAAGGAATTTATAAGTGTAGGTCTTATAAATGCATGTAACTGGATCTATCAGAAAAGTACAGCATTAAAGGGATTTGTGTTTGAATGACATGTTTGCTCAGTACTGACAAAGTCCTTATTAATCAGGTGGGAAAGATGACTTATTCTGTGACAGTCAATCTGCCTCTTTCTCAGCTAACCTGGCATATACTCAATAAACTCATGAACACTGTAACTATTACAGAGGTTATAAAGGTATTTACATGGACTCAACTACATTAGTTTTGCCTCTTCAAGGCTGAAATAACCCTTACTATCCAAAAGCAGATATCAGTTGAGGGTCCAAAATGGCACCAATTTTCTGGAGAACAATAGATGGCTATCATTCAAAGTGAAAAAGAGACTACATTAGACATAGATGTGTATTCTTTACTAAAATGCTCTGATTACCATGTCACCTGTTGATTTAGTAAAAACTTATTTAAATGGTGACTATTTAAATGGTGACACACCATGTGTCACCAGACTAAAGGGGTTCGATTGTCTGCAAGAATCAAAGTTCAAAAAGACATGGATAGGAGTTTGCAGCAAAGGTTTATCTAAGGAAATGGCACTAAGCCCAGAGGCACAGGTGAGCTAATGTCTAAAACCTGTCTCCCAGATGGCCCTCACAAGGACATTACATACGGGAAAGATTATTAATCATGATGAGTAAGGGTGTTGAGTCGAGGACTTTTCTGGTTGATTGGGGCCAGAGTAAGGAGTAGTTGATTGTATCAGGTCCTGATGTCAGTCACGGTGTAGTTCTGTATTGTTTCACGAGGGTGTGGTTGGTAGGGTAGTTGAGCTTTCAGGGGCCTGGGGCTAAAACAAAACTGAGGTCAAAATGTTACCTTTATTTTGAGAGGAAACTGTCCTCTTAATCAGCGGACCTGAGGCTTTTTTCTGACAATTTGATACCAAACAAAAAAACTACTGTCCTAGAGGCTTCAAAGGTAGAAGGGAAAGGAACAAAAGAAGACAAGCGGAGTCATGGGGCCATTAGACTAGACAATTCCAGTTTGAATCAAGGAGACGGAAAGGAAATGGGGTCATGTTAAAGAAATGGAGTTTCTGCGATGTTACACGTGGAACAGATTCTCCTTCATAGCTCGGAAGAAACCAAGCCCTATTGAAACCTCATCTTGGTCTCTGGTCCCAGAACTGTGAGACTGTTATTTAAGCCACTCAATTTTTGGTACTTTGTTACAGGAGCCATAGAAAACTAATAGTATAGGCAAATGAATGATGTATAATTGTTAAGTTTGTGAGTAGAAGAGTATTTAGGAATGTTGAATAGTAGGTTATTGTCTGTTTGTAATGATCACAATTCCTGCCTTTATAAGCTAATGCCCACACTACAGGGACTGAAAAAGCTCTCTTGTTTGAAAATTTTCCATTTAAATTTTGCCATTAAAAGACACTTGCACAAAGAGTTAGAAAGTGAAATAAAAGCCAGATGTGACCCTGCACCAGTGGTGACTAAGCACATTTAACAGATGGTGGATATGGTTTTGCTGGTAGCTTCCAGGCATCTTCTTCAAATCCCCTAACAGGATGCTGCAAGCAGCTCATCTTATCTGAAGTGACTCTTAGTGATATCTGCATTTCCTGATGTCTTAAAAAGGATTTATGAATTCATTGGCTATCCCATCTCAACATTTCTGACATTATTTTAAGACTCTAATTCCCTAAGTTACATCCCTCCCACTTTGCAATACCTAAAGCAGTCTACTTTCCTAACCAGATGCATATTCTCTCAAACTTTATTTTTTTTAAATTTAGAATTTAGAAATAGGAATCTCACATAATCCAAAAATAATTTTAAAAAATTTATACAGTATTATTATGAAAGCAAAATTATATGACCTTTAGGATGAAAGCTTATTTTATTCTCCAAAGATAAATGCTAATTGAGGCTCTGCTTCCTCTAACTTTACATTGTACTATAAAATTTTATGAAATGATACATATAATAAGGCACTAATGTGAGTGTCTTGTCAACTGTGGGTTAATAGTTCCAAAAGCCCCATTGATTAAGCTCACTGGAAGTTTCTGTTCTCCCAAGTGATGCTGATTTATAAACGAGAAAAGTTGAAAGATGTACCCTAGTTGGCTAGAAAAAATTTTACATGTTAGATTATTTCATGTGAAACAAACTGAGACTGCTGTCAAACCAATTTTATCTCCTAGAAAATTATGCTACATTTTCTATCACAATGCAGACATTTATTATAGAAGCAAAGTGAATCTAGTGCATAGTTGTCATAAGATAATAACTACTCTTGGGAATTACAGATACTTGGTTAAGTTTGGTATCTCTCGCTGCCTTAGGAATATGGTTATATGATACGGTTATATTATGACAAACATAGCCCTCATCATTTCTTTTTTAAATATATTATTAGTATAGTATGCTAATGTTATTATATTTTAAGTTTTAAATTTCCACATTGGAGAATTCTGTCTGTTCAAACAGATTAGAATGGTTTCTAAATCCTTTAGTCCTGTTACAACTGCTACAAGTTTCATAGTCTGAGAGGTAGCAGCACTCCATTAGCCTCAATTCTCAGTCCCGGCTGCTATGTTTTCTAAGAACTGCATGAAGATAAGGTTCAAACCTGTTTGGGGAATTGTATTCAGTTTGAGTCTTTAAATGATACGTATATTCAGGATTAGAAATAGCTTCTATCATAAGCTCATTTCCAAATCATTCCAAATCAATAATGTTAGGACATAGCTAAGTCTGGATGCCTCATTGTTCAGACATCCATTAAGTCCACATTGTCTCACAAGCAAGTGCTCAGTTGTTTTTAGGACTTTGTATTATGTTGGGTATTTATGGGTTTGCAAATTTATAATTAAGGCTGATTTGTTTTAATCCCTGCCTTGGAGTTCCATACCAGAATAGTATGCTTAGTGATGTAAAAATAAAATAGACAGGATACTACTACAGGAAACTTAAAGGTCAAACAAATACAGTACACCCTTTCTCTCTGTGTATGCAGCTATAAAACCTAAGCAGAGCAGATGGGAAAGGACACGTGAGAACTCTGAAAGGTAAAAAGTAGCAGGCAGATTGATAAGATTAGGATGTGAAGTATTATTGAAGAGCGGTGAGTTTTTTAGTTTTATTTTTCTCTGTTATTTCTCAATCTGGTCTCAAGGCAATCCAAGAGCTAGAATTGGATATCAGCATAGTCAGAGAGTGCCCAGAGATGCCTCTAGTTCTGCCTTACCGTACAGGAAAAGATTCTTCAGGCAAGGGCAATGGCAGTCTGGAAACTGAATTATGGGAAAAAGCTGCATTACCAACAATTAGGATAAACCTCATTGATGTTTGTATCCCTGTCTTATGCCAAATGTTTTGGGATACAGGTACAGTAAAAAATAATAATAATAAATAATAAATAAATAAAAATTACACATTGGTGGAAAAGGGTGTATAAAGAATCCCGTTTTTCTAAATAAAGTACCTAACAGAGTATCTAGCTAGTACCAAGATGATATAGAGAAAGGACCTAATGAAATTATGCTTTGGGGTAAAACCAGTGGAACATGTGTGTGACTTTAACCTGAAACAAATACTTTATTTTCTAAAATTAAATTTATTGGGGTGACATTGATTAATAAAATTATATAGGTTTTAAGTGTAGAGTTCTATGATACATCATCGTTACATTGAATTGTATGTTTACCACTCAAAGCCAAATTTTCTTTTGTTACCATATATTTAATCCCATTTAACCTTTACTATATCCCTCCCTCACCCCCCCCCCCCCCCCGGTAACCACCATACTGTTGACTGTCTCTATGAGTTTTTGTTTTTATTTTTCTTGTTTGTCCATTTGTTGTTTTCAGTTTTATGTCCCATCTATGAGGGAAATCATTTGGTCCTTGACTTTTTCTCTTGGACTTATTTCATTTAGCATAATAATGCCAAAAGCCATCCATGTTGTCTCAAATGGCTGTATTTTATCACTTTTTTATGACTGAGTAGTATTCTGTGGTATGTATGCACCACATCCTTACTCAGTCATCTCTGGAAGGACATGTTAGATGTGTTTCCATGTCTTGGTCATGATGAATAATGCTGCAGTAAACATAAGGATAGATCTATCTTTATGAATAAATGTTTTCAAATTTTTCAGATAGATACCTAAATACTGAGCAACGAAGTAAACCACTTCTCAGTTTCTAAAAGTGGCTACTATCTGGTGTACATGGGGAGCAGGTCAGAAAAACATTGCAAGGTCTTTAAAAGTTGAAGTAACATTAAAACTGAAACCTACAGAAACCTGGACAGAATGTGTCAGCCAAACTCAGCCTGCTAAACTGATTGCCTGCTAAAATAAAAATATGAATATTTTCCACAAAAATTAAATAAGACTCATTGCCTTATATCACAACATTCAAAAATGTCCATGGTATTTGTCTTTCTCTAACTGATTTATTTCAATTAGCACAATACTCTTCAGGTCCATACATTTTGTTCAAAAGGTAAGATTTTCTTCTTTTTTATGACTGAGTAGTATACCTTTGTGTATAATGAACAAAATAAGCAAACAAACCAATAGAAGCAGACACTTAGATATAGAGAACAGACTGACAGCTCTCAGAGGAGAAGGTGGTTGGTGACCTGGCTGAAAACAGTGAAAGAATTAAGTAAAACAAAAGAAATCAAAACAACAACAAAAATCTAATAGACATAGTGCTTACCAGAAGGAAAGAGGATTTGGGGGAGGTGGGAGAGGGGAAAGGGGGATAAATGGTGATGAAAAGAGGCTTTACTTTGGATGGTAAACACACCGTATAATATACACATGATGTATTACAGAATTGTACATTTGAAACCTATTTAATTTTATTAACCAAGATAACTCCAGTAACTTCAATAAAAAATATTTTTTAAAACATCCATAAGAGAACCAAAAATAATCACCAAAGAACAACCAGAAAAATTTCTACAACTATCACAAATGAGACAATCAACAAATGCCAATGACAAGATAGCATTAATGTTGGAATTCTCTAAGACACTTAACAATAACTATTTATAAAATGTTCCAACAGTCATTGAAGAAAACTGCTGAAATAAATGAAGTTTTAAGATATCAGCAAATAAATATTTACATGTATATAACAACGAATGGAAAAATGAAAATATAATAACTGTTCAAAAAACCAACAGAATATGTACAACACAGAATGGAGATGACAAGGAAAGGGTCGGTGACATTAAAGATTTTCAAGAGCAAAAGAAGTTAATAATAATGGATGAAAGCACACATGTTTAGTGAGAAACACAAATCTACACATAAAAGACAAACAGGAAAAACACACACACAAAAAGGCAATACTTGTAATAAAACAACACACTCTAAATAATTAATGGTTTAACAAAAAACAGTCTAAGGAAGGCTAGAGAATAGTTTGAAACAGATAAAATAAAAATACAGCATATCAAACTGTATAGAATGCTGCTAAATCAGTGCTTAGAGGAAAATATGTAGCATTAAATGATCATAATAAAAAAGATGACAGGTCTCAAATGACTAATGTAATACTCAATCTTAGTAAATAAATAAAATAAGAGAAAGAGAAAGAAAAAATAGTTGTAGAAATTAAAAACAAAGCAATAGTGAAAATTCAGTAAAACTAAATGCTGATTCTTTTAATAAAATTGATAAACTTCTAAAAGGGGGACTGCAAAAAAAATCTACAAAATAACCAATATTAAGAATTAAAGTGGGATATCACTATAGACCCCACAACAATTAAAGCATTGTAAAGAAGACCATGAACAACTTAATGCACATATATTTGACAATTTACATAAAACCAACCAGTTACTCTCATTGTTTCTATTCAATTTCATACTAAAATCAAAGTTGGTGAAATAAGAAAAATAAATAAAAGTCATACTAATTGGAAGGGAAGAAAAAACTGTCCCTATTTAGATATAACAGTGTTATCTACAAATAAAACCCTGGAAATATACAAAGAAACTCCCAGAACGAATGAGTGAGCTTAAGTTTACAGGAAACAAATTCAATACACAAAAAGTGATCATATATCAATATACTAGCAATGACTAGTAGGAATCCAACCTAAAATACCATTTGAACTATATTAAAAAGTTTAAAATTCTAAAGTGAAAAATAATTACATATAAAGCAATGAAAACATGATAAAATATTTTTTTTAAAAAAAAGACCTAAATTAACAGACATTCTCAGTTGATTGAGTCAAAGATTCATCATAGTAAAAATGTCAATGTTCCCAAATTGATCTACAGATTTAACGCAATATTTATAACAATCCCAGCATAATTGTCTTGTAGGTATAGTCAAGCAGATCCTAAAATTTGAACAAAAATGCACAAATAATAGAAAGCAAAACAGTTTTAAAATACAAGAATATAACCAGAAGAATAACACTGCTTGAATTGATAACAATATAATGCCCCAGTAATCAAGACAGTGATGTTTGGAGAGGTGCGAGACACATAGATGAACAGAATAACAGAGATTCCTGAAGTTGTATCACATACAACTTTGGTTTATGACCAAAGTATAAGAATAAAAGACTATGAGGGTGGTCATGTTTTCAAAAAAATTGTTTTAGAACAAGTGGACATTTATATGCATGAATATAGACCTCAATAGAATTCTTATATTTCTGCAAAGATCAACTAAGTAATAGATGTGAATGTAAAGTATAAAATTATCAAAATTTTAGAAGAACACAGAGGAGAATTTTTCATTATCAGAGTTATGCAGTTTGTAAATATAACACCAATATTAGCACTATAATAAGTATCAATTAAAGTTAATCAAATATTAAATACTTTTTTCTTCTGAAAGTCTTTTTCATAGAATGAAAGGAAAAGCTATATACGGAGTGTAAGAAATCATTTCCATTTACATATCTGACGAAGGTTTTGCATCGGAATTAATAAAGAACACTCAAAAATCAACAGTAAAATATAAGCAACCCAATGGAAAAAGTGGGAGGTGTGGAAGCAAAGGATTTGAACAGACCCATAACCAAAGAAGATATGTGTATATGTGGAAGACAAAGGCAAACAGGATATAAAAATATATGGATGACAAATAAATGTAATTCCCCATTAGTGAAATTCATTCATGATTTGATCTTATTACACAGTTATTAGAATGGCTTAAAAAGTAAGAATTATGACAATTTCAAATACTAGTCAGGGTGCGGAGCAAATGATACTCATTGGAGAGCAATTATACAGTCAATCTGGAAAACTATTTGGGAGGTTTTTGTTTTGTTGTTGTTGTTGTTGTTTTATATATATATAAAGTTACCCATATGCATGCCTTATGATTTAGTAATCTTACCTGTCAAAATTTACCCTAAAAAAATTAAGTTATAGTCACACAAAAACATGTCTTCAAATGTTTATAGAGGCTCTATTTATAAAATTAAAAAAAAAAAAAAAAACCTGGAAAAACCCAGACATCCTTCACAAGGTGAATGAATGAACAAATTGCAGTGCTTCTTACAATCGAATAATGAGTATTAAAGACAAATATTTATGTTTACATGCACCGAATCTCTTTGCTTATTGACAAAGAATTCTATTCATTTGCACAACAACTTGCAAGAATCTTAAAGGCTAAGTAAAAGAAGTCTCAAAAAGTTACATATTGTGTGATTCCAATTATATGACTTTCTCAAAAAGAAAAAAGAGCCCATAATGATAAATAACAGATCAGTACCTGACAAGGATTAGGAGTGGACCATGTGTGTGACTACAAAGAGACAGAAAGAGGGAGCCTTTAGGGGGTGATGGCACTGTTTTCTATCTTTATAATTGATGGTATTTACATGAATATACACACATCTGTCAAATTCATAAAACTGTACCATAAAAAAGTCAATTTTACCTTGTTAAATTAAAAAGTAAGATAATATTGTTGATTATAATGTGAAGTGATGGTATAATTTTATAATTAATCAAAAGGCTGTGAATTTCTAAATTCATATTTCAGCTAGAAACTCTCTTCTGAGTTCCATGCCTGAATAGCCAATTATCTGTTTGACATCTCTGGAGGTCATGGGAATATACTGTTCCATGTGTACTCAAATAAAACATATGAACTCCCAGCACTGAATCTACAATCTTCAATTAGGAACTTGCTCTACTTTTCTCCAATTCAGAAAAGAGTACCACCTGCCCAATTCTACATTGCAGAAAAAGTAAATCCATCTTAGCATCTATCTCTCTCCTCTCACAATCTTCAGTGCACACACACAAACCCAATTATCTTCCATCATCAGCACTTATTTTAGTTCTAACGACCTACATCTCTTGCCTAGCACCTTCTAACTGGTTTTTGTTTCTATTTTGCTTCATCTCTCATTCTCTTCAAATCAATATTTTAACCAACAGGTTGATGAACGTTTTGATGTTTTCATTTGACAGTACTCTATAGTTTAAAATAGTTCAATAAATGTGTACTGGGTTTATAATAATATGTGTAAAGCAGTTAAAAAAAAGCTATGAGCCCTTACACGACTCTGCTCCTGCTAGTTTCTCAGGTCTCATTGGGTTCAACTCTTGTGGTTAGTACTTATTAAGCTCTCTCTTTAATTTCCTTATTTCTTTTTTTCTGATGAAAAGAAGCTCTTGCTCTCTCTTTATTAACTTCAGAGCTTTTACCATGTTAATTTCTTTGCTTATGGTAACACCCCCATCTCTTCCAATTCATTGACTCTCTTGCGACTATTCATCACACATATCTCTACTTAAATGATATCCTCTGAAAAAGCATAGATTCCAGAGAAGGAACTAATTATGTTCTTTCATGCTCACCCATCATTTCTTTCAGAACACTATGACAGCATATGGTTACATACAATGTTGTCATTAAAAATATATATCTGATATATCAGTGGCGAGTCAGTTCTCATAGGTCAAGAATCACAAAGTCTCTTTACCACAGCTCTAGCCACAGTGCCTGGAATTATCTGCATATAATAAGTCTTTAATATTAAAATTAATAAACAGCTGCATTTAAACATCTGCTTACTTTCATACAAAATTACTAATATTGTATTTCTCTGGGAGAGATGAGAATATAGTATATTTTGTCATTTAGATAATGAAATTTTCTTAAGCATGAGTTGATATTAAAATAAATGAATACGTATGTTTAAATATGCTAAGATCTTTGCCAATAACAAAGTTGCTGAGTGTCCATACAGATTTGCAATGAGTAAATAGTTTTGTGTCTGCAGTTCTCTTTAGAAAAAATAATATAACCTTGTTATGATGTAAAAACACTCTTAAAAGTAAACATTTAGGAATAAATAGCTCTTGTGATCAATTCCATATATCCGTTATTTTTTTCTTATTTTATTTACAACATGCCATAGAGACATATAAGAATGGTCTAGGAATTTTTTTTAAGTTCAAACCAGAAAATTAACTTCATCATACTTTAGTCAAGAAGGGAGTACAGTAATAAAAATTTTATGTTTTAACTAACATAAAATCTAATTCAAACTACATTAAACACGTAGAGCATTTGATGACACAGTTATTAAAACATTTAGAACTAAGGCTTTCAACTAGAAAATTTAAAAACTTTCCATGCTTCTGGATTATTCTGAGTGGTCCAATAACTGTCCCTTACTTATCATAAGGTATAAACCAACACAGTGATATTATCTCTTGGCTCATCTATAAGGAAAGAGAGGGAGAGAGAGGAAAAGAAGGAAGAAAGGAGAGAGATGAAGAAGAATAAAAGGAGAGAGAGGGAAAAGAGGGAAGGAAGGAGGGAGGGAGGGAGGGAGGAAGAGAGGGATAAAGATTCTCCCCAACAATTGAAAAGATAAAAAGGAAGGAAGAAAGAGAGGGAGGGAGAGAGAGAAAAAGAGGAGAGGGAGAGAGAGAGAGGAAGGAAGGAAGGAAGGAAGGAAGGAAGGAAGGAAGGAAGGAAGGAAGGAAGGAAGGAAGGAAGGAAGGAAGGAAGGGAGGGAGGGAGGGAGGGAGGGAGGGAGGGAGGGAGGGAGGGAGGGAGGGAGGGAGGAAGGAAGGAAGGAAGGGAGGGAGGGTTGAGGGAAGAAAGGATGGAAATATCAACCTGGATTCACTGTGACTAAATTAAGACAGGCATCCTTACCTAACCAATCACTGTAGTCCAGGAGGAACATTGGACTGACTGGGTGACAGACAGGGTTATGGTTTAATACTATTTATTATAAGCTAATGAGGGTCTGTCTTAGATCTGAGGTGGGATGAATTTTATTAAAACTATATGATTAACATGCAATGTGGGTGTTACTTCAAAGAAAATAAAATCTGAATGCTCTAGGAAGAATGACATAAATATGTAAATGCCCTAAAGACAGCCTGAATCAATCAAGCTGCCTATATATAGTACATCGCAGGCAATCATTTAAACATTTGATAAATTAGCTAATGAAATACTATGTGCAAAATCCCTGTTTATTTATATTTAATAAAGATATTCTCAATGCACTGCTATCTATTTTAAATAAGTAGAACTGTCATTATAGCAACTATATTACTCAAATATATTTTGTTTCAAAAGTCCATCAGTTTTGACCCACAAGCAGATACACCTACAAAGAAGATGTTTGTTTATTACTTAGAAAAATTAAATTTTGTTTTAAAAAACTTACATAAAAATTATATATTTGTCATCTTTAAAAAACTATTATGGATATAAATTAAATTATACATATACTATAAATTACACATATTTGATTTAAAAATGGTAGTTTTTCATCTCCACAAATAAGCTGATTATAGCATTTCTATTATAGCATTATTATGGTGTATTATTTTTTTCTCTCTTTATTTTAGGGAGATCACGAATGCAGTCCGCCTCTACCACAAATTATACAGTCAAGATCCTAACATTTGGGGAAATCGCAGGGGTCAGCACATCTGGAGAGCCACGGATAAGTCTCACCCTGGGAAAACCACCTTCGTTATCATGGTATCTCGCTTGCCAGGTCAGTATATGGTGTATTATTAATTTGACATCACATAAGAAGAATTATATCACAGACATTCTAGCCTCAATAAATTTTATATATTGCATACATAAAGTATGATACAAAGCAAAATAAACTATATAATAAAAAGTGTAATTTAAATTGCTCTGATTTTGCTAGAGTAGGCTTTTTATAAGATGAGAGAGAATACCTTACAGAAGTAATTCTATCTACAAAATCTAATTTTTTTCTTCTTTCTTTTTAAAATTATCTTTATTGTTGAAAATATTACAGATGTCCCCCTTTTTCCCCATTAACCCCTCTACCCCCTACCCATTCCCCACTCCGGGCCTTCAGCACACTATTGTCTGTGTCCGTGGGTTATGTATGTATGTATGCATATAAATTCTTTGGTTAATCTCTCCCAACCCCCCCTCCTTCCCTCTGAGATTCGTCAGTCTGTTCCATGCTTCTATGTGTCACTGAATCTATCCTGTTCATCAGTTTATTATGTTCTTTAGAGGAAATTTTATTGTACTCTTTTTTATTGAATATAATGGGGTGATAATTATTAATAAAATTATATAGGTTTTGTAACTGAAGGAAAATCGCAGAGGTTTGGCTGCCTGCTGTAACAAAAGTCAAATTCGTGAGGCAGATGCTGGTGCAAAAGGAAAAATGTTTTATTCAGGAGCTACACGACCTGGAAAATGGCAGACTCCTGTCTCCAAGACCAATCTCATCTCCCTTCCTCTCAAATATCATCTCCTACACCTGCTTAAACCACGGTACTTACAGGAATAGGGAGGGGAGGGCTTTTCTTTCTATCCAATTATCTTGCTAGCTTTTGACATGCTTGCAGGGGGTTCTATTCATCTTTTTAGTTTTTTGCATGCTCAGTGTTAAGTACATCCCCCTGCTGTCACTTTGGCAAATGGGGAAGACTCCTGGGCCCTCTGACTGACTTTACTGCAGGGTTGGGAACATCAGGCTGTGACCATACAGGGACCGAAAAATCATTTGGTCTGGCCTTGCCAAGGCCTCATCAAAGAGAAGTAGTTTCAGTCATCACATTAAGGGTGAATTAATTAAATGTTTGACCAGATATAGCAGGCTAATTTTTAAGTTGATAATTTTGCATGGCCCTCGAATGATGTTATAAATATCTAAATGGCCCCTATCAGAAAAAAAGGTTCCCCACTCCTGGTCTATGGTAATAATTTCAGGGATACATTTCTACAACACATCATCTGTATATTGTATTGTGTGTTTACCATCCTAAATCAAGTCTCCTTCCCTCACCATTTATCCCGTTTACCCTTTTCTCCCTCCTCTATCCCTCTCACATCTGGCAATCACCATACTAAATCTAATTAACTCTGTAGAGGAAATTTTATTATACTCTTTTATATAGAAGAAAGACTATCCCTAGCAATGATTTGCATCATACATATAAACAAAGATGATGTTTCCAAGGCTCTCTCCAAAACAATTAGTGATCTATTCAATACATATTAAGCTAGCCTGGCCGGTGTGGCTCAGCAGTTGAGCATCTACCTATGATCCAGGCCATTGCAGTACAATTTCCAGTCAGGGCACATGCCTGGGTTGAGGGCTTGACCCCCAGTGGGGGGGGGGGTTGGTGCAGGAGGAGCCGATCAATGACTCTTTCATTATTGAAGTTTCTATCTCTCTCCCTCTCCCTTCCTCTCTCTGAAATCAATAAAGACATAAAAAATAATAAAAAAATACATATTTGGCTTGACCTTTTGTAGAACTAGTCATTCTATGCTTTTGACGACTATTCTTTCTTTTATACTAAGAACTGGGAGTACAGTTTAGCAGCTGTTTGCTTTAAAAGTTTGTAGATATTGGCCGCACATACAATCTAGTTTTGTTGCTATAGCAATTGCCACAGGGAAAGAAAAATAAAAGGAAGAAAATTAATCTGCCTTACAGTTTGGGTTCCTAGAGTTCAACCCCTATGTGGTAAGTGCAATAATTAAGTCTTGTTTACTGTGTTTTCTTTAAAACCTTTGATGTGCCTGATGATATCATCACTGCCTGATTGATTTTTCTGGTAAGGGAAACAACCACAATTAATTGCTCTAATCGCCACTCTAGGACAACACATATATTTTAAGCTGCAGAAAATTGTTTTTCTTTTTTTCCCCATTTTTAAACAGCTGGAGATTTTGAATTTCCTTTTTTATTCTCTTTTCTGTATTATAAGAAAACACATTCTCAGGGAGGGAAAAATTGTTGTAGTCCACAGGTTGAGATTTTGGATGTGGAGCTTGAAATGGACAGAACAAAAGGATCTGTTCTTAAATTAATGCAACTTGCCTCCTGATGCAAAATGACAGCAGGGAAAAAAAATACTTTCCATATCAGCAAGCAGTGTTTAAAGGAAGATTTAGTTTACACTGAACTTAATATATTAAATTCTAAGAGCAAATGCTTTTTTAAATTGTTAATTTTTTCCTCAGATTTTTATGCAATAGAGTTGGTCCATATATTAATGATCTATAAGGTACTCTATAGGACTACAATAGATCAACAAAAAGAGAAAAATAGTTTAAAAATGTGTTAGTCTTTTATGACTTTGTAGCTTTTGTCAATCTAACATAAATAAATATGTAAGTGTTCACATGTCATTTATGAAATTCTACTGATAAATGAAATGAAAAAATAATTTCTGTCTTTAGGAAAATAATCTACTTTAAGTAGATAGTTCCAATGTATGCTAACATTTACTGTAATTACTTAAATCCAACATAAGATGTTCTTTCAGTTCTCTTGTTGTTTTACTTGTTCCCATTTACCAATTTCCTCTCATTCCCTTGAACTATTCCTGTTTTGGGCCACTGTCTTGTTAAACTTGCATCCCTTTCATAAAAACAGAAATAGACTTTCTCGTTTTCTAAACAAAATGGAGACCATTACCCATATAGTCTTGTAAAATTCGCTATATTGCAATTACAAAACTTATATGACTATGCCCATTCATATTCCCTTTTCTCCATTCCACATGTCTTTCTTCTGTTAGAAGGCAATCTTCACACCTGCTCTTCTTAACACCTTTCTTCTCTGAAGGCTATGTATAGATACCTGCAAATCTCCTCTGTTTCCCACTCTCAATTTTAATCCCATTAGCTAGCCACTTACATCTTTTTCTTTATCAAACACATTTCTAATATATAATGTTTACTACTACTAAGTCCCAGAAGAAAGGCGTATGCTCCAGATTTTTGTCTTTTCTTTAACATTGTTAAATGTGCTCCTTGCGTAATACAGAATCACTTCTAGTTATGCCTTAGTAAAAAAATCCCTGTAAATGTTTAGGACAACTTCCTTAATTAGGTTAGTTATCCAAGTTAATTTAAAGTTTATCTAAAATGATTGTTGTTTTTCTCTCTCTCTTTTCTAAATTCATTCTTAATTAGAGGTCATTTGCACTGATCATTTTTATCTAACACTTGCTTCTCCTTCTATATTCTCCTTTCAAATCATCCCTCAATATTAATCCTTCAAGTAAAGAGGAATTTTACAATCTTGGATTGAGAATGACCTTCTACACAAATACACAAAATGAAATCCAATCTCTGAAATGTCTGAAAACAACTAGGGCAGCATATAAAGTGGCTTCTGAGGCTACTTTTATTTTTTTCTTATTAAAAAACTGGTGATAACAAGCAGAACTTATCTTTCAAACCAGCACACTTTTGAAAGTGACAGAGACTCTTTTTATAATAATGTTAAGGTTACAAGTTAACACCTGAACTAGGATCATTCTATAATTCTGGGCCCATTTTAATTTATTTCTAGCTCTATATATTCTCACACATGCGCCACATTTTCTTGGCCAATGATGTTTGCACTGGAATTTCCAGTGTCGCCTCACTATACTTAAAGCAATTGTTTTTTCTTATATGTTTTTCGAAGTTTAGCTAGTTCAATTTCTAATTCAGATGTCAAATCAAATTTTGAACAGCAAAGGTACATGCATCATGGTGTTTACTATACAAACTCAATAACCTTATTTGAACCACGTCATGGGAGCCACTATGCAATTGTTACAATTGTTCAAGTAAGTATGGCTCTAATGCCTTAGCAACCTAAGTAAGCAAACTGAGGCCTAAGCCAGTACAAAGTCCTATAAATGCTTCAAGGGATAGGAATCCAACCTAAGACAACCAATGACAATCAGGTTTTCTCCAAAAGGCAGCTGCTTAGGCTACAGCCAATTAAATACTCTCCTTGCTTTGCTTCTGCTTCTCTATAAAAACACTTCCCCTAGTCCCAGTCCCTTGAGTGGTTGTAAGGACTTTGATTTGATGCTGCCCAATTCCAATCTGTGTTGGCACAAATAAACTCTTGAAAAATGTTAATGTGCCTCAGTTTCTCTTTTAACTCAACACACCTCATATACGAGATCATTAATATGGGATGCGATGACTTTTTTTTAATGATAGCCAGCAATATTCTAAAAGGAAGTATGAAATAGGGTAGTTCCAATTAATTTTTTTTATTATTCTTCTGTTTGGGGCATAATTGCCAATAAATACTTCCTTTCCTGAAGAGTCTTCAAGGCATTTAGATAGGGAGAAAAGAGACTTGGCAATATTTATATATTAAGTTTATATGTCTTTTCAGTATCATCATAGGTACAGGCATACAAGTAACTACACATTGGCAAACAACACACACATCCACACAAAGGCACTCAAAGAGTTATACGCATACACTTACTTACATATATGTAAACCTTTAAAATTTAGATACATATATTAACATCTCCAAACATATAAAAATGATTCATTTTTAACTGAACAAATGTTGTTAAGGTAATATTAGAAATAATATAGTTAAGTACATTCATCTTATTCCTTGAAAATTAGTGGTTAGTATTCTTCAAAGTTTAATAATCACCATTATGAAAAATCCAAATCTTATACAGAGAAACGCTCTCATGTTTTATTTTTTGATTGGAAAACAAGTAAAACAATAAAATAAATGTAATAAATGTGTCTTTCTCCCTATTTATATAGATGGTTTTGCACGATTTAAAATTTTATAAGATTAATAAAGTAATATTGTACTTTAATTTCTAAGAATTCATAAATGTACACAGTGTAAATACTAAAATGCCTTTTTTTCCAATGCTTATTAATGTTTATTTATCTAATTAAATTACTTATTCAGATATTTTATTATAATATGAACAATTTTGATATCTCTTAATTGTAAAACAAAGTAGTATGAGGTTCTGTTTTAAGGAAAAACAATTTATATAAAAATAGAAGGACATTACATTTATGCTAAAGAAAGTAGTATAGTTAATTATGACATTTAAATACATGATAGGTTAATGTTTGTGCCTAATACACTAGTCATAAAATGTTACTTTGAAATATATACTGGAGTATAATAAATTTCCAATTTTAAAATAAAAATATTGCTATTAGATTAAATAACTGAATTTTGATGGTCACTCACATATTTAATAGCTGAAATTTGCTACCTATCATGTTAATTTAAAATAAAAATGAATTTAAAAGCACAAATTCACTGTGTTTTAAAGAAGCATTAGGAACAAATATTAGGACTTGCTTACATGAGGGTAATCTGTGGATTGTGCAGACTGGTTGAATCCACACTGTGGTTAGAATAATATCAATTAATCCCCCAGAAAATATATATTCATCAGCATCATGAAAGCACTTATTAATTCCCCATACACCTTACTTTAATTCTTAATTAGTAGCTAAAATTTTCAGCCAAATGGGAAACCCTTTACAAATTAAAAATAAATGAATTAGCATTAGTCACCAAATGGAAAGCCAAAATTTTTTCTCATTAGATGGTATAAGGTAGTGTTAACATTCACAATGACTTTAATTATGTTTATATTAGTATATTTATGATAATTTTCCTAATGGTGAATTGTAATTATGTATGAGTTGGTGTAAAAATAAAAAGATAATTTGTTATGTGAAAATATACCAATCTGCATATCTATATACATACATGTTAATTTTCTAATAAAAACCTTGGGGATTAAGTAACCCCTTATATTCACAACATCATTTTGAAAAAGAAATAAGTAGAAGAAACATGTAGAGAGGAATGAAATATATGTATTTATATTTAATGTATCTAACATTATAATATTTATTATACTTGCTCACCTGGGTAAATTTAAAAATTTGACAATTTTCAAGTATTTTATTAGAAGAAGCAGAGAAGTGAATTAGGTAAAATCTAATCATTAAAAAAATTATTAAACCAGGAATTAAAAAAAAAAGGGGGTGGTAGGAAGGGAAGAAAACCAATAGGAAAGCAATATATTGAAAATCTTAGTGTATTTGTGGCTTTTAAAAACAAATTTGTGAACATGCTAAATATAAGCATATAAATGCCTGAGGAAGAGAAATATGATTTATATACACTTTCAATCCTTGGCTAGAAGACCTTTTAATACCTGACATAAAACAAACAAACAAAAAAAACAGAAATTATATGTATGGGGCCAGGTGGGTACTTAAATCAGCAGAGGGACCACTCTGTAAATTACATGATTTTCTAACCTCTATGCTGTACATCTGAAACTAATACAGAATAATATTGAGTGTAAACTGTAATTGAAAAAGAAAAATTTAATTAAAAAATAAAATACATAGCCCAGCAGGCATGGCTCAGTGATTGAGCATCCGAGATTGAGGTTCAACTCCTGGTCAGGGCACACTCTTGAGTTTTGGGCTCCATCTCCAACAGGGGTTCTGCTGCAAGAGGGAGCCAATCAATGACTTTCTTTCATCATTGATGTTTCTATCTCTCCTTCTCCCTTCCTCTCTCTGAAATCAATAAAACTATATTAAAAATAAAATAAAAAATAAAATAAAATAAAAATACAACAAAATAAAATACATATATGCATTTTCTACCAGAAAAAAAAAAAAAAAAAACCACAGAAATTTTAAAGACAAATATTGATAAAATGGAAGGTAAATAAATAATAAAAATGTATGTAGGTAAAAAACACATGTATTTAAAATGTCAATAACCATCCTGGAGAAAATATTGCAATAAATTGTCAATAAGAGTTTAATTTACATCTTAATCTTTATTTAAGTCATATAAGAACATTTTTATATATTTTCATAAATATATTATATCCAATAGAAATATTATATATCTCTATATCTATGTACAGATAATATGCCCACATTAAAATATTGGACAAAACCGTAAGTGCACACAATTAATAAAACAAATACAAATGTCACATAAACAAATAAATTATTATTTTCATATATACAAGTATACATATATTTATACTGTTTATTCCATGTGAGTTGCTACAATAATGCTGCTAAAAAATTTTAGCCAATTTAAGAAAAATTTAAGGAATTTTTTTTTTTCATGAAGTATGATCACAAATGTTATCAGTGATGAAAAAGGAATGGAGAACATATAATTGTAAAATAAATGTAACTTCAGAATTAGCATCCCAAGAATGTTTTTTTTTTTAAGTGTACAAAAGTTAAATAATGGAGAAACAATGATATTCAGTTTGAATGAGTAGTTTTTGAATTGGAATGTTCTAAAATGTATACATTATTCGCAAGGGAAGATTAAGCTACTGTTTCAATTTAGGCTTAAAATTAAATCTATACAGAACAAATTTATTTGTAACCACTAAGGAGGTGGTAAGAAGAGGAAATTAAGGGGAGGGGACCCTAACAGTGGAAGAAAATAGGGTAAAACAATAATCCACAAATATGAAAAAACACTTTATATCAGAGTATGATATGTGTAATCATGCATAGCCAAGTATAAAATCTGACTACAAGTAATGAAACTATAATTCCAGCTCTTAGAACACTGACTGTCTCATATTAGTCAATTAATTAGTCAATCCTAGTTGAATAAATGGATGATACAAACCTGCACTCTACTCCCAGCATGCACAAGACCTGCTTCTGGCTCCTCCAAGGCTATGAATGAGAAAAAGTGCAGCTAAGACCTCTTGCTGAGCTAATTTTTACAGTTCCAGTTTAGTTCAAAAGTACCCATTTCTATGCATCTTAAGCATGTGTCTCTCTTCTCTTCCTTGGGTACATTTGTGGAGTCTTCAGACACTTTACATGCAAATTGTACCCTACAACATTCCCTGATATTAATAGTGTCACGTCATATTGATCTCTCATAACACCCCCAAATCCTAAGCTTCAATTGAAGAAGAGGGAAAACACTGCAGAATTAGGTTTTACTGTAAATTGTCTCCAAGATTTTTCCCTAGGAATTTCTGGTCTGGTTTTATAAAGGTTATTGGGATAATGGAGACTGGCTTCGTTTTCATATTTTAGTAATTTTTTTTATGACTAGTCTTGCAGATTTCCCCCCCAAATGTGACATAATTTATGTGGTTCTCAGATTTAGACTTTAGACAAATTCAAACTTATAAAGCTCCAAATAATACCTTGCTATATAAGGCTCAAAAATGTCTATCAATTTTCATATTGAATTCTAAAATATTATATTTAAATTATATCTACGCTCATACTGTTTACTCAAAATAAAGTATATAAAAGTATAAGCATTGATATATTAAACATAAATTTACCCATGATGCATGTGATACAACATGGTATCTTTTTTAGAAAATATAAAATTTGGGGGCATATTTAGCATAACCTGGTCTAAATCATTATAAGCTATTAGATATATTTAAAGTACAGAGAGGGGATAAAATAATAGAATTTTATTATGACAAGCATGTCAAATATAAATATTTGCCACTTTGCAAACTATGCACCTAAAAAATATTTGAAGTTTCCTAGAGATACCGCAGAGGACATTTTGGAGCATATGGCTACAAGATAAACTCCAGATTTCACCACCATTTGACAAGAACAGTAGGTTCTTGTATTTATTTTAGAAATCAAATGGTTTCTAGTGTTAAAATACTAAAAAAATCATGATTTGTAGCAGTGCTAAAAATCAGAGGAACTATCAGCAGTTGTCCAAAGCAGTTGTGTCATGGCAAACATCTACCAAGCAGTTGGTGGTAGACAAGGGAGTAGAACCCAGGTTCCTGTTCCATTGTTCTGATTCCTTAAACTCTAGTTAAATGACAAAATATCAATTTGTTATTTGAAGTAATCACTAAGGTTGGCTACAATTGATAATTTTATTTTCATAATATTCATCCATTGATGTATCTTTGTTTTCTCTGGATTTTGAAAAGAACATTTAGTTACAATATATGTAATCAGTAAGATCTTTTAAGTATATTTTTTATCTTCGAGTCCTAGTCAGTGAATCAAGTTATGTAATGATATTTAGTCTCTTTGATCATGAAATTTTCTCTTCAGTAGAGTAATAAAATTTCTAATTAAGAATTTCTCCAGCTTGAGGGAAAGACAATAATGAAACTTGCTCCTTAGATACTTTATGCATATACACCATTAGATTCTAGAAAGTGACTTGCTTCCTTAAGGCTACCAGGTTGTTATTTAATAATGTATCTTAAACACTCATGATGTTATTTAAAATATATTTATAGAGTTCCTATCATGTGGCAGACATAGTTCAAATCACATAGTTCAAACCATACAGGCACAGAGCCTAACTTCTTTAATCTTTCAGTTTGTGAGAAGTGAGGAAATAAACATGTAAACTGGTAATTGAAATTCAGCCTGAAAAATGTCTTATAAGATAAATACAATGGTTACACACAGAAATGGGGTAGGAAGTGGGGATTTCTGGTCAGAAAAACATTTTTGGAGGAAATTGCTAAACATAGAAATAAAGGAGTCTGCTCTCTTGGGCAGTATGTGTTGAGAACACAGAAAGCCATTCTTTCTAAAACACTGAGAAATAGGTAATATCTTTATATCCATCCTTATAACCTCAATTTACATATATGGCTCAGAGAAGTTGAGTAACATGCCCAAGGTCTCCTGTCTCCTAAGTGATAGTTTAGAGTTTAGAGGTTCAACCAGGGCAATCTAATTCTGGAGTCCTTACATTTCCCATTACCTAGCAAAACACTAGAAGAAAATAGTGATACAGTTTAACAGTTTAACAGCTGGATACAGTTTAACACAGCTGGACACTCACTAAATTATCATGTGTATGTATATATATAATATAATTACACTGACATTAGAACTCATTACCATTCTCATTGTAAATATTCACTTTCTATTCAAATAACTTTTATTCCTTAGATTAGTTATTTTCAACTGATTACAAGGTGGATCAAAAAGTATTCATTGTTTTATTGATCTCGTGTGTGCTTTATGTTCAAAAGTTACTTTTATTTTTAGACCTTTAGATTTACTTTTAGGCATTCACATTTCTTTTACTTTTCCAAAGGAGATTTAAAGGTAAGCATGCCAGGGTGGCTTATTCTTGTTTTAACAGAAAGGGTTTATAACAATTATGTAAACTAGTTACCCTCCTGCTCTTCATTCTATGACTGCCCGAGCCATTGCTCTCTTTGGTATTTCTGACCTCTGGAAAGAGCCTCTGAATCCTGAATTCCATATCCACTCGGAGAGGTATTCTTTGTTCAAACCTTCACAAAGCTATAACTATAAATATGGAACATGACTTTTAGTCTTATCATTGCTATATTTATTCTATCACAATAATAGAAAATCAGTTATAATTTCCCAGAAAACCTGAACTAATTTTAATTTTCTCTAGAATCTTTTAGCAGTCATGATCCAATGGACGTTTACCCTCTGCCTCTATTTCTGGAACTCAATAAAAATCTCTACCTATCTGACTTCCTGAACCCATCCTGATTTTCCCCACTCTCACAAGTTGCTCAGTGAAAAGTACTTTTTCAATGCATTTTGCTCTTTGTTGCAAGATCTTTGCTCAATGGATGATTTAATATTGGATCATAAATATACAGGATGATAGGCCAATGCTAAGTGTTATGGGCTGAACTGTGCCCCTCTCCCCACCAAATTTCATATGTTGGAGTCCCAAGCCCCCCCTACTTTAGAATATGACTGTGTTTGGAGATAGTCTTTAAACAGATAATTCATTTAAAATAAAGCCATTAAGGTGGGCCCTAATCCAATATGACCGGTGATCTATAAACAGAGGAAATTTGGTCACAGGTGAAAACAAACAAAACAACAACAACAAACAAACAAACAGCCATCTGCAAATCAAGCAGAGAGCCCTTAGAAGAAAGCAAACCTTCCAATGC
The DNA here is from genome assembly GCF_964146895.1 of Miniopterus schreibersii. Classification (NCBI taxonomy): domain Eukaryota; kingdom Metazoa; phylum Chordata; class Mammalia; order Chiroptera; family Miniopteridae; genus Miniopterus; species Miniopterus schreibersii. The sequence goes on from NC_138102.1 coordinate 57,696,450, forward strand.
CTTGAACTTGGGCTTCTAGCTTCAAAAATTGTGAGATTTAAAAAAAATAATTAAAAAAAAATATTTTTTTCAAGGAGCAGGACTCTAATCCAATAAACCAAATCTCATGTCATCATCTGACTCCTTTGTCTTTCATCTCCTCTTCTGTAGTTGGGGCAGAGTCAGCAGCCAGAGCTGCAGGGGCGGGGAGGGGGGGAGAGGGTGGGAAAGGCCACAGCTCCAGCAGCAGGGACGCTGGCCAGCTTGCTACTACCCTGGTCAATGACATCTGTGATGTTTTTCCGTTGGCCTCACCCATGACCTTGCTGAGACGGCCTTCGCCTGCCCCCACGCCGGTGCTGCCCAGGATCTTGGTGTCCTTGGTGCCTGGGAAGGTGTTGATCTGGAGGGCGGCCAGCAGGCAGGAGGCCACACGGGGCACCTTGAAGGCGTTGAGAGGCTCAGCGCCAGGCAGGAAAGCCCTCAGCACCTGGCACCTTGTTAGGGCAACTGTAGCACACTTCATATAGTAAGAAAAGGCAAATATCACCTTTTCTGAGTAATAGCCCCCTGCCTCCCTCCTTTTTAAAGTACCATAATATAAATGGTAACACACATGCTAACCTTGTGATCAACACTCATATCCAGTTATAAACCTCTGCAGTAGTTAGCATTCGTATTAATAGTTCTTGCCAATTTCCTCACAAAGCGCACATGTGAAAAGAGGTCAGGGTGAAAATAAAGTTTTCTCACTCAATTTTCAATTGTACATCTCTTGACTTTATCTCCAACAATTGGTTCTCATTTAAATTAAGAATAACAATGGCCCTTAAAATGCAATGCAGGAGGTTAAACTAGTGGTTTAATTATATTCATTTTGATGTGACCACATTTATGGGTCCCTGTGACACCTACAAAACAAACAAAAAATCCCGCTTTGTATGTAGCTCCTTATTTGTGTTATGTTTGTGGTGTTCTCTTACTTTTCACACGTGCCTTGTAAATGCCATAGTCTAGGGGAGTCATGCAGGCAGAGAAAGGGGAGGGAGAAGGGAAAATTAGGCCCACAGGGACGTTGGTTCTGATATTTCCAAATTGAGTCTGCAACTTGAAAAGCCCTATAACTCTTACTGTCACATTACCTTGGGTGAGAAAGGTTGCTAGAGTTTATTTACTGAATCAATGGAGAAAAAACATGAAGACCTCAGTGCTTCAATTAAATGTGTGGTAAGTTTAATTCTTAGTTGTTTTTCCCCTCAAGTTTTCATCTATTATCAAGATAAATATCAAGTAAGTAGCATTATGTTAGATATCCTAAAACTGAACAGTAATCAAATATGTTATAAAGGGTTCAGGAATTTATGCCAGTCACATTGGTTTTAAAATAAAGAAACAAAAATAAAGCAGAGATAAAGACAGAAATAAAACAAAGACAGAAATAAAGTCAAATAAAGTACCATAAATTTAAGCAAAACATGTCATATGTGTAATAAAATATTAAATAATAACAGACAGCATTAAATAGAACACTAATATAAATAGCTGATTATTATAACATTTTATAAACATGTTTTTCAGAAAAAAGACATGTTTATTTATTTTAGAAAAATAGATGTTTCAAAGGTATTGCTAAAAGATATATTGTTTTGTAATTATTTCATATTAGCATATTTAAATATTTCCAATACTATCTACATATTATTTTTTTAATTGAACCAATTAGAAATACATAGTTTGATTGTTTAAAATAATGGTCAGGCAAAAATATTCTTAATAAATAAAACTAGTTTAAAAAATCCAAAATGTGTGTCATGTAAACCAAATGTTAATATTACTGATTATATTTAATATATCAAAAGAGACAAAGATAATATAAAAACCAATATATAATAAACAGTTTTTATTTGACAGATGTTTACTAAGTACTTTTGGGCAATAACCTCAATGACTTCTCAGGACCAAAACTGAGGTAAATCATTATTATTATCAGTATATTCTTAGATGAGGAAGAAGAGGCAAAAACAGGTGAAATATCTTGTTCAGTATCACTCAGAAATAGAAATACAACATTACACTTTACCTTAGTATCACTTATGCTACAGCTCCTCATCAGTAATGACAATGATAATACACATATATATATATACATAAATACATATATATAACTATGTATATATCTACATATACATGGGTATTCACATTTACACAGATATACATACATATGCAACATTATATATGGAAAATGTGTGCTGTATATATAGAGAATATATATATTTTGTAGCACTTATGTAAATATTTATGTATATGAATTAATGGACGTTTAGATTCATACCTGTGAATTCATGGACATATAGGTATATTAGTTTGCTTATTAAGGTAATTGGACTAAAATGAATATATATAACTATATGAATAGGAACAAATATGTAAACATGTATGTAAAGTACTTATGCTTTTTAACTAATAAAATTATTCCAATTGATATTCTACTTAAAAAGGAAATATGCAAGCCTATTATTTGCTTTACATTAAATCATAAATATTTTAATCACAAAAAATCTTTAAATACTATTTTATACAATCTCTAGTCAGAGTTTATACAGAATAAAACAGTTGGTCTAGATATGATAATTTCTCTTATTTTTGTCTTGAATAGTAGAATATACATTATATAAAAAGACTTTTTATTGCTAATACATTTAATATTCAGCTATGCTGAGAGTACTTTTAAAAATTTTTTTCATTTTTAATAACCATGAATGCCTTGCAGATAGACAATGATATGAAATTAATCCGATCCCACAATTTTACCAATGCTCTTTTAACTAACCATCAACAAACTTCCATTTTCTTAAATTAATTTTGAAATTTTTTTCAAAAGTGAATATAAAAGGTAAGCAATCATGCTAATAACTGAATAAATAGGAATAAAAGTAAAGAATGCTGTTCCTGATGCTGTATGGGAGAACTTTTTATGATGGGGGGTTTGAACATATTCAGAATATATGTTCTTTTGTGTTTTATGATAATGACAGTAAATTTTTTTATATGGAGAAAGTTATATGTTTAAAGAAGAAGTTATACCTTAGAGATTAGAAAAATCAATCTGTGAACACAGTCACTTGGTCTTTGACCTGTTTCTACCTTCTCCGTACCCTCATCATGAAAAAACACTAAGTGAAGAAAGATATTTTTTAGTCATAATTTCAACTTTTTTTTAGTGAAAAGACATTTTAGATATTTCAAAAAAAAATAGCAAGTGGAAAGACTGCACTAGACTACTGAAATTAATAGTAAGGTAAAACTAACATTAAATCAAATTTCAAAATAATTGACATATTACCCCACAAATAACACACATATGTATGAATCATAAAGTCCTTTACATTTACTGGTGGCAGATAATACTATTCCAGTCATTAATACTCTTTTGCTATGAGACATGATTTATGTTCTTGGCTATGTTTTTTGGGTACCATTATAATTTCTGAAGGTAAAAAATCATTGCAACTTTTAATTTTTTTTCTGATGGAAGTATTAATTAACTTGATTGTGATAATCATTTCACAATGTACAAATATATTAAGTCATCAGGTTGTGCACTTTATTTATTTATTTAACTTTTTTTTTGTTTTTTATTTTTTTAAGTTTCTTTATCTTTATTGTTGAGAATATTACAGATATCCCCTTTTTATCCTCACTGATCCCTCCACCCCACATCCATCCCACCCCCAGGCTATATGTAATTTTATTTGTCAATTATGTTTCAATAGAACTGGGGGGAAAAAAACTAAGAAAACATTTTCTTCTGAAGAAAAGTTTACTTTTACAAATTTGACCTCAGTTTCTTTTATCTATATAACTGTACTGCAGTTCTTAGGTTTTCTAATTTTGAAGCTTGTTTGTGTATATTTCATAAGAGAAAATAAATGCTAAAACATTAAAATATCATGAACCTTTTTAAGAAAAAAATTTCATGTTCACTTTTCATAAATGCAAAATGATCATGGAGAAGCAATCCTCTATGTAATTATCAGTAATGCACTTGTAAGTCATTATTTTGAAAAGAATAAATTCTAATATTCTCTTGTAGCCAAATTGAAAGCTATCACTCAGTAATATTTGTGCATTTAAAATAAAAATTAAAAAGAAATTTTACCTTGATTCGTATATTTCTAAAAATTGAAATATACCAGTACCAATCCAGTTTATTTTATCTTCATTCTCCACTTGAGCATTATAAAATTTTCCTAACAGATGCACCTATGTCTTTTAATGCATCAATCCTTCTAATTTTACAGAGAGTATAGAGCTTTTACAGAACTATAATCATGTCATTTCCTAGTTTTCATGGAGTTGATTAGTTCCCTTTGCTCTTTCATTAAAACCCCAAATTCAACGTGTTCTATAATGTCATGAATAAGCCCACTGCTTGCCTATCCAGCCTTTTCTCCCCACCTCTGCCTGCCTCTAACTGCTCCAGTTGGCTGGAGTTCTATTAGTTATTTGTGTAAGTGGCATCATTTCCCTCACATTTTCTTGTATTCTAGGAAGACATCACAATTACTCTTCAGAACCAAAAAATATCAGCATGCCTGCCTATTAGTAGGTACATTTTCTCTAATCTTTGGAATAAATATGTGAACATCTGTGAGATGTATATTTTATAGGCCACAAAATTACTGCTATTTTTCAAGGAACTTTCTAACCTAGCAAAGATATAATTGTTTTAAAAGGAAACTTTGTGAATAATTTTAATTTTATCAGAAAAAAAAACTTTAGAATGAAAAATAAAAAATGTAATCTCAGATTTTTCTAAATGTAAATTTTATATTTGAAAGATGTATTCAAATATTGCTAGATTTTCACCATAAGATGAATATGAAGGGAAGCCAAAATATGTTTGAGTTAATCTAGAGATATGATAAAATTACTGAATAGGGAGTAGCAAGTTTATAAATTATAAATGACAATAGATTTACTAACATCTAAAACTTAAGACATCTAAATAATTAAATGTTATTTTCAGGTTAAAAATACCATGGACACAGACCATACTGTGGTGAAGACCTGGAGACAGGAGTGGGGTAGAAGAGGTCAATGGGGAAAAAAAGGAGGACATCTATAATACTTTCAACAATAAAAAAACTATAGTTTTCTGACATAAGCAATGTTATGATCTAAATGTTGGTGTCCCCCTAAATTTATAAGTAACCCTCAATGTGATGGTATTTGGAAATGGGGCCTTAGGATGGTGATTAGGTCATGACACACATATGTATGAATCATAATGTCCTTTGCATTTAATGAGGGTGGAAACCTCATTAATGAGATTAGTGCTCTTATGAAGGAGACTCCAGAAAGATCCCACACTACCTTGAACCTCTTAAAGACACAGTGAAAACACTGCAGTGTGTATGAATCAGGGTGTGGGCCCTCACCAGACATTGAATGTGTCAGTGTCTTGATCTTAGACTTCCTTAGACTTGAGTCCAGAACTGTGAGAAATAAATGTGTTTTTTTTTTTCTTGTAAGTCATCTAGTTTATGGTATCTTAGTATAGCAGTCTAAAAGGACTAAGAAAAGAACTAATCTTATAAAGTCACATTATATGAAAATATTCATATTCATCGTACACCAACAAAACTGGACACTAGATAACAGTATATAATAGAAATTCCTTTAAGAAAACTTGTATCTATATCTAACAGGTATGATTTTTAAGACAAAGCATGTGTTAAGGTAACTGAAATGAGAATGTCAAGAGTTAGTTTTATACAAGGCAAACCAACCCACATAATGTTTGAAACTATGAACTTTATAACCTGTAATTAAATTTTACCAGATATTTTTAACTAAGCTCTCATTTTGTTATGATTATAAAATTAATTTCATTTATTTAAACATTAGAATGTATATGGAACCATTGATTTTAATAAATTTGATGGTGTTTATTTTAGTTAATTCTGTAAAGAATTGACTAAGGTCTATTTTTACAGCTTATAGCTTAGAGCTTATTTTTAAAAACATAAATATTAACAATGTCAAATGATTCTTCAAAAATTAAGTTGTGGCATAATTAAAACTTTATTATTCTTCCTGTACCAGTCCAGATAGGCTAGGTATAAAATCACCCCTAAAAGTTCAATGCCTGTTCAGAAATATATTAATTAATATATTACATTACAACAAAATATGCACACTTCAAAACTAATTCATTGGGTTTTAGTCATTTTGTTGACCTTCACTCTAATTGAAAAAAAATCAAATATGGAAATAACATTTTAATATCATGATTTCTTAAAATAATTTGTTTCATGAATACCTACATAATTATTCATATTTGGGCTGTTTTCATGAGTATAGAGATAAATTCAAGTGGTGGGATGGTGTAGAGATGAGTTGATGAGGAGCTAGATTTAGAAAAGGCGGTTAAGGGACATGGGGTCAGGGAAGAACAAAGAGAAACGTGAAAGGGAAATAAGTTAGGTGACATCTGGCAGGCAGCTTGGGGCTGGTGCAACAGCAGAGGAAAAAGAAAAAAGCTGAACCTGGAGGACGGGAGAGTAAGGCTGAATGCAAAGGTTTAAACTGATTGGATGTTGCCAGAGCAGAATCTTTCAAAATAGCCAAGAGAACGACACTCAGGTAGCTATAACCCCTAGACAAAGGAACTCCCCCCCAGCTACCATTGGGGACCCCTCCCGCTGCCAGGAGAACTTTTGTCTCTTCTCCAATAAACTTGTGCTTTTGCTTACCTCTCCATTGTCCGTGGAGCTCATTCTTTGGCTCCACAAGACACAACCTGGCTGACCAGAAAACTCCATAATATTGAGGTGATTTGAGCAAAATTTTTACAGGACTTAAAAAACATAGGTATCTACAATAAAAAAAAAAAATGTATGAGAGTAAACATTTTTAGAAAATCATATGTACATATGAGCAAACATTTTACCACCACAACAGTAGTGAAAATAATAAAGCATTAACGTGTTATTAATTACATTTCCCATTTTAAAAAATCCATAGACACATAAAAGAGACAAAACTCATTTCAAGGAAAAAGCTGTAGTAGAAAAGGGGCCAACTAACTTGTATAAAGAAAAAATATTGGAAGTATAAACATGTCTCACATTCATACTCAACTAAAAAAATAGAAAGGGCGAATGGTTAAGAGATAAATAGTAACAGAATTAGTATTTAGTCTTCTCTCCCATTTTTTTTAAATAAATTCTTTTTAATATATATCTTTATTGATTTCAGAGATAGGAAGGGAAAGGGAGAGAGATAAAAACATCAATGATGAGAGAGCCATTGATAGGCGCCTCCTGCACACGCCCTACTCGGAATCAAACCTCGATCTCCTGGATCCTAATAGGTCAATGCTCAACCACTGAGCCTGGCCCAGCTAGGCTTATTCCTCTCTTTAATAAGAATGCATCCACTTTCCTAAACTGTTGGTTCTGTGTGTTTTTTCTGTTTTGTGGAATAATCTGTGTTATGTAATATTCCCCACCAACCCACTCCAACTCTAGCACCTCTCATTCTTACCTATTTCTTTTTAATCAACGGTGGTTCTATGAACACAGGAAATTAGAGGTCAGAATGCATCTTTCATATGTCTCTTCTTCTTTAAGGTCTGAAAGCAAAGGTCAAAAGAACCAGAAATTTAGAAGAATAAACTATTGAAGACATTACTGTTTTTTATACTACAGTTAGTCAAATTTCAGAAAATATTTTAGAGTATGAAACTGCATTCTTACTGTCAAAAAAACAGAAGTTGGTGGGTAAATTTTAATATTCAGGAGAAAAGAGCCAAATAAGATAAAAACCTTCTATAGAGGACCCAATGAATTCATGTCCTTATATTTAAATTATCATCACATACAAAAAAGAAATAATATAGATAGATTAGATAGATAGGTGATAGACAAACAGCTAGACAGACAGACAGGTAGATGGTAGATAAATAATATATAGATGATATGTAGATAGATAGATGATAGATAAAATGTATGATATAAATTTATAAAATTTAATGTGCATGAAGATCTATATAACTCCAGATGGTCATGCTGCTATACCAAAAGCCAAAAATTAATAAAAAAAAAAATTGTCAATTGTGGAAAATTTTTCCATGAATGATGCTAAAAGTTAATCAATTAAAAAAGGAAGAAATAATATAATTGACACTAAAACTTAAAATATGTTCATGGCAAAAATAAATAAGAGGTAATATTATCGGACACATAATCAGTACCTAAATAGAGAAATATAGTTACAACGTCAATAACAGGTACAAAATACTGATATAAAAGTCTCATAAAATTAATAAAGAAAATACTGATAATATTTAAAAGTGGGTAAAATTAGTACACAATTTATAAAATTTGAAATCAAAGTGATCAGACATTTAAAAACTGGTCTGGCAATTAAAATCCAAACCAAAACACTGGAAATATTCATAAAATATATTGAAACCAGCTTCTTGTTTGTCACTGGTGTTGGAGAATTGGCCCTGTCACCACACAGGTGGATGGATGGATAATTTGGGCAATAAGTTCCAAAAATGCTAACGAGGAGCATGCTGTGTAACTCAACAATTCTGCTTTCAGGAAGTATCCTAGAAGTATCCCGGTAAAGAGCAAAGAACACCACAGCACTTCCTGCTCTAAAAAAAAAAAAAAAAAAAAATTTAAAAAATGGAACTGTTCCAAAATCCATTATTAGAAGTATAAGTTCTGCTGTTATGCCATATTGTGGGGTAATTTTAGTTATTGATTTTTAAAAAGTCATTACATTATTTACACTGTGTGTGTTGGGAGACTGTATCTGACTCGTTTTCTCCATCTGAAGGTTCAATTCCGTTTACGGAGTTGATCTATCACTTTTTTCCACACTGGGCTCATCTATGCCTTACACACATTCTTTCATCTAAAAATCATTTAAATTATTAGAAAGTAGCATATTAATTAAAGAGCACTATAATTTCTAAATTGTATCTGAAAGTATTTAGAATATTGTTCATTTAAAAAATATTTAGCCCAGCCGGACGTGGCTCAGCGGTTGAGCATCGACCTAGGATCCAGGCGATCGGGGTTCGATTCCCGGTCAGGGCACATGCCCGGGTTGCGGGCTAGGCGGCTGATCAATGACTCTCTCATCATTGATGTTTCTCTCTCTCTCTGCCTCTCCCTTCCTCTCTCTGAAATCAATAAAGATATATTTAAAAAAAAGAAAACATTCTTAAAAAAATAATAAAAATAAAAAAAATTTCATTCAGTGTGTGTGTGTTTGTAGTTGTGATTTGATGGTTTAGTTGATGGATTGTTTCATCTATGCATTTCCTCCAATTTTTGTGTTATTTTTATATAATAGATTGTAATTGAATATTTTTACCAAATATATGCCACCTTTTACTAGATTTTAGCATTAATGACATGTTCTATCACATTTTATTTATTTTGTTTTACTTTATTTTATTTTATTGTCTGATTCCTCAAGTTAGAATCTAGGAATTTAGAGCTAAGGTGTGGGAAAAGGGTGATGTTTGCATTTACTTGCTCAGAAAATATATATAAATATTCTCAAATATTCAATTATTTTCATAATAGATTTTACCATTTGAATCCACTTGGAAAATATTATTTACTTTTTGAAAATTTTATTAGTTATTCCTGGTAGTTGTATGTATCTTTTTTTCTGTTTTAAGACTATTATATCTTCTTATACTGATGTTGCATTATATTATACAAAGGTATCACCATAAAAGCATATGCTATAATTTTTTCCTGAAATTTGCTTCCAAAGGTGACAATACAAATAACTAAATTAATTTGATGTACAAAGGTCTTTAAGAGACATAAAACTATAAACATCTCAGGGTTTCAGTCTTTATATTATGTTTTCCAAATGTTTTCCTGTGTAAAACTGAGTTTCAAAATCAAGAGATAATTTAATAAATCATTTATTACATTTATTATTAATAGTGTGTTAAGCAGTAAAGGAAATTTCCTCCTTCACTGTTGGAGAAATATGTTTTATTTATAACAGTTTTTTTCTAGAATTAAAAAATAAAATAATACATAGTGAAAAAAGTTTTAATTAATTGTCCAAATCACACATTTATCCAGACTCGAACACACCTCAAATTTTTTTTAAGTGTCGGAATCAGAGCTTGAGCCTTAGTCTCCTTTACTTTCAGAGATCTCACTGATTCATTTTTACTTATTTGGGAACTGGTGATTTTAATCTCTTTACAGCCTTGATGATTGTTACTATCGTTTTGTGAAATTGGCATTTCATCTGCACTTTGTATTTGGTTATATCATATTCATATTTAAGTTGATTTATTATGAATGCTATTTTAAAATTTTAAAAAGAAACTTTAAAGATATAGTTTTACATATTTTGGCAGGAGCCCTCTGTCTTCTCATAGAGGAATATTTCATCAATGATGTTTAGAATTACCAGTACACGGTAATTACAAATAAGCCTCATTTCTAATCTTCATCATTATTATTTTATTTACTTATTTATTTTTATCATTATTATTTTAAAGTCTCTCTATATATCACATATAATTATTGCTTATGCTTACTACATCCCTCTTCACAACTTATTTTTTTATAGTGGCAGGCATGCATATGTTAATATCAAGTTAAATCATGATAATTTTCAGAATTATTAAAATATGAAAAGACACATTTCTGAACCTGAGAAAAAGGGTATGTATAATTAGAGATTATATATATATTTTTTCAGTGATCTCATATATGACAATTATAACTAGTTATCACATTTTAGAAGTTTGCATAATATAATTTCTATAGTTTGAATATGCTAAAAAATGTGGATGAAGAATACAGTTATAAAAAGTATACTGTCCCTATATTTCAATATTAACCGAATAAATAATATGAAGTATTTAAAATATGTACTTGTGAGAAATAGTAAATTCTGGCATAATGTCAGATCAGTGGTGTGCATGAATCTGAAATGACATTTCAATCCTTCTTATCATAAAATGAATTCTTTGCATATAATTTTCAAAACATCCTATTATTTTTAAGTTGGTATATGTTTGAGTTACAATATAAGACTTCTCTTCACCAAACATTCTGCTGGTTATAGAAGTCTAGAGTTTATTAAATCAATATTATTTTTAATCTTTATTTTTATGTAAGCAATTCTATAAGCAATAAATATGAGTTTCCATAACTCTCTTTTTATTTTTGCTATTTTGAAATTAATTTCTCTGACTTTGATTAACTTAAAATGGAATCATCATGTTCAAAAGTGATTTCCTTTTTTTTTCTTTAAATTTTCCTCCTGCAATGTTAAATTTAATCATAGCAGTTCTTCTAGAAATGCAATTGCAGAGTCATGGTTTGAGGTACTTTTCAAATGACTCTTTTCTATAACACCTTTTCAAAACGCACTCTGTGGGTTTTAAAGTTGGAACATTTACCAGAAGAGAAGCTTTAAGTACCTAAAGATATATTTGAACCAGGACAGATTTAAACACTATAGTGCAGAGTAACTAAAGCTACCCTAACATTCTAACTCTTTTTCTTTTATTGGCCTGAAGAGAGGGGCAGAGGAAATTGCTTTTAAAAGTAGAGAGCGGCTAAAACTTATCAGGTATATCTTGTATTAAAATGATCTACTATTCTGCCAAGAAACTGGCAGCCTGGAATTGCTGTTCAGATTTGTTGTAGTTAATAATCCTGAGTGTTATAGGGTCATCTTAGAAACATATTAACTGCACTACACTATTAAACGTCTATAGATGAAATGCGTGTTATTATGAATGAATATGGGTCTGTGAGCATGTAGGGGGTAATTTGGTTTCTTTCGGCATGATTTATATGTATGCATAGAGATAACTTAATCCACAAGAGATGTGCAAGTAATTTATTTCCAATCTTTGAAGTAAAACTGGACAATAATTTATATGACTTCTAATGAGATGCTTCAGCTAAAGCAAATATGACATTGAATTATGTAGGACTCTGGTTACTGTACTATCTATCTTTGTTTTGGGGTCTTTGAATGTCAAGTTATTCCCTTTTCATGTGTGGGGATGCACACACAATACACACACACACACACACACACACACACAAAGAAAACACACATTCCCTTGGCATGGCTTTAAATAGAAATTGATTAATATTCGGCATTGGCTCTTTTCACTTAATTTGAATAGTTACCATATTTCAAGGAAAAATATATTACAACATTATCAGGTGCTGAAACAAATAAATACTGGTACACCACATAACAGATTTCATTTCAAAAAGGTGTGATTTTCCTTTCATCTTTCTGAGGATGTTGTAAAATTTTACTCATAATATTGCAAAATATCTTTTCTTTGGAGAGTTTATATTTTCCTTCTATATAAATGATAATGAGACATTTCTATTTTATTTTACCTTAATTATTAATCTTATGAATTATTATAATGGGCAAAAGAGAACATGGATTTGATATATAATGAAATATTTTTAGAAAAATGCATTCTGATTTTGCACTTAATTAGTTATAGAAAAACAAGTATAAATAGAATGTTAATTGTCTAAATGTCAGAGAATATTATATTTATTGTATTATTGTTTCATTTTACTTGTGATAATTTACTGCAATTCTTAATTATATTTATATATCTAATATGAAATTATGCTCAAAACAGTCCAGTTTTTGAACCATAGCTAGCATAACTTTTCATTCATCAGCAAACTTATTTCCTAGTAACCTGGATTGTCCTTCCACTATTAGTTGTGATTTCTTTTTTTTCTTTGAATGATACAAATTTCTTTGTATTTGATTAAATAAAGCAATTTTGGAATTCTGCTGTTGGTAAAGATGGCTTAAACCAACTAGAGCCCTGTTTCTTCATAGATCGTGAAATATAAACAATTTCAGGCCCATTGAAAAGGAAGTCAAAACGCGAGGCAAGTCCTGTACAGCAGTGAAGTTTTCTGTTTTTGTTGTTATTGTTGTTTTCCTCCAGCTTAGTCCTAGAACTGCTGAGCATGCACGAACAGCAAAATATCCAGGAGGAACCATCTCTCCTCATTTAAAGCACTGGGAATATTGACTCCTGTCAGCAAGGGAGGAGGGAGGAGTTCCTTTTAGCTGTTTGCTTGGGTGTATGGTGAGAACACTTAAGATCTACTCTCTTGGCCAATTTCAAGAATACAATCCAATGTTATTAACTATAATCACCATACTGTGCATTAGAGCCTGAGAAGTTATTTATCTTACAATGGAATGTACCTTTTCACCAACATCTCCCCTTTTACCCAATACCACTGCACCTTGCAACGGCCATTCTACTCTCTGGTTATATGAGTTTGACTTTTTTCAGATTCCACGTATAAGTGAGATCATGTAGTATTTGTCTTTCTGTGCTCAATATGTGTCTTTTTGTTTCATTTAGCATAATGCACTCCCTCCAGGTTTATTCATGTTGTAATTATATATATACGTGCATATATACACACACACACGCACACACACACATATATGTATGTATATAATATGTTTTTATTGTTCAGAGAGAGGGAGGGAGAGAGATAGAGGTATAGAAACATCAATTATGAGAGAGAGTAATTGATCAGCAGCCTCCTGCCACCCCCTGCTGGGGATCGAGCCTGAAACCCAGGCATGTGCCCTAACTGGGAATAGAACCATGATCTCCTGGATCATAGGTTGATGCTCAACCACTGAGCCAAGCTGGCTGTGATATATATCTATATCTATCTATCTATATCTATCTATATCTATCTATCTCTATCTCTATCTCTATCTCTATCTCTATCTCTATCTCTATCTCTATCTCTATCTCTATCATCTCTATCTCTATCTCTATCTCTATCTCTATCATCCATATCATCTATATCTATATCTACATATCTATATCATCTATATCTATATATCATCTATATCTATCTATCTAGTCTTGAAAAAAGTTTTAAATTACCCCATGATCAATCTTTGTCATTCCCTGTGCCATTGTTTTCTTCTATATGCAAAAAAAACCCAAAACAACAAAAAACCTTCTTAAAGGTATTATCTAAAGTCACATCCTCTATTTTTTCTCTTATTTTTTTCAGTCAATTCAAATGAGGCAAGCATCTTCAGCACTGTGCTGATACTGCTTAGTTAGGTCATCAGTGACATCACCACTATTAAACCAATAGTCAATTCTCAGGTCTTATCTTGTTCTTGACCCATCAGCTGTTTCTCAACACAGTGAAAGATATATATTGTCACCTCTCTGATAAATTACAGGAAATAACTTTGTCATCTTATAATTAATTATTCAACCACTATTCCTATCAGTTGCAATATAGTCTTTTTTTTTTTAATATGTCTTTATTGATTTCAGAGAGAGGAAGGGAGAGAGACAGAGATAGAAACATCAATGATGAGAGAGTCATTGATCAGCTACCACCTGCACACTCCCTACTGGGGATCGAGCCCGCAACCCAGGCATGTGCCCTGACAGGGAATCAAACAGCAATCTCCTGAATCATAGGTCGATGTTCAACTGCTGAGGCATCTCGGCAGGGCCACAGTCTCTTCACTTTGATAAACATTGATAATGTGATTCAACAAGGGACAAATCAATATTATTTAAATTATTCTTGAAACAAATGTTAAAAGAATTATGTATTGTGAATATACATAAATATGACTTTGTGTGCTTGTAACATTGATTTTGTACTCAGAGCACGTTGTTGCTACTAAATGTTTTGGCAGGGACAAGGGTATTAAAATTGGCATTTAGTTATTGGAAATATATTCATTAGTTAACACTTCACCATTAAGTGAATAAAAGATTTAAAAAGGGGGATGACCAAATGGATAATTACCTTGCTCATGCTCTTGGGTATTTTAAAGTTAATAATCTTGCATCTTTGAAAAACACAATTTAACATCACATGATACCCAAATAGTAGATATTCTCAATTGACCAAAAATATTTGCTTACTTCTATTTAAATTTAGCATATTCCCTGAGTGTATAGTGAGTGTATAAGTGTCCTACAAGTCTTTATAGAATAAGAATATTATTAAAAAGCATCACCATAGTTTACTGATGCAGCTAGTAATCTTCCCATAGACCTCATATGGTAACATATTATCTGATTGCTTTATAATATTATAGTTGTTGGTTAACTAAAAAAGTCTCTGGATTTTATGATGATAAAATCTAGATTTTCACATTTCTATTCTATGTTGACCAATGTAAAATATTATATATAGGTATATACACACACATATGTATGCACACATATATGTATATCTACACACACATTCCACATATAAGTGAGATCATGTGATACTTGTCTTTCTCTGACTGGCTGATTTTGCTTAGCATAATACTGTCCTGCCTTAATTTTTGCTGGTTACCTTGGCCTCATGCAGAATCAGGGTGCAAATTCTCTCTGCTCTTAAGGTAATAGCCTTTAGGATGGTTCTTCGGTCTCAGGCTCTCATACTCCGGCCAAATAAAATTGAAACCAGTGCCCGCATGTTCATATGCTACTTTCTCCAAAAACTAATTTACTTTTCAAAGATTTGAGGGTAACATTTTATAACCATGCTAAGCACAATGTCGTACTCTGCCTCTTTTTACATGCATATTTAATCATTTCTTTTTTAAATGTGATGACTCTTGAAGCTAAAATATATATGATATTTGTTTGTTAGTTTTTTCTGACAGCATTACCTTTGGAAATACTACAGTCTCATGTCTCATACCTATAACTATATAGTTCAGAAAGAGTGGAAATATAATGTAAAAAAAGGGGAGATAAAGAAAATGTCATGTAATAATTCCATAACAATTATTTTTGCATTAAGCTAAAAATAAATACCAAAGGCCAGTGTTTAAGGAGAAATATTTTAAAAGTAGATAACATCCAGAATTTTTCCTGAGTAAAATCCCTCAAGCTCCAAATTCATATGGCCTTACTTGAAAAGAGAGTGCTTTAATAATCCATCTCTCAATTTTCTAAAAGGTGCTTTTTCTTCAACAGTGTGCCATAATTGTCATCTAGGACCCATAATGAAGCAGTTTCTATAATATTTATCATGAAGAACATCAATGTTTCTTGGGACTATGACAATAAATAAGGAAACGTATCAGAGTTCATTTTTTTAGTATTCATCCTTGAATCATATCATTTAATACCAAGGGAGAAGCCAATAATTTCCAAATCAACTTTATTATGAAGTCAGTATTTCCCTCCACAAACTCACCATCTCAAGGTGTTTAATTTTTTCCCTGGAATGCTCCTCTCCTGCCTACTCACTGCTTGTCACTAAGCTGCCTGCTCGGAGTTCTTCTCTCAGCTACCTTCCCTAAGTCGCTATTACTATCACCCTTTATTCCCTTGAAGCTCTTATTTAATTTTTCTTCATAGCACTTATACGCTACTGTTTGTTTTTTATTGTTTGTTAGCCTCACTTCAATATAACCTCCAGGAGAACGATTTTGTGTTCAATATATCTTAGTAACCCCAACATTCAATGGCTAATCAATACATATATTTAATTCATAAATCTCTCCTTAAATGTTTCATTTGCTTCTCAGAATAGTAGTGTTCCAAAAAGAATCCAATACACTTTTCTGTACAAAGAAATATTTGGTTCCTTTATGGAGTGCTTCAATTCAGTAAAGAGTAAAAGTTACTACAAGTTAATAATGCCAGAAACTAGGGGATTGATCTCAAGATCTCCATCTTCCTAAATTTATACTCAAATCCAACTTTTAGAAATTCTACTTCTTAGTCTCCATCTGCTTTCCAAACTATTGCTATGCCACCTACTAATTTATACTTCACACAGTAATTAAAGCAATATTGAGATGACACATAGTGGATTATATTACCCCTCCCACTTAAAATCCTTCACCTATAGTCCAAAATTATGAAGCTATCTATGTGTTATATGATATGGCCTTGACTATTTTATGTAAACTCATTTTGTGACAATAACCTTCTTTGGTCTATGATTCACTCTTTTAAATTCTTTTTGGTCTTTGAAATTGATGTTCTTATCTAGTTCTCAACCTTCTTAAATGTTATATGTCTAAAATGCTTACACCTTCCTACCTCTAAATCTTTGCTCATGCAATCCAAGTTTTCCTTCTGGTTGCAGCTTACAAGACACTTGCTCTTTGCACAATTGAGTGTGATTAATTATGTATATTTTCTTTAATGTTTATTTCCACACTTCAATAAGACACACAATGTATCTGCTCTTTTTCCTAATCTGAGTATTAAGTACAGTATATGGAAAATGCTGAATGGATTTTTATATTGTTTCTACAAATCAAGAGGTAATGTATGTAGAGAGCCCCAAAGTATTCAACTACAGTAACTGCATTTATGAAATAAAATGTATTGCTCTCTATAATCACTTCAGTTTTGTGGCATTAAGATTTCTTAAATAGAACTTTAGCCAGACATATGAAGTTTTGTAAGAAAAAAAAATTGTTTACTGGCTGAACAGAGAAGACATCAGCATTTGTGTTTGTGGTAAAATATGTATTCAGAAAAACTTCATTACATTTCTGACAGTAAGTATATGAAAGAATAAAACTACAAATAAAATTCACACTTAGGCATTTGATCATAAGGACTCTAAAGGAGAACAGAATTGAGAATACTTAAAAAAACTGTTTTAACACAGCTCTGGCTAGATGGATCAGCTAGCTGGAACCTCCTCCCATACACCTAAAGGTCTGGGGTTTGATTCCCAGTCAGGGCACATGCCTAAGTTCAGGCTTCAGTCCCCAGTCAGGGGCAGGTACAGGAGGCAACCAATCAATGAATCAATGTTTCTCTCTCTTTCACTCTCTCTTTCTCTTCCCCTTCTTTCTTTTTAAAATCAATAAACATATGCCCAGGTGAGGATTAAAAAAATAAATAAAGTAAAAAGTATTTTAACCCAAAATGAAGAACCTACCAATTTCATAAAAAAATTAATACCATTTAGCAATTGTGACAAGCCAAAAATGTCAAAAAATATTGATCATGATCATAAAAATGCCCTTTACCTTCAAAAAGTACAAATATGACATATTGGTTTATTAATACATGACTGAGATATAAAAGAAATGACACTAAAATGATTACAGAATCTGTGACTTGTAAGATATTAATTATTGCTACGTTTCAGACAATTTCACAACTTCAGTTTAACATGAAATATGCTGATTCATAAATAATTTACAGTATTCAGAGTGCTACAGCAGCAGGTCTTTCCAGACCATTGTAAATCTAAAGTGAAAGATTTTAAGACCTAATGAGGATAACTTGAAAAGAATATTTACGGTGTGCTGTCATAATTCCACAGCTCAGAAAAGAAATGATAGCTTCCACAGTCATCTATTTATTTTACCAGTCACATTATGTCTTAATCAATTATGATTTTAGAACTTATCACACTCTGACATGTATTGTGATTCGATGCATGTATGTCCTTCATTCTGAGTTAATTGTGAGCAACATTAAGGAATTTAATTGTGTCTTACTCATGTTTCAAATCACGTCAGAGAGTACTTTTTATATAAAAATTTCAATACCTTTTAAACATTTAAATATAAAAAAGTGTAGAATTAATGAGATTCCGAGATGCAATTAAATGTTATAAAATTTGTGTTTAAAATAATGCCATAAAGATAGCATTACCTCCTCCTGTTTGAATCCAGTGAAACTGAGGGGAGTATGAAACAGTAATTCCATCTTAATGGAAGGTAGGGCAAGCTGTTATTCTGAACATGAGAATAACAAGAGGCCAAGGTTAATGAAAAAAAACTGTGCTACCGAATGTGACAATGCAAAGCAGATACTTTGCACCTGAGAAATAATGACATGTTAAGAGGGTAAGAATCCTCCAAAGTAGGTACACATCCTAATAAACATAATCAAAGGTTTGTTATTTGAACAGGTAGGTCAGAATGAATGGATCCAGCTAGTGGAAGAGCAGTGAAGAGCTGGTGGGAGACGATATGATTGTCCATGTGACGGAGAATGACAATGGTGACAAAGATGATAAATTCCCTTGCTGATATTTGTTATTGAGAGTAAAATGCTAAGCACACAGATGCAGAGAGAGAGAGAGAGAGGGAGAGGAGGAGGGAGAGGGGAGAAGGGGAGGAAGAGGGAGGGAAGGAGAGAGGGATACGGAAAGACAGCCTCACAAGCACACGTTTATTCCTGGACCTTACCTCCACGTTCTAGAGCATTCTCCTGGCTCATCCTAGAATATATCAGCTTGCAAATAACTTGTTTAGGAAGAAATCCCCTTTTTTTGAATATGAATGATTGGCAGAGAATGTATGGAAGCTAAAAACAGATGTAAAATTAAGAATGAAATTAATAAGTAAACTGACTTAAATAATTAGTATCATTTTAAAAAGTTACCATAACTTTGTGAAAAATGTGACCAAAAGTTTTCCATGAAATAATTGGACAACTGTTACAGAAAGAAAGTCACAGTATAAAGTGAAAAATCAGCTGGCACTGATAAGTAAAGAAAGGGATAAGAAAAGTGAAGGTGTATTGGAAATAACAATAAAAGGGAGCAGGGGAGATGGGAACATCTAAAAGTGCAGTCAGAGACATGTAGGCATAAAAATAATCCTTACGAGTATGGGCAAAAGTAAGTTGAAAACATGAATTATAGCACCATGTATTCATCATGGCCTAGTTTACACTTAGCTCTACATAGACTTGATTTGGGACTTAAATTAGTTAAGCATTTAAATCATTTCAGAAAATTAAAACATTTGAATAAATTAGAAACAGAAAACAATCAAAGTAAACAAACCAGGAGGAAGGTTTTAGTAAGTATTAAAAACACACAATAAATTTGGGGAAATAAAATATGCAGATTTCATAAATAATCTTAAAAAAAAAATATTGGAACAATAATTTAAAAGCTACAACTGTGAAAAAAAATTGGTTATATTGATGCTATTGTAATAACCTGGTTATTATTTAACAGGAAAGGAGAAAAGGGAAGACCAGATAAACGCGTGCCCAGTAGGGTCTGAGTGATGTGAAGGTGGCTTGCCCATCAATCACATCTGAAAGCAAGTCAGGGCCAGAATAGGTGTGGAGACTGCAAGCTCATGATAATTGAATACTTAAACTTCCAAACAAAGGAGACAGCTCTCTTGGATTTTTACTGTCTTTCTCTGGAGAGCTGGGTTCCTGGCTCTCCTGTGGCAGGGGGATGCGCTCCCCTGTGCCCACTTGGTGCACAGCCATGCAGGACTCCACACATGGATTAATGGACTTGATTTGCTTGGATGCTGAACCACACCTGGCTGCAACATGGAACAGAAGTTCTGGACACTGGCCTTACTTCTGGGTTTGCTGACTCCCAGTAGCCTCTCTTTCAAGACTGGCTTGGGGGAAATGGGACATTGCAACCAAAAAATGTAACTTCCGGCAAATAAAGCCTACCACACCCCATTCTCCCATGGGAGCTACGAAAGTGCTCATTTCAGCAGTACTGCAAGAACCTCATTCCCATACATGTCTGGGAAATGCAGCCCATTAATTCCTCCTGCAACAATATCATCAGGTTAAAAGAAAATAGGAATTAATAAATAGAGAGATCAAAATGTGTTAATATCAAGATATATAATGGAGCATAAAAATATTTTTGCTCAGTTTTTTATTTAATAAAGTAGCTGTAAATAAAAGGATAAAAGTAAGAACATGTATTTCACAATGAATACATAAGCCAACTATAAAAAATACTAAATACAAAATTGAGAAAAAAGAGAATCATATCTATTTTTGGTCAAATTATCCTAAATTGCAAAAATGTTCATTTTTCTATATTTTATTAAGCTATTGCTTATTTTTTGTATAACTACTCAGTTTTTGTTTTTTTGAGTTTTGCCTTAAATTTTGTTTTTAAGTAGACAAAATACTAAATACAAAATTGAGAAAAAAGAGACTCATATCCATTATCAGTTAAATTATTTCAAATCCTGAGTTGCATATATGTTCATTTTTCTATATTTTATCAAGCTATAGTCTATTTTTTGTATAGATTATAAATTTTTGTTTCTTGAGCTTTTCTTCTTAAAATTTATTTTAATGGTTTTATATAAATTTAGCTATTTTTGCTTTTTTGGTGAAATTGTATTCTGGTTTTTCTCTTGGAATGCTTATAAGTGACTTATTTATTCTTTTAATGTGCAATGAGATATAGTCTGAGGAGTATTTTGGACCAAAATTAACCCCAGGGCATGCTATTTTTATTGAGAAAGAACCAAGGTGACCAAAAAAATCACAGAGACAATTAGATTTCTTATTTGTGACTCCTTTTGAACATATCAAAATTTAAAAATTTAAGTAATGTGTTTAACTAATTGTATTTAATTAAATTCCTGGATTATTTTTAGATTTATTACCAAATCAGTGAAAATAAGAAGGCCATGGTACAGAGCAGAAAGTGATGCCTATCCAGTTTAAGTAACCCAACTTTAAATCCTTGACCATTCACTGTCTTTGAAAAGGTGGAAATAACTTTTAATCTTTCTCTAGTCTCAATTATTTTTATCTTCTTCATTAGCTATTTTCATAATTAAATGATCCAGTATATGTAAATATTTGACTATAAGGAATAATATAGTATGGCTTTTAAAATGTGAAATAATTGGCTTGTTTTTACATTCAGTTTTGAAATGGTAGCCTTTTCTTCTATACGCTTCTATTTTAAAAGTATTGTATTATGGCTCAATACTACCACAATGAGGAACAACGTCACAATTTTTTACCCATCAGTAAAGATTTTGGTAATCTATTTAAGAGCTCAGAGTGAGCCTTTATGTTCACTTTGTCCCAGAAGATATTCCTGATATGGCCTATGATTAAATGTGCCTACTGACCAAGTTCTCACCTCTGAGGGAACTAGGAGAAAGCAGTGTTCTCAAGAGAGTTCAAGAGGTTAAAAGTTCTTTGTTCTTTTTGATAGTATTAGCAATTCCACAGGAAAGGTGAAGGTTTATCATCCCCTAAAAAGGAGTTCACACAAAGGGCATTGGTTGGAAATGTGGTAAAAATTTTATTACTGTAGACTATCTACTCTTTAGAAAAATAGACAGCTTTCTATACCTACTGTCTTTGAGCTGAAATCTTTTCAGAAATATTAAATTTATACAAAAACGATCACATCATTGAGGTGAACTAAACATTTGTTCATGCTGTTCTTGTTTCAAAGTATTAGATTTGTTTAAAATCAAATTGTAAGTAGAAGAAATAGAGCAAACTCCTGATGGTAAACTCATTTTAGAGCACAATTGCCTGAAATAAAATTTTCAGTATAAATGTACATGGATGGTATAGAAGGAAAAAAAATATATATGTTTTTTGAGATTACATATTTACTCAAAGAAATTTAATCTCAGCTAAGTTGTCCAATATAAATTTTAGTTTTAGTGCTGTAATAACACATATTATATTATTTTAAAGTAATGTAATAATAAGTGTGATATTGTGATTATAAGAAAAATATATATTTAGTCATTCAGATGACCAAAATATATTTTTCATTTTTATTTTATTTTCATCCACAGTTGCAGGCTCAGTTTCCCAAATGCTTGGAATTTCCTAAGGTTGAAGTTGATAAATATATATTTTGTTACATTAATGACATGACTTTAGGAAAGGGTCTAAGGATGGGAGCTGGTTGCCAGTGAAGTCAACCATGTGATTAGTTGGTTGGAACCTTCAGTCCCAACTCCCATCCCCCATCCTCCGAAAAAGAAAGAGGGGCCTGAGATTGAGTTCACTTACCAATGTCCAATGATTTAATCAGTCATGACTAAGTAATGAAACCTCTACAAAAACCCAAAAATGGAGATTCGATAGCTTTGGGTTGGTGAACACGTGGAGATGTGAGGAGAGCGGTACACCTGTCAAAAGCATAGAAGCTTGGTGCCCCTTCCCACATACCTTAACCTATGCATCTCTTCCATCTGGCTGTATTATATCCTTTTATAATAAACTGGTAATCTAGTAAATAAAATGTTCTCTGAAGTTCTGTAATTGAACCCAAGAGGGTATTATGAAAAACTAGTTTATAACTATTTAGTCAGAATTAGAGGTGACAATTTGGACTTGTGATTGGCTTCCTGAGTTGGAGGGGGTCATTGGAATCTCCAATTTGCAGCTGGTGCTAGAAGCACAGGTTATAACCTAAGATTGCAACTGGCAACTGAAGGAGAGGTAAGTCTTGTGGGACTGATCCCTAAAATTGTGGAATCTGATGCTATCTCTGGGTAGATAGTGCTAGAATTGAGTTGAATAATAGGAGACCCAGCTGGTGTGCCCAGCATTGCTTATTAGAATGGGGAAATCTCCCCCACAACATACTCACACACACACACATACACACACATTGCAGTTGGGTGCCAGAATCCAAAATAATAAAAAATATTCTTTTTTATGTTAACTTTAAAAATAAATGATTCAGCATCTAAATATGTTTTTAAACAAAGATCTTATAAAATAAATAAAATGAAATATTTCCTGTACAAAATATATATCTGAGAAAGTCATGGCAGGGAAGAAATCAGATTGACAATCAATTAAAATAACAATTTAATATCTATCATATTTCTCTCAGGCAAAATTATAAACCATAATATTGCAGTTTATTCACTTTACCTTAAGCCTCTCATAGTTGGTGCCATATCTACTTAAATCATTTGTTCTATGATGTTATTTTCATTAACTTTGTACAGAACAGTAAAATGCCCAAAATACATGGAAGATTACTGACAGTCACCCATGGTTTTGAACGATTAATTCTAATACTACTTTATT
Source organism: Miniopterus schreibersii (assembly GCF_964146895.1). NCBI lineage: Eukaryota > Metazoa > Chordata > Mammalia > Chiroptera > Miniopteridae > Miniopterus > Miniopterus schreibersii. The sequence goes on from NC_138102.1 coordinate 57,720,298, forward strand.
GCTAGGTGTTGCACAATGAGAAAGTAAAATGAGCTTCATGATTCCTAGACACTATCATGCATACATTAAATAGAGATTTTTCATACCTTTCAGGCAGGTGCATAAACTTAATTATCTTATTGAATCTCAAATCTGTAAATACATATAAACAAACTTCAAGGGTTAGCTGAGTTAACTGATGTACACCTCAAAATAAATATGAGAGACAAGTGAGGTGGAGGTTTCCCTGGGAAGATTTTTAAGGATGTAGTAATTAAGGGTTGGAGAAGATAAAAGTCCACATTCAAGAAGTTATATCTGTCAGATGACTGTTTTCTTCCCCCTAGTCCAATGGGCCTAGGCACAGATCCAAACTTACATGTACTAAAAAAAAGAGAGGACAATGCCCACAATACAATACTGATATCATTAAAGTTAATAATATATATTCCTAAAGGAATGTAAAGGCATGTCACTTTAGCCCATGGAGCCACATTGGAGCTAACTGTGATGTTTTCCTGTTACTCTGTGTCAAGGTCATCACCACAGAATTTTCTTGTGTGTGGTGTCAAGGAGAAGTGTTAGCAAGGTTGCTGGTATTGCTGGCCCCATAGAAAATCTGTTTCTCTAAAGCTTGAAAACTGACACAGGTAATAAATGGAATGAGAGGAGACATTAGTGTTCTGAACTATGCTCCTAATGGATTGTTACTTATGTTGACTAATATAAATTTTTTCCTCACACACCATTCTAAAGTTGAAATCAGCACATTTCAGAGTTTATTTCTTACCCTCATTAGATTGTTTGCAGACCTTAGCATCTCAATTTTATGTGGTAATCTCCTGTTTCATTCCTATGATCAGGAGTAAGCTTTAGCACATAACCTAGATGCTAGTGCAGTTGTCAAAAGCAGCTCCAGTTCTCAAGCACTAAGCAGAAATCCTCTGAGCTAAAGTTGGTGTTGGTGCTCTCTTACTACCAAAGATTGATAGTTTCAATTTATTTTTGATATCTGCACATTTTTAAATTTTATTCAAATTCACCATTGGATTTTAAAGGTTTTAAAATACTATGTTATACATTTTAGTTGTGAGTATTGAAAAGGTCGTTGAGTGAACTTAATCCAGTAAGCTGCCATAAATGGAAGACAGAAACTCATTTTGACCTTCTAATATGTTTAAATGTTCTTAATAACTTTTATTAATTTTTGTGAAATTGTAGTCAGTACCACTAGTGGCTCTGTTTCATGTGGTGTTTCTGGGTTACTGTGTTCCATTTTTCTCTCTGGCAGATGGACAAGAATATTGGATGAGACATGGTAAGCCTTACAGACATGCCTGATATATTTTGGCATATGACTGCTACCTATTGCATAAAAAGAAATATTTATTTTAATCTAATGTTTAAAATATTTTAGATAAGTGACTATAATTTAACATATATAAAGTAACAGCAGAATTTTCAAACTTATTTATTAAATAAAAACCATTTTAGTAGTAAAAAAAGATTTATATGGATTGAACATGGTGAGAATCTAGAAGAGCTTCAAGATGGGAACCTTATCATATACATCAGTGGTTATCAATTGGAGGCAGTTTTGCTCCCTGGAAACATTCGGTAATGTATGGAGATAATCTTTGTTGTCACAATTGGCTTTTAGGTGCTACTGTCTTCTAGCAGATGCATAGATGAATGCTGCTAAACATCCCACATTGCACAGGGCAGTACTGCATCACCCTTTCATAAAATAATTATCCAAACCAAAATGTCAATATTGTAAAGGTTTGAAATCCTGAAATAGATCTGTATAATTTTATAGACAACGTTAATAATACTGGGAAAAGCAAAGAGAAGGTGGCCAGACATGGCTTAAGCATTATGGGAAAAACAAGAGACAAAGATGGGTTAAAAAACTAGAGATATGGGGAAGAAGCAATGTTAGCAACTCGAAGGAGAAACGTTAAGATATAGGCTAAAACAGAGATAGCAAAAAGAAAGAGAACTCATCTAATCAGCACCAGAGGTATAGACAGTGAAGTCAGTTATATAACAGAAATGGTAGAAGATATGACCCAGAGGGATGAAACCTACATAGGATGTAGATTTCTAACAAAGCAGGTTTATGTTTGACTCTCTGGGCATTTTTCCCCTCCAAATTCCAGATTTTAAGGAAAAGACTATTAGATAAGTTGTGTAAAACTTGCACAATACATAAGAGGAAAACCAAGTAAAGAAGTAAGAAGAATTGATTAAATGCTGTATTCCTCTACCAAATTTAAGCAATAACTGTCTCTACCTCAAATATAACTACTTATTTTTTTCTGCAAAATATGTTATTCAGCATTTCACTTTAATCCAGAATATGTTGGTGTGTCTTCAAAATTCCTTCAAAGATTAGTTTGAAATCAATTAGTAAGAATATTTTATATATTTCCTCTTTCTAAGCAGCAAATGGTCACTAGAATTGATAATAATGGCTTACCTGTAACTCTAACTCCCTTTTGTCTGAGATTAAAATGCATTTGTATAATTCTGTGCTGTGTAAATTAACAGTTAAATCTGTTTAAAAATACATACTTTCCAAGATTGTATTTGTAAATCAATAACTTTAATTCAGTATAATCTCAGTCTTAATTATTTTGTAGAAATTAATTTTTTTCTACTTTAAACTACTTACCTCTTATATTTGGCATAAATGTCAAATCATGAAAATATCCTCCTACAAAGACAAGAAGGTAATATAAGGGGTCATCCTGATCTAGGGCCAGTAGAACTAAATTATATCTGACAATGCTGATGTCACAGTGGTAATTATCACATAACATCTACTGAAATTATATATTGAAAGCAATTTTCTACTGTTTTGATTCTCACTTGAATTCGTTGCTTTCTAATTGCTTATGTAGTAGCAACAATAATTGAAAAAAACACAAAATAGCCTTTATTCATTTAAGGACACACAGATAATAGAATCCCTGAGAAACAAAAACAGAAATATACCTTCATCATGAAATTTTACATCATGAAATTAGGTGTATATGAATATTAAAATTATGATTTCAGAATGTATACAATATGAGGTATGGAAATTGTTTTAGTAAGTGAAATATTTCTAATGATGTGTGAGCAGGGAATAATATCTTTAAAATATATAGTAGGCTTGATTTGTTCATTACCTTACAATACTGCTTGAAATGTTGCTTGTTGAGTTTTTTTAAGTTTTTTTTTTTTAATCCTCAACTGAGGGTATCTTTTTCTGTTGATTTTTTAGGCAGAATGGAAGGGAGGGAGAGAGAGAGAAACATCGATGTGAGAGGGGCACATCAATCGGTTGCCTCCCACATGTGCCCCACCGGGGCCAGGGGTCAAGCCTGCCATGGAGGTACATGCCTTTGACTGGAATCGAAACTGTGACCCTTCAGTCCACCGGCCAAAGCTCTAACCACTGAGCAAAACTGGCAAAAGCTGTTTGTTTTTTTAATTTTACATAAGGCATCATTAATTTTCTACTTTTTAAAAACACTATTTCAAAATTATTTAAGAAAAAACAACATAATATGTAAAATGGAAATATACTTTCATTATGTTTATATTATTTCTTTTATATGTTGAAATACTAGAAAATCTATTGAAACTATTAGTCTTTGGAGACTTTTTAGAACTATTAATGTCATAATTACCATGTACATAGTAGATCAGGATGGTCCATGCATGTGATTTAAAGCTATATCTACACTTTACACTTTACTGTATGTTGATATTGACAAAATACAAGTTAAATTATAGCTTTAGTTTTGTGTGGTGGAGTTGAGGTCTAGATAAATTTAGCATGACTTTCTACATAGTATTTATATTTTAAAATATCTTAAATCTATTCAAATTATTTTTAGTATTTATAGTCTCAAACATTTGGTAAACATTATTTTGTTTGTTCTTTACAATAACAAAACATGTAGGGCCCAACAATACATTAGGAAAATTAATAATATAGATAAATATGACAATAATCATAAAATCATTTTTTGTTTTTAGTTTTAGCTTAATTATATTTTATTATATAAATGACACACATAAAAAGGTAAAATTTAGAGGCACATTACATCATTTGAAGTAAATCCCTTTGGAAATAGATAGAGACTTGTCTTTGAGATTAGGTGTATCTTTTTCTAGCCGTGTGCCACTGGGCAAAAATACTGATCACTTTAATCCTTAATTTTAATTTCCGTAAAATGAGCTTCTGCTTCTGTTCTCTTTTTAGAATAAAGAACATTCATATAGAACTTGGAACTTACTAAATCCTAAATCCTAAATAATTAGTAACAAGTGTTACTATAATAAAATATATATTATATATAAACACTTTGGTAGATAAGATTTTTGCCTTTTATTTTATTTTATTTTATTTTATTTTATTTTATTTTATTTTATTTTATTTTTTAATTTATATTTATTGTTGAAACGATTACAGGTGTCCCCCTTCCCCGCTCAGCTCCCACTGACCCTCTCCACCCCACTCTGGCACCCTTTCTAGGCCCTCATCACGCTATCGTCTGTGTCCATGGATATAACTTTTAAAAAATTATTTTAATTACATTGTTTGGGTGACATTGGTTAATAAAATTATATAGGTTTCAAGTGTACAATTCTATAATACTTCATCTATATATGGCATTGTGTGTTTACCACTCAAAGTCAAATAATCTTCCATCACCATATATCGCATCCCCTTTGCCCCTTTCTCCCCCAACCCACTGTCTCTCAGGTAACCACCTTACTGTTGTCTGTGTCTATGATTTTTTTGGTTTGTTGTTTGTCTTGTTTGTTCATTTGTTATTTTTTCTTTTATATGCCACATATGAATGAAATCATATGGGCTTTTTTTTACTTTCTCCATCTGATTTATTTTGCTTAGCAAGATATTCTCAGGATTCAGCCAGCTTGTCGCAAATGGCATTGCTTCATTTTCCTTTTAGATCAGAAAAAGACACAGATGCCCACTTTCACCGCTGGTATTCAGCACAGTACTAGAAGTCCTAACGAGAACAGTCAGGCAAGAGAAAGAAATTAAAGGCGTCCAAATTGGGAATGATGAAGTAAAATTGTCAGTTTTTGCAGATGACATGATTCTTTATACAGAAAACCCTAAAGAATTTCCCCCCCCCAAAAAAAAACCTATTAAGAACTATAAACAAATGGTAAAGTTGCAGGATACAAAATCAATGTACAAAAATCTATTGCATTCATATATGCCAGCAATTACATTTCCAAAAATGAAATTAAGAAAAAGCTCCTTTGCAATTGCAAATAATTAAATAAATAAAATACCTAGGAACAAACTTAAAGGGTGTGAAGGACCTATATACTGAAATCTGTGAGGCATTACCTTAAAAACTTGGGGAAGAAACAAAGCAATGGGAAGATAGTCTTTATTCATCGATTGAAAGAATTCAACATAGTCAAAATGTCTATATTACCCAAAGTAATATACTGATTTAATGCAATCCCCATTAAAATTACAATGTGTTTTTTTGTTTTTGTTTTTGTTTTTGTTTTTTAAATAGAACCAAAAGATCATCAGATTTGTATAGAACCACAAAGGACTCCCAATAGCCAAAGCAACACAGAAAAAAATACAAAGCCAGAGGTATCACACACCCTGTGTTCAAATTATATTACAAAGTGACAGTAATCAAAACATCATGGCATTGGCAGAAAAAACAGACACACAGACCCAATGAACTAAATTGAGAACCCAGAAATAAACCCACATGTATACGGGCAAATAACCTTTGGGAAAGGAGCCAAAAACATACAATGAAGAAATAAAAGGTTTTTCAATAAACAGTGCTGAGAAAATTGGAAAATCACATGTAAAAAAAATTAAACTTCTCTTTGTCACCAAGACAGATATTTTATAACTAGACATGTGTACCTTTTGATTACTTTCACCAATTTTGCCCACTTCAAGTGTTTGATGCATGTATTTATTAACAAAGAGCATAGTTTTATTTTTATTTTTCTATAAATAAAGTTTTTAAAGTATTTTCAGAAGTAAATGCCAATTATGGATCACTTTTGATACCTTGGGAAGAATTATTTTGAATGTGGGGCAATAAAAAAGCAGAGATACCAGGAAAGCTGTGCACCAATTTAAAGACAAAGATTAATAAAGTTTATTAAAAATATATGACACAATAATATGATGTCCATAAGAAATTCATTTAATATCTAATTATATAAGCTGGTTGAAGCTATATATTATGCAAAAAAATAATAAAAAGAAGTGAATGGGTATTTAATATCAGATAAAAATGTACTTCAGAACAAAGAAAATTTCCAGTAAAGGAAGCAACATGAATGACAATAAACAGGTCAATCTTCAAGAAGATATGACACACTTAAAATTGTATGCTCCGAACAGGAGACAATATATGAAGCAAAACTAATAGATCTTACAAGAGAAATCCACAATGATGTGAAAAGACTTGAACATCCATCTGTCGGAAATCACCAGACCAACTAGACAGAACGCAACAAGGTATAAAATATCTCATCAGAACCATCAGCTCATAGGAAGTGACATTTATAGGACATTCTACCCAACAACAGCAGAATACACATTTTTTTCAAGTGCTCATGGAACATATATGAAAATAAACCCTATCTTGGTGTATCAAACAAACAATTCTTAAAATTGTTAAGAAATGAAATCATAAAGCATATGTTGTCTAGTCATAATGTAATCAAACTGGAAATAACAGAAAGAAAAAAGAATAATTCTAAAACATTCAGAAGCAAAGGTAAAGAACATGAAGCGATAGCAATGATGTTATATAAAATAAAATAGAGAAAACTAATACAAACTATAAAAGAGCAATAATATTGAGAACTAAGAGAGCACCGATGAGCTGTGCGAAAACTCTAAGCTAAATAGCTTTTTTAAAAAAAATAAAATACTCTAAATTTTAGATCCAAAGAACTCACAAACATCCAAGCAGAAAAAACATGGAGGGGAAATCAAAACCAAGTTTTCATCCAGCTATAAATAGTAAGTGTTAAAGGCAGCCAGAGAATAAACAAACATGCAGAGGAACAAAGACAACTAGGATCACTATGAACACAGATGATCTCATCACATTAGCCAATTTCTGCCTAATATCTTCTAATACTTCGATACCAGCTCACCCTGGTGCCTAAAAACTCTCCTGCCTTTGGTTTCTGTGGAGTTGAGTTCAATCTCTCTCCCCTACTGAGGTGGTCTTGATTAAAGTCTTCCTTGACTATTAATTACACCCTGTGCAATTTTTCTCTGACATTACAACGATATATTTTTTTTTTAATTTTAAATCCTCACCAAAGATACGTTTATTGATTTTTAGAGTAGGGGAAGGGAGAGAGAGGGAGAGAGAGAGAGAGAGAGAGAGAGAGAGAGAGAGAGAGAGAGAGATTGAGAGAGAGAGAGAGAGAGAGAGAGAGAGAGAGAGACATCAATCAGCACTCAGACTGGGGATCGAAACTGCAACCTAGGTATGTGCCCTGAATGGGAATCAAATCCACAAGCTTTTGATGTGTGGAATGAAGCTCCAACCAACTGAGCCACACTGACAGGGCTACAACTATACACACACACACACACACACACACACACACACACACACACACACATATATATCTTTATTGATTTCAGGGAGAGGAAGGGATAGGGAGAGAGAGAGAGAAACATCAGTGATGAGAGAGTCATTGATCAGCTGCCTCATGCACACCCCCAACTGGGGATCAAGCCGGCAATCTGGGCGTGTGCCCTGACCAGGAATCATACCACGATCTCCTGGATCCTAGGTCAATGTTCAGCTGCTGAGCCACACCTGGTCGGGCTACAACAATATTTTTATAGCAGAGGAAAAACAAATGAAAAGTCAATTTGGATACACACTATAAATAAATAAATATGATATTAATATGGCCAATCTTGGTTAGTAGTTTCAATTTTTAAATGGGAGCTTTAGTAACATGTAATTTGCATTCTATAAAATTCATCTTTTTAAAGTCTACAAATCAGTCCTTTGGTACATTTTTTAAAAATATGTTTTTATTGATTTCAGAGAGAAGAAGGGAGAGGGAGATAGAGAGACATCAGTAATGAGAGAGAGTCACTGATTGTCTGCATCCTGCACACTCCCCACTGGGGACCAAGCCCACGACTCAGCCATATGTCCTGACTTGGAATTGAACCTCCTGGTTCATAGGTCAACACTCAACCACTGAGCCAGACAGCTGGGTTAATACATTTTTAATATATATATATGTACATATATATTTATTGATTTCAGAGGGAGAAAGTGAGAGGGAGAGAGACAGAAACATCAATGACGAGAGAGAATCACTGATAGGTTGTCTCCTGCATGCCCTTACAGGAGGTGTGTAGTGAACCTGTAACCCACCATGTGCCCTGACCCGAAATCAAACTGTGACCTCCAGGTTCATGGGTCAACGCTCAGCTACTGAGCCACACCAGCCAGGCAGTCTTTTAGTATACTTACAGAGTTGTGCAAACAACTAGTTTTAGGTGTTTTGATTACCCCAAAAGGAAACTCTATATCCTTTAGCAGTTGTTCCCAACTGCCCCCTCCCCAGTCACATATCTATAGATTTATGTATTCTGCACATTTCATATAAATAAAATTATGCCATATGTGGTATTTTGTGACTGACTTCTTTCACTTATTGTAATATTTTCAAGATTATTTATGTAACATGTATCAGTACTTAAACATCTTGTTTCTGAAAGATACAATACAGTATTAAAAATTATTTCACTAGATCTTGCATATTTTAGACACAAGTCTTTCTCATCTATTCTCATAGTGGAATGTCCCAAACTGTTTAAGTTGTATTTTAAATAAAGCAGGAGAAATTAAATTTTACCACTTAAGAGGCAGAAGGATAAAGTTACTCCAAGGCATGAGGAAAATGACTATACAAAGTTAGAACAAAAAAGAAAATTCATCTTATCACTATGTTCTTTCCAAGTACAGATCCTTTGTAACTATATGTCTAATTAATTAAACTATGCTTGTATTCAGATTCTGAATACTAGATTCAGATTTATTAAGGATTCAGATTAATTAATTAATTAGCTAAACTTAGATTCTGATTAATCTAAGCAGGTAGGGAGAAATGACAGATAGCTCTGTATACATCACCAATATCCAGTGACCCTCACACTTATGTGGTTCCCTCACACTTAAAAATGCCAGGAATTAGTGGCTTAAAAATAAATAGCAAGTCTTGAATTGAGGAAAATCAATATTTAACAGCAAGGATGTTTTTACAGCATTACAAACTTCTATGGATACTTTTCCATCTTCATCTTAATTAATATTTTTAGCATAATTAGACGAAGTGGCATGTTCCATTCATCTCATATTAAAATTGTCTTCTGTGTGCAATAGCAACAACCTAATTACTGTATACTATTGTTAGCAGGGTAACATGCCTCTCTTAGTACATAAAAATGGTTTCTGTGAATCAGCATAGTACTGCCATTTCATTAATTTCTAAAAAATTTCCAGACTTGTACTCTAATTATTCATTGTTCTCTTTTCTGTTGTAAATTGCTAAAATACAGAGCCCCAGATACCATATCACATCACAAGACATAGCTGTGAGTCTAATTTTTACAATTCCGTGTCTCCCTCACTCTGACCTTGGTTTGTGGCCAAAAATGGTCTTTCTGATTCTTTTTTTTTTTTCTTTTCACAAGGCAACCATGTCTTTAAAAATATTAATGTTCCATCTGGATGTTACTTCTACTTTCATCTATCACCTAGGTAACAAAAGAAGGTCCAGTGTTGTTTGATAAGGGTCGACAAAGATTAACTAGCTTAACTGATAGCACACGCCTGTTCACCTACATTAAAATGGCTTGTATTCAGAGTATCTTTTTTTTAAAAAATATATATCTTTATTGATTTCAGAGAGAGGAAAGGAGAGGGAGAGAGAGAGAGATAGAAACATCAATGATGAGAGTCATTGATCAGCTGCCCCCTGCACGCCCCCCACTGGGGATCGAGCCTGCAACCCGGGCATGAGCCCTGACCGGGAATCGAACCCCAATCTCCTGGACCCTAGGTCAATGCTCAACCGCTAGCCACACCCGGCCGGGCCAGAGTATCTAGAGTATTTTATTCTCAAATACAATGTTGTTGTAAGTTTAACAATTCAGATAATGGACCAAACAACTCATTGAAGCATCAGCTTGAAAATCAAATGTTAGAGCCTCAAATCTCAGAGCAGCTTTTAAGAGCAAAGGGGACAGAGAAGTTTCACAGCAGCTGCTTCTATGATTTTTTATGGCAGAGAAGTGAAAAGAAAAATCTTTCTCCTTTAAAAGCTCTTCTCCCTCAGCTTTGTAACACTGTATTCTTTTTTTCCTGCCCTCTCCATGCCCTCTATTGATCTCTCCCATGTTTTTTGTTTTTAGGTCTCCGGATGTCTTTTTTTAAAATTTATTTATTTTTCAATTACAATTGACATACAATGCTGTATTAGTTTCAGGTGTACAACACGGGGATCAGACATTTATATACCTTACCCTTCTGACACCTCGCATAGTCATTACGATATAATTGACTATATTTCCTGTGTTGTCCTGTGCATCCCCAGTGACTATTTTCCCCATGTTTCTTAATAGAAATAAAGGTACTTCCAGTCCTAGCCTGACTATATTTTCTAGTTGCTCAATGAATGCACACCTGGACTCATGTTCACTGTGCTGCGGCCAGACAAGTCACTCTTCCCAAACCTCTTCATTGAAGTTCCTTTTTTAAAATCTATCTAACACGCGATGGCATTTCTTATATAGTGCAAACTCTTCTAGTTGCCTTGGATTAGTCCATAATTCTCAAAGCAATTGTATGCAATATTTACTATTATTATCATCCCTGTCTTCTAGATAGGAAAATTAAAGCACACTTTCCCAACTCACTTTCCCAAGGTCATCAGTAGCATATGGTGAAATCAAGATTGAAATCCAGACTGTGTGGATCCACAGGATGTGTTTTGACTATTATTATATGCTGCCTGTCACTAGGGCAAGCGTCTTCCTTCCTATTCCAAATCTTACATTCATTGTTGAAGACATTGCTACCTTAATATTCTCGATACCCTCATCTTAAGGAGTATCGCTTTCATTTTACTTTACCATGCACTCTTATGGCCGATGATAGAATTTTTAATCACTCGGACTGGATCCACAGCGGACTGCAAATTCGGATACCCAGTATCTGAAACACAGACTCCTATGCTACATAATTTCCGTTGCTTCAATTCACTGCGTCTATACTTGACCTCACAGCAACTTTCATCTTTCCTGCCTTCACTTACTTCTCTTTCCAACTTATGTCACCCGCTTCTGTGGTCCATTACTTTACCCAATCTTTTGCCAACTGTAGCAAACTCCCCACAATACATCAATCATGTGGATAAATCGTATCCCTACTTTCTCTCTTAGTTACCCTGTTTGTATCTAAGTTGCTGAAAACATCAAATTGATTACAGTTCTATTTTATGTTTACATTTGTATCCAAGGGTTACATGTATTACCTTCAGCATAATGTATCCACTTTCTTATTGGATGACTCAAAAGCATCTCAAAAAAAAAGCATGTTTTGATTTTTAACTTGGCTTATTCTTTAAACTTAAATGCAGAGATGTCATATAATTGGAGACTCTAACATGTGGTCAAATACCCAACAGATGTCTCTCTTAGAAAATAAATCTAATTCCTTCTAATAACTGCTGATTGCTCTTGATGTAAAAACTTGAATCCTTGAGACCTTTTGTGAAAATTTAATTTCTATGAAAAATGTTTACAGACTTATGTGTAGATGCCTTCTTATCTTCTGTTAGATTTATACCCTTGAATTTTATATTTTTGATGCCATTGTACATGTCTTTTTTAGATTTAATTTTCCAACTTTGTCATGTTATGTAAAAATATATAAATATTTATGTTTACCTTGTACCTAGAAAACTTGCTACACTTGCTTATTAGTTATAATAACATCCATAGACTGTTTCAGATTTTAAATGTACAAAATAGTATTGTCTAAGAATAACAATATTTTCATGAATTTCTTTAGAATCCTGGTAGCTTTTGAATTTTCCTTGCCTACAAAATAATGTTGAATAGAAGCAGTGTCTTCTTGTCTCGTTTATATTACAGCTCACTTGAAAGCTATTCCTTTAAAGTGCAGCACTTGCTGTGGGCGTTTAGCCGATGTCCACTATCAGATTAAGGAACTTCTCCTTTTCCTAGTTTGCTAAGGTTATTTATCATGAATAGAAGTTGAATTTTATCAAATTATTTTTATGTATTTATTTTCCCCTTTTCTCTATTAATGTGTATCACACAAGTTGATTTACAAATGTTAAGCCAATTTTGCATTACTAAGTTAAATTTCATTTGCTCATGATATAATATCCTTTTAATATATTGCCAGACTTAGTTTGCTGATATTGTTTTAGCATTTTGGTATTTATATTCATAAATGAGACTGGCCTGATATTTGTTTTATGCTGATCCTTCTCAGGTTTTGGTATTAAGGTTGTTCTAACCTCATACAAACACTGGAATGCAGTCACGCTGCTTTATTCTCTTGAAAACTCTGTGTATTATTTGGAATTATTTTTCTTTACATACTTGGTAGAATTTGCCAATAAGACCAGCTGAATTTGAAGTTTCCTTTTTAGCAATGTTTTAAGATGATAATTCTTACAAGTTATAGGATTGAAAAAAAGAGAAGCAGTCCTTCAATCCATTCTCTTCTTTTACTGGGAGATTCATGAATAGAAAGACATGACAACCAGGAAACATGACAGTGATAGACCTCCTGGAAGACCAAACTCAGTCCTACTACATACATGAGGAACCCTGTATAAACCTACCCAACCTGCTAGCTTGACCTATGACCTGGAGAAATTTTGTTAATTTCATAATTAATTTTCCTTAATTGTATTAAGAATTAAACATTACTATTGTGTAAAAAAGTGAATTTCAAATTAAAGCAACATTTAGACACCACTGAATATCTACTGTAACTAAAATTCAAAAATCTGAAGACACCAACTGTTGATGGTGGAGAACAGAAGGAGCTGCCATTTACTGGCCAGTGGACATGTGAAATGACAGTCATTTTGGAGACAGTTCAGTCTTTTTTTTACAAAGTTAGTATAGTGTTACAATATTATCTAGAAATCATGGTTCCAAGTGTTTATCCAACTGCTTTGAAACTTAAGCCCACACAAAAGCCTTACGTGATTGTTTATAGCATTTTATTCATAATTAAGACAAACTGTAGTATCTACTACAATTATGAATGGATACAGAAATTAGTACATTTGCACAGTAGAATATTAGGTAGCGATAAAATGAAAATCAAGCCATGAACAGACACATGAATCTTAAATTCATTTTGCTAAGTGAAGGAAGCCAGTCTGAAATGCTTATATAGTGAATTATTCCAACAATATAACATTCTACAGAGGCAGTAAACTCAGTGGTTCCCGGGTCTTCAGAGGGAGACAAAGAGGGGAGAGAGAAAGAGCTGAATCATTGAAGCATAGGGAATATTTTAAGGCAGTGAAACTATTCTAAAGGTAATTGTGGAAACATGATTCTATGAATTTGTCAAAACCCACTGAACTTTACAGGAAAAAAAAAAAAAACTTAATGTATTCAAGTGTGAAATATTATCGAGCTGTCAAGAGAACCCCAGTCTGGTATGCAGACTGTGATAAATAATCTAACTGCATTACAAAGGTATAAAACAACCTCACTAATAAAGACAGGAAAATGTTGCTGACTTAGGTAACTTAGAAATGAGAAGAGTTGTAAAATTAAAGGCAAAACAAACTGTACATAAATACTTTTCTCTGGTTGATGAAGCTGTGTCCTCCTGGGATACAGGCAAAGAAACTGAAACCACTATCCATTTACACTGGGGAGTTTTTGTTGAATGAGTACAAAGTTTCAATTATACTAGATGAATAAGTTCTTGAGATCTAATGTACAACATAGTGCCTGTAGTAAACAATTGTGCACTTCAAAATTTATTAAGAGGGTAGGTCTCATGTTAAGTATTCTTACCACACGCATACCAAAATCTTACCCTAAAAACAAAGACATGTAAACTGTGGGAGGTGTTGAATATGGCTAGTATTCGTGTTTGTATATATCAAAACTTATCAAGTACGTACACAGTAATTATATGCCACTATTTGTACATCAATTACACCTCAATAAAACTGTTAAAATAATTAATTGATTATGAATGCATGGGAAAAAAGTCTCTGCCATCCCAGGATAGTCCAGAGAAAGCATATGCACAACAAGCTATAATGTTAATTTTACACTGTAAAGAGCAAGTGATCCAATACACTGAAAGTGCATAACATAAACATACATATTCTGGATGTATTAACTAGAGAAACAATGGGAGAATAAAAAAAGTATAGATAGGTAGATGTTTGGATAAGAATATGTTATTTCATTATATGTGAGCAACAGTATAGCAGCAATTTGGGCCACATAAAACAAACCAATTTTATTAAATTAAGTGAGAGTACCTGAAATTTCTGGAAACCTCAAATTCATTTAAAATAAATACATAAACTCTAGACAAATGTAGTTCTAGATCAAATGTAGAATCTCTTTGCAAAAGCATCTATTTATCACTAAAATGAAGAAATTGAGAATACTGAAGGTTGTGGTAAGGATTAGAAACTGCACATAAGGCACCCAGCACAGTGCTTTCAAGGTGTGTGCACAACATTTTACCTTTAGACATAATCTGATTAAAGTAATATTCTAATAAAGTGATTTTGGAAATGGTAATATAAAATGTATATTTGAGGAACTGTTTCAAAATATGGCCTTTTCTAATGCATTTTTAGTAAAATTAACAAATGAGAGAAAAACAGAGAAGATTGGTTTCTTATCAAAATACTATTCTCTTTTCATGCAAAAAACACCAAAAACATAGAAGGGCAGTAGAGGAAATAAAGAATCAATATGTTATCTCAGCAGATTGCCCATTAGTTACACTTTTCTAGTAGCATTTAATGTGGAACATCAGCAGATTTTTAAGTATCTTGGAGTAACTGCCAAAAAATCAGCAAAACCAAAGCTAAAACAAAGCAGAGACATGACAGAGTACCAAATTTAAACTAAGATAAAAAAGTTTAACATATTACAATGGGCAGTAAAAACAATTACTTTTTGTTTAGCATAACATCATGGCTTCTAAAGATGATTTGTAGAGTGCAAATGCCAACTACTGGGTCCAGACAAAAACCTCCATTTTCCGATCAATCAGTTGATCATAAACTGGTGATGCTTCTGCCTTTTAGAGGAAAATAAAACTGCTAATTTGGCTATTACTCTACTGCAAAGCAGCTGTGATCACAAACTACTGAGCACTGAAAATACTTCCTCCCAGACTCACATAAAACTTTCATATAAAAAATTTCCACAAAGCTAAATATGCATATTTTGTAATTTACTGAGATATATTTTGCATCATGCTGCTATATTCACCAACTTAGCAAGAAAAAACATCTTATCTTGGGACTTTTCTACTCATGAAGTATGTCACAATACTTAAATATAAGATATACCTTTTTATAATCAATATAGTTCATTTGAACTGATGTGGCAACCCTGGTGAGAAAAAATAAAAAGCATAGCTAATTGAAGACTTCCACAAGTGTCATCTCCCCAACTTCCATACAGCTTATACATTTGAATTTTATAGACCTTTCATGTTTTTAATGAATTTATAAATATTCCCATAGTTTTTAGATGTTCATATTTGAAATAAAGCTCAAGGATATTAAGAATATTTATGGTTTGAAAAGGAACTAGAAAAAAATACCCAAAGTGAATAGAAGAAATGAAATAATAAAGATTACACCAGAAATAAACAATATAGAGGCTCCAAATAAAAAAACAACAACACACACACAAAAACATCAGAAATGAAAGAGAATTAACAATTGACACCAAAGAAATACACAGGACAGTAAGAAAATATTACAAACATGACAAAGAGAGGAAAATATAAGCTAGTATCTCTGATGAACATAGATGCTAAAATTCTCAACAAAATATTAGCAAAAGAGATTTAGCAGTGCATTAAAAAGATCATATAGCATGATGAAATGGGATTTATTCTGCAATGCAAGGTCAGTGGGGGACACAAAGCAAGTCCCTACAAGTTCAAGAAGATTGAAATCATATCAAGCATCTCAGATCACAATGGCATGAAATTAGAAATCAACTACAGTAAAAACACTCAAAAACTTTCAAACACATGGAGGCTAAATAGCATGTTATTAAACAAAGATTGGGTTACCAATAAGATCAAGAAAGATATAAAAACTTCCTGAAAACAAATGAAAATGAACACACAACAACCCAAAATCTAGGGGACACAGTGAAAGCAGTCCTAAGAGGGAAGTTCATAGCACTATAGGCCTACATCAGAAATCAAGAAAAATTTTTGGTAAACTAACCCTACAATTTAAAGAATTAGAAAGCTCCCCTGTGAGGCCATCAGGATGAGGGTTTTTGTTTGCTGGGAGTTTTTTTATTACTGCTTTGTTTTCATCGGTTGTTATTAGCCTGCTTGAGTTTTCTGATTCTTCCTGATTCAGTTTTACATGATCTCACTCATATATGGAATCTAATAAACAAAAGAGACTGAGGAACAAAATAGATCCAGAGACAAAGAAGTATGGATCAGACTGATGGATCTCAGTGGGAAGGCAGGGGTGGAGGAGTGGGTGGGGAGGGATTAATCAAAGAACTTATATGCATAACCCATGGACACAGACAATAGTCCTGGGGGAGTGGATGCAGGGTGGAGGGGATCAATTGGGGAAGAAATAGGGTGATATCTGTAATACTTTCAACAAAAAAATACAAATTAAAAAAAAAGACAATTCCATTCTCAATTGCTTCAAAAAGAATAAAATATCTCGTAATCAATTTAACCAACGATGTAAAAGACCTATACTCAAAAAGTTATAAGACAATTTTTCCATTAATTTTTTTTGTCTTTGTGTGTAATTATTGTCAAAATCTCTAGATAATTACAAAAAATAATCAACAATAGAAATAACAGTAAAAGTTTTTATGTATTACCACCATTGCTGTAAATTTATTTGTCATATTTATCAATACAACACCCTCATGAGGTAGATACTATGAACAGAGGTGTCTATTGAGTTTGTTATATAAATCAGGAATAAAGAGGTTGGGTAACATTACTGTCATTTTTTTCACCTGACTTCGTTTTTACTACAGAGATTCAGTTTTTTGTTGATTTTTTTTACAATGTAATCATCAACATGCTCTACTGTCTTATTTTATATCCAAGTGTATGTTTTGCAGCTTTGTGAGGGAGTTTTAATACCACTTTATTGTGGGCCATATTTTTTACTCCATATTGATTCAGCTGCCCATCCCCTGCAAGATATAAACAAAAGCTATGTTTCTTCCTAAAGGAGGTAACACTCTAATGTTACTCACTATACAATAAAAAAATAACATCAATATTAATATTACTTGAAGAAAATAATTTAATAAATTTTATCTTCATTTAATTCCTTTGTGGCACCTGCAGCAACAAAAAGAAAATGGGTGCTAGGTTCTCCGTATTATTTAGTCTTTAACATAATCCTATGACATCGAGTTCTGTAATTAAAGAAATAGAAGAGCATCTAAATAAAGTAACATTCCAATAGACAGTAAAAGAATTAGGTGGCACAGCAGTATTTCCAACTAACATTGTCTGACATTAAGACATGTCTTTTTTCTACTACAATATAGAACATGGGAGTGATAACATCTAGTTAGTAAAATGATATTAAATGAAATAAAGTATGTTAAAAACTGATATGTTGTAGATACAATATACATAAGATGTTAATTAGGCTTACACTGACAGGTTTGTTTGTCCAAATAACCCAAAGTTAGATTAAACAAGCTCCTAACCCCAATGTTGTTCAAGGGTAAACTATAGTTAATAAAAAGTTTAATAATCAAGAGAACATGGATTTAATAATATATACTAATATTCAGGCTAGATATACCAATAAGTCAAAATGGATAATCCAGAAATATGCTCATATTTATGGTTATCATCAATAAATCAACAAACAAAAACGTTGGCAAGAATGTGGAGAAATGGGAACCCTTGTGCACTGTTGGTGGGCATGCAGGTTGGTGCAGCCACTGTGGAGAGCAGTATGCAGTTACCTCAAAAAATTAAAAATGGAACAGCCTTATGATCTAGTGATTCCTCTTCTGGGAATTTATCTGAAAATACTCAAAACACTAATTCAAAATAATATATGCACCCCTATGTTCATTGCAACATTATATACCATAGCTAAGATTTGGAAGTAGCCCAAGTGCCCATCAGTAGAAGAGTGGATAAAAAAGCTGTGGGATATTTGCACAATGGAATATTACTCTGCTGTAAAAAGGAAGAAAACTATACCCTTTTCCATAGCATGGATGGACCTGGAGAACATTATGCTAAGTGAAATATACCTCTCAGAGAAAGACAAGTACCATAGATTTCACTCACATGTGTAATTTAAGAAACAAGCTGAACTACCAAACAAAATAGAGACAGACTCATAGATAGCAGGCAGATAGATGGGGTGGGGGAGGGGAGCACAAAAGGAAAAAAGAGGGAACTCATGGACATGTACAACACTGTGGTGATTGTGGGGGTGGAGGGGGAATGAGTGGAGGTGGAAGAGGGCATAGAGGGGGTAACTGGTGATGGGAAAAAATTTTAAATTAAAAATAAAAATGTCAAGTAAATTTTGACAAAGATGCCAAGGTAATTCAATGGGAAAGGAAGTGTTAGTATTAAAACAGAAGTTGCTAAATACTACATATACATTTTTGTGCATCAACATTTTATTCAGAAATCTAAATCTGTATGTATAATTTTATTGGTCTATGCCATAAATCTTTATACATGAATAAAACCTTGCTACAAACAAAATTATAAAATACTACAAACCTACATACAATAACAAAGTGTGAAAACATTAATGCACATCTTTATTATTTGGAGGATAGTCATGTTAGAACATGGAGGCCATACATAAAGTAAATCCAGTTTTCTTCATAATTTCATGAGACAGGCAGTAGTAGTATTTTCATTTGAAAAATAAGGAACACTTAGGCAGGGGCCTTTTAATGATTTGTATAAATTCATACTTTTTTTATGAGGATATACATGTTTTAAATGAATGAACTTCAAAACTTACTACACAATATATACAACATAACTAAACATTGATATGACCTAAATTAAGAGCTAAAATTAATAAACTTCAAAACTTAATTCACATCATATACACAATATAACTGAATGTAAACCTTGATCTAAATTAAGAGCTAAGAAAAGGATAATAGGAGAAAATCTATGTGATGTTGTGTTGGGCAAAACTTTATCAGATATAAAAACAACCATGACATTTAAAATATAAATTGTATTTCATTAGACACTTAAAATTATTTTTACTCAAAAGACTTTTAAGAAAATGAAAGGGCGAGCCACAGATGGAGAGGAATATTTGTTACTCCTATGCTGACCAAATACTTCTATCCAAAACAAAATGAAAAAAACAGGAAAAATTTGAATAAACATTTAAAAAATATACATGCATAAAATGTGTATATGATTAGTAATTAAGTAAACATATATTAAAGCCACAATGAGATATTGCTGCACATGAATATTAATGGCTAAAATGAAAATATGAAGTGGTGGCAAAGATATGGAGGCAAAGTGGTGGCAAAGATATGGAGTTGAAACTTGAATATATTGGTATTAGGAATGAAAAAACTGTAGGAAATTTGGAAAATTTTGCTTATAATACTTCTTTCTCTCAACTTTACTGAGGTGTAACTGACAGATAAATCGGTAATATAAAGTGATAATTCCATATACGTTAGGAAAAGACTCCCCCTGTCTGGTTAAATAACACATGTGTCATGCATCACCTCAAATGTTTATCTTTTGTCTTTGGGAGAACACTTAAGCTCTATTCTCTTAGAAGATTTCAGTTATACAATCCAGTATTATCAACTATAGTCACCATGCTAAATATTAGCTTATCAGACCTTATTCCTCATCTTATAACTAAAAGTTTGGAAAACACTTTTACCTTCCTCTCCCTGTTAGCTCAGCCCTCAGCCCCTCAACTGCACAATCCAGCCTCTGCCTGAGTCTTAGACAAAAGCCCCCCAGGAAGACAGGCTCTGAAAGACCCAGCTCTGCGCAGCACTCTGATCCCATTGTGGGACTGAACTCAGCAAGCCAGGGCCACAGGGAGTGAAAGGATGGGTCCAGGGATTCAACAGGTGTGGGAGTTTCCAGCTGTGTACATGAGGTGGGGAAGAATTGCCCCTATTCCAAAGCTACACAGCTCAATTACTGTCTGAGTCTCTGCCAAGAGCTTCTACAGAAAAAGAATGCCCCAAAGGTCCTCGTTGGATACAGCCAGCAGACCTTTTTTCAGGACTCAAGTTCAGCACTGGGGTGTCACCAGTAGCAGGAGGGCCAGTTAGTGCACTCCCCAGGCTGATGCTGTAACAATAGGAGTGCTTGACCTTGGGATGATGGCATCCAGGTGTCTAGCTGATTTGCTTCTCTCCTGCACGGATTGAACCTTTGCTGATTTTCAATGCCAGATGCTATGTAGGCTCATCTTCCTGACTCTGGTGTTCTGGTTTCTGGATCCTTACTTGGGGTTGAGACCCCATGCTCCTGAGGGGTAGACTTTGGCTGCCCAGATACTCCACAGCTTCTCAGCTGCTGCATGTGGGTGCAGGGGCCAGTCCTCTCTACATCTCTGCCTTTCTTACCAGTCTCTATGTGGCTTCTTCGATAAATTATTGGTTATAATACTTCTGTTCAGCTTGTCTTCAGTTGTTTATTCAGGTTGATTGCTCTATAATGTAGCTGTAAATCCGATTTGGCACCGGGAGGTGTGAGTGTAGCATCCACCTACTCTGCAGCTCTCTTGGAATCTCCTCTCTGGCTTATTTCTCTTATCATAATGCCCTTGAGGTTCATCCATACTCTCCTAAATGGCAGAATTTCAGAATTTCCTTTGTTAAAAACTGAAATATATATATGTGTGTGTGTTTATATATAATGGCATTTTCTTTATCCATTCATTTGTTAATGGACATTCCAGTTGTTTCCATACCTTAGCTAATGTGAATAATGTTACAATAAAAATGAGAGTACAGATATCTTCCAAGATTTTATTTCCTTGGATATATATGACACCTTTCATAAATATATAACTTCTAGATTATGTAACGTAGTTATCTTCATTTTATTCTGCCTCACTTCAGATACACTGGGAACCTTTGAAGAGTGCTTTTCCCTTTTCCCTTATGTGCTTCTGTATTTTATGACTCTTACCATAAGTGCTTTTCTTCTTTATCTCTAGTATATATACCGATCCTTCATGGATATACATAAATATTATTTAGTCAAAGCTTTTATCTCTTCTTGTCTAGAGATGCTGCCTTGATGTGAAAACTATTTCTCCTTTGTCTTCTTTCAGTATTTTTATAGCAGATTGCACTTCATCATGTTCTTTCCTTCCCAGAGAGATTGAATACATGCCAAGGGCAAAGAGCATGACTTACTCCTCTTTGACTTTTTCTTAATGCCTTTCACATTGCTGACACATAATAGTGTTCCATAAATATCTACTGAATAATTAAACATGATGACTTATTTGACTGCCTTGTTATTGTCTAACTATACAGCCATTTTGTACATCCTGTAAGGAGAAATGAATGAGCAAAGACACATTCAATATTTTTACTAGCCTTTTAAAGGTACCAGGACACTATGTAGTAAATCAACTCACTGAAGAGAAAGAGTTAATACAGTTTAGAAAAGTTAAATTTAGCATTTTCCATTAGAAGAATCAGATCATCAATGACTTTTGGAAATTCTCTTTCTGGCTATAATTGAAGATTATTTCACTTAGAATATTCTATACAACAATTTTAAATTGGAATGATATTTTTGTTAAACAAATTAAAAATATAATTTTATAGACTAAACAGTTTTTAACATATTATAATGAAATATATTATAACATGGAAACTTCTCTATACCATAGTTATTTTACAAAATATTAAAAGCTAAATTCACACAAATCACAAGACAACTGAGCTTGATTATAAAATAGTAAAATAATTTGTGATTATAAAACATCTAGAAGAGGAAATATTTATTAAAATGTGCTTGAAAAGAAAATAAATTTTATTTAATTATTTTGCTTATTTATTAAAGATAGGTAACTATACCTTCTACTTATCACTTGGACTAAGCATTGGTGATCATGAAAAAGTCAGAAATAGATTTTGTCTTTATAAAGATAAAGCTTTAAGAAAATAAACAAATACATTATAAAAAATCACTCAAAAATATTTTAAATAACAAATGTTGATTTTGAATTGTAAAAACCCTTCTTTCTTAAAATGAAGTCTTACCTTAGAACATAGAACATAGAGACAAACACTATAAATCATTTAATAACGTCCATCTTTATATTTTATAAATTTCGGTAAATTGTCTAAAGGCACAAATTGCCTTGGTGTAAACACTGTAAACCAAACCAGCACTTTGTTGTTGTTGGTGGTGGTGGTCTTGTTTTTATAATAATTTATTTTTTCCTAGTGTAAAGTACAGGGTGTCCAAAAAATGTATACACTCAATGTAGATTCTATTACATTTTGAAAATAAAATGTATTTTAATAAACCCTGCCTTTATAATTATTCAAAGCTTATATACTATTTTGGGGAAACACTGTATTTTTTAATCAGGTGAAGAAAAACAATACCTGCATATGACATTTTCTTTCCAACTCCATTAGCTGATAAAGTTATTCTTAATGTTAATTTATAACTTACGCCAACCCATATGTTCTTATCATAAATTTAATATTACTTCCCCAACATATAAATGTTATATATCTTGGGAATCCAGCCATTGATTATCTCTAACAATCAAGAAATATGAGTGTCAACTTTACATGTCTCTAGTGCTCACCAACATTTATTAATCATGATAGCATAGAAAAGCTCACTGACTATAATTTTTATAAAAATAAATGTATAAGAATAATTGAAAACCACATACAATCTCCTTGAACACAGGTACAGTCACTCATTTTGAATGAATTCATATTATTTAACTAACATTTATTCATAATATATACCTAGTTCTGTACTAAATATCAGGCAAGTTTTAGTGGAAAGAATTAATCCTTTCCTTCACCAGAGTTTATGTCCTAATGGTGCCATACCTGTTAAATACTTCATAAACAAACTTACCATTTTCCACTCATGTCTATTTTTGTTTTATTTTCAGTTGGAATCAAATACATAAACTGATTTAGACGATCTTTACAATGTTAAACTGTAATTGACAATCCATTATCAACAACCCTGTCCGTGTCTGAATATTTTCTTAGATAAATTGTCTTCTCCATACTTAAAAAAGTTGCTTAGGTAATTAGAAAAATCATTTGGGTCTTTTAAAACCAACTCAGTAATCTACCTGTTTTTTTCACTAAGGTCTTTTCTTTCTTATTTCAAAATTTCTCTGCCATTCTAAAACTTCCCATCTGACCTACCTTTTTCTTAGCACACAAAGCAGAAACAATCAGATAAGGACTTCTTCCATTTCCTTCCACCCAAATAGTCGCTTACCTACATCCACACCTGTATTTTTAGATATCTCCCTTACAACTGAAAAGCTGATTTAGCTCATTTCTAAGGCTAATAGTTTTAATATCCAATATTCTATTACATTAGGCTTTTCAGTGAGGATAAGTTTATTTATTATTCATGATCTCTCTTTTTTTAACCTCTAACTTCTTACTGGATTTTCCTCATTATATTTTGCTCATCTCCTATAGACAAACTTTCATAAGGGTTATCAAAAACTAACTTCCCTTTTTTTTTTTTTTTTGTAATAACCTTGATATTTATTGAGTTTACTACATTCCCAGCATTGTACAAAGCACTTGATTTACCTAATCATCGTAAACCCTTGATATACATGCTATTATTAATCTAATTACAGACGAGGAATCAAAGGCATAAAGAGAATAAGTAATTTGCCTATCCAAAAAACCCACAAATCTCTTCATTTAAACTGCTTTCTCTAATGGGCTTGGCAATGAATTCTGGATGTCTTATAGCATTCTTTCAGCCTGTAATGGCTAACCTCTTTTCTTTTTTAATATATCTTTATTGATTTCAGAGAGAGGAAGGGAGCGGAAGAGAGAGAGAAACATCAATGATGAGAGAGTCATTGATGGGCTGCCGGCTGCCTCCTGCACGCCCCCCACTGGGATTAAACAGCCAACCCAGGCGTGTGCCCTGATGGGGAATTGAACCCCAATCTCTTGGATCCTAGGTCGATGCTCAACCCCTGAGCCACACCTGCCAGGCTAACCTCTTTTCTTGCTCAACTCTTCAAACTACTGCAATTTGCCTTCCATTTGCATACTACACTAAAATTTTTCTGGCAAAAACCTTCTACTAGTTCTCTTTTGCTAAAAGTAATGAAAATTCTGGTTTCTTTCCTCAAAATATAATGTGTAGTAGCTGGGAAGCTAGCACCAGAAACCGGCACCAGTTCCAGAGCATCTAAAACAAGATTGAAAATATGGAAAAATTAATGAATACTTCAGTCCTTGAGAGTAACAGACAGAAGTGTGATTTTTTATTTTCTTCTTGCTTTCACTTTTTAACTTTTATATGGCAATATATACCCTGGCACATTCAAGGTAATGGGATAGAGAGTTAATACACTTTTATAGGAGTAAGTAAAAATAAATTTAATTACAATGTAAACTAAGAATTTATGATCTTAAAAAAAATAATTTTCAATATTTGTTACCCTGTTAGCACAGTGACTTAACAAAGCCTGTTCTCTGGAATTATTCTTTTCTACCCTAAGCGCTATGAGTTGTAACACTGTCATCAATTTTTCAGTATCTAATAAAATTATTCTCTGTAGAGAATTACAGATCTTTAGAGAATAGCTCAGATTTAATATGTAGGACAGGGAAAACTGACATGAGCTGTGAATGATATTTAAAAAGAAAAAACTATAGAAAATGAGTTCCTCGTCACACTTAGTGATTTGAACCCATTGATTCCTGGATGCTTACATTAGGGAGGAGGGAGTGCCAATCATAATACAAGTAGGCATTTTTATAATTAATGGATAGGGGAATTGCAAATGTTTTCCCTCAGTGTCTATTTGTCCCCTCATTCTCTTAATGTATTTTGCAGAACAAAAGTTTTAACAAGCAAAATTTATCATATTTTTCTTTCTTTGCTTTACAAATTTGCTTTACTAATTACATTAGCTATAATTCTGTTTTTTCTGTTGCTCTTCAGTTCCACAAGTGTTTCAGTTTTGCTTAATTTTAAAGCTTTGATGTTAGATGCATATGCATTTTGAAATTTTATTTCTTCCTGTTTATTTGACCATTACATTTTATTTTGTGTCCCTATTTAACTCTGGTAATATGCCTCTATTTCATTTTTATACTATCTGATACTAACATAGGAAATTCAGACTCTTTTTAATTAGCGTTTATGTGGTATAGCATTTTTTATTATTTTACCCTTAACCTACTAATATCATTATATTTAAAGCAAGTTTCTTAAGACAGTATATAGTTGGGTCTTTTGTAAATCTACTATTACAATATTTTATTTTAAAAAAGCTTTTTAAGACATTCATATTTAATATAATTATTGATATGCTTGCGATTAGCTTTATGTTTTCATTAGACGTTTTTCCTGCTTTTTTCCTTCTGTTTTTTTCACTTATGAGTTTTTTTTGTGTAATTTGAACATTTCTTAGGCATGTTTTAAAAGTTTCGATAAAGCAGGAAGAGATACAATAAAGCCAAGTAAAATGATTGAGAGTAACAGGACTAAGGAATATAAATCTTAGGCATATTTTACCAAGAAAAAAACAGTGAAAATAAGATTTGGCAAAAATATTTGAAATTATGAAAGTCTTGGCAAAGTAGACATGTTTTCAGAAAATTCTAGAATATTAGATTGTGGGTACTTCCCTTAAGTTTGAAAAGTTAAAATGTTCAACAAAATCCTACCTTGTGTAAACTTTACTCTGGCCTCCTTTTTTCACCACATCATGCATCCAGAATACCACTCACAGAAACAAGCTCATTCTCTTCTACATGTAACTAACTATTCTATTAAATATACTCATGGCAACATTCCAAATGCAATGAAAAGATCTATCAAATTAAAGAAAAAAAATGGTGGAAAGTTGGGCTTTCCATGCCGTTAAATTTTACCTAATTCACTCAGGGTTATTTTCACTTGCAAAGGCACTGTTCTGAATGAAATCTGGTTGTATAGATTACAAACACAATTTCTACCAAAATATTTATTACTGCAGAATATAAAACAGCATAAGATAATAAGGGTGATTTATGAAATGCTCATTAAAAGAAGATTACATCCCTGGCCAGCGTCACTCACCAGTTGAGCATCGACCTAGGATCCAGGAGATAGAGATTCGATTCCCGGTCAGGGCGCATGCCCGGGTTGCGGGCTTGATCCCCAGTGAGGGGCGTGCAGGAGGCAGCTGATCAATGATGACTCTCTCATAATTGCTGTTTCTATCTCTCTCTCCCTCTCCCTTCCTCTCTCTAAAATCAATAAAGACATATTTTTAAAAAAGAGATTATATCAAATTTTGACTTTAACCTTGTGTCCATGCACACTGGAAAAATGATCATACCATACCTCCTTATGAACCTTCCTTAGGCCAGAGGAAAGTATGACTGATTTTTTTGATGCATGGTGAAAAATAAATATAACATATATTTGTCATGTGACCATTTTAAATTATACAATTTAATGGCATTTTGTTCACTGACAAGGTTGTGCAACCATCACCCCTATATGGTTCCAGAATATTTCTCTCACTCTAAAAGCAAACACTGTACCCATTAAGAAGTCACTCCCCATTTCTCCCCTCCCACAGCCCTATGCAATGACTAATTTGCTATCTTTCTCTGTGGATTTGACTATTCTGAGTATTTCATAGGAATGGAATCACATAATATGTGGCCTTTTGAGTCTTCATTCTTTCACAAAGCATAATGTTTATGTTATGTACGTCCTGTGGAAATGAATACTTGACCATGTTCATTGGCAAATAACTTGAGGGAAATGTGTAGGTATGTTTTTGTGTTTTTGTTTTTCTTTTTACCTTTTGGCTGATGTGGGTAGTTTTCTTATTCACATATATGTACTAGTTTTGTCTTGATCACCTGTTTTCAGTTCATTTGGATATATACTGAGTAGTGGAACCCTTGAAATATATGGTAATTTTATCTTTACCTTATTAAGTAACCACAAACTGCTTTCCTTAGTGAATTTACCACTTTATAGTTATACTAGAAATGTATGTTCATTGGTTCCTTGAATCTGAAGACAAGGCTAGCCTGAAAAATAAAAGAGGTATCAGCCAAACTGAACTAATATCTATTAGTGATATAATGATAACATAATTTTATTATTCAGGAATCTTCTGGAAAGTAAAGTTAATTATAAGCCCTTACAACCTGGAATGCAAATGGTGAAAAGGGATGAAAGTATATTTTGTCACATATTATGTACAATTTTGGTGACTTAGGCATTCTGATATATGGGAAAAGGCAGTAAATGGTCTTATCACTTTCCACTGGAGTATCAAAAGAGATAACATCCACAGACAAGGAAGCATATGGAGCCTCTCTTTCTCTCCCCGTGTGGTGAAAGGATGGCAAAGTTACACTAAAAAATAAATGTATTTCAACTTTTTTTAAAACTATGTTTTTGATGATTTTTTAGAGAGAAAGGGAGAGGGAGAAGGGAGAGAGAGAGAAACAGATGCAAGAGAAACATCCACTGGCTGCCTCACGCATGCCCCCTACTGGGGATTCGGGGGGCAACCCAGGCATGTGCCTTGACCAGGAACCGAACCAGTGACCTCTTGGCTTATGGGTCAATGCTCAACCCCTGAGCCACACTGGCTGGGTTCAACTTTTTGACAGTATTCTCTTAATTATCTTCCCAAGTATCTCTTGCCTATTTTGTGTTGTGAGAGATATTAATTAGATACAGTCCTGATCGGCTGCCTCTTGCATGCCCTCAGCTGGGGATCGAGCTCGCAACCCTGGCATGTGCCCTCACCAGGAATTGAATCATGATCTCTTGGATTCCAGGTTGATGCTCAACCTCTGAGCCATGCCCTCCCAGGCGTGACTATCCTTTTAGAATTTTCTTATCCATAAAAAAGACATTTTGATTTCATCAGATATGTTTCCCTGAACATAAGTTATCATATCATCCTAAATTGCCTAAACTATTAATGAAAATATGGCAATTTGTTTTGATTTGTTAACATACGAAATGCAAATGCTTGGATAGATTTCTCATCAAATTTGGAGGTAATGTTTCAGTTGATCTAACTTTAAGTATAAAATTTAGAATGCATGAAATCACTTTGACAAACCTTACAGACCTAGGCAGTCACCAACAAAGAAGAAAATCCAGGTACACTAGGAGATGTATTTGAATGCAAACTAGGAAAGACAAGAGTTACAGGGAGATTTCATTGAAAACAAAGTAAAAATTATTTTAAATATTAAAAGAAATTGAATAGGCTGACACATGGCATTGCAGACTTGATTTGTGGTCAAGTTGATTCCCACCGAGCACCTTTGTTACATGTTCCAGAGTGAACCTACTCTGGCATTTATGGCATTTACAGCATTGATATTCACTTGAACAAAGCAGGGTAGAAAGGTAGCTACATATTATCTTAAAACTATTAATTAGCTATTTTCAAATAGTCACTTTAAAACATATCATCTGGGGATACTAGAGAAGGAAAATACAGAGTTAAAAAAAGGAGCAAATGTGAAATACTTAGAGTAACGGAGTGGCAAAAATATTGTCTGATGCCTCCTTATCATTTTCTGATATTAGTGCAAATTGTGTAAATTTTAAGGACTAAATTTTAAGGACTAATCTTAATTGATTTGCTTTAAAGATGGTATTTGTATTACCACAATATAAATAAAACGTTTGTGTGTGTTTTAACAGAAATTTTGCACTCACCTTGTGCCTCTATAACTAAGATTGCACAGGATGTGTCACAAAATATATATAGCTCCAACTTCCCAGAGATGCTGTGCTTACTTCCTTGCTTTAATGACTATTTCACTTTCAAATGGATTTATTAACAGAAACGAGTGCACTCTAAACAGATGGTTGTCAGAAATCTGCTTACTTCAATAAAATAATTGAGAGTTAACAAACATTTGCAGCTTGGTGTGGTATAAAGCAGCACTGCATTAAGTTGCCATAAGGAATGAAGCACATAGAACATTTTATAAAGATAACCCATGTTTATGTAGTTTTGATTTCAGTAATATTAAGTACATAAAGTGGCTGTGCAAATGACTAACCAAAAACTATAAATAATATTCATTAAACAACATCTATAATCTTCAAAGCTTACATAAACACTGCTGAAACCCTCTAAAAATAGGATCAGCTGCAGCCAAAATGGGGAGAGATTAATTGTAGTTTTTACTCCAAAACATAATAAGCCAATGTCTTATATTTATGATCAGTCTCCTTTAAAACTTTCCCCCAAACCTGCTGTAGCATAAAGTAAATAACTTTGAGAATATACAAAATATCTCGCTGTAATAAAAAGTGTCAGATAAAATGCAATATTAATCTTTCCATACCATATTAAAATTCTGTGTAGCTAGTAGCATGTCATTGCAGCATATGAAGGTAAGACATTATGATGAAGATAAAGCAGAGCTAGACAAACTTAACATTTAGTGGGTACAATTTAAAGTTGGGAGTTTTGCTTTAAGTGCTAAAGAAAATTAAAGAAGAAACTAAGAAAAATAATGCAAAGAAAAGAGTGTGATGTTTCCGCTTCCAAGAATGCATGATCATCCTTTACTAAAAGAGAGATATATTGTTCATTGTATGATTCTGTGATTTATTCTAGATTTACTTACCTAAACCCTAATTTAGTTTAGCTCACAGGGATCAGATAGATTATAGATAGATGATATTGATAGATGATGATAGATGATAGATTAGATAGATAGATAGATGATAGATGATAGATAGATAGATGATAGATGATAGATAGATAGATAGATGATAGATAGATAGATAGATAGATAGATAGATAGATAGATGATAGATAGATGATGATAGATAGATGATAGATAGATAGATAGATAGATAGATAGATAGATAGATAGATAGATAGATAGATGATAGATAGATAGATAGATGATAGATGATATAGATAGATAGATGATAGATAGATAGATAGATAGATAGATAGATAGATAGATAGATGATAGATAGATAGATAGATAGATAGATAGATAGATGATAGATGATAGAGAGATGATAGATAGATAGATATAAATAGATAGATAGATGATAGATAGATGATAGATAGATAGATGATAGAGATAGATAGATAGATGATAGATGATAGAGAGATGATAGATAGATAGATATAAATAGATAGATAGATGATAGATAGATAATAGATGACAGATAGATGATAGATAGATAGATAGATAGATGATAGATAGATGATAGATAAATAGATAGATGATAGATAGATATAGATAGATATAGATAGATGATAGATAGATGATAGATAGATGATGATAGATAGATAGATGATAGATAGATATAGATAGATAGATGATAGATAGATAGATGATAGATAGATAGATAGATAGATAGATAGATAGATAGATAGATGATAGATAGATAGATAGATAGATGATAGATAGATAGATGATAGATAGATAGATAGATGATAGATAGATAGATAGATAGATAGATAGATAGATAGATAGATAGATAGATAGATAGATAGATAGATAGATAGATGATAGATAGATAGATATAGATAGATAGATGATAGATAGATAGGTAGGTAGATGATAGATAGATATAGATGATAGATAGATATAGATAGATAGATGATAGATAGATAGGTAGGTAGATGATAGATAGATATAGATGATAGATAGATGATAGATAGATAGATGATAGATAGATAGATAGATAGATAGATAGATAGATAGATAGATAGATAGATAGATGATAGATAGATGATAGATAGATAGATGATAGATAGATAGATAGATAGATAGATAGATAGATAGATAGATAGATAGATAGATAGATGATAGATAGATGATAGATAGATAGATGATAGATAGATAGATAGATAGATAGATAGATAGATAGATAGATAGATAGATAGATAGATAGATAGATAGATGATAGATAGATGATAGATAGATAGATGATAGATAGATAGATAGATAGATAGATGATAGATAGATGATAGATAGATAGATAGATAGATAGATAGATAGATAGATAGATGATAGATAGATGATAGATAGATAGATAGATAGATAGATAGATAGATAGATAGATAGATAGATAGATGATAGATAGATGATAGATAGATATAGATAGATGATAGATAGTTGATAGATAGATGATAGATGATAGATAGATGATAGATAGATATAGATAGGTAGATGATAGATGATAGATAGATAGATAGATAGATGATAGATAATAGATAGATATAGATGATAGATAGATAATAGGTATATAATAGATATAGGTAGACATATCTATATTTACTTGTTTTTAGTTAGCATTATCAATAATTTAAAATGCTCCCATTAGACTGTAAGATACATTAGATTGCTGTATTCACACTTATACTAGTTCTTCAAAAAAAGTTAAGGTGCATGAGTAAGTCAGTGGAAAACACAGGGAACAATCTTAATGCATATATATTTGAAACATAATTTATGAAATTTATTTTTTGCTATAAGGAAAAAAAATTGGAAAAATAAATTATTTTACTCAAATTGGATTCCAGAATTACTTTGTGTTTTATAACTTATAATAGCAAATTAGTCTAAATCCTTAAAAGCATTATCTGGTAACTAAACTGACCCTGTTAAAAACAGCATTAATAGTTTTTCTTTTCCGTGTTTTAAATAGCATGAAGGAATGCAGCTAATTTGAAAAGCTGAACTATCTGTTGGTGATTGATTTCAATATTAATTCCAAAATATCAATAAGAGGATCTGATCTTGAGAAGGTAGTTCGAGGACTTTGTCAAAATCAGTTGGTGCTTTAACTGATTTTGTTTCAAAATGTTAGAAAATAATTTTTTCAAAGTAATAACTAATAATTACAAAATCTAATATTTCCTATTTGCTCATCTACCCTCTTGGTATCCATTTTGTATTTTACTAGGAGGGACATAGAGTGTCAAGGAAACTGGAGAGCCCAGCCACAGTGACCTTATCTGAGTGAAACGGGCAGAACAGCGCTCTACCCCTGCTGCCAGTCACAGTTACAGTCAGTCCCCTTTACCTGTGGAAATGTGCACTTGCCTGGAAGGATGATCACAGGGTTAATGTGGTTAGAAAAATGATAGATACATTCTCTGAAAGACGGTTTACAAATAATAAAAATAATAAAAACTAAATAATAAAAATTCTATTTGGGTTGCAAAAACTAAAATTTCTCCTTGTCTTTGAGCTAATTGATGGAGTACTGTGATAGAACAGAGACCTACAGAAATCGATCTTTAATAGCATTCTCTCTTT
This sequence comes from Miniopterus schreibersii, assembly GCF_964146895.1. Taxonomy (NCBI): domain Eukaryota; kingdom Metazoa; phylum Chordata; class Mammalia; order Chiroptera; family Miniopteridae; genus Miniopterus; species Miniopterus schreibersii. Next base: position 57,753,152 of record NC_138102.1, read on the forward strand.
TTCACTTCTGTGATATTCAGTGTCATTAAACTTATGTTTAGAGTTGATTCAGAGAAGATATGCATAGGCCAATTACCATACAAAAAAACTCTTTACAAGAATGTCCTATACATAACTTTAAATCATTTTTCTGGTGAATTATTTACATTGAATAATTTTATTTTTCCCTTTTTTGTTTTGTTTTGTTTTGTTAATCCTCACATGAGGATATTTTTCCCATTGCTTTTCAGAAAGAGTGGAAGGGAGAGAGAGTGGGAGATTGGGGACTGGGAAGGACGCAAACCTGCAACCCAGGTACGTGCCCTTGACTGGGAATCGAACCCCACAACCCTTCGGTGCTGACACTCTAACCACTGAGCAACACCAGCCAGGCTGAATAATTCTATTTCTTAGTAAGCTACATAACACAAAAAATTGAGAAGGAGGTCAATTTTGATGAAGGAAATGAAAGCAGAAAGACCTGATTGTCATCAAGTACCAAAGACAGATAGATGTCTTAATAGAATGTAGATTTGACCAGCAGGAGACAGAGTTTATAGAAAAATTGTAAAGGTTAACCAAAAGAGGTTAAAGGTGGCAAGATATGCTGATCATACACTCCTTTTAAAAATTCCTGAAACTAGATGCTCAATAAATAAGCAGGTGCAGCAGTAATTGAGGATAATTTCTAATTGAAAGAAAACAATATACTAATTTAAATGCATTCATTTTTTTTTTCTTATTTTTTTGGCCCAGTCTTCTCTAGTGCCATTTTGGGGCAATTTCCTGTAGGTTGTAACTGCAGGCTGTAATTAAGTATACTATTGGTCAGTTTAGCAATAGTAATTATAATGTTTTATTTTTTATTTGAATGTAGGTTCTCTTTTTATTAATAATATTATACATGTTATAGTATTTATAAAAAACAAGTTTATATCTTGAAAATAAAATCACATTTTCAGTCATCAACAACCTGGTCTGCTTTGGAAGAAAAGAAAGTGCTAAAATCCAATATTTTGTCTGAGAGATTTAAAATATTTGATACAAATAATAGTAATGGTTTTCCACTGGAAATAATCTTTCCATTAGAAATATCTTTTGTAGTAGTAGTATGATTTAGCAGTTATTTTCACAGTATAACTGAAACTTGCAATTAATCTACTTAAAAAGAAAATATCACAGTTACTTTTTGTCATTCTTCATTTATGGGTAGTAAAAGTAAACAAAACAAAATTATACTACTAAAAAATCACTTCCTCTACCATTTGAAGCTTTACAGTTTGCCTTTTGTATACACACTTGGAAATTCATCAGAATAAAACAAAATCATTACCAAAATATGATACACACTTTTGAATATTTTAGGCAGAGAGCATAGGAAAAAATGAAGAGATACACATTAAAATTCTGCCTGAATATTAAAAAAATTAGGTGGAACTGAAACAATTATAAAACTGTTTAAATATTTTAGATATCTTACATAGAATTATTTTGACAAAATTCTGATAATTTTTCACTATTCAACTTAATTTTAATATATATATTGATACTTTCAGTCATTTTATATTAGTGCCAAGTAGTTTATCCAGATTTTTTTCTTTCTTTCATGTGTTGTTTTTTGGTTAAATAGTTGCTTCATATTGTACCTCTTTTTTAAACATTTATTATATTTTTATTTTATCTATTTTTAAATAATTTTATTGTTTTTGTTAGAGATTTGAATGTGCATCCTAAATTTGTCACAACTTATGCAATAGTTAATTTACAGTTCTTTTCTATTATTCCTGGGTCATCTTGGACTCTGTTTTAATAATGGAGTAGGGGTAGTGGTAGTCACGTTTTCTTATGTCTTTGAAAGTCCAATATTTTAGCGATTACGTTAGATATTGTGGAGGTTCATTACATTGCCTTCTTTTCAGGGCTGTTGAGTCTTGTTATGGCGTGCAGTTTTATTACTGGTGGATTCTCTTGATCATTTCAGATATAGTTTTTTGTTTTGTTCTATTGGCTTATTTCAGTTTTGTTTCATTTAAATGTTTTAGTAATAGACTGTAACCTATAATCTAGTGTGTGGCTTTCATTTATTTGGCCTTTAGCTTGTCTGGCCTGAGTGCCAGAGGTGTTAAGCAAGGTCTCTTCACTCTTCCCACAGGGAATTCCAGTGTCCCCAGCACTGTATGACTCCTGGTATCTCTGTTAGCTATGAGCCTCACAGTGTCTTCTTTGTGTTAGCCTGAGTCTTGACTTGAACATACAAAGCCCAGCTCTTAGTTAAGAAATCATACGAAACTTAGACACAGATTTCCATCACTCTACCTCCAGGATTCCCTCCTCTCTAGCAATCTGTCCTCAAAATTCCGCTGGTCAAGGTGTTACAGCCAAGACAACCAGACCTCAGTTCTTTTTTTCTTGAAGAAAAAAAATCAGTCAAGAGACAAAGAGCAACAAAGCAAGCAAGAATTTATTGGCCACAGCAAAGGCACAGTCAGGACAGTGAAACAAGGAAGGGCTTAACATAGAATAAGCAACAGGCAAGCCTAGGCTGGCTGCTGTCTCACTGGGAAGTAAGAGAAAAAGGGGCCTTAGAGACAGATTCAGAGGGTAAGCCCAGGATGAGCTGCTGCTGCCCATTGCTCCCTTGGTTGCAAGTCTCATGGGGTACATTAGGGTTTAGGAGTTGTGTGCCTATGGGGAAAAAAAGAGGGGAGAAGGGAATGGCAGGGGCATGCTCCGAAGAGGGAGAGCTCATGCTGGGTTCTTCGCCTTGAGGGCTTTTATCTCTCTCTCATGGACAAGAATTTTGGGGAAGGGCTCAGGGGAGGGATTCATCAGTTTTCCAGGTGCACTCTTTCAGGGTTTTGGTCTCCCCTGATTGGTCAGTGCCAAGACAAGGAGTCAATCAATGCAGCTATCCTGAGGTCAGCCATTTGTTCCTTGTCTGGTTTTGCTGCTTTTCTGGGCCTGGAGCTGAAAAAACTGAAGCCTAGATGTATTTGATGCTGGTCAGAACCTCGTTGTCCTGGGGGCTTAATGCTTAAGAGCTATTCTCCGGCCGCCTTTTTCCTTTCCCTCTAACGGGGTCTAACCCACATGCCTAGTAACATGCCAGGGGAAGAAAGGTCATGGGAGGGTCCAAACCACATGACGAGCAATACTCTAGAGAAGGAAAGGTTACCCTGGGGGTGAGGTACTTATTTTCTCAGTTTTGCCCATTGCTAGGACCCTGGGGTTTTCCACCTTGGTGCACTTCTGTACCTGGCCCATTGTCCTTGCTCTGCTCATTCTTCCTAATTGCCTATCACAAAGGGCCAGGTGGATCAGCACAAATATGGGAGTGGGCTCATTGTTGAGGGAGCCCCAAAAAAAAGCTCTGGCAGCTTTATTGACCCAGTGGCTCGAGGAGTGTTGGAGGAAGGCTAAGAGTGAAAAAGCACCGAGAAATGATTCAGGGAGGGGAAAAAGCATCTTTAAAGCTTTGTTCTCATTCCTGACAACCTCCCATCCCCCCTCCCCAAAAAGGGCCTCAGCAGATGCTCCTGAAGAGGGCTTCCACTTAGGAATGAAAACACTCTGAGCATTTAACAAGACAGAAGGGCCTGAGTCCTTGACTGCAACTTACTATTTCTCCTCTGAAGAATAAGATAGACTCAGTGACCCACTTCTAAGAATAGAGTGTGGGAAAAAAATCTATAGATATAAACACTGTATAGAAAAAATAGTAATCTGATCGACACAGTCATAGTTGTGATCAGTGTTAACATCATTAGTAAAATTTATGTTGACCTCATGTTCCTACTTATATAATTTAATGAGGACACTTCACCTGTGAAATTCAAAAAAAAATCTATAACCTCAGTCTAATCATGAGAAAACATCAGGCACACCCAAATACCAAATAGAAAGTACTTTACAAAATTATCAGCCAGTAGTAATGTAAAAGTGCAAAGGTCATGAAAAACAATGAAAGACTGAGAGCTGTCATAGATTAGAGGAGACTAAGGTGACTTGACAGAAAAAAATGGCACTGGAAGAAATTCTAATGAGACCCAAATAAAGTACATAATTTAGGTAATAGTTTTTATTCCTATGTTAATGTACTAATTTGGTAATTATAGCATGCTTCTATATCATTCCAGGAGGCTAGTAAAGGGTACACATTAACACACTGCAGCTCTTGGCAACTTTTCAGCAAATCTAAATTACTTTTTAAAAGTTTAAAATAAAAACATATTGACTTATTCTTTGCTCTTATAAAATCCTTTGTATTCTCAGATTAATAAGGAGTCAAACTGAAATGTATATTTTTACTTTCATATATTTTTAATATCATATTAGTTTTCCTGGAAACAAGAGCTTATTCAATTGAATTTGAGATAATTATGCCACTCTCTACCATTTGATTTTCAACTGTTTTTCTTGCTCTAGTATTGTTACAGAGTTCTCCCTAATTATCCAAAATTTACATTTAGAGAAACTTCTATATTGTTATTTCAGTTGACAATGTATTGGAAAGTCTGATGCTACACAAGTTAGAAATCTAAGCAAATTTCTTATTTGTCAGTATCACAACTCAGCATTTTATGAACCAGAACAGTGAATAAGCTATTCTTTTTAAGTATATAATCAGTTTGGTATAGTGGTTCTGATACCATAGCAATAAAATTTTGTAGCCTCATGATTCCATATTTGAATGAACTATATAACAGTGTTTTATATTCATTACCTGAATGCCATTGGTTGCCTCTTTTGATTCAGAGGTGGATTTTACATTGGACTCCTGAGTTTGCTCCAATGTATAACTATCTTTTATTCACCTGCCTTTTTATATAATTCTATGAATAATTTTCCATGTATACATTAAGTGAATTTTTAATAATTTGATAACATAAATTTAGACATCCTTTGATTTTGATTTTTGTGTTGTTTTAATCATAGTCTTGGTGCAGCTTTTATTGTATTTATAGTAATCTGCTGCATGTCAAATTTGTCTTTATAGTAAATGTGTATATGACACTGTCCATATAAGAATTATCTAATAAAACATTAAATATGTTGCTCTCAATATCTTGAACGTCAGACAGATGTTTCTGCAAGAAAAATACAGCTTTTAGCTTATCAGCTTTAGCTATTAATATAACTTTTTTCCCTTTTAAGAGTTGTAAAAGCAAGTTAAAATGTGGACATTTTTTCTGGAAATGTTATCAAAATTCAAGAAGAAATAATGTTTCCTTTAATGTAAGAAATGCCCACAATTTACACTGAGCATGTGTCCTTATTGAGTAATTTATAGGAAAAAAATTGAAATATAATACTGATAATTAAAATAATCTGTGATATTAGTTTAAATTAGCAATCAACAAATGGTACATTTTTGAGATTTTATTTTCTAATGTTGACAACATTTGAAAAGTTTTAGGCCATAAAAATTTGGACAAAATACGATTTTAAAAGATAATGTATTATATGTCAAAAGTTAACTAAGTATTTAGATAAGAAACAATTGGTTGTGTTTTATATTTCAATGTGTAATTGTGTAACATATTTGAAAATATAACAGCACAATTCAGTATTTAGAGTAGACATGACATATCTTTTTTGAAGTTTTTATTTAGTTTTGATGCTTGTTTGCAAATTATTTTCTTGCTATGAGAAGTCTGTATTTGTCTTAACAAATAAAATCTCTTTCTATTGAAGGTAGCTATAGGGTTATTCTAATTAAGACTATAAATATGAAATTTTTTCAAGAGTCATTTTTCCATCAATTGAGGCATAAAATTCCTCCCCATCTACCTCAAAAATATGGATTAAAAAACAACAGGAAAATGTAATAATTCTCTTAGTAATAAAAATTATTTCAAGTAGCAAAAGATTGCAAAATCTATTCTATGTGGCAAAGTTCATGTTTTAGCAAATGTGCACTTTATAATTATAATGGGTTGTTTGAGCCCAATTATTATATTTATTCATGACATTTAAATATGAATTCATAATTTCACATTTAAAATAAGTAACGCAAAAAAGAACTTTTAGCTGGGTTTCAGAAAAGCAAGATTCTAACCCCATTTCCAGTTTTAGTAGCTATACAAAAGGTATCTAAACATGCCTCCTTGTAAATATAATAGAAATACTTATCTTAATAGTTGTTGCATAAAGAGAATAAAAATAACATACTATTGTGAAGCACAACATATATAACAACTGTTACCAAGAAAAAAGTTTTCTATTCCTTGTTGGTGATATCTTTTGAAGAGCAAAACTTATTAAGTGGAATTTGATATTGAATTATCATATTGTTTTATTTTTTGGGTCTTGCCTTTGGTTTCCAATCTAAAATATGTTTCCCTAATAAATGGAACAACACATTTTTTCTAAGTTTCTTTTTCAAATTTCGGCTTTGACAATACTGTAGTTTTTTAAAATTAATTAACTCATCTGCTTAAGATGGAAAGGAGGGAAAGCAGGCAAAGTTGATCTAAAGTTTTATGTGAGTGGGGCTTCTAGCTCTTGTTCTTTCAGTGTTACTGGTGAAGATGGCAGTAAGTAAAGAAAAGATCCATTTTTCTGGAAGTAGGAGGGGGGAAAGTTTAACTTCCTTCTTAGACTCAATGTGGACAGAATGCATGCATCAGTCTCCTTTTTTAAATGTACCTTTATTGATTTCAAAGAGAGGAAGGGAGAGGGAGAGAGAGAGAGAGAATCAATGATGAGAGAGTCATTGATCCGCTGCCTCCTGCAGCCCCCCCCCCGAGAGGGTCAGTCTGCAACCCGGGCATGTGCCCTGACCGGGAATCCAACCACCATCTCCTGGATCCCAGGTCCATGTTCAACCGCTGAGCCACGCCACTGGGCTCATTCTCTTTTAATTCCCACATAGTTACAGTGCCCAGAACAAAGTACACACTGAGTGAAAAAATTAAGTGAATGGGGGGGGGGTGGTGAAAGTACACCACTTTAGTAAAACAATCGCCAGAGGGCAAAGTTATGACAGATTCTCAATTTTGCTCTGTAAGGGAAATTATAGTAATACCATATTTTATTTCAAATAATGTAACAAAATGCTGCTTAGTGTTATATTCTGAAAGCTGATCCTTTAGTTATTCCCCCATTTCCTTTTGTAAATACCTTAACTTTTAGGTATACATTCATAATTTCCTCCAAGGATGATATTTATATCCCATGCAGAGTTATAGATTTTAGAATAATGATGAATGATATGTCCTCCCTAATAGTTTCCTTAAGAATAAACCATATTTAACAGCATATCAAAATTCTTCCTCATTTGTCCATGGATTTAGAGCCACATTAAATAAACAACAACCACAAAAAAATTTAATCCCTAAAATACCCTGGGCATCCTATAATATTTCAAAGGTATATTTACAAACTAATGCATAAAAGCAGCCCTGGGTTTCAAATATAAAAATATATTTCACATAAATTATTTCCTAGTCTCCCCCAGCCCCAATGGAAAGGCACGTTGTATTACGTAATACATCTTGAGCATTCTTGACAGAATGTTTCTGTTTACTTATCAATGGCAACTATTAATTACTTACTGTTTGAAAATTGAAAGCTATAATATTCATCTGATCAGTTTTCTCTTAAAGCCATTTGCATGACGATGATGAAACTCAATTATATTTTTTATTTCAGTCACTCCTGATAAACAACAAATTTGAAGAAATAAAAACTATCTGAAATATTTTTTACAAGTATTTTAATGTCAAAATACAGCTCCTGGTTGGCAGAGAGTAAATATACTGAAGTTCCATTGAAAGGAATTGCAAAGAACACCCTGCCTGTTAATTTAAGCAACCCGATAAACTGGCCTGTCTCCTGCAAGGTGAAGGACACTTCAGAAACTTTAATGATCATCTTTCTGAATAGCAGTCACAAGCTTAGCTGCTCACCATGGAAGACTGATTAAGTTAGGAAGGATATTACCTTTTTATCCAGTCTGTCCTCTCACATACTTTGCCACTGAGATTGAACCAGCTGGTGTCTGCAGCATAAAGATAGCATTGCTCAAAGCATATGTGTTCTGTAAATCCACAGATAGAATCGTTAATCCTAGAAGCTCTTTATCAAAGTTTATGCCAATGATTATATGGTTGTCCCATATATACAAGTAAGTATTACAACATATTTAATTCAATGGAGAAAGTGATGAAATTTATTCTTAGATAAATTGATATATCAAAAGAAAAGAATGATTCTTGTGTGTCAATGCATGCAAACTATGATTTCTCATTAGATAAATCAAGATCCTATTATATTTTGGAAGACAAAATCCAATGTCCCTACTAGATTTATTCATGTCAAAGTTTTAGCACTAATAGTGTGTAATGTATGCATTTAAAACAATACAAGTTGTCAAATAAAGCAGAATCACCATGAAATAAAAATCAGATTGTAATTAATACATATGTCATATCTACAGAACAGAGATTGATATACTCTCACTTATAGGGCATGTTCATCATTATCAAACAGGTTTTAATAACTTATTTATATTTACCTCTTTGCTATACAGAGTTGAACAGAACTAACCCAGCTTAATCTTTCTGGTAACTGTATAACCCCAAGGTAATCATAATGAAACAAGAAAAAATTTTCCATAAACAAGCTCTTGAAATAAAAGTGTCCTTACTGGAACTGATGCCCTCATTCTCTCCTTTCAAAGGAAGGGTCCCTTTCATATCAAGGAAAACAATATCCAGCACCTCATATAAAAAATTATCTTATTTTTACAGTGTTTGCACATATTAAAACAAGTCAACAATATCTTGCTTGGTTTTCTAGCTTTTCCTGTGGTTCTATTTTTCATTTATTATTGAATTATACTGATTACATTCAATGAAATTTTGTCTGTTGTGAGTTTTTTTTAAATTTATCTTTTTGTTGGAAACATTACAGATGTCCCCTTTTTTCTCTCATTGATCCCCTCCACCCCGGAATGAACGCTCCCCCAGGCCTTTCCCACACTATTGTCTGTGTCCATAGGTTATGCATATATGCATGTAAGTTCTTTGATTAATCTCTCCCTACCCACTCCCCCACCCCTGCCTTCTTCTGAGATTCATCAGTCTGTTCCATGCTTCTATGTGTCTGGGTTTTAACTAATATTTACTCATACAACAAATAATTAATAAACACCAACTATGTTTTAGGCCCCATTTATGGCATGAGCTCACAAAATAAACAGAAATCCATCTACTCATAAGGCTAGCATTGTACTGAGGAAACAGATCATTTACAAATTAAATTATTAAATATATGGAGAATTGAATGGAAATAACTACTAAGGAGAAACAAAGCAAGAAGGAGAGGTAGATGAGTCTGAGTACATTGCATTTTAGGTAGAGTAAATAGAGAAGGTCTTACTTAGAGCATGTGCAAAGGCCCTGAGGTCGCATCATGCTAAGCCGTTTGAGAATCTGCCAAACATTTCAGTGTATTTCCAACTGTTACAAGTAAGGTTCTATGAAAGCAAAGGCTGAGAGGGAAATTGAAGTAAAAAGTATGCATTAGTAATAAACACCTGTGAAATGATCAGAGAAGAAACATTGAGCAGAGGAAGAAGATGAACTACAAGTCAAACCTGACAGACCCTCGACCAACATGGTTGGGAACTCTGGAATGTACCCATCTCTCTGAAATGTTCAGGCTTTTCTTTCCAACCATTGTGGCTGACTCCGAAAGGGTGTGATCTTGAGCACAGAGACTCTTCAAAGCTGAGGCAGACCCTGAAGGAACTAAGAGCTGGAGGCTACCTCCTGATTGCACTATCCTAGGAGACAGGCACAGTGCTTCCTTGAAGGGAAAGTAGCCAGTCCTTGTCTGTGTCACTCCCAGGAATCTGGTGCCATTGGAAATTAAATGTTTACTTGGGAATTTTTTTTTTATCACATTGACAATAAATAATCTAATCCTCAGCCATTGTTACAGGACTTGTTTCTCTGTCTGAATTTCATCTAGAATTTTGATGAAAACAGAAATTTTATAACTGGATCTTTATAATATCTTACATTTTACAACCTCATGGTAAACCTTTGCTGAGTTTAATAACATAGAGCCATTCTTCTCCTCCCTGTTTTTTTTGTTTTTTGTTTTTTTTTATCTCTTTTGTATTTTTGTAATCCTCTGCTATACTAAACCTAGAGAGGTTTCAGTAATCTCTTCAATTTTAAGCTAGACTATTTTTAAATATTTAATTTTAAAATAAAAAATAGAATCTCAATTATGTGGTGTTATTTTTGTAAAAATATGTCTTTATCGATTTCAGAGAGAGGAAGAGAGAGGGAGAGATAGAAACATCAATGATGAGTCACTGATCGCTGCCTCCTGCACACCCCCTACTGGGGATCGCGCCCGAAACCCGGGAATGTGCCCTGACTGGGAACCAAACCAAGGTCTTCTGGATCCTAGGTCGATGCTCAACCTCTGAGCCATGCCAGCTGGACAGTGATGTCATTTTTTTGAACTTGGATTTAAGCATTTCACTTTACTTTCTCCTTCTATGAATACGAGGCAAGTAGATGTTGGAAATTTTAGCATTCTTTAGCATCTTAAAACATTTGTTTGGAATTTCCATTAGCGAATGCATTTGCCTATTGCTTTGTTTTCCGTTTTTCCTAGTATGCAGCTGCTGCACATTTTATTCCTACCTTGGTGATGAGCTTCCATTTTATCTATGTTATGTGAGTTGGCTAATGATATTACACTAGAATAAACATGGTGCTCATTCATACACTGTTTGAACCCCACTTTGCATGTAATTATGCCTTTTTATTTTTAAATGATTATTGAAGGAATACATGTATAATAGTACACATCTGCCCTTATTTTCAACTAACATAAGCAATAATTGTTTCAATACCTATTGAAAAACCTTGGGAAATTACCTGTAAAATAGCAGTACTCTGGCATAAATGTAATAAATAGAGATTTTTTTTCTTGATTAATAATGTATTACACACCTTCTTAAGATTGAGAGAGATTGGAAGAGTGTATAAATATTTTAAAATTTCCAAATGTTTACCATCTTTTCCCAATAAGAAAGCTTTCTTTCTTTCTCAAAATTCAATCAGAACAAGACAAAATGTTTTATACTCTATCTTCAATAATAACAGGAGTATGATTAAGTGAGTAAATGTGTTTGATTTCAGTAGGATCAACTTTCCCTTAGATTTGATCAACTTTAGAATACCTATTTGTTTGTGGTTGAGTAAGAAGTTAACATAGCCTCTTAAATACATTAAATTCTACATATCATTTGCAAATGACTTTTGTTTGTTTGTTTTTGTTAATCTTCATTCAGGGGCATTTTTTCCATTGATTTTTAGAAAGAGGGGAGGGAGGAAGGGAAAGAAGGGAGGGAAGAGAGAGAGATAGATTGGTTGCCTCCCACATTGGCCCAACCAGGGTCTAGATCTAACCTGCAACCCAGGTACATGCCCTTGACCAGGAATTGAACCCACAGACCTTCAGTGCTCTGTCAACTCTCTGACCCAGTGCTTTTGCCAGGGCAAAACTAATTTTCTGATGCTTATGTCTGCTCAGTCTTCCTTAGTATATCCTGTTTGGGTTACTATTATTAACATCTAGTCAATCGATTAGTCTGAAAGTTACTTCCTTAAATTTATGTATTCAATGAGTCACAAATATTGATAACATTTTCAATTGTTTTTATAAAATGTAAATGTCATTCATGGTTGTGCTTTTCCAAGTTTGATATCTTGCATCAGATAGCCCTTTCAAATATTGTCTGCTAAGGAAATCCTTCTCATCCACACATTAAATACTCACATTTGCAACAGTGCTTTCTTCTCCCCTATTATAATCTCTTTGTCATAAATAAGTTAACATTAAATTGTATCAGGATGTTTCCCTCCTGCACTAGATAATTTATCTTTTTGAAAACAAAGGATCATGCCTTATTCATGTTTGGATGCTCATGGTTAAATTCAGTGCTTGGAACATAGTAACAAGAAAGTATATATTTCTCATATAAACTGAATGTTGTGAAATGATTTATGTACAACCTCCCCTCCTCACATTACTAGATTTGGAACTATCTACAAGAAATTATCTAAAAATTTCACCAGTATTTTTTTATGCTAACAAACCAGCTGTGGTTTTCAGGAGATATAAATGTGTAGCTATAATTATAAATGAAACATGGGGTGGCTGCAGGAAAAAGAAAGCTCTGAAAGAAAATAGAGTGGAGATATTTGACTTAAAAAATATATATTGGGAAAAAATATTTTCTGGAGAAAGGAATGATAATGGTTAGTTTAGAGCTGATCAATAAAAGACATACGATATCAAGTGATTGGTGAATTATTCATCCAAGAATTGTTTAATGTGATAACTCATTACTTTTTCCCCATTGTTTAGTATTATGTCATGTGATATATGAACTACATGCCACCAATAGCAAATCTGTTTACCTCTTATAAACCATGAGGATGAAGATAGCAATCTCCCACAAGAGAACTCCCAAACCTACTAGTATTAATAACCATTGTATCACCCTCCCTGTTACAAAAGAATTTGCCTTTATATTCAAAGGCAACACTACCAGAAAAAGCAACCCCTTTCTGCCTTGGCAGAAAACTATGCTTATTCATATTTATATTGCCATTCATGCATTTCCTCTGCTTTTTCTAACACACAGACATTTACATAATGCTTGCTATTTAATATGCACTTGTTATGGTCAGTTAGACATGAGCAGAGCAAGGATGGTGGGCCAAGTACAGAAACTCACCAGGGCTGAAAGCCTGGATGCCTAGCAAAGGGCAAAACTGGGAAAACAAGAACTTCACCCCCAAGGTAACGTTTCCTTCCCTAGCATATCTCTGGCATGCAGTTTGGACCCCCTGACTTTTCATATCACTAGTCATATGGTTTAGCCCCCCTGACTGTTTCCTCCCTAAAGATAGCATGTAGGCCTCAGTTGTATTTTAGCTCCATGCTCAGAAAAGCAGCAAAACCAGATGCATTGACTAATGGCCCCCTGCACTGGCACACCTGGGAAACTGATGAATATTCTATTGAGACCTCCCAACTACAAGAGAAAAATAAATGCACTCTGGATGAAAGACCCACCTCTTGTTCTCTGCCAGGGGAGCACACCCATGCCTTTCCCTTTTCCCTTCCTCCCTCTAAGGGACCCCATGAGACTTGCAACCAGGAGAGCAATGGGCAGTAGCAGTGTGTCCTGGGCTAACCCCCTGAACCTGTCTCCAAGGCCCCCTGTTCCCTGACTTCTCAGTGAGCCAAAGCAGCCCAGCCTGGGCTCTCCTGTTACTTCTATGCCCTTCCTTGTGTCACTGTTCTAAGTATATTACTGCTGTGGCCAAAAAATTCTTACTTACTTTACAACACTTTGTTTCTTGATTGAAATCTTTCCTTTAAGAAGACAAGAACTGAGGTCTCCTTGTCTCCCAGGTAATACACTTTTCTAGAACAAAGAGCAAATATGATGAAGAGAAAGAGGCAGAAACAAAGTCCCTATTCTTATGAAATGTGCATTTAAGCTAAAGAAACAGATAAAATATAAACATACTTTCAAACACACACACTATGCTTGAAATTAATCTAGGGTGGTGTTAGGATTGTGTGTGCATAGAAGGCCTCATATATCCATTTAGATCAAGGGTGGGGAATGTCCAGCCCACAGGCCCCATACGGCCTGTAAAATCATTTAGTCTGGCCCTGTCAAGGCAACCGTAGGTGGTACGCAAAGATCAATTAATCTAAGAGCTTTTTTCATAGCTAATTTTTAAGTTAATAATTTTGTGTGGCCCTCAAATGATGTTATAAATATTCAAATAACCCTTGGCAGAAAAAAGGTTTCTCACCCCTGATTAAGATGGTGATACCAATATTGCAGTTAAGAGCAATAAGGAAATGTGTTAGTAAATATAAGGAGTGTGTGGGGTTTTTTTCAGGAGAGGTTTTGTTTTTTATATAGAGAACACTAAATATGCATTCTTATGTTGGGTAGAGAGGAAGGAAACTGATGTGTAAAAAAAGAAATTGTAGAATCAATATCCTTGGAAGTCAATAAAGAATTTAGATAAAAAGTGTAATGGAAATAATGTTACTTATGGAAACAGGTATTCTTCTAAAGCTGTTCTTTATTGTTAACTAATCTAAATGTTGATTACTCATACTCATATATCAGCTAAAATATTCATTATTCAAATTTTAATTAATTCCACAGATTTGGTTAGATTCTGTATTTATAAGCATTAATATAATATCACCCTGAATTTTACAAATACCTCATGAAGCTTTAAAAGAACAAATAATTAAATATCATGGCAACACATATAATTGATCACTAACTATATAAGGTATTATCCTTCCTCCTTTATAGGGACATTTCCAACCTCTGTTAACCTTCATCACCTTACAATCTTAAAATTCATCTCAATATCCTGTATTGTTTTCATTAGTGTTTTGCATATAGTAAACACTTAAAGTGAAAGGTAACCCCCTGAATTTTACTTAAAAGACTAGCTTGATGTTACAAATTATTTTTGCTTTGTGGATTAAAGCATTAGCCTCTAATGTAAACATCTTTAATTACAATCTTTAAAATGGAATTATGTACAATCTCACAAAATCATAAACTTAAAATTTAGCAAAATTTAAAATATGTGAGTCCCTGATAGGTAAAAATAAGTAAATGTTCATAACATATTACCAGAAAAAAACATGACAAGCAGAGTCATGCAAAACCTAAATATTTTAAGTACAAAATCAGTAATTATGTTGCTATTTTTAAATGTTTTTTTCATGATGTTTTATCAGTATAGAAGGAACAGAGCATAGGACTCCTAGTAAAATTACTATACCAACACTTTACAGAAATTTATATTGACCAACCATTGGAAAAAAAGACAAAAGACATTGATACCCAAATATGAAAATAAAATTTGTGGTAAACAAATATTGTATGTGTATAAAAACTGACTTGGCTTTCCATGGTATTGGTCAAAGACATTGAAAAACTGAATTTGAAGTTGTTTGAGTAAAGTTACACAAGAAAAAGAGCTTTAAACAATTACATTTAGAAATGTATATATGAATAATACTTAAAATCTCTCTGTATTCTATTAAATGTCATAGATCATTTCACTGTTGGAGATCAATAATGCAGTGTAACTTAGATATATCAACAGCTGGAATAATCACAGTGCAATGCAGTTTTTCAAATAATGCAGGAACATTCACACATTGCAATCAAACACACACCTTCAACACATAAAAGTTCATAAACACTAATTTGCACTCCCCTCCAAACACTCTGCAAGGTGTTGATCCATACATAGACACCAAACAGAAGAATGCTGATGCCTCAGTGCCGTTAAGGAACAGAGAAAATGAACATATTCCATGAAAGATTTAAAGGAGATATATAACAGCAATCTTATCTATAATCCGGAGAGGTAAAGGTTTTCCAGAAGTTTTTAGATACTAATTCAGTATTTTAAAAAATAAACGGTGATGGGTCGTATGTCATTTAGAGTGGAGGTTTTGGGCAAGAGAAATAGCCCTTTCCTGTTTTTAATTTGTTCCTCTCCAAAAGGCTAAATAAAGATCTTTAAATCCATCCACCTGAGATTGTGTGACCCAAATCCAGCTAGCCACCTGACATTATTAGGATGCTGTTATATAGACATGAAAGATCAGGGTCTCTCCGAGGTATTCAAGATACATGTTAGCCCAATTTATAATGAGAAAAACCCTCATAAGGACAAATCAATAGGGAAAAACTGAAAATCTCAGGAGTGGGCAAGAACATTTAATTCATAGACAAACAATTTAGAGCTATTTTTAAAGCTGGATTTCATCTCTTAATAATCAGGAGATTTTAGGCAAATTGTACATCTCTGTTTCATTATATGTAAATTGGGATAAGAGTAATTACATATCTTTAGTGTGAAGATATAATAAAATAATGCATTTAAAAACTGGGATGGTAAATTCTCAAGAACTGACCCTAAATGTTGTTACTAATCATTACCTTTATTACTATTATCATCAATATTTTTCAGATTTAAATTCCAATGAAAATCATTTCCATTTATGTTTATTATTATAAAAAATGTAAGGGTAGGTATACTCTTCAAGGGTAATTTCAACTATGATATGCAGTAACTATTTGATTAATGAGTGGTTCTAGCCAAGATGCTTCTTGTTTACAGTCTTCTTACTACACATTTAAGCATAACATCTAGCTGTTTTTAAATAACTATTAAAAATCTTAATGGCTGTTTAGTAAAAAATAAACAAAAACAGTAAATAGCAGTTATATAAGAACTTATAAAAATAAATTTGAGGTATATGAAATTATAAATTGATGTACAACATTTTCAATATTAACCAATATTAACCAGACTTATGAGCCTGACATTATTATTCTTCATTATTAAAGGGTTTTGCTTTTAATTCCTAACCAGTAAGTGGTTAACATATGAATAAAATCATTTGACTTCAAACTCAAGCTCAAGATAAAGTTACTAAATGTTTAAAAGCTTAATTTGACATCTTAAGACACTGGAAAACAGCATCATTTATATAAAAGAAAAAATAATTTCCCCAAATATGCTGTGGACGTGACCTGATTGCCTCAGTGGAAGACTATTTACATGCCTTCAGAAGTAAGACAATATCTTAGGTGAACTTACTGAGAATAAACACTCTAAAAAAAAAGACTGACCATCTTATTGTCATGGTAACAAATCAACACCAGAACTAGTTTAAATCCTGTCTGAACAATCAATGACAACTGACGTTAGTAAACACAGAACCAAACACCAACCAATCAGTGGCAGACCCCTTTTGAAAATTAGCCAGCAGGCAGAAGACACACACCAGTGAAGCACTTTCTTAGGCTGACAGACATCAACTCACTTCTCTCCCTGGCTCTGTAACTAAGAGAAGAGCAAAAGGAATGTGTTCCAAAAATTCAATATAAGATATGGACTTTGTGCCAGCTTAACTCTCACTTACATTATTAGTGAGATATAATTTAGCTTTTATTTTAGATATTAAACAATGGTTTCATTCTCAATAGTACTAACATTCACATCACATAGAAGGGTGGAGTGAGTCCAGATAAGCTCTGGGGTGGGAAGGTGTGGGAGAGGCAGGAGACAGAGATGTCTCCAGTCCAGACCCTGTAGGAAAGGTAACAGAGTGGAGAACTCAATTTGATACTTACACCTAAATCACAGCACAGATGACCACACCAGACCATGAGCCCGGAAGCAATAGAATTCAACCGTCTTTCATGCAAAACACACAAAGTGACGTCCTTAGTGGTTAAGAGTCTAACTGCAGAGTCAAAGAGGAATGAAGGGGCAACTCCTCTGCGTACAAATGATATCATCCTGCAAAGACCATTTACGCTCCTGAGGATCCTCCTTTGGCCTTATTATCTTCAACTATAAAATGAGAATAATAGCAACTTTTTCAAGGGGATATTAATCAAAATTATTGTTGGAATCACTAGGCTTCCCCACCCCAAAAAATGCTACTCCTCAGAGATTTTTATTTAATTGCCAAAGTGAGCACAAAATTATTTGTGGATTTTTAACTAACTAAAAAGATATCATTTATTTAAGAGAAACATTAAAAAAATTTATATTTATTTGTCATTTATAAATGTTTTAAAGATATTTTAATTTCCTCACAAGTTTGTTGTGCTTGAATTATTTTTGATTAATAGAAATTAACATCTACTTATAAAATGTTTTAAATTATTTCTTTATTCATCATTATATTGGGTATTTCTATTAATTATAATCTAAATATTTAATATAATGAGCAATTTCAAAAATGCCATTTTTTACCTGGCGAGTGTGTTCAATGGTTGAGCATAAACCCATGAACCAAGAGGTCCCCAGTTGGGTTCCCAATTAGGACACATGCGGGGGTTGTGGGCTTAGTTACCAGTAGGGGATATACAAGAGGCAGCCAATCAATGTCTCTCTCTCAGCAATGTATCTCTCTATCCCTCTCCCTCACCCTCTCTTTAAAATCAATAAAAACATACCTCTAAAAAATGTCATTTTGGGTGTGGCTCTGCGGTTGAGCGTCAACCTAGGATCCAGGAGATAGATTCCTGGTTAAGGGCACATGCCTGGGTTGTGGGCTCAATCAATGACTCTCTCATCATTGATGTTTCTGTCTCTCTCTCTCCCTCTCCTTTCCTCTCTCTGAAATCAGTAAAGATATATATTTTTTTAAATGTCATTTTGTTTAATATTATATAACTGGTATTATGATGGGAAAGAGAACTAACTTTATTTTATAAACCCACATTTAGTTAGGCTTTTCATGCAAGGACCAGGCTATTTCCTTAATTTAAAAAAAATCACAAGTGTATCAACATAATAAAGGCCATATATGACAAATCCTTAACCAATATCATAATCAATAGTGAAAAACTGAAAGCTTTTCCTCCAAAATCAGGAAAACCACAAGGATGCCCATTCTTACCACTCTTATTCAACATAGTTCTGGAAGTTCTAGCGAGAACAATCAGGCATTAAAAAACATAACAGGCATCCAAATTGGGAATGAAGAAGTAAAAGTGTGACTTTTTGCAGATGATTCTGTATATAGAACACCCTAGAGTCCACCAAAAAACTATTAGAAAAAATAAGCAAATACAGTGAAGTTGCAGGATACAAAGTCAATGTACAAAAATCCACTGCTTTTCTGTATCTAATAATCAAATTTCAGAAAAAAATGGATAAAAATAATCTTTTTGTGATTACAATGGAAATAAAACAATTAGGAATAAACTTAACAAAAGATGGGAATGACCTATGTAATGAAAACTACAAAGCATTATTAAAAGACATTGAAAAAGTCACAATTAAATGGAAATATATTCCCTGTTCATGGACTGGAAGAATCAACATAGTTAAAATGGCCATATTACCCAAAATAACATACAGATTTAATACAATCCTCATCAAAATTCCAATGTCATTTTTTTAAAGAAATAGAACAAAAAATCATCAGATTTTTACAAAACCACAAATGACCCAGAACAGCCAAGGTAATCCTGAAAAAAAAGAAGGAAGCTGGAGGTTTCACACTACTTGACTTCAAATTATATTACAGATCTAAGATCATCAAAACAGCATGGTATTGACAGAAAAACAGACACACAGACCAATGGAACAGAATTGAGAGCCTAGAAATAAAACCACATATATATAGGCAAATAATTTTTGACATAAGAGCCATAAATATACAAGGAAAAAAGAAAGCCTTTTCAATAAATAGTTCTGGGAAAATTGGAAAGCCATTTGCAAAAGGATGAAACTAGATCACAATTTGTCACCTTGTACATAAATTAACTAAAAATGGATCAAAGCTCCTAATGTAAGACCTGAAAGAGTAAATTACATAGAAAAAAAATGTAGGTACTAAACTTATTGAACTTGGTCTTAGAAAGAATTTTATGAATTTAACCTCAAAAGTGAGGGAAGTAAAGGCAAAAATAAATTAAAGGGATTATATGAAACTAAAAATTTTCTGCAAAGCAATAGAAAACAACAAAACAAAAAAGCAATCAACTGAAAAGTTGATATTTGCAAATATCAGCTCCTACAAGGGGTTAATATCTAAAATACATAAAGAACTCATACAATTTTATACGAAACAAATAAATGATCCAATTAAAAACTGGGAAGAGGACCTAACAAACACTTCTCCCAAGAAGAAATACGAATGACCAACAGATATATAAAAAGATGCCCAACTTCACTAGCTATTAGGGGAATGCCAATCAAAACTAGGAGATACTACCTCGAACCTGTTAGACGGCCATTATCAACAAGACAGGTAATAACAAGTGTTGGAGAGGTTGTGGAGGAAAAGGTGGGAATGTAAACTAGTACAACCACTATGGAAAACAGTATGGCACCTTCTAAAAAAGTTAAGAATAGAGTTAGCATATGACCCAGCAATCCCTGTTCTGTGTATCTACCTGAAGAACTCAAAAACATTTATTTGCAAAGATATATGCACCCCTAAGTTCATTGCAGCATTATTCATGGTGTCCAAGACATGGAAACAACCAAAGTGTCCTTCAATTGAGGGTTGTATAAAGAAGTAGTGGTACATACATACAGTGGAATACTACTCAGCCATAAGAAAAGATGAAATACTGCCACTTGTGACAACATGAACGGACCTTGAGAACATTATGCTAAGTGAAATAAGTCAGTCAGAAAAAGCTAAGAACCATATAACTTCACTCATATATGGGATATAAAACTGAAAATCACAAACACAAACAATAGTCTGGTGATTGCCAGAAGCAAAAGGGTTGGAGTGTAAAGGGTAAAGGGGACCAAATATATGGTGACAGAAGTTGATTTGACTTTGGATGGTGGGCACACAATGTAATATACCTATCATGTATCATAGAATTATACCCTTGAAATATATATGATCTTATTAACCAATGTCACCTAATAAATTTAATTTAAAAATCTCTCTTTTCAGATTACCTTAAAATTATTTATATTTTTGCTTTTATGAAATTGAATCTTTTAATATTTCATGGTCTCTAACATCTTGCTAATAGATAAGAAAATTCAGGTTTTGTTTATTTACATGTACATTATTTACTTCCATATAAATTCTCTTACTAACTATAAAAGGTTTGAATATTATTTTCTTGTTGAAACAAACATAGTTTCTTTTGAACTTCACCTTCTTTTATTTCACTGGTTAAAAACCAACGATAATTTTAAAACTAGAGTTGGTATCAATAATCTTTTCTTGTAAGAGATTACACTGCAAAAATTTATTTCCACTGTGAAATTCATTGATGCTTGGTTTTAGATAGTTTCTGTTTATTACCTTAAATAAACAATGTTTTATTTTGAATTTATTAGAGTTTTACATGAGAAGTTAATTGTAGAATTATATAAAACATTCTTATTATATTTAATCTATATTTTTTTCAATTAACCTCATTATGTGATAAATAATAGCAGGCTTCTGAAGTTCTTGTATACTTTGAAGTTCAACATTTATATTCTATTCTATTACAATATTTAATTTTCTAGTATGAATTCTTATATATACATTAAAGAAATCATTTCATTCTTTTTCAGATTTTGCTATCAAGTTTATTTTAGTCATACACGATAATTTGGCAAAATTCAATTTTTTTCTATTCTCTAATAATATTTTACATAGGATTAATTATGTATTAAAAATGCTCTCTGGGCACTGTGCCAAAAATAAGAGGTTAATTCTATGATTTTTTTTCTTTGTCACATATGTATTTTTGTTAAGGTTTTCTATTTATTTTTGGGTCAAATTTGGACAATTTATAAAATTATCTATAGTCAATAAATTTAAATGTATTGATATTAATAATATATCATTGCGACTTTTAATATCTTTTATCTCTGTTTTGAGTTTTGCTTTATAATTTCTTGTGCTGTCACCTTGTACTTTATCAGAAGCTTTGCTGTAATAGTTTCAAAAAACAACTATTTAAATTGTATATTTATACCAATATTTTATTTTAATAGTTTATAAATAATTAACATCTATTCTGAATGTTATCTCTCCCTTTATATTTCATTTTATTTTATTTTATTTTATATTTTATTTTATTTTATTATTTTATTTTATTTTAATTTTATGTGTTCTTAACCTAGAAATTTGTTCATTTATTTTTATTGAATTATTATAAATAAAAACACAAATTTTGTATCCTGACACTTAATAAAATTCAATTTTTTCTAATATCCATAAAATTTTATAAATCTTATTCTTAAAGAAAAATATCCATAGTAAAAGGAACACAAATCATAAGCATACATCTTGATACATATTCACAAAATAAAGGCATCTACATAAGCACCACTCTGATCAGCAAGTAGGACATTTAAGAACACCTTAGAATCCCTCCTTGTGCTCCTCCCCACTAACACTCCTTTTCTTCAAATTATATATTATTCTGACTTTGTTATCATGGACTATTTTTATTTTTGGTTTTTGGACCCTCTAAGCATAGGATAATATAGTATGCCTTCCTTTCTGCTTGCCTTCATTTGTTCAATATTTGTGATAATCATTCAAATTGTCACATACAGTAATAATTCATTCTTTTTATTAATATGATATGGTATCCCATTACAGAAATGTACCACAATTGAATTAACAATTTTATGGCTAATTGGCCTCATTTGAAGATTTTGTTGTTCACAATTTGAGCTAATGCCTAGACCATGATGTGAACTTTCTTATCCATGTACAGTGGTCCCTCGGTTTCCGAATGCAATCCATCCAGACCGTTGCAGTTCTGAAATGTTCGAAAACCGACAGCCAGCAGCTGGGCCTCAGGATCTTGCACTCAGCAGAAGCCGTGTGGCATGTACGGCTTCTGAGGAGTGTTTGAAAACCGAAGCATTTACTTCCGAAATGTTTGTCAACTGAGACATTCGAAAACCAAGGTACCATTGTATTTGGCTGAACTTACGATTACCTTTCTGTGTTATTATACACCTTGTAGTGACATTGAAGATTGGTAGGATATGCTTATTTTCAACGTGTTAACCCTGCCAAATGGTTTTCCATTGTGTATATATGAATTTACAATACCACCAGCAGTGAATAAAAATCCTCACAACCCCATAATATTGCTAACTCCTGGTGGTTTCTTTTACATTTTACTAAATGCTATTGTGGCACTATTATTTTCTGTATGGCAAATAAGGTTGAACACTCCATTACTATAATGGCTGTTTAGATATTATTCTTTTAAAACTGCCTTTCAGGTTTTTGCCCATTTTAAAGATTAAATTATTTCTTTTGTTTTTATTGACTTCCAAAGTTCTTTATATTTTCCGGATATGAGAATTTAATAAAAATAAATATTGCAAAGACCTTTTCCCACCCTATAACTTGCCTATAAATTCCTTTACTGGAGTCTTTTGAAGAGTCCATTAATAAAAATATTTGGAAGACTCCATAAATAAAATATAATTTTCCACATTTTAATCACTTTTTGCTACTTTTTGATCCCTTAGAATAAACGTTGCCTAGCTCTATGGTAATGAATATATTCTATGTGTTATAGCCTAGAAAGTAATGAATATATTCTATATGATATTGTGGGGAGCTTTAATCTTCATGCTTATATTTTAACCTACAACCTACCTGGAATCAAATCTGGCCTCTCCCAAACTAATACAGTCTGTTCTGGTAAATCTATGTCATGTAGTTGAAAGGAATGCAAGCTTCCTGGAAATCAGTTTACTCCAAAATTATAGAACACATTCCTCCTTTCCAAATTTTTTATGTCTTTTTTGCTTTCTCTTTTCATAACATTTTTTAATAGACTCTTTGTTGCTCTTATTGATCTCTATTTACCCATTTTGAAATGTTGTGTTTCAGAGGGGAAGCAATAACTATGACATCTATATACTAATGTGAAAAGAGAATTTAGGAAACTTTCTTTTGTATCCTTCTTAATGTTTCCCACAACATTTATTCTTTCAATATTAGATCTAAAACATTTTTGCAATCTGATTATGATGTGCCTATGTATAATTTTCATTGTGTTTATTTTGTGTGAAATTTATTGAGATTATTGGTTTTGTGTGTTTAAAGTTATCAAGTTTGAAATTTGGGAGGACATTATTTGTTAGATATTTTTCTTATTCCCTTGAACCTTCCTTTATTTGAAATTCTGATCACTGTGGTTGAATTGTTGCCTTCAAAATACATGTTTAACTAGAACCTGAGAATATGACCTTACTTGAAATATGGGTCTTTGTAAGTATAATTAAGCATCTCAAGATGAGGTCATACTAAATTTAGGGTCTTCCTTGATTCCAATGAAAGGTATTTTTATAAAGAAAAAAGAGGGAGAGACACAAAGACACACAAAGGGGAAGATCTTGTGAAAATAGATTGAGATTGGGGTGTTGAATCTACAAACCAAGGGACAGCATTAATTGTCAACATTCCTCAAAGTCTAAGAGAAGAGCTTGGAATGAATAATCTTCAGACCCTCTAGAAGGAACCAATCCTGCTGATACCCTGGTTGCAGAATTCTGGAATCCAGAATTATGAAAGAATATATTTCTGTTGTTTTAAGCCACCAAGTTTATAGTGTTTTGTTATGTCAACCCCAGAATAATGCACATGAATGTGAAAATACCTGATACTCTCCCAGAAGTAACTTCAATTCAGTTCATTATTTTCTCTTCTTTTATTCCAAGTTTCATCTTTCATAATTTGTATAATTATGTATTCAACCTCATTTTTGCATCATCTTCTCTGCTACTAATTCCATCTATAAAATTTTCTATTTGGGAACTATTTTAAATTTTAAAATTTAACTTAATTAGGGTGACATTGGTTAATAAAATTATATAGGTTTCAAGTGTTCAGTTTTATAATACATTTTCTGCATATGTGGAATCTAATGAACAAACTGAACTAACTAGCAAAATAGAGACAGTCTCATAGATAGAGAGCAGGCAGACAACTCTTGGTAGAAGAGAGTATGAAGGGTTTGAGCAAAAAAATAAAAAGAAAAAAGAAAGAACTCATGGACACCTTATTCAAAGTTAGTTTACTACTGGTATTACTGCTATTACTTGGATGTCTCCTGAATGCCAAAAGGATATGAGAAATTTTACTTCTGGTTGGATAAAACTCAATGGGAGTTAATTAGCTTACAACTATCAACTTCAGGAACTTTCATCCAATGTAATCATGGCTTTGTGATCACAAAACCCTTAAAGGGATCACTTATGCAGGTTACTTGGTGTCTTTCTTGCATAGGTTTCTTCACAATCACACTATCCCAAAATTCAAGTCACTAAATTTCTTCAAATTCACGTATCGCCCGGCCGGGCTTGAGCTCAGTGGTTGAGCATTGACCTAAGAGCCAGGCGATCAGGGTTTGATTCCTGGTCAGGGCACATGCCCAGGTTGTGGGCTTGATCAATGACTCTCTCATCATTGGTGTTTCTATCTCTCTCTCTCCCTCTCCTTTCCTCTCTCTGAAATCAATAAAGATATACTTTTAAAAATTCATGTATCAATCCATAAAGATACTGTATTTTGCCTAAGTTTCCTACTGCACTTGGGTTCCTAATCATGGTTCCAAAAGAATATTCAGGCAAAAATCCAGGGTTATCATGGAGCTTATTTCATTTATTTCCCTTTAGTTAGTGATAACAAACCAGTAGCGCCTATATCCAATGTCTGAAAACAGATGTCCCATATATTTTGTCCAGTTTTCTGATTGCTTATAATGAGATGAAAAAGTCCAGTCCCATTTACCCTATCAATACCAAAAGTGGAAATTCCTTAAAAATGTATATATTGCATATAGCATATTAAGTTATTAAATAATATTTAACTAATGTAATATTTTATAATAAATAGCGAAGATACTATACTTATTTTTTCATATTATTGGACTTATACAGTACTGAGGCAATTGTCATAGTAAAACAATCTGTTCTATACATTCATAAGGCACTATGTATTCCTTCCCTTGAAGGCAACCTCTGAGCATACTATGCATCTGGAAGTTGTGGTTGGCTGTCTTGATATTCCTGAACATAGTGTTATATTTATAAGAGAGACTTTTTTAAACTTTTATTTACACAACCTTTTTTTCATGTGGGTAGATCTCTAAGAGGTAAAACTATAGGAGTCTGTGCCAAGTCCTATTATGTTCTTTAGCTCTTGGAGCTACTTTCTAAATTCCTGTTTAATTTTTGGTTAGCTTTTTAAGTCTGATTTCTTATCGGAATTATTTTCTCCAACACACCTAAATGTATGGACATTAAGTAAATTCTTTAATACTTATCACATTTTAAGGTCTTGCTTTTAACCACCATAAGGGAGGGAGTATATTACAATGGTTAAAAACATGACCTCTTTAGTGGGTCTGACCTGTAAAGACACTAACTTGTTACTTCTTGTTTACATGGCCTAAGTCATCAGAAAATTGACTGGGAATTCTTATGTCCTTGGTATCCTCAGCTGTGGAGTGAAATTTTAAAAAGTATTTACAAAATTATTTGTAAGAAATCAATAAGAAATAACTCTAAATTAGTTCATGTAATGAATGATCCACAGGAAAATAAGCAGAAGTTTGCTACTATTTTGATTATAGACAGATTATGGTAATTTCTATACCATTCCATATACAGCTGACCCTTGAACAACATGGGTTTGAACTGCACAGGTTCACTTATACATGGATTTTTTCAATAAATATATAGTCAACATTCAATGTCTATTTCACATCCACAGATCCAACCAACCTTAAATGGAAAGTAGTTTTTTTGATTCTCCACCGAAAATTCAAGGATGCAGAGGGTCGATTGTATGCATTAGTCTGCATCATTTTATATAAGGGAATTGAGCATCTATTAATTTTGGTATTTGTGAGGTTGTCTTGGCATACATTTCCTGCAGATACCTAGGGACAACTGTAGGTAAGTTTTTGTAGAGTCAAAAATTATGTGTGGATTTTCAACTGCTCAGGGCTCAGTACCCCAGCCCTTATGCTGTTCAACGGTCAACTGCATTATGAATGCATTCGACTCAAGATCTGTCATTTGTTCTCTGATTATATTCACTGATTCTAAGCAAGATAAATAGGTAACTGAAGGACAGAAATGGATGATTTTTAAATTTAAAAATAACCAATAAATTAATATCAATAAGTTAATATTACTAAATATTTTAAATTTAAAATTTGGTTTCATTGGCAAATATCTATTTTTAAATAATAACTGAATTATAAACAAATATGGTGCTTAGTCATTGTGACACCCTGGAGAGATTATTATTGCAAAGGACTTATAACACAACATTAACTGTTCAAATATAATTACAGCCATGAATGATGAATAAACTAGTGGTCCATTAATTATTTATAAAATCATTTAAATTTGTGTTAATTATTTAAAAATAATCCCCAAAATATATATGTTCAAATAAAGGATGAAAACAATGTGCATGCACAGGGGTATAGATAAAAAGAATAGATAGATAGACACACCTAGCTACATTTTTTAACAGAGCTAATTGATTACATATTTGGTCTAATAGTCTTATTATTTTTGTATTTATTTGCAAAATAATAAAGTTTGGGAGTTTAAATGTCTTTGCTAGTATCTAAAATAGATTTCATATAGCTAATAATTCTAATATTGTCAAAAGCAAATGAGAATTTTAAGTTCAATAAATCAGTCATTAATGTCCTTGTCTCCATAAAACCATAATTAAGTGAGCAATTTTAATTATGCATGTCTATGAATAAGTATTTAATGAAAAAAGCCCTCTGGACTTTGTTCTAACTGCTACTGCAAAATGATTCCCATTAGATGTTTGATTACAAAGGAAATGAAGAATGAAATTCAAATTACAATTATGTTTAACATTATTTTACAATAAAAATGCTTATATATAAAAAACTTGTAAAATGAAAATAAATTATTTCCAATTATACTCAATTAATTACTGATATTGTTCATGTACTACATTATAGAAATATCATTGTCTTACAATCATTATACCCAGTGGAAAATTCTAAATTTTTTAAAGCTAGAATTAAAAAAAAGAGAAAAACAGTGTTGAGGTTGAAAATTTTCTCATGCTGCTACTACCTTTTTAGTAGTCATTTTATTTTAATTAGCATGTGTTTGTTGCTGACCTG
Source organism: Miniopterus schreibersii (assembly GCF_964146895.1). NCBI lineage: Eukaryota > Metazoa > Chordata > Mammalia > Chiroptera > Miniopteridae > Miniopterus > Miniopterus schreibersii. The sequence goes on from NC_138102.1 coordinate 57,780,888, forward strand.
CAAAATAGAATGCTATTATTTTAAAACCATTTATGGTGTTCCAGAAGGGAAATTTATTTCTTATCAAATAATAAATTAAGAAATATCATGACTAGTTGCTGACTGGCAAATCTGATGCCATATACTGAGTCATACCTATAATATTATCTTTATGCAAGTTTAACATCTAAATAAACATTGGTTTTTGTTTAAGGGATTATCCATGTTATTTTTACCTTTATAATCAGTTTTCTCCACAGTGGTTTCTTATAAATATCAAAGGAGTAACACCTTAAGGAATTAAGTACACCACCAATAATGTGAGAAACCGAGTGCTTAACCACTTAGGTTATATTTTATATACAAAAACACAGCAGAGTAATTCAGATCACATCAGTTTTGAAGGACATGAAACATTAGGTGATTCAGTATTAGAACAGATCTAACATTACAACTTCTTTTTATGAATTTTTGTCATTTTAATAAAAGACAAAGAAAATACTGTAAAAAGGTTTTTTTCAAATATGTGCACTAAGTTTTGCTAATTTATAAATGTATGTAATAAATTAATAGTTCAACTACTTAGTTGCTTCCATATTTCTACAATGTTACTGACATTGCTTGCAATTTTGCATAAAAGAAGCAGTATACTGTCAGTTTATTTTGTCCAGAGACAGGGAAGCATGGAACAAACTGATGAATCTCAGAGGGAAGAGGGGAGTAGGCAGTGGGAAGAGATTAACCAAAGAACTTCTATGCATATATGCATAGTCCATGGACACAGACAATAGTGTGGTGAAGGCCTGGGGTGGGGTTGGGGGGTAAGAGGGGTGAAAGGGGTCAAGGGAGAAAAAGAGGGACATCTGTAATACTTTTAACAATAAAGATAAATTACAAATAAACAAACAAATAAATAAATAGCAGCATAACAATAAAATTGAGTAAGCTACAACATATTCTTAAAATGAACCAATACACTGAATGGCATTAGCTTCATATGTGAAATTTACTGTGACTGATGTGTATTTAAAGATTCTTACTGAACGTTGTTTATAAATATTCAAGAAAACACATTCTGATTTGTGCATGTTGAAAAATGAATATTAATAGGTAATCTACTAATATGGAGACAAAGGGACTATGATAAAATATCTACAGCATTTAAGACAGTACATTTCATATAGTGCTGGTTCAATAAGTAAATTTTAAAATTATTATAGTCATAAGCTACAGCCACTCCAATTTCATGAGAATAAGATATTTATTTATAAAAATTAAACCTTTCTGCCCTGCCCAGTGTGCCAATGGTTAGAGCATCAGGTGGGGCCCAGAAGGGTCGCAGGTTTGATTCTCAGTCAAAGGCACGTACCTGGGTTGCAGGTCCAATCCCTGACCCAAGTTGGGGTGCCCTTGGGAGAGGCAACCAATCTATGTGAGTCTCTCTAGCGTCACTGTCTCTCTCTCTCTCTCTCTCTCTCTCTCTCTCTCTCTCTCTCCCTCCCCCTCTCTCTCTCTATATATATATACACACACACACATATATATATATCCCCCTCCTTCCCTTCCACTCTTTCTCAAAGGCAATGGAAAAAACATATATCCTTAGGTATGGATTAAAAAATTAATTAATTAATTAATTAATCAATTAATTAATTAAATCTTCCTAAGATACATACATTTCATATTGAAGTTGTGTTTCTACATAGTCAGTATGTAATACTAGAATTTAAGAGTTTTAAATTTTAAGCCAGACATTTTAAAGAATTGTTTCAAATTTAATGGGAATATTTTTTGGTGATTAGTGTTATGGTGTGATTGTTTTATCTTTGTGGTTATCATATTTATCAGAACATAGAATCAATTTGTAATAATTGGTTTAAGTGCAATATTTTTATTTTGTTTATGCATATCTTGCCTTGTTCTATAAATGATTTAAAACACCTGGTTCTTTATTCTATCAGCATGTATATCAGATTTAATGCACTACAATTGTCCTATCATAAGAGAAGCCTTCAACGTTAAAAGTGCCTATATGTAATGTGGTGATGGGTAATACAGCAAAGCTCTCCTGGATGTTCCTAAGAATGATAGGTTGTTTCCAATAAATATGAATCAAATTCGTGAATACTTTTTATAACAAGTACTTTCACAGTAATAAAAGAATAAAGAAACTATAATTATATGAAGAAATATTAATAAAAACATTGGATTGTTGAACTGGGTCACAACTAATTAGAATCCATTCCTGCCAGAAGGAATGATTTGTTGCAAATAAGCTTCACGGTAGTAGTTAAGGCTTTTCCCCTCTTAAATTTATAATCTGGAATAATACTAAAATGATAAATGTATTTGAGTGATATTTTGTTATATTCATTTAATCTTTCTTGGAATTGCAAATATCTATTTTTCAACTTTCTTACATTTAGAAAGAACAAAGTAATTAATATTTTAGTAAAAATGTTTCTGTACTTTACTATATTTCCCCTGAATATTGCATTCTTGATGTAAGTTCTACAAGTTAATAAATTTAGATGAGCTACATTTTTTGGAATAAATTAATAAACTAAGTGTAAACAGTTATACATTTAAGTACTTTTGTATATGTTTTTCTTAAATCATTTCTCCCATTGTATCTATATGTAGGTATATCTATATCTCCATATCTCTATATATCTATATGTATCTATATCTATCCCTATCTATTTCTGAATAAGAGATGCAGAATTGCATATAAATAGCCCCTAGGAAAATCACTGTCAATGTGCCAAGCATACACATTTATGCTGAGTATCAGCTCTCTCCTCTCCCTTTTCCATGCACATGTTGGTTGCCAGCCATGAGCACAAGTACATGCACACGTCTCACACATCAGCTTGTTTCCATATTTCTAAATTTTCCAAATTGAAACTTTGTTTTTTAATATTATAATCTAATCAAATATGCATGTGCAAATGTGTACCAACAGGTTTCCAAAGAGGTGACAGCTATTTTCATGTCCAGCTACACAATTCAAAGCAATATCAGGAGCCATTATTCCCTCAATTCCAGGATCTCTGGTTGATACCATTTTTCTCAATTTCTGATGTATATTTTAATGACCCTGACTTTTCTGGCTAAAAAAACCACAACACCAACAAATAAAATATACAAAGGTGATGGAAAATTAAATAATAGTAAAAGGTTCATACTTTAAAAAAATTGACAACAGAAAATAACAGACACCAAGCCTTTCTACGGTAACACACTATATGGACAGGAACAAAGATTCTTCGTTAAATAAGGCTGACCCTGATTATGCTTGGTCTGTTTTACAACTTCTCAGAAATGACTTGAGCAGTGTTACAAACACCAGCTTTTTGGGCTATTTCTGTGAATACACTTAGCTTCTCTTTCATTTCCGTTTTGAGAGCTCTCTTAACTAGTATCAACTTTGGCATCTTATTTATTAGGAACTTTTATTTTTCTTGAATAAGGACCTTCTGCTCAGAGATCATTTTTCATTATTTTCAGCTGTAAGAGTTTTACCACATTATACCAGCCCTTATTTTATGTGCTTATGCCTTACACCTTTATAGATATCAAATATTGGCCTCAGGTTGTGTCCCATTTGGTTTTTCTTTATGATGAATGACATCAGGTACAGGATGCCAAACTAAAGCACACAAGTGGGTCCTGAGGGGGGCACTGAAGGGCTCCATTCCTCCGGTTGTTTTAGACTGTCCCCATTATGAGTTTGCATAATACCTTTAGCAAGGTACAAAAATATTCCTTTTGCAAAGAGGCACAACATATGGTTTCTTGACCCTCATTAGTCTTGGATCACAGGTTATATTCAGAAAAAAGTCCTCCCCTAACAAAGCTACATTCTTTTCATTACAAGGGTCCAGGTTGGAAAAATATATATACATTTAAAGCTGCATGAAGTAGCCAACATCCTCCTGTGTCCATAACCTTTTCTACTGTACCAACATGGTCAGAACCCTAAGATAATTGGTAACAAATCAAAATGTGCTTCGCTGTGACCTAACAGGAAAGGCTCACTTGACCTGGCATGGAGAGATCCCTGCTAATTCCTGTGGCATCTGAAGGCAGTATCACATTTCAATTCTATTTTTCACAATACTGCATATACACTCCAGACATAGGATCTTATTAAGACTTCCCAAAAGTTAGGAATGCAATTTAACCAAGAAAATGACAGTAAAGGTCAGGGATATTTATTGCTCCTGTGATGATCCTGCATTACACACGAGGCAGGCACAGTGTACTGGCTTCTGAATGATTTGAGTCAGTCTCAAATACCATCTTTATTTTTCCTCTCTGCTTTGGTCTATCTTCTGGCTTCATTTTCTCAAATCAGTTGGAATCACAGAAATATAAGTACCTGCTGGAATCTTCATGTTTATATGTCTTCTTTGAGACAAGAAGAAAATAAGAAGGAAGTTAAAAAAATAAATAATTTTCAATTTCAAATTTAGAAAATCTCAGGAAACTTTTTAGATTATTAAAACTTCAGTCACTTACACTTACCATATTTTAATCCGTAAATCAGAGAAGTAAGAAGTTGTGATTTTCCTTGTTGAGGTTAAGGTTTGAACCCTGGCTTGGCTGTTGAAACTTGTTTGGAGAAGAAGGAAAGAGTAGCTGTGACATCACCATGAGAAAATTTTATGAGGTTGACAGTTATCCTAATTCTTTTCAGTTTTATTGAAATATACAGGGGTTGGCAAAAGTAAGTTTATAGTTGTATGTGAAACATAGTTTATTCTTGTTTTATTATTTATTAATTATTGTATTATTTATTTTATGACATACTTACAAGTTTGTACCTAAGTGCACTGTGCCATTGAGATGTTCTTTTGAGTTAATAAAGCTATTTTAATAATCATACCTGCATGTCTGTTTCCATACCATTGTAAACCCACTTTGCCCACCCATGTACTCATAAATAAAATGATAAAATATATAAAGTATAAAACATGATGATTTAATATATGTACACATTATGAAAAAATACCCAGAATTGAATTAACATCCACTATCTCACATATTTAATTTTTTTTTTAGTTTGGGGGTGGGGACAGTTTAAGTTCTACTCTCTTAGTAAACTTCATTTATATAATACAATATCAGCAACTATAATTGCCATGTAATACATTAGATCCTCAGGACTTATTCATTTTACAACTGAAAGTTTGTACCCTTTTACCAAACTCTCTCTGTTTCTACCCCCACATCCCAGAGCCTCTGGCAATCACCATTCTACTCTGTTTCTATGAGTTTTCCTTTTTCCCCTCTATTTTTAGATTCCACATATATATGATACCATGCAGTATTTGTCTTTCTATATCTGGTTTATTTCACTAAAGTCCTCCATACTCACCCATATTGTCAAAATAGGAGGAGTTCCTTCTTTTCTAAGGTTGAATAATATTTTATATGTATAATATTATATATACATATGCCATATTTCTTTTATCCATTCATCATTCATCCATTGATGGGCACTTAGGCTGTTTCCATGACTTGGCTATTTTTAGTAATGCTGTGATGAACATGTACAGATAGTTCTTTGAGATAGTGATTTCATCTTCTTTAGGTACATACTTAAAAATGTGATTGCTGGATTATAATATGGTAGTTCTATTTTTAATTTTTTTTAGGAACTTCCTTACTGTTTTCCATTGTGGCTGTGCCAATTTACATTCCAATCAACAGCATGCTCAAGGTATCTTTTCCCCACATTCTCAGCAGCATTTGTTTTCACTTGTCTTTCTGATAATAGCTGTTCTAAAAAGTGTGAGGTAACACCTCAAGGTGGTTTAAATTTGCATTTCCTTAATTATTAGTGATGTTGAGCATTTTTTCAGGTATCTTTGACCATCTGTACATAGTTTTTGGAAAAAATATTGATTCATTTGTTCTGTCCATTTTTTAATTGGTTTGCTTTTTATTTTTTATGAGTTCCTTGCATATTTTGGATATTAACCCCTTAGATAATATGGCTTGAAAATATTATCTCCCATTCTGTAAGTTGCCTTTTTCTTTTGTTGATAGTTTTTTTTTGCTGTGCAGAAGACTTTTAACTCAATGTATCCTCATTTGTTCATTTTTGCTTTCATCACTTTTGCTTTCATCACTTTTGGTGTCAAATCTAAAATACATTGCTAAGACCAATATTAAGGAGCTTACCTTCTATGCTGTATTTTAGGATGTTTATGATTTCAGGTCTTACATTCAAGTCTTAATTTATTTTCAGTTGAAATTTGTGTGTGGTGTAGTAGCGAGGTCCAGTTTCATTCTTTTGCATGTTATTACCCAGTTTTCCCAACACCATTTATTGAAAAGACTATTTTCCCCCATTGCATATTCTTAGCTTCCTTGTGAAAAGTTAACTGAACATATATGTGTGAGTTTATTTTGGGGGGTTTCTATTCTGTTCTATTGATCTATGTGTTTGTTTTTATGCCAACATTTTTGATTACTATAGCTTTGAAATATAGTTGGAAATCAGGAAATAAGATGTTCTAGCTTTGTCCTTCTTTCTCAGGCTATTTTGGATATTAGGGGGTGCTTTGTTATTCCATAAAAAGTTAAGGATTGTTTGTTCTATTTCTGCAAAAAATACCATTGGAATTTTGATAGGGATTGCATTAAAACTATAGTTGGCTTTGGGTCATATGAACATTTTAACAATATCACTGTGTCCAATCCATGAGCACAGAATATCTTTCCATTTATTTGTTTCTTCTCAATTTCTTTCAACAATACTTTATAGTTTTCAGTGTATGTTTTTGCTATCTTAGTTACATTTATTTTTATATTTTGTTTTTGATGCTACTATAAATAAGATTGTTTTATTAATTTCTCTTTCTCAAAGTCTCTTGCTAGTTATAGAAATGAAAATAATTTCCATTTATTGATATTATATTCTGCAACTTAATTCTAACAGTTTTTTTGGTGGAATTGTTAGTTTAGTTTGGTTTTCTATATATAATATCATGTCACCCATAAACAGAGAGAGTTTCACTTCTTACTTTCTGATTTAGGTGTATTTTATTTCTTTTTCTTGCTAATTGGTCTGGCTAGGGTTTCCAATACTCTGTTAAATAAAAGTGGTGAGAGTGGGCACCCTTGCCTTGTTCTTGATCTTAGAGGAAAAGCTTTCAGCTTTTCATCATTGAGTATGACATTAGATGTGGGCTGGTCATATATAGCCTTTATCATATTGAGGTCCCCTTCCTCTATATAAAGTTTGTTGAGAGTTTTTATTATGAAAGGATGCTCAATTTTGTAAAATGCTTTTTTGCCATCTATTGAGATAATAATGTGAATATTTTCCTTCCTTTTTAATTGTGCTGTATCATATTGATTGATTTGTGTATGTTGAACCATCCTTACATCCTTAGGAATAAATTTCTCTAGCTCATGGTGCATGACGCTCTTCATGTACTGTTGCATTCAGTTTGTTAATATTTGTTTAGGGTTTTTGTATTTATGTTTACCAGGGATATTGACCTGTAATTTTCTTTTCTTATAGTGTCCTACTCTGACTTTGGTATCAGTAGTTACCCTAATTTGGATATAACCTTTCATAAATCTTAAAATCTATTATAAATTGTATCTATCTATCTGTCTATCCATCTATCTATCTATCTATCTGTCTGTCTGTCTGTCTGTCTGTCTGTCTGTCTATCTATCTATCTATCTATATATATATATGTGTGTGTGTTTTGAAAAACAACAGCAACAACATTCAACATTTTAACAAATAGCTTACCTGGAGCTAGCTTGCCTGGTTTCAATCTAGGCTTTACCACTACTTAAATGAGAGACATTGTGCAAGTAATTACATCAGTTGTTGCCTTGATTTTTCTCATTTTGCTTCAATTTTTTTTATGCTTCACAGGGTTGCTATGAAGATTAAACAACACATGTAGAGCATTTGGAGCTCATGGTTAGTTCTATACAAGGGCTACTTCTCATTATTGTCACTATCATACTATTAAATAAAATCCTGGCCATTTCAGGAAAGGCTTCTCTTAAGCAGTGACATCTGTACTAACATTGCAAAGACAGGCAACCTTGAAGTAGGTAAAAGGAAGCTCAAAATCCTCAAGAAGCATGGTATTTGTGAGAAGCCAAAAGAGGTCATTATGGAAGAAAAGTAGAAATGCAGAAAAAGTTATATAGCAATTAAAAGTTAGCAGGAGCCAGGTTACACAGATATTCAAAAGCTTCATAAAAATATTATTCTATATTGCAAGAGCATCAAAAACTCATTTAAAATTTTTGAGTAAAACAGTACTATGGTAAATGTTGATTTTGAAAAATTGCTTGCTTTTGGGGTAGAACATGCGCTGAATTCCGGAAGCCCACTATAGAGGATAATGTTTTATATAGAGAGAATTTGTAAAAATAAAAAAAAAAAGAATAGCTTTACAGAGGTAGATTCAGAAAAGAGAAAGTAATTTATAATACTTTTAGTGAAAGGAAAAATAACATGTAAAGTGAAGCTGGACATTGAATTATGTCATACTTAGTCTTTTAGTAATGCTGGAAATTTATATTTTAATTATGAAAAAAATTTGTAAGATGTGATGACAAAATTTGTTTGGTAAAAATGATTTCATCAAATGATTAAATGATGATTTCAATGGATTAGCTACACATTACCATATGTTAGTTATCATGAGAGGGATTGGGCTACAAAAGCTAAAATTAAAGAATAATTTGGAGAAAAATTAAAGCACAGAATGCAATTAAGAGGTCATTGCTAAATCATGATTTTTTTAAAAAAATGAGTGTGTTCAGAAAAAATGAAAAGGGGCTGGAGAGAATTTGAGTTATACAACTCATTGTAAAGTACACATATGTAGATTGGGTGATTGATAGTTGATATAAGGAAAGAAAAACATCAAAGAAAACTCCCTGACTTCTGACTTGAGCAATTGTTTGAGTGATAGTGCCAGTCACTGAAATACTTCATGCAGAAGGATCAGCTGGAAATAAAGATTTTGACTTATTTGACATATTTGGTTTCATTAATCTGTGACACAGACTAATATATTCAATAATTTATTCTAACCTGAATTTAGACAGATTTCTTCCATTAAGCAAATCAGTAGAAAGGGAAACAATCATTTCAATTGGAAGTTGTATCTAAATATGTTGTCTCTATAGCAATGATGATTTGAGTCTTCTGGTTGGTTGTTCTCTTCGATTATCAAGAATATTAAGTACACCTTGGCCAGGTAGCTCAGTTGGTTGGAATGTCCTCCTGTACACCTACAGGTTGCAGTCTCAATCCCTAGTCAAAGGCACATTCTTAGATTATGGGTTTCATTCCCATTCCCCATTCAGGGCGCACATGGAAGATAACCCATTGATGTTTCTCTCTCACATTGATGTTTCTCTATCTTTCTTTCTCTCTCTCTCTCTCTCTAAAAATTTAATAAAAAACATATCTTCAAGTAAGGATTTTTTTAAAAAAAACACACTATATTAAGTACCATGACTACTATTTTGTTTATGTTTATTTTCCTTCAGACATTGCATTATATAAATTACATTTTAAAAATTCATGAGAATCTTGTGAGATTATTATTAGCTCTATTTCATGGTTAAGAACACTAAAGCACAGAAAAATTAAAGATAGTCATTCAGGTTTACATGATTAAATCACAGGAGTAGCAAAAAGGGCAGGTCAAAATGTAAATGCACATTTAAAGCCACTGTTTACTTCATTAATATTCCACCAACCAAAATAAGCCATATGGTCAAGTCCAAAGATATACTAATTCTATTCACTGCAAAATTATGTGGCAGCAGGAAAGAGTTGATCATTTTGTGTAGTGAAACATGTTACCCTGAAACAAAAAAAGACTGAAAAAGCAATTGTGTCTTCCCAGGGTATGGATTACAAATAGTTGATTCTTACAACACTTTTGAATAACTTGAAACACAATACAAGCTTTGTTTAGACAAGATCTTAAAGACTTTCTGATATAACCACACATTATATCCTTGAACTTTTTCTGTAGGAGTTAACTACATTCTGAGATCCATGAGCCACACATTCATAAGAGCACAACTGACCTCTCTCTCCACCAGTAATTTGAACATTTCTAAAATGTTAAATTTGAAAAGCCTATATTTGACTACCTACTAATATTTTTCCACTTGCTCAAATGATCACATGGGTGTACTTTTTCAATCATATCAACCTATCAACCCTTACTTTATCTCCCTTTGTATCTATATAAGCACATTTCTAGTCCAGTCTAGCATCCATAGGTTTTTACCTCAAAACCTTAGTATCAAAATTTCCCTCACATTATTGTCTTGAATCTTTCACACAAGGAGTTAACTACTGTTAAATTATCAAAAAACTCCATTTTAAGCAGACTGGTTTTTGTATACATATGTGATCTTGGAACTGAAACTGGTTGATAGACATAGTCAATTAAATATTAGCCTCTAATTTTTACATCTGAGTAAGACAATTTTATACTTTCTCACTTTCCTTAAATCTCTAAAATTTTAGCCCAGCCGGGTATGGCTCAGCAGTTGAGCATCGACCTAGGATCCAGGAGATCGGGGTTCGATTCCTGGTCAGGGCACATGCCCGGGTTGAGGGCTAGGCAGCCTATCAATGACTCTCTCATCACTGATGTTTCTATCTCTCTCTCCTCCTCCTTTCCTCTCTCTGAAATCAATAAAGATATGTTTAAATAAATAAATAAATCTCTAAAATTTTAATTCAGAGATGTTTCTTTACATTTAAAAACTCATAAAAAGTTAAGATTAACAGACCATCCTCACCTTACTCTGAACAAGCTTACAAACTCACCAACTATACTTTGATCTTTTGCTTCCCTATTTCAAGGGAGGAACTATTCTCTCCCTCACAAAAGAGAGAATACCTAACAGGTATGCTCAGGAGCTTACTATTTCTCCCTTCTGAAGGACTTCACTCTGTTAGTTTTATTATGCCCTGTGTCATATGTTATGCTTTTCTATTGTATAATCTCCATTAGTATAATGATATAGGTAGAACAAAACAAAATTCACTTAAGCCTTGTCTCTACATATCTGTGTAGCTACAACTATTTTTTAATTTTTTAATTTATTTATTCATTTATTTTTTAAATATATCTTTATTGATTTCAGAGATTGGAATGGAGAAGCAGAGAGAGAGATAGAAACATCAATGATGAGAGAGTCATTGATTGGCTGCCTCCTGCACGCCCCCAACTGGGGATCGAACCCGAAACTCAACCCTGGCATGTGCCCTGACCGGGAATTGAACTGCGATCTCCTGGATCCTAGGTAGGTGCTCAACTGCTAAGCCAAGCCCAGCCAGGTACAACTATTTTTTAATTGATTTTAGAGAGAGAGAAATGGAGAGAAAGAAACATGGATTTGTTGTTCCATTTATTTATGCATTCATTGGTTTATTCTTGTAAGTGAACCTGACAGGGATCAAACCCACAATCTTGGGGTACTGGCACGAAACTCTAACAACTGAGTTACCTGGCCAGGGCTACAACTATTTTTTAATAGTTCATTTTGTAATAATTTTCTGGGCTGAGTGTTTATTTTTGTCCAACTCAAAATCATTTTACAAAACAATATAACCTGCCTTTACACACACTAATCCACTAAAGCTCTTTTTATCAATCTCACAAATGATCTCAAGATTTTAAAAATCAATGGACCCCTTTTGTAATCTTTTACTCATGTGTCAGTGCTTTTTAATGTGATTTATCAAACCATTATTTATGAACCATCTTCATTTCTTTGCAACTTTAACAACACTACCTCATGTGTGGTTTGTTGTTTTGCTTTACATATATAAATAGTCCAGCCTTCTGAGCATACATTGGTTTTTTCCTCCTTCATTACCTAATCTCTAAAGATTAGGATTTCTCAGGGCTCAATACTTTAAATTCATATTTTCTCTCTCTACACTTCCTATATATGTAAATGCCTGTGATCCGATACCTTTCAAATATACACAAGGAAATCAAATAATATCCACATACAATTTTAGAGAATGTACTCACATGCACTAAGATAAAATAATAAAAAAGAAGAAAAAAAGTTAAATTTTCCTCAGAAAATTATAAAGTAAAATTTCTCCTAATGACAATTTCTATGTTAGTACTTGGTGTTTGGCTTGAGAACCTAATATAACTGCCTGTGCTATTATATTTTTAATCCATCAATAGTGAAAATTAGAAGTAATTTAATACTAATTATATCAAATTACTTATGTTGATATTAAACTGTGTCATTTAGAATGCAAATTATCTTAGCCAGTTACAAAAACATAGTTAATTGTCATTCTAAATAAAACAACATACGTATAATTTTCATCATGAAAAATTCTTAGGGATATATTCATTTTCTGAAAGGAACACCTATTCCTTTTCTGTTAATCTGAAGTATTGAATTTACAGCTAACCAATGCCTCAAAACAAAACATACTGTCATAAATAATTAGTAAAGAAATACTCCATGGGTAGACAGTTTGATTTTATTTTATTTCTCTATACATGTAATAATTCTAAATATTTTAACTAATAAATTCTGAAGGAAAAAGTGAGAATTCAATAAATTCTTAATTTCTTTGAATTGGAAATGTTTAGAGTTTCTCACAAATGAAATTTTACATAATTTTTATTGCTAATTATTTTTAAATTACCATCTCTGGGAAAATTACTTCACTTGGCATTTGGGACAGTATGGATGAACCTGGAGAATATTATGCTAAGCAAAATAAGCTAGGTAGAGAAAGATAAACATCACATGATCTCACTTACATGTGGAATCTAAAGAACTTAATAAATTGATGGACAGAAACGATTCAATAACATGGAAGCATGGATCAGAGTGATGAATCTCAGAGGGATGGAGGAGAGTGGGTGGGTGGAGGGGGAGAGATTAATCAAAGAATTTATATGCATATATGTATAGCCCAAGGACACACCAATGGTGTGGAGAGGGACTGGGGAGAGGGGTGGGATGAGGTAGAATGGGTCATTGGGGAGAAAAATGGACATCTGTAATATTTTGAACAAAACTAAACTAAAAGTTGTCTATGAAATGTTATAAGAAAGTTAATATCTGAGAGTTAATCATGTGTACTCTGAATGTTTCTGAACATTTAATCAGAGGTAGAATGAAGAATGACAGAACAGCTATAAAAGTCTATCATTTTAGTGTAGGCAGTTTCAAACAATAGCTAACACTTATATCACTTAGTATATACCAGACATGATTCTCAGTACTGCGATGCCAGTTACTGTGTAACTTCTTTAGATCAGTTCTCTACTCTCTCCTCTACCATGGTGTAGGGAAAGTGAAAACATGCTCTCTGGCCACTGGGGAGAAAGGCCCGAGTTATGTAAACATGATATAGCATAGACAGAGCAATAGTCATAGCAGACGTCATGTTAGCTGAATAATGTCGAACTCATCCTTGGCTGGAGCCACTATTGTTCTCTTCTTATAAAACTGGCACAGGACCACCTGGGGTGCGGTTTTGACCCCCTGGGTGCAGTTTGTCTCCCCGGGTGAGTATTGTCCCCCCATGTACTGTTTAGCCCTGCCGCCAGCTGCATAAAGGACCTGTATCAACTCCTTCGGCTCCACAGTTTTCCTTTGGACGACCGAGATCTAGTGTGAACCTCTCCAGCCATGGCCATCACCATCACACATGAAAACTGGAGCTTCTTGGACTATAGATGTGAACTTAGCTACGTTTGGTTTCCTGCTGGACTCACCCAATGGAAAAGTATGGCACAATATAAAAAGGAGTGAAGAGAGTAAGGAGAGAGCATTTATTCCTATAGCTTCCTGCCAGTATGATCACTTTTGAGTGGTTGGGCCCTCATTCACAGATCTTCTGGAGGCTGACATTCTATACAACTCTCTCTATAAAAGCTGTGGTTTCTGTAGTAACTGGACCTTCCCCTCTTCTTTTCTTATTTGGAGTGGCAACATCTCTGCTATTACTAGTCCTAGGGTACTGAAATACCTTTTGTGAGTGCCTTTCATCCTTCTTAAAAGTTTAAATAACTTGCCCAGCTGGTGTTGCACAGTGGTTGAGCCTTGATCTATGAACCACGAGGTCACCAGTTGGATTCCTGGTCAGGGTACATGCAGCTTGGTTCCCAGTGGGGGGCAGTGCAAGAGGCAGTCTATCCATATCTCTATCTATCTTTCTCCCTTCCTCTTTCTCTAAAAAAAAAGTCAATAAAAATGTACTTAAAAAATTGAATGACTTTTATTATATGGACTTGCTATCATTCTAACTTGAGTGCATAAACTTTATTTTTTTACCTAATTGATACAACCAAATATATTAACACCTTTATTTCTCCCAATAGCCATTTGAGATGGGAAAACATTTGTCTCCATTTTGCAGATAAGCAAATTGAGTCAGGGTAAGTCTAGGTCACACAGCTGGTATGTGGTGGATTTGAGATTCAAATCAGTTAATATGGCACAAAATAACATTTAATCAACAACCACATGTATACAATACATACATGCAACACAGAGACACACACTGAAATACCATAGTTATGTCAAAATTATAGGGACATTTTTAATAACCTTTACAATAAAAACAGCATAAGAATAGATCATTTGCACTGATTGTTCTAATTCTTCTAATAATATTACTTGGTAAATACTTTTAAATGAGGACATGAAATTATATAGGTGACCACACTTGGCCAAGGAACAAAACTGGATAAGGTTTTCTAGCAAAGTTTATAATAAACTGACATGAGCTATGATAAAGGAAATTATTACATTGGCCCTTTGTTAACCACAACGTATATTAGTGGCGAGAACTTGAGTGTTGCAGGAAAAAAAGGGTACATTGTCTTGCCAGAAGCATACAGAGCTATGGGACTTTGCTAGAAAGTGTCTTCAGGGCTGCAGAAAGTTCTTACTCTTAACACAGGAGACACTACACTCCTGCTCATGGCAGTTTTCTGGAAGAAAATCTTTTCCAAGAGGTTGGGGTCCCACTGGACTTCTAAATAATTAAACTTTAAGACTAATGAAGATAAAAGATAAATTCACCTAAATACCACACATAACTAAAAGTTGTATTCTATATTGAAGAAAAGCCAAATATGGCAGACAATAATCTGATTTCTCAATACCAATAATTGGAAACAAAATCAAACTTACAACTTCAGTGCATCATTTCTCCTCTTACTTGTGGCTAGTAATCTTGCCTATACACTTGTATTAAATAGACAACAACTCAGAGAACAGATTAATTATTTAATTAGTTTCTGGACTCAATATGAGATTAAACTCTTTTTAAAAAATTTTAAAACATTAAATTTATTAGGGTGACATTGGTTAATAAAATTATGTAGGTTTTAAGTGTACAATCCTATAGTACATCAGCTGTATACTGTATTGTGTTTACTACCAAAGTCAAACCATCTTCCATCACCATGTATTTGGCCCCCTTTCCTCTTTACTACCTTCTCCCACTCCCCTTTCCCCCTGGTAACCCCCATACTATTGTCCATGTCTGTGAGTTTTTGTTTATTTGCTTGTCTTGTTTATTCATTTGTTGTTTTCAGTTTTATATCCCACACCTGAGTAGAACATATAGTTCTTGACTTTTTCCATCTGACTTATTTCACTTAGCATATTTTCAAGATTCTTCCATGTTGTCACAAATGACAGTATTTCATATTTTTGTATGACTTAGTAGTTTTCCAAACATAAAATGAAGAAAATAAAGCCTCTTCAATAAATGGTGCTGGGAAAATTGGAAAGCTATATGTAAAAGAATGAAACTAGACTGCTATTTGTCACCACACACAAAAATTAACTCAAAATGGATCAAAGCTCTAAATATAAGACCTGAAAGGGTAAATTACATAAAAAAAACATAGGTACTAAATTTATGGATCTTGGTCTTAAGGAGGACTTTATGAATTTGACCTGAAAGGCCAGGGAAGTAAAAGCAAAAACAAATGAATGACACTATATTAAACTTAAAAGCTTCTGCACAGCAAAGGAAACTGTCAACAAAACAAACAAACAACCTCTTGAATTGGAAAAGATATGTGCAATCAACACCTCCAATAAGGATTTAATATCCAAAATATATAAAATACTAATAAAATTCAACAAAAAATATCCAATAAAAAAATGGGCAGAGGACCTGAACAGACTCTTCTCCCAAGACGACAAACAAATGGCCAAAAGACACATGAAAAGATGCTCAACTTCACTAGCTATTACAGAAATGCAAATCAAAACTGCAGTGAGACACCACCTTACATATGTTAGAACGGCTATTATCAACAAGACAAGTAATATTAAGTGATGGAGATGTGGAGAAAAAAAGAAACCCTTATTCACCACTGGTGGGAATGTAGACTGGTACAACCACTATAGAAAACAGTATGAAGGTGTCTCAAACAATTCAAAATATGACCCAACGACCCCTCTTCTGAGTATCTACCCAAAAAATTAGAAAACATTTCTTTGTAAAGATATATGTACCCTTATGTTTAATGCATCATTATTGATGGTGGCCAAGACATGGAAACAACCAAAGTGTCCTTTGATGGATTGTTGGATAGAGATTGAACTCTTGATATCAACAGTCTGTATCATAGGAATGAATTATTATTGACCAAATGCTTTTTCCTTTTCTTACTCAATACACTCTCCTTTGGGTATCATAAACTGTGTCTAGTCTAGACATTTGAAATCCCTTAAGTGAGTTTCAAGTTTGTACATACAGGTTTAACATGACTTTCCCCCATGAGGTCCCAAATTTATATCACATTAAAATATTCAAATACAACATCATAATCTCTTAACCTTTAAAAACGTGGCCTTCTTTTAGGAATAACAAGAAAAGAAAACTGTCTAAAAAACAATGGTAGCAGGGTTACCAGCCACAAGTAGGCAGAGAAGTGATAAAATAAGGGAGCTTACTTATTTTTTAATGGGACTAATATTGCCAAAAGCAATAAAATGAGTCATTGTTGATATCATAGCTTCCCATAATAAAGCTATTACCAAAATCAGATCACCTTCTACATAACTTTTCAGTCTATCAACTTCTTCCTAATTCCTTGAATTACTACCATCATCCCCCAGAATACTGCAATTGCCAGTCAACTGGTTTTATTACATCTTCTCTCCATCCCTTCTAAATTGCTGTCACATATGTAATAATTAATCGTTCAAAACAATTGGCTATGCTATCCCAGGTTAAAATGAATTTTAAAAAGCCATTTGTTCTTAAGATGGAGATCAGGTCCTGTACAACCTTTCCTGTTTCTCCTTTGTTTATCTATCACCATATGCTCTCATTCTCCAGATAACTCTGACTTACTTCTCATTATAGAAACTGCTAAACCTCATCCCATGCCTGCATGGAAAAATTGTAACTTTTCAGTAGAGAAAGTTAGCAACCATCAACCTTAACAAAGGATAACATTGCCAATTATCTTATGTGACTATCATGTAAACCATGATACCATGTGATGCACTGAACCTCTGTGGTTCTATTTCTGAAAATCTGTAACCTCTGTCTAAGCATGAAAACACAACAGACAAATTCATATTTAGGAATAGTTTTAAAAGCACATGACCAATTCTCCTCAAAACTATCAAGGTCATGAGAAACAAGAATGGGAATTTTTCATAGACCAGTGGAGACAAAGACAACAGGTACCTCAATGCAACGTGAAGCCCTGGATGTGATTCTAGAAGAGAAAAGGGACTATAATGTAAAAGTCTGGTGAAATCAAAATAAAGAGTCAAGTGTAGTTAACAGTATTGTAGCAAACATTTTTCTTCACTTTGATCAATGTATTCAGGTTATATAAAATAATAACTATGGAAAACTGGGTAAAAGTTATATAGGGACTCATTATACAACCTTTACGGCTTTTCTTCAAATATAAAATTATACCATGTTAAAATCTTCACTTAAAGAATATAAATGAGTTTAGCTCTCTAATATTGATAATGCTGCCCCAAAAAACATTCAAAAGATAACTTCAATTTTTATGATCTAAATGATAATAGTACCAGTAAGCAATCTTAAAATGTTTTTGTAGTATTAATAAGTACTTCTTGTTTATTTTCTTGGGTACTATATCTCTTCTAGTGTTAACCTGTTAGCTTAATTAAAAATCTGGAACACAAAATAAAGAAAAAGCATTCTAATAATTCATTATACATCTAAATCTGTATGTTAAATATTTAGACTCTCTACCAGACAGGTATCACATACTTATTCAACTGCAAATGTTATGCTAGCAATTTGTAGCTTCCCAAACAAATCATGAGTTATTGTCTGCAGTGTAGAAGGACAAAATGTTTCTCTAGCAACATTTGTATTTAAAAAATTGCATAATTTTTTCTATTTACTTTATCTTTCATTATATGTAAATATGATTAAAATTGAAATGGTCTATTCAAAAAGATATTTGTTTTTTATCTTATTTTTTAAAATTTATATTTATTGTTAAAAGTATTACAGATATAGCCTTTTTTAACTCTATTGACCCTCTACACCCCTCTCTGCCTCCCCCAAGCCTTCACCGCACTATATGTTTGTATCTTTTCACACACAAATATAAAAAACAAAACAAAATTGGCTGATTGTCCATTATATGCTAGAAATTATATCACAGAAAGTTTAAGATCTAAAAACCCTTACAGTTGTAACTTTAGTTGTCTTAACTTTATTTTTAATAAGAAAACAGTTACTACTCCTTTTTAGAGTAGTGTATCAATACAAATTTTGACATACCTGACCATGAAAATACACAGGACAATGAAATATGACTAATTAGAATTCTTGCTCGGTAAAATAGGAAAGTCTTATACTAGCTATGTGATTAATGCCTGATTCCACATCATTCCTTATCTACTCCTAATCCCTTTACATGATGGTTTCTAACTTCATAGGATAAGGGTAACATTTTATAACGCTTTACAAGCCTTAAATATTTCAACAATATGTGTGCATACATTTTGAGAATTTTTGAAAATTTTTCCATAAATATTCTATAAACATGATGATATAAAATACTATTTCTTCCAATGTGTCAGCATACTGTATACTTCAATTAAATGTCAGTTTCACCAATACTGAAGAATTTTTAAAAATCAGGAAAATATTGATAATAACAAAATAGTACCTTATTAGTGTAGTGCAGCAGAGGAAAAATTTTGCCTTTACCTTTTTTCAGCTGTGTTTTTTTCAGCCAGGTTTGAGAATTAAATTAACATAAGACATTAAAAGAGAAAAGCATACACATTCATATAAGTTTTGCATGACAGGAGGCCCTCATAAGGAATGAAGGCCCAAGTAAATGGTGGAACCTATATGCTTTTATAGTAGCTTGAACAAAGAGAGATAGTCATGGAAAAGTAACTAATTATCTCTGTCAAGAAGCTAAAGGCAAGTAAGAAGGATTTAAATAAATTCTATTTGTATATAATTCTTTGTATAAGATGTTCTTGGTGTCATCTGCCTGTCTATGACGCTAAGAATGTTACTTTCCTTCTGGTACATGAGTATATTTTTTCACAAGGGACTTTCATTTTCTGCTTTGAAGAATAGGAACAGAGTTTTGTTTTGTTTTTTTCTTCAATTGCTGTTTTTCAAAACCTTTAACTCAAAATAACCCTTATGCCAAAGTGGCATATTCTGCCACCGTTCATTGGCAACTAGTGCAAGACTTCTGTATGTTTCCTGATTTATAGAGGAATATTAATTTTTTTCTAAAAATATTATAGATACAAGGTGTAGAAAAAAATGAGGTTTATTCTTAACTACTAAATTCAGTTATTTTTAAAGCAAAGTCATTTATAATTACAATTTATTTTTCTAGTATTACATTCAAGTAAATAATTTTAGACTATGTAACTTTATTCTATTAAAGAGCTACTCTTTCTGAAACATGAACACACTTTATTATGAAATAATGATTAAAATTAAAGGTCTCATTTGTTAAAGTAGGAAATGTAGTTTATACCTTGCATTTATTAAAAAGAGCTGTAATGAGAAAAAATATTCTATATAAATGAAATCTCATGTATCTATCATGGGTAAAAATGAACAAATAAAGGCCTTGTCTTCTGAAAATGGGGTGTGGGACAGTCTCCAATCATATTTATAAATATTTCTTAAAACTTCTTGAGTTTAAAGGGTATGATAAAAAACTTTATAAAATATTCATGTACACAGCTTAACACTACTATATATTAATTACATATATCAGTAATTAATTATGTCTATATATATATCACCAATTTTTGAATGATGATGTAATCATTGTCTCACTGTGTAGTATCTGTCTTTGGGGGATAAAGAGAACAATTGAACTCAGTAATGCCCACGATGTTAAAAAAAATATGATTAACTTTTTACTTTTATGGGGCAATCTTGGCATTATCTTGGACATCTGATTAACTTATGTTCCCTTCCTTTCTACTTTTGACCATCCAATCACTTGATGCACAGGAGTTTGAATATATATAAAATGAACAACATTAATTATTCATACAAAAGCCAGCCAACCTGAGGACAATACTAAAACAATGATCTAGAGGCAAAGAAGGAGAAGGAGAGAAGTGGGAAAATAGGAGAGAAAGAAATGGAGAGCAAAGGACAGAACATAGCTCTGACAATCAATGAACTGAAGAATAATTTGTATTTCAACCGACAGCTTCTCCATAGACAACTCTATCATATTACATCTAATCACTATGAGACTTTCAACAAAAATCCTGTTTTTACTGTTCCTGCCTTGTAGAATCTTCAGAGGGAAGAAAGCTGTTTAAAACTCTCACTGCAAAGGGACCTACAAGTATTCCCAGTTGCCATGGTTCTTGGATGGACCTTCAGCTACTCCCCCTGATTCTTATTCCTCTCTCCCATAAATGATTCCCCTTGCCTTTATACATCAAGTGCAGTAGTCCCCCCTTATCAGTGGAGAATATGTTTAAGACCCCCAGTGGATGCCTGAAACCTCAGGTAGTATGGAACCCTAAATATACAATGTTTTTACTTATACATAAGTATCTACGATAAGGTTAAACTGAGCTTGTGCTTTGTGGCCATTACTAAGTAAAATAAGGGTAACTTGAATACAAGCAATGTCACACTATGATAGATGATCTGGCAACTGAGAGGGCTAAGTGACTAAGTAACTAACAGGTGAATAGTGTATACAGCATGGACAGGCCAGACAAAGGGATGATTCACCTCGGGCAAGACAGAAAGGACAGAGCGAGGCCATTAAATAGTTTACCATTCATTAAATAGTTCACCATTCAGAAAATAAACAGTACATGTTTTATGTACTGAAAAATTCCAGGAAATAAATGGTACATGTTTTATGGTGAACTACATAAAACATGTACCATTTATTTCCTGGAATTTTTCATTTAGTATTTTTGGAGCACAGTTGACTACTGTTAACTGAAACCACAGAAAGTAAAACTGCAAAACTGCTACTGTAAATAGAAGAGAAAGAGATGTTCCTAGTAAATTAGTTACCCACTGATGATAACTGAGACTAATGTGACTTTCCTATTCACTGAGCTATTGTCAGGGGGAAAACATATGTCAACTTACTCTTCAGGAACTCTATGTTTAAAAAGTCTATTACTATTTAAAACAATTTTGCAATGATATGAATTATATTCCTTTTCTGCATAAAACAAAGCACAACCAACTTAGCAGTTGTTATTTGCTAAAAACCTCAAGAATTTTTGACTTTGTACTCCATGAAATTTATTTTTATCTATATTCTTATGTTTTTAGTCAGGAGATAAAATATCATATGCTTTTTATCTTGCTTTTAAACAAAGTTATAAAATATTTAAAAATAAAATATATACAATTTGTTAATTTACGAGACTAAAGGTTTATTCCAAAATTTTAAATTATACTTAACATTATGCCCTTTTAAAAAGTTGTACCTATGTAACTTCTAGAATTGCATCTGCGATAAAAAGAAATGTGCTATTTTTATGCAAATCCATCTGTTCAAAACACAAAATCAATTAGAACATTGTCTTGTTTTGTTTTTTTTTATCTGAAATTCTCAAATACAGGATTTTATACTTGTTCTTTTCACAGATATTTAGAGTCAGTAATTGTTAAAGAAAGCGTAATGGGTAAGAGCAATGCAGTTCAAGTTCAGAGAACACTGCTCAGGTTTCAAATAAACCATTTGTCAGCTGTGAAACTTCCATTCCATCACTTAACTCTTCAACACTTTAGCTGTCTCACATGTAATAGTTGAGAGGATTAAATGACATAAGGCATGTAAAGTGCTTAGCCCACATTGCATGGCCTATTACTTGTTCAACGATATTTGAAGGCACCCTTATTATTACTTTAAATGTAAATGCTGAGACACATGATAAATAAAAAGCTACAAATGCATTTTTTTTTTTTTTTTTTTACCAAAAGCAACAGAGAATTCTTGGACAATTAAGACCCAAGCAATTTAAGGAAAATGAATTTCAGAATCAATTTGAGTAATATTTTCCAAATATATCCTGAAACTTTATTTCATGCCATTGAACAATGATATGAAATCCCATTCACTATAAGAAAGTAGCTTCACATTTCCTCTCCCTAGTAAGTCAATTTGAAAAGATTATTTGGTAAAACAATATAAAAACAAACTTTGGAGATATATGTAGAGAACACACACATATGTTCATATGTGTGTATGATTACATTTTTCCTCTCTCTTTTAAAAAGTAGATAAATATTTGGGGATACTAGCAACCTAGCATTTGGATTTGGAGAATATTAAACCCAAATAGTGTTGAAGGCTTTAAAGCCTGCAATCCCTACTCTACTGTAAAACCTTAAAGACTTTCTCTATTACCCACTTTTTTCTTCAGAATATCTTCTGAAGCTAAATGTTATTTGAAGTATTCTACTTTAGGTTGGGTCTTACAGTATGCTAGTCAAAACAATTTAAAAGTTAAATGAACTACAAAGTAAATTCATATTTAGATAAATAAAAAGAATGTAAAAATCCATTACACAAAAATGAAATTAATTATGCTGCATGAGTAAAGAAGGTCAAACACACAGTTGGCTTTTGTCAGCATTTTGAAGACATAAAAATCCCACATCACCTAAATTAACCAAAGCCTATTTCCTTATAACATTATTAAATTCACATTAGGTGTTACACTATAATTTCCTGTAATATAGCTGACAGTATTGATAACACTTTATCTGCTTATAAGGAAAATAATATTTTCCAAAACAATTAGAATGAGATAAACTAGAAAATGTGTAGAGCTTTTCCAAAAAGATAAAACTATTGTTTCATCTTTTTTAAAATTTCTGTTTCTCTCCCTTCAGCATTAAGACTGATATCTTTCCCCCTAAATTATTTTAAATTTATCATGTTGAAACTTATATATCCAGTATTCAGTAAGTAAGTGATATACAGTGTTATTTCCTAGAAAGCTATACTGGAAAAATGGAAGTTATTTTCTGATCTTACAGAAGGCATTCCACTGTTGAACAAATCCTACTTAATAAATGTGAATAAGTCTGTGTATGTTTCATATCTCAAACAGAATATTAGGAAATCAGTCATTAACAAAAAGTAGAAAAAGATTGACATTGAATTGTAGGAGGCACTATATGCAGGATATCACCCCAAAATGTATACACACTTTGAATAATTATAAAAGCAATGTTCATTAAAGTACTTTTCATTTTCAAAATGTAATAGAATTTGCAGACATTGTGTGTATACATTTTGGGAGACACCTTGTATATTTCATATACATAATACTTATGCAATGTAATACTGTTTATTATTATTATATTATATTAACTTAAATTTATGGTACTTACCTCCAAGAAGTTGAGATATTCTGTGTATTTCTGTCCAACCTAGCTGTTAGTAGTAACTTGAAGATAAGAGCTAAAACAGGACTTAATGTGACATACAAAGTTCATTTAATGATGTATATTATAATCTAGACATTAAAATTAACATTAATCCCTCTCCTTAGATGCATCAAGGAGCAGGCAAGTAGGCTTGGTACTTTAATGCTTATGTTTTAGATGCCCTTATCTTTGTGATCAACAAACCTTAATATTTCTTGGAGAAATGACCAAGACTTCACTTTTTAATACCTCAGTTGCCTAATTTATACATGGCAAGAAGTTAAGCTCCTATCAGAGATGTAAAGGATATCAGAAAAATAATGTGGGCAATACAGATTTATTTAAAAGATAAGCCATATAATATCAAGTTATGCAAATAAAATCTGCATTCAGACTGAGGAATACTGAATACTTCTAAGCTACTGTTAAGACTGTGGATTCATTCTAAGCGCAATGCGTCTGGATAAATGTCATACTTACAACAATTAATGGGGAATAGAAGAGACTTCTACAATACTCGTGTTCTGGCATTATTTAGTTATTTTTTTCCTTTTAAAAATATTTACTATTGTAAAATATATCACAATTTTAAAAAGTGTTTAAATAATAGATATTAAAATTAATAATTGTGAAGCATATGTTCCTATAAGGCCCTGCATCTTTTGTTAAGAATAGAGATATTATCATAAACAAAACTTCGCATAATTTATCATATTAATAAATAGATTGATACATATTTATTTAATGCCTATGACTTACTTATTTTTTGTTTGAGTACTCATTTAAATGAGGAAGATATTTTATGTTCTATAATAAAACACAGATAATCATATATCATTTTAACTTATGAATTTTAAGGGGATGCCAAAAGGAGACATATAAATTGCTTTTGAGGTAGAACATATAATTTAAAATATAACTTTAAATCAAAGATTTTTATAAATCCTTCAATATAATATAATATTTAAAAATCCAGAAGGATCATGTTTAATGTAATTTAATTTTACAAGATTATTTTATTTTAAAATAAATCCAAGAGACAATTATGTAAGATTGTTAAACTTTTTTTTCTTTTAATTTAAAGCACAGTTATAAATCTATTATTTTATCTCAAATAATAAGTCCTTGAGGTTCCTCACAATATTTGTTTGAGTTTTTTATAACTTTGGCAGCCTAAATTCGAGCTTGCGTATTCTGCAAATTGTAGACCAAGCCAAAATTACAGCCTCAAAGTAGTTGAAATCTTAATAGTTGTGAATTAAATTGATTTTGTTTTTATAAGATACACATCATGTGTACTTAATGTACGCATGTCTTTATAAAAAACAAAGCTTTGAGTGATATCAATCCAGGAAAGATGTTTCAAAATATATTTTAGTACTAATTGATGCCTGCCATTTTAAATACAGAAAAACCCACATTTTGGTATACAAACTGTCAAATGCAATTTCAAAACTTGTTCACTTGGGAATATTATGTATTTAGAACATTGTACATTAAACACTGTCTCATTTGAAGATGCTTTCTGTCTAAATCTTACTGAAATAGATTAGAAATACAAATATAGCGGTGTGGAATCTATCAGAAGTTGGACACTGATGATTTTCATTGCACAATCCATAGTCAATCACTGGAATATGAAGATTTAACTTAAAAGCAAATTCCCTGCTATCCTGAACAAAGTCATATAAGCCTCAGATGCTCAGGGCAGGATGGGCTATGGCTGACTTCATGAAGGTACTAGCACTCTGTTTTCCTTTAGGCCACGCAAAAAGACCTCAAAAAGGAAATAATTCCAAATACAGAAGGGATGTGCAGCCCATATTTTGTCAAACAATGGAAAACCTAATTTACACAACATTGGATTATAAGAGGGAGGTAAAGTAGACTGTCAAATATTTCCTTTTCTCTCTGCCACTAACAATTCAAGACCTCACTTAAAAGCAGACACAGACAACAAGAAGGTACTATGAAGGAGACAGGAGAATTTTCAGACAGGCATATTAGATCCTACATGAGATTTAAGAATTTCACTTTCTAGAATCCACAGGAGGAGCTTTTAAAGTAAAATGGTCTAAAATCAGTGAATTTCCTCCTAAGTGACTAAAATACCCTAAGAATATACCTTACTTCAATTACCTACTTGGAACCCAACCAGACAAAATGCAGCTATAACGATATTATTATTTTACTAAGAAAAAGTGTATGTAATATTCTTTATATTGTAAACTAGTTTATATATATATATACATATATTCATATTTATGAATAACTGATGAGGAAAGAATGGAATAAGGACCTAAAAATCTCTAATAAACTCATCAATCCACCTACAATTCTAATTCAGAAGAGAGACTTACAGTTGTAGAAAAGAAAACAAAACAGTTGATATTCTGATGTGCTGCCCAAAGAGATTTCACCTTAATGACCAAGAAACTTATTTTCTATACTTCTAGGATTGTTGGCTCTTACGGCTTGTAGCTGTATCCCTTTCGGGAAATGATTGTCTATCTTATGGAGCTGCCTCTCCTAAGGTTATACCTAATAACCAGGGCCAATTTATATCCAATGATTTATTGATGGGAAACTACAGTGGATCTATCCTGATTTTACAATTCAGGACATCCCTTAAACATCATCTTAGTTTAAAAGCTCTTTTTGAAGAAAGTAGCTATATATTATTGGTATTTTCATACAGCAGGTTTGTCTCCTCTACTTATTAAATTATTCGATCACTTATTTATATCAATACAAACTTATGGATATTCATTTTATAATTTGGATATTTATTTTATAATGGATATTCAATTTATAATTATAACCCAATACAATGTTATTTATTTTGGTGCTCAAATTATCCAATTTTATCAATGGGAAGCTCTACAAGCTGGCTCCCACATCCTTTACATTCTTTTACCCTTTCGCATTTGAGAATTCCCTTATTTGGGGGGACAAAAAGACATTCCAATTTTATCCAGCAAATTTGTTTGCTCAGCCCTGGGATAATCCATTTTTCCTAGAAGCTGTGGTTTCTCTCATGGGAGAATGCTATTAGAAACTAACTTCTAATTGTTGGGTATGTTCATTGTTGTCCCTGTTTCCAGACCTACTAACCCATATATATATAAAACAATTATTATATTTATTTAGCTGTAGATATACAAATATATATTAAACATGAGTTCATCTTTTTTTCTCTCTCGCTTAAAACAAAAATCATTTTATTTGCTCACAATTGTGTGAGTCAGTATTTGGGCTGGGCTCAGGTGGGCAGATCTTCTGCTAGTTCATGCTGGCCTCTTCTCCTCCCTTGTCTGTTATCTCTTTTTATAAAAATGAGACAGATGATTTCCACAATCTTCCATTCACTTATTTTTTAATACCATTATATATGTACATCAATTTCAGAATTATTAATTTATATCCCTATAAATTAACAACTTTACCAACTAAAGTACAATATTTGCATGCAGATATTTGTCTTTAGTTTTATAATTTCTTTTCAGGCATCTTTTCCAAAGGCACTCAAGTCAGCACAGTTTTTACCTAAGTCTTCTAGTAAGAATATGATATACATTGTAATATAATTAGTACTTTAGTCATTCTGCAGTCTATTCCAAAGTTTTCTTACCTTATTATCATTATTATTAAAGTTTACTATTTGTGTTGTAATTTGTATGGGTTTTGGTAAATGCATAGCATCATTTATCCACCACCGCAATACTATACAGATTACTTCCACTGCTCTAAAGTTTTTCCTACTCTTCTACTGGTCAAACACTATCCTGAAGACTGGCAACAACTGATCTGTTTTCTATTCATATACTTTTGCCTTTTCTGGAATGCCAAGTAAATTGTATGTAGCCTTTTAGGTGTGGCTTCTTTTATTTTAGATTCATCACTTGTTCTGTGAATAAATAGCTCATTTCTTTTCACTACTGAAAATTATTCCATTGTATGGTGTACTATAGTTTTGTTTTTAATCTTTTCATCTATTGAAGAACATCATGGGTCCTTATATTTTTGTTGAGTATAAATAAAGCCACTATAAATATTGATGCCCAAAGTTTTATGTGGTCATAAGTTTTCAAATCAGTAGGGTAAATACTTAGGAGCACAAATGCTGAGTCATATGGTATGTCCGTGCTAACTTGACAAAAACCTGCCAAACTGTCTTTCAAAGTGGCGTGGCTCAGCGGTTGAGCATCGACCTAGGATACAGGCGATCCGGGTTCGATTCCCGGTCAGGGCACATGCCCGGGCTGCGGGCTGCAGCTGATCAATGACTCTCTCATCATTGATGTTTCTATCTCTCTCCCCCTCTCCCTTCCTCTCTCTGAAATCAATAAAGATATATTTAAAAAAACAACAACAAAAAACCCAAAGTGGCTACACCAATTTACAAAGTCACCCACAATAAATGAGAGTTCCTATTGCCCCATACCCTCACCAACATTTGGCATTTATAGTGTGTAGGGGTTTAGCCATTTTAATATGTGTGTAGTGGTAATTTCTTGATGTTTTACTTAACATTTCCCTAAGGAAAATTATGTTGAACTACTATTTGTGTCCCTTTTCTCTATTAAATCTTAGATGCCTGATTGACTGTTCAGATTTTTGGGGATTTTTTTCCCTTTAGTCAAATTAAAGAAAAAGTATTTCTATAACCCTTTGGTATTATTGCTTATATTTATTGTGTGTGTGTGTGTCTGTGTGTGTGTTTTAGGTCAAGGAAGGAAGAAATGGCTAAAAGATTAAAGGCAGAACAAAAAGATAATTATTTTATTCTATTTTTAAAAATGTGTGTTACTACTTCAAATAAATGAACACTTTCAAAACACCCTAATATTTTATAGTAGAATTTCTTAAAATGTGTATCTAAAAATGCATACTTATTTTTGGCAAATGTTACCTATCTTTAAAATGCCATATGACAGTACAGTTTACAATAGCTAAGATCTGGAAACAGCCCAAGTGCCCATCAGTAGATGAGTGGATAAAAAAACTGTGGGACATTTACACCATGGAATACTACACAGCTGTAAAGAAGAAGAATCTCGTACCCTTTGGGACAGTATGGATGGACCTGGAGAAAATTATGCTAAGTGAAATAAGCCAGGCAGAGAAAGACAAACATCACATGATCTCGCTTATACGTGGAATCTAAAGAACTTAATAAACTGATGAACAGAATAGATTCAATGACATGGAAGCATAGATGAGACTGATGAATGTCAGAGGGATGGAGGAGGGCGGGT
This sequence comes from Miniopterus schreibersii, assembly GCF_964146895.1. Classification (NCBI taxonomy): domain Eukaryota; kingdom Metazoa; phylum Chordata; class Mammalia; order Chiroptera; family Miniopteridae; genus Miniopterus; species Miniopterus schreibersii. The sequence goes on from NC_138102.1 coordinate 57,810,084, forward strand.
GGGTGGAAGGGGAGAGAGTAACCAAAGAATTTATGTGCATATATACACAACCCAAGGACATGGACAATGATGGGGAGAGGGACTGGGGAGGGGGGTGGGACGGGTGGAACGAGTCATTGGGGAGAAAAAGGGACATCTGTAATATTTTAAACAAAAATAAAATTAAGAAGAAAGAAAAAAAATGCCATATGACATAAAACTATCAAATTCCAGTAGGCAGTAGATGGCAAAAGCCAATTTAAATACTGCAAGTTTTCTTTCATATTTTCAGATTTGTCTCAATCTCTTTTCATCCAAAAATATCCTTTGTTATTGGTATTCTGCTTTTTAATTTTGTCTGTATTAATCATGCATCTAAAATATATTGCAATTATTTTTTTCTCTTAAATAGTAAGAAATTTTTAAAAATCTGTTATATCTAACATCAAGCCTCTTAATTTCTTGCTTTATTTTTCAAATGTCCTACTAAATATCCCAACTCCGTAGTTCAATCTACCCACCACTACACTTCAAATAAAGACAGTGATAAAAAGCAAATAACATGATACCTACACTTTTAATACAATTTTAAGTGTTTCGTGCAGTTTTGTTAACTCTAAGTACAATATTATATGGTGGATTTCTTGAACTTTTAATTCTTACATGCTTTATACTCACTAAAGAGCAACTCCCATTTCTCTTCTCACCAGCTACTGGCAACCAGCATTCCATTTTCTGCTACAATGAAAGTGACTACTTTAGATAATTCGTGTAAGTGGAATCATGAGGTATTTGTCCTTCTAAGACTAGTTTATTTCACTTAGCAAAATATCCTCAAGATTCATCCTCGTTGTAGCATATGACAGACTTTCTATTTTTATGCCTGAAAAAAAATCCCATTATATGTATGTTGCCCATTATTTAATCCAGTCATTGGTCAATTTACATTTGTGTTGTTTCCACTTCTTAGCTATTATGAATATTGGTGTAATGAACATGGGAGTGTAAATATCTCTTTAAGATCACTATATTAAGTCTTTGGAATAAAGAACCAGAAGTGGGATTACTAAATTTCTAGCAGCTTCAATGAAACTGATTTTAAACTTGCCTTAGGTATAGGAGCCTCTTAACTGGTTTCTGAATTACTCACAAAACTAATTGATATGTGTACTGTTGTTGAACTGATGTTTCCATGGAAGAAAGTAGGGTTTGGGGCTTCCTATATCACTATCTTGCTAATGTTCCAGACTAGTATTTTAATGCAAAACTTTTATCAGGTCTTTATGTCTTTCTTGATAGACTATAAATTATTCTCTAAATCTTAATTATAAAATTCAATTCTTAAATAGAACATTTAAATTTTAATATTACTTAATTAGCAATCTGACATTTCAATTCCTTTATAGCTTCCATAGTATATAATTGTTCTGATATAATCCTCATATTACTCCTCAGAAACAATAAATTAAACATAATCTAGGTGATAGAGTCTACTGTTTCCTCAAAACAGGTTTATTCTAATTTCCACATTTTTGTTCTCTTTTTTCTTTCTTGTATAAATCTCCTTCCATAAATTACTTCATCATATTCTTTTTCCCATTTGGACTCAATGTTGTCTTTAAGATATTTTCAAACCACAGTAATATTTCCTTAGCTAATCATTTTTAGGATATAATGTGTTAACAGTAGCTTTTAAATTGATTTACTCTGTAACCCTAAATAATTTTTGAAAATCTATATTTTTACCTCACACAATTTCATGCTGATGGCTAAAAATAAACACATAAAATTAGCATACATTTAAATTGTCCTATATTTTTCAATGTAATATAATATTAATGTTTTTAAATGTGGTTGCTCAATAGTTGGAGATGTTTGTTGTTATTATTTTAAATTTTTATTAATAATAAAAATGCATGTAGTGTAGTGACCACAGTGTCAGATACACAATAGGTACTCAATCATTTAAACTCTAACACTTTAGGTCATAATGATAAAAAACTATACATACCAGTTTCTTTTACTTTAGTTTTGCATACATACACCTACACATAAACTGTTTTTTAGAATCTTCAATATAATGTGAAAAATATAATTATCATTTTGCCATTTTCATACTTTTGCTAAATTATCCCTAAATTCAAAGTTCTTTGGTTTTGATCATAATTGATCACCTGGAAACATTATAAGCCACAGGGTACAGAATTCATCTGGGTATCTAACTACACAAACATCTGTTAGGTTATAAATCCAAGCATAAATAGATCATCAAATTGATTCATAAGTTACATAGAGGACAATCTTACAGCCCAGAATGTAAATATCCAGCCAGTGTAGAGGTATCCAGAAACAATATACTATCAATAAAATTAATGAGTACAAATATAAAAGCAGGAGTGGAGTTTGATATGAAGCAATTTAAATGCAGTCTTTTAGGGCATAATTTAATTGGGTTTATGTTTTGAAGACAAAGTATATAAAACAATAGAAAGTGAGAACTAGATTTTTAAATTAGCAACATGTGAGATATTGATTATTTGCCTATTATTAGAGTATGTGTAACCTCCATTGTTACTTAAATAATTAGAGATATCATCAAGAATTTAGTAATTACAATAGGAAGATTTGTAATATGTAAAGAGAATTGTTCCCCTATTTTAGAATATTAAATGTCAAAATATGTTTTTTGTTTTCAAAATTACTGCTTTAGTATAAAATATATAAGCAAAGTAAAGTGAAAGTTTTGAGGAGACTAATAAAAAAGCCACCCTGGACAAGTTGGCCTAGACTTATCTATCCCTGCCATCTCTCACCCTCCAACTAACTAGTATCACTGTAAACCATGGAAATAATGTGAGAAGAAGATAAAGGAATATTCAGAAGAGTAGGAGGAAAAAAGACACATTGGTCTGAGACCCCAAGACTGACGGAATGACATTCAGGCAGGCTCTTATCTGAAAGCAGAAGGCCCAGTGTCTCCTGACTCTCAACCTAGTAACAAAAGGTGGCTTAGGTAGGTTCATTCCTTCATCAGGATGAAAGAGTATCCTGAAAAGCCCAAGATTACCACAAAAAAAGATCAATCAAAAGTCAAGCTGACAAATCAGCCAGAAGCACCCTATTCCAACAGATATCAGATGGTCAAGAAACAACAGCAAGGGGAATTCCACCATAATCAGAGCCTGGCTAGAAGTGCTTTGTGAAGTCAACAGCTCTTTCCCTCAAGTAGAGACATAAAAGCAGTTGGGCAACTTCAGTAGAAGGAATCCAGCACTATAAGCGTTCCATATGGACCATAGGATCCCATTCTCCATCTAGAGCTATTCAGTAACCTGATGACATAGTCATTTGGGATACCACCAGAACATGTCTTCATCTCCATAAGCCAAAGAATCCCTTCTACCTCTGAGAGAAAAGAGACATCCAGGAGACCCAGACATGGTTGACACCTTCACAATAGGCACCAGGTCTGGAATGCACTTTGTTCCAGCAGCCAGAAAATTTCTAGGCCCACCAAGGTACACCAAACATCAGAGCCTGGGGAAACAACTTTCACCACATCAAAAAGTACAAGCAGAGAACAATGTGTTCTCCAATTAAAAGAGTGAAGCCAACGAGACCAAAACAGCACAGCAAAAGTTTTAAAATCAAATTGTTATTGAAATCCAGGCCAAAAATATATGTCAGCTCTGGTGTGATTAATTTAAATAAGATGACTGTCTTCTAAAGCATAGCTTTTAAATTATACCTAGAATCTCTTAACATATTAAGCAAAATATCCTAAATAAAATTGAAAGTCACCATTATACAAAAACAAAACAAAAACCAGAAACATCACAAGTTCAGTGAGGAAAAGTAATCAACTGACACCAAATCAGTTATTCAATTTATCAGGCAAGTCATCATAAAAATACTTCAAAAAGGAATAACAAATTCTCTTGAAACAAATTTTAAAATTAAAAAGTCACAGCAGATAAATAGATCTTATTAAAGTTAGCCAAATATAAATAGAACAAGTTCCACTGGAAATTATTGAAAATTATTTACAATTTGAAAATGGACAAATATAATAAAGGAAGTCTCAAAACTCATAGTTGAGTGTTTGGGACAGAAGATAGAATCAGTAAAGTTCAGGAAAGATCAACAAAATTTATTCAAACTAAAGAACAGATAGTGAGTAATTTAAACACAAAAGAAGAGACCCTCTGGAATCTGTGGGACAATTAAAACAAAACAAAACACCAACATTCATATGATTCAAGTCCCAGTTTGAGAGAAAAAACACAGTGGGATGGAAAGGGAGCTCAAAAAAATAAAAGCTAAAAACTTTCCAAATTTGGCAAAAGATAAAAACATAGAGAGTTTAAAAGAAGAACAGAATAAGATAAACAAACAAACCAAAAAATCCACATCATGACTCATCATAATTAAACTTTTAAAAATAAAGATGCATAAAGAAATTTTGAAAGCAGGCAAAGAGCAATGAAACACCAATATCAATGGCAGTGTGTTAATGATCTGAATCAGTGAAAGAAGAAAATGACACATTTTCCAGATATTAAAAGTGAAAAACCATCAATCACAATTTCTATATCAGGCTTCTATGATTTGAACATGGATGTTCTACCAAAATTTGTTTGTTGAAATACTAATGCCCAATGTGTCAGTGTGAGAAAGTGGAAACTTTGGTAAGTTAATAAGATTAATACTCTATTAAAGAGCCCAGGAGAGCTCCCTGGTCCCTTTTCACCAGGTGAAGACACAGCAAGAAGTTGGCAGTCTGCATCCTGGAAGAGGCCCTTCACCAGAACTCATCCATGCAGGCAATATGATGTTGAATTTCTAGTCTCCAGAAATGTGAAAAATAAACTTTTGTCATTTATAGGAAACCCAATCTGTGGCATTTTGTTAGAGCAACTTGAATGGACTAAATAGTGGCAAAAATATAGCAATGAAGAACAGAAAATATTCAAAGATAAAAGAAACTAAAATAATTTGTACCATTTCCCTAACATAAAGATTAAAACTAGTTCTTAAAGACTGGCTAAAAATATTCTTCAAGTAAAAAGTAATCAAAGAAGAAATCTTGAAGCATTGGGAAGAAAAAAATAATAAAAAATGCAGAAATACGTGTAAATATCCTGGTCCAAAACTAGCATAAGTTTTTAAAATATGTGATAAAGTATAGCATCTGTTATACCAGATAATATTGGAAAACTTGAAAAATTAAGAAGACTTAAGTGGAACTAAGGTTCTCACACTTCGCTCCAATTGGTAAAACAATAATACCAGTAAGCTGTAATAAGTCAAATATGTATATGTAATACCTAGATAAATCACTAATAAAGCTAGGCAAAGCAATGCCCTCAAAAATATATATACTAAAATATATCAAGATGGAATTCTAAAAATGTTCAAGTAACTCATAGGAAGGCAACGGAAGACAATGAAGAAAATAAAAGGAAAATGATTCATAAAATGGCAGATTTAAGATCTTCCAGATCAATAATTACTAAACACAAGTTGTCTAAATATAGCAATTAAAAAGCAGAGATTGACATAATGAGTTAAAGAATAAACTAACAAATGATAAAACCACATCAATTTGTTCCTTACAAGAAGATCACTTCAAATTGAGCAACATATATATGGTAACATTCAAGGATATACCATGAATATGTTTATTATAAAGGGAAAACATAAATGATTTGAGAGCAGAGAAAATTAATGCAGCCAAAAGGACATTACATAATGATAAAAGGATCAATTCACTAGGAACTCATAATAATCTGAAGTGGGTACGCAGCAAAATCAGAACTTCAAACAATATTAAACAAAAACTGATAGAGTTGAAAGGAACAATAGACAAATCCACAATTATATTTGGAGACTTCCGTACCCTCCACTCAGCAAGTAAGAGAACTCTAAGACCAAAAATCAGCAAGGAGCTGAACATCATAAATAACAGTATTTAATTGACATATATGGAACACTCTACAAGAGCAGAATATACTTAAAAACATATAGCATTTATTAAAATCCTCCACATGTTAAGAAATAATATGAACCACAACTAATTTAAAAGAAATGAAATGATGCAGAGTACACTTTTCATACCTAATGAAAGGAAACTAGAAATTAGTAACAACAAAAATCAGTAAAATCTCTAAAAATTTGGCAATTAAAAACCACACTTCTAAATAAATAATCCATAGTGGGTGATGAACACACAATATAATACATACGTACTGAATTAGAGAACTGTACACTTGAAACCTATAGAACTTTATTAACCAATGTCACCACAATAAATTTAATAAATAAATAAATGATCCAGGAATCAAAGATGAAGTTTTAAAGAAAAAGAAAAAAAAAACATTTAGAAAAGTGAATTAAAATGAAAACGTAGCCTGGCCCGGGCATGGCTCAGGGGTTGAGCCTGGACCTAGGATCCAGAAGATAGGGGTTTGATTTCCCGTCAGGGCACATGCTCGGGTTGTGGGCTCCATCCCCAGTTGGGGGCTTGCAGGAGGCAGCCGATAAATGACTCTCTCATTATTGATATTTCTATCTCTCTCTCTCCCTCTCCTTTCCTCTCTCTGAAATTAATATATATTAAAAATATAATAATAAATAAATAAAATGAAATGAAAATGTATTATCAAAAATATGTGTGATGCAACTAAATCAATGTTGAGAGGATTATTTATAGCATTAAATTTTTACATTAGAAAAGACAAAAGTTCTCAAATAATAATCTAAAATAACTTCAATGCAAAATAAAAGGAAGAGCAAAAATTAAAAAATGCAAAGCGAGCAGAAGGAAGAAAATAAAGATAAGATTTAAAGATCAATGAAATGGAAAACAAACAAACAAAAAAATTGGTGAAACAGAACCCTGGTTTAAAAAATCTCAACCTCAAAAGTTTAGATACCTTGATACTATTTATATAAAATTTTGAAATGATAAAATTATAGAGACAGTGAACAGATTAGTTGTTAGCAGCTATTAGGGAAGAGGGGACTGAGGGAGGTGGGCATGCCTATAACAAAATAGCATAAAGGATCCTTGTAGTGGCACTGTTTTGTATTTGGACTGTGATGGTAGTCTCATGAATGTGGATATGTAATACATTTGCATAGAACTAAATACACACACATGCAAATGCTGAACTGGTGTAAAATCCTGCAATATGTGAATAAAATTGCTGAATGGTATCAGTATCAATTTCCTGACATATAGATATGTAAAGATGTTACTATGGGAAGAATGTGGGTGAAGGTTACTTGAGATATCTATGTTTATGACTTCATGTGAATGTACAATTATCTCAAAACAAAATTTTAAAAACACCATAAGTGAAGCTATAATACAAATGAAATGAGTAAAACACCCAAATCAGCATGATATCTTAATAAAAATGAGCAAAAGTATTAGCACAGTGTCCAGATTGAATGATAAAAATAACACCCTACAGATCAACAATTAAAGATAAATCAATAGCAGAAATGGTAAAGTATATGTTTAGATAATTAATGTAAGAAGATACAATAATAAATAATAAACATATAAAAAATGTCACTCATACACATACCAGTTTCCACTCCTTACCATCAGAATAGGAGTAAAAAGAGATTCCCTAAATATTCAGAAGTAGTTCTGTCAGTGTTGTATGGCTAGTATCTAAAACAATATCTAACATGTGGTAGAGGTTACATAGATATTCATTAAATAAATAAATTTTCTATCTCTTTAGTAATCAGGAAAATTTATGTTGTGGTAAGAATATATTTTAATTAATTGATTTGACACAGAACCTCAAAAGTTTGGCAAAATTAATGTTGGTTAGTATGTGATGAAATAGGTTCAAACTTCCAGAAAGTATGAATATTAAAACAATCAAACTGAGGCCAAGACTTTATTAAAACTGGAAATATTCATAACATATAGTTGCTTCAACAATTTTAATTTTTGGTATTGACCAAAAATAAAAAGTAGCACATGTATACAAAGTAACAGAAAGAATTTTAGTATAATCTTGTTTGTAGAGAAGCATAATTTTAAATGACTTGAACAATCATCGAAAGAGAAAAGTTAAATACATATTTATGGTGAAATACTATACAGCAGTTTACATCAATAGCCAGGAACTATATTTAGCAATATTTATACATTTATAAATTTACTTAAGTACTTAAATGTACCTAATATTTTGTTTTTCAGCTAATAATCATCTCAGTATTTTTTTAATTTATCTTTATTGTTGAAAGTATTGCAGATGTCCCTGTTTTCTTCCCCCATTGACCCCCTCCACCCTGGTCCTGCCCCACCCCAGGCTTTCACTACACTATTTTCTGTGTCCATGTGTTATGCATATATGCATACAAGTTTTTTGGTTACTCTCTTCCCCCACCACACCCCTTCCTTTTGAGATTCGTCAGTCTGTTCCATGCTTCCATGTCTCTGGATCTATTTTGTTTGTCAGTTTATTTTGTTCATTAGAGTCCAGATATAAATGAGATCATGTGATACTTGTCTTTCTCTGACTGGTTTATTTCACTTAGCATAATAATACTCTCTAGGTCCCTCTATACTGTCTTAAAGGGAATGAGATCCTTCTTTTTATGGCTGCATAGTATTCCACTGTGTAAATGCACCATATCTTTTTTTGTCCACCCCTCTACTGATAGGAACTTGAGCTATTTCCAGATCTTAGCTATTGTAAATAGTGTTGCTATGAACATAGGGGTGCATACAGATGGCCAAGAGACATATGAATAAATGCTCAATGCCACTAATCATCAGAGAGATGCAAATTAATATGACAATGAGGTAGCACCTCACACATGCCAGAATGGCTACCATCAATAAATCAGCAAACAAGTATTGGAGAGAATGTGGAGTAAAGGGCACCCTAGTACACTGCTGGTGGGAATGCAGACCAGTGCAGCCACTATGGAAAGCAGCATGGAGTTTCCTCAAAAAATTAAAAATGGAGCTGCCCTTTGACCCAGTGACCCCACTTCTAGGAATATATCCTAAGAATCCTGAAACACCAATCAGAAATACTACCTAATATTTATTAAACACTGTTCTAAGTGCTTCATAAATATTAACTTACATAATACTGATAATCTTATAAGATAGATACAGTTTAGCCTCACTTTAAAGGTGACAAAAGTTCAACAGAAAAATTTATAAGACTTGTCTAGGATCACAGATCTAGTAAAAGCTGAGGTAGAAATCCAAACCCAGGCAGTCTGGATTTTCACCACTTTCAACTATTATGCTATGCTGAGACAAACAAACACAAGACATACACACACAGACACAAAACCAAAGTGCTAAATAATATAAATAAGTGATGGAATATTACTCACAAAATGTAAATTATAAATAAGTTTACAAATATTGTATTAAAATATTGTATATAGAGACATACTTACATTCCTGCATGTTGGTAATTTTTTTAATGGTGCAATGGTAGAAACCGAACTCACATTTGTGATTTTCTCTGAGAAACTGAAGAGGGAGCTGAGTTTGGGGGATACAGTTAATCATAGCTAAAGTTAAAGTTAAGTAGGCTAGTTGATATGCTCTTTTATTTTAACATAAAGAAAATAGGCTCATACAATTTCATCCACTGACCTTGCTAATTACCTACCTGATGCCATCGGGAAGGGGCCAAGTGAATTCTACCCATTCCTTCTCTGATTTCCACACACCTAATCAGAATCTGCATCTACACCCACAAATCAACAAACAACTTTCACTGGGTGAAGTATCCATACTCTTATCTAGAGCTGGTCTCACTAGGTATTCACTAAACCATGACCCTTTCATCTATAAAATAATTTTTCTATCTTTACTCTTTTATTATCATGTTTAAAGCTCTAGGAAACTTTTTTGTATTAGCTTATGTACTTGGTCTTATTTCTCCTATCATGCAAAAATAAACATTTCATTAATTCACTTTCCCCAGATGTTACCATACATCTCTGTTCCATTTTTTAAATATAAATATCCCTTGAAAGAATTGTGTTCATATTTATTTCTTCAAGCCCTGAAGATTAAAAAAAAAATAAGCATCACTTTGGGGGAAAATTGAGTTATCTAATAAAGTTGAACATTTTAATCCAGCAATTTACCTTTAGGTGTGTAACTTGTAGTATATCTTACATATGTTCACTAATAAACACATAAAAATGAACATGTAAAGCATGCAATATTTCTAAGAGAAAAAAAGCTGTAACCCAAATTTTTATCAATGTTAATTGATTATCAAAGAGTCAATAAATTATATTGCACAATGCAGTATAGTCAAAATGTAGTAGTATTTATTAGTAAAAAGCAGTCACAGCTACATGCACTTACATAAATGAATCTCACTGAAATGATGTAAAAAGCTTGAGGTACCAAAAATATGTGTAGTTGGAGTGTAAATTTGTGTGGCTGCTATGGAAAAAAGTATGGAGGTTTCTCAAAAAACTAAGAATAGAATTACCATGTGACTCAGCAATTCCTCTTCTGGGTATTTATCTAGGAATGTGAAAACACTAATTTGAAATGATATGTGCACCCTTATTTTTATTGCAACATTATTTACAATAATCAAGATATGGAAACAGCCTAAGTGGTTATTAATAGGTGAATGAATAAAGATGTGATATATTTATAGAATGGAATACTATCCAGCCATAAAAAAAGTAAATATTGCTATTTGGGAAAACATGGATGGATCTTGAATGTATTATGCTAAGTAAAGTAAGTCAGACAGAAAAAAACACAAATAGTCTGACATCATTCCCATGTGGAATATAAAACAAAGAAGAAACAAATTAACTACCAAAAACAAAACAAATACAAACTCATAGATACAGACAACAGAATGATAACTATCAGGGGAGGTGGAGGGAGGGTAAAATGGATAAAGGAAGTCAATTATATGGTAACAGATGGAAATAAGACTTTTGGTGGTGAGCATGCTATAGTGTATACAGATATTAAGTTATAATGTTGTACAGTTGGAACTTATTTAGTGTTATTAACCAATGTTATCTCCATTAAAAATGTGTTAAAATAAATAAATGTAGTGCATTTCATTTTCAAAATTCACAACCATAAGAAAGTACATATATTTAGGGTTTCTAACTTAGATGACAAAACCCTCAAGAGCAACAAGGGAATATATAAAAATTCACTGGAATGATGATATTTTCATAAGCATAAAATTATAACAAGAAATGATAATGAACAATGAAGACATGTCCATAAAAATGTTCTCAGTTACTGTATTTAACAAAATATATACAAGTCAATACTATCTGTTAATATATGATAGGAAAACTGTTATACAGAATTTTTTTAAAAATCAAAGAGACAAAAAGAAAACAACAACAGCAACATAAAATTGGACAAAGAGCATGAGTAAAGAGTAAGTAAATATCTTTATACGGAAGTGTCCAATCTCAATGAGTCAGGCACAGACAAGTAAAGACCTCAAGGTCATACTGCTACTAAGTACTATAAGAAATCAAATCCAGGTCTGCCTCAGTCTAAAATCCATGCTGTAAATATCAAAGGTGCAGAATTTTACTATACTCACAAGGTTTATCCATATATTTCTCTCGAGGTTTTCTAAAATATTTTTTGATATTTAAAGTTTTAGGAAAAAATATTTTGTTTTAAGAAAACTAAAACATTGAAGATATTTCGTAAAAAATACATTATTCTTTACCAATTTCATACAAAAAATAGATATAATTTTGATTCATTTACACCAGCTATTGTTGTATCGCTGTTGTCATTTTTTTATTTGACAATCTAAGGGAAAAGTTAGTGCTCCTGACTAAATAGTCAGGTATTGCATGTTTTAAAAATTCCTGTCGCACACTAGTTGAAAATCACTGTTATAGATCAACAACAACAAAAAATGTCAGTGATACAATGAATGGTGGATTGCCCTGTAACAGCTGCTTCAAGCAATTATTCTTATTGGCATTATTATAACTACCTGGTAGATTTTCTAATGAAATTGTCATTTATCATCTTGCCTGTCTTCTTAATATGTCCATTTACATTCCTAATTAGCTCTCTAATCCTGCATCTTTAATCTTTCTTTGGTGGCAAAACACATTGTTACACACACACATAAACACACACATACACAGTTCCTTTTAAAATGCAGTTTGTAGCAGGTTCTTAGTTAAAAACTCAAAGTAAAATATTTAATTACATATCTTCCAAAGAATGTGCTCAGAATCTTTGAAATATGTCAGGGAAGTAAGACTACCTATTCCAAAGAGAACATTAGTACTATTTCCTGAACCCATACACCATATATGTGTGTGTATGTATGTGTGTGTGTGTGTGTATACACTTTTATATATATATATATATTCTCTTCAAAGTCCATAGGTTAATCCCTCTTACTCCAAAAGTATTTTCTCATTTTCATGGTAGTCTCTAAAACTATAAGGGAAAATAACAAAAGTTAAGAAAGGGGAAAATAACTAAGTAAAGAAATAAAAGAGAAGAGGAACTTGATGAAAACTCTACATTTTTTCTTTATTTTCAGACGATGCTAAACAGGGCACACAGGCACATTTGAAACTTTAGTTGTCTAAATGACATTAGAAATCCCTGGCTGCCTATGTAAGATAAGCAGACAAAGCTCAAACAGCGACTTTTGTTCACTTTTGTAGGCTTAATTTCTTAAGCTCAATGATAACAAAGATTGTAATCTATTCACTTTTTATTCACCACCAAAGTGAAAAATGATCACCGTGTAATTTTTCTCACAATGTAATGAGATATTTTTCTGTGTGACCTTGGAATCTGGAGCTATTTAATTTCTGTATTTACACTTTTTTAAAAAATATATATCTTTATTGATTTCAGAGAGAGGAGAGGAGAGGGAGAGAGAGATAGAAACATCAGTGATGAGAGAGTCATTGATTGGCTGCAGCCCGCAAGCCGGGCATGTGCCCTGAAGGGGAATCAAACCCCAACCGCCTGGATCCTAGGTCGATGCTTAACCACTGAGCCACGCCCGGCCGGGCTTTATTTACACTCTTGATTCATTAATGTTTGACCAACATATTATAACGAATGTTAATCTAAATATCAAAAGAAAGTGTATGCTAAAAATTAATTATTTTCATTGACATAAATATTGGTTTTGCTGACCTTTTTTATGAAAAAAATATAACTCATTTTCAAAGCTAAAGTTCTAATATTCTTAAAAATATTTTAGAAAGAAATTCTAAAATCATCTGTAGAATGAAAGCAACAAATCTGCATTGAAGAAAAATTAAATTTGAGAACGAATTTTTACATTACTAAAATTTCATATGAAATTGCTCAAGTGTCAATTAAATTGACAAGGATTACCTAAATTAAAAAAAAATTAAATACATTTTTTATTGATTTCAGAGAGAGGAAGGGAGAGAGAAAGAGAGAGAGAAACATCAGTGGGGAGTTTCATTGATCGGTTGCCTCCTGCATGGCGCTCGGTGCTTGTGATCAAGCCTACAACCAGGGCATGTGCCTTAACTGGGAATTGACCCACGACCTCCTGGCTCATAGCTGGTGCTCAGCTGCTGGGAAATGCAGGTTGGGTATGACCTAAATTTTAAGAATATCTTTTAGCTAAAATTATATTCTATAAAATGTACGTTCACATAGTACATATGTAAATATATATGGGAAGAATAATACTTTAAACAGACACTTGTATTTTTTCACAGAAAGCAACTCAAGTAAACCTAAATTCAGTACAATAAATAAAAGGGCCTTATATTTTGGAAATTCTGCATAACTCTGACAGTGCACATGCTTTTATCTTAAGGTGTTTATGCAATGATCTCTCACTACAGTCAGGATTAAATATCATGCACATTTGAAAAATAAAAAAATAGTATACAATTTCTTATATGATCTCTTGCGTTTTAAGTAAATCCAACAGTTGATTGTGTTAAATTTAAGAAAACATTGTAAACAAGGTATTATAGCAATTCTGAATCAGAAACCTCTTTAGAAAGCAGACCCTATAAAAACCTAGGGAATAGTCTTGCAAATATTCATACATATTTAAATCTGTATCATTCATAGTCTCCAAACAAAATTTGCATATAAATTTGAAAAACAGTTTGCTGAGTTCCTGCAACTAGATGTTCAACACAACCCTGGGTAAAAAACAGAGAACTGGAAAAGATACTATTTTCCTCATCATTTGGAAGGTTCACCTAGGCTTGATCAGCCCATTTAGTTGTACCCTAATCATCCATCATGTCCTGAAATTCACATCAATACAGTACATTTGCATTATGAAATCTTTAAAGTGTTAAAAAGTTTAAAAAACGAACGTATCATCTGAAAAACTTACAGAACAATGTCAACCAGAGTATCAAATTATGTCAAATTGTCCCCCACACCTCCTCAGGTCAGAGTTATACTACATCCTTAACCGCCATTAACCTCCACTTAAACCTTCCAGTGAGGAAAGAAAAGTGTAATTTAAGCACAAGCAGACAAATAAAAAATCATTTACATAATGATTAATAAAAACAGCCACAATTATATTTTAAACAGCCTATTAAGCCTGAAGAGTTCCCTTTGAAACACGATTCTACATAATGTAATTTTGAAATTAAAAGATATGTAATATATTTATTTTTATAAAGAAAATCAAATAGAATTCAAGTGGTTATAAATTATGTTTCTATATATTGAGAAAACAGCTTTAGTGCCTTCCTTCCTTTTCTATAGGACTCTGTGCATGCATTGAGAAAGAGATTTTCTTGACCCCATTTTCACTGAGCTGCTTTCTCTACAAATAGCAAAGGTCTAGTTATTATTAGCAGTGCCCAATAGACCTACAGGTGAAAGGATTATTGAATATGGCATACATTTTGTTAGAAAAAGGCACTAGAGAGAAAAATACAGCTGCAGGATTATTATAAAAATACGCATTTGCCGAAAGGTAAATTGCAAGGAAATTTTTTCCTCTCTATCTTAATTAGGTAATCTTGAGCATATTTTATATGCAGAATACTTCAAATGGTGAGGGGAAGGAGTGTAATTTAGCAAATAATCGTTTTTAAAATAGCCTTTTAACGTATTTTTTGTTGGTCTCTTGAAGTTCTACCAGATGGTGTGCAATTACAGAAATGGCGTAGAATGTATCTCTCTGGGGCAGCTGAATTACTGGAAACTCTGGTGGAGTAGGATCAAAGGCTGACAAGGGGCTCTACTCAGAAGATAAAGAAAGTACAATAGGGTTGTGAAAAGTTTTATTTGAGATCATACCCTTATCTCTCAAAGACTGAATAAAACTTTCGAAACATCAGCAGTCCAGAGCAATCCACTTTCCTCTGGCCCGAGTTTCCATAAGCCAACCACTGTGTTCAATACTTTGATTTGTTGGGTGGAAAAAAGGAAAGGAGAAAAAAGGCTGGTTGTGTAATCATATCAGAAGATGATGGGTATCTAAATGAATATGCTTTTAATTATAGAATTTCTATATTACATATTCAGTTACTAAATTCAACGAGGTAGCTCTGTATGTACAGACATGAAAATGCCATGTGCTTTTCCATTTTTCGACTCGGGTGCCCCTGTATAATCACACACACCATCCTCTTTTCCCTTGGAGTAGCATTATCTTCTGTCTCTGCCCCTCTAAGTGAGTGTGAATTGACATAAAATCCTTAAATTTATTTGGTATTTGGCATGGTTCTCACATCTGAGGAGTCATGGTTTCATTAGCACTTAGATTAACCCAGACTTCTTTATACTATACAGTTGCAAAATGTATTTAAATCTTCTGTTTTGTGAATGTAATCTTACCATTATTTATATCACTGATATTAAGTTTTGGTAATTTTGGAGAATTTGGTTGAGACAATAAAATGCATAGGCTCAGAGCTTCTTTTCGGCTAATATAGGTAGTTCAGTCATAAATAAAATGAATGTACATAACATTTAGTAATTCATAGGACAGGAATTGTTCTGTGAATATGAAACTGCCCTTAAACAAGTGGACCTATCCTAGAAACTTACTTAATTTTGCAGCAAGTTTTATGTGTTCTTTTCCTTTTTAGTTATTGATAATTATACAGAGAAATCAACTTTAATTTGAATTTAATTTTTAAAATTTGTAAAAATTTTAATAAATAAATAAATACCACTTTGGAATAATAAACAATATTTGTTTCTACTCATGACATTAATAATTCTTTTCATGTGTCAATAAACCAGAAACATGTAAATTTTACTGGAAATATATCATATGCTATTATTACTCTAAAAAATTGTGCCTATCATTCAGTTCCTTCTTGTATTTGTATAAATATTTATTTAGATTTTTCAAAAAGTTTAAAAATAATTGTCTATTGAGTTAGGTTTGGTTTTACATATTCATTCAGTGTACTCAATAGTTAAAACAGGTTTAGTTTTGTTATTTCAGGGATGGCTACACACATTCACTTATCTGTGCTGTGTTTCTTTCTAGTTTTATCCAGAAATACAAGGCTCGATGCCCATCATATAGCAGTGAGTTATTTTCATCTGGTTTTTATTGGCTTATTTTAGTTATCTGTCTTTCTATCTAACTATCATCATAGATCTATCATTCAGGAAGTACTTACATAAGAAAGGAGGAATCACTAATGCATTGTGATGCCTATATTTGAAAGACTAGCATTCAACTCAGTTTTGGCACTATTTCTACCCAGAGATAATTCCAGATTCCACAGGTAAAGGGCTCAGTCCCATAAGATTGTGCCTCCCACTTCAGATGCCAGTTCACAGGCCTAGATTATCACCAATGCTTCTGACCAGTTTGGAATAGATTGGAATTTCCAACCAACCCCTCCAACTCACAGTGCAAGTGCAGATTGTTATCTGTACTTCTGACCCACTGGCTATAAAACAAATGTTCCCACCACCCCCTCTTTGAGTTCAATGAATTTGCTGAGGAAGCTCACAGAACTGAGAAAAACATTTTACTTACTAAATTGTTGGTTTATTATAAAAGTATATAACTCAGGAATAACCAGATGAAAGAGGTCCA
The DNA here is from genome assembly GCF_964146895.1 of Miniopterus schreibersii. Lineage (NCBI taxonomy): Eukaryota > Metazoa > Chordata > Mammalia > Chiroptera > Miniopteridae > Miniopterus > Miniopterus schreibersii. Next base: position 57,827,138 of record NC_138102.1, read on the forward strand.
TGGGCAAGGTATGGGGAAGGGGTATGCAACTGCGATGCCTTCTCTAAGCCTGTCACTCTCTCCAATTCTCCATGTGTTCACCAACCTAGAAGCTCTTTGAACCCCATACAATTGGGAATTTTATGGAGACTTTATCACATAGGGATGGTTGATCATTAACTCCATTTTCAGCCCTTCACTCTTCTCAAGAGAATAAGGGTAGCACTGAAAATGCAAAGCTTCTAATTATGGATTGGTCTTTCTGGTGACCAGCCTTTATCCGGGTCATCCAGGAGCCCATCCAGACTTGTCTTATTAGAACAAAAGACATTCCTATTACTCAGGAAATTACAATGTCTTCAGAAGCTCTGTATCAGGAAAGAGGTCAAATGCCAATATCAGAACAAGAGATGCTCCTGATGTTCTTATCACTTAGGAAATTACAAGGATTTTAGAAGCTCTGAGCCAGGACAGGGTGTAGAGACCAGTATATAGTTTCTATCATCTCACAAATGCAATAGAACAATGGTTGTTAGGTCTGTTCAAAATGTTTCAAATATTCCAAAGCTGTATTTGCTTTTTAAGTTATATTTAATCACAGGCAAAATTAAAGTTCTAGAAACTATTGTTAAAAAGTAAATTATGAGAGTTACATTGCTTTATGACAGAATGAGATTTTAATGAGATAATGTAGGTAGTGATTTAGCTCATTTAATTTTTAATACTGAGTTTAAAATTCTAAATAATTCATATATTAATCAAATTATGGGGAAAAAACAAAATGAAAATATAATAAGCTTTTCATTTAAGTAACATTACCCTATAACTGTGTAACAACCTATCACTTTTAATATCTTTCATTTTAGGACCCCAGTTACAGGAGACCTGATGATTCTAGTTGCCACTTTCAGCAAAATCGTACCCTCTGCCTCCCCTTTGTTTTCCTGAGCACAATGACTCGCTAAACACTCCAGTAGGAGGTCACTGGCTCAGATCTTAACTTCAGTCTTCTATTATAAGAAAACATAAATATTATATTTTAATTCATTTGCCAGCTTTTGATCTTCACATCTGGATAATAACTTACATGAGCACAGCAATTTGCACTCATTCTGTCTGCTTAACATGTTTATGTGCTTATTTGTTTTTAGGTATCATGTTACTGTCTCCTGATGTTGTTAAAATTATACCTTTTTTTTTACAATCTGCTTTCTTTTTTTAATTTTTTAATTTTTAAAAAATTTATCTTTATTGTTGACAATATTACAGATGTCCTCTTTTTCCCCCATTGACCCCTTACACCCTGCTCCTGCCACCTCCCCAAATTTTAACTCACTTTGAAAATACATTTTTTTCATAGAGGATGATTTTCAGTTCTTAGAATAAAAATAAAAATTTGTATGAATGATCATTTTGTTTATAAACTCAACTAAAAAATGTGAGCTGTATTTTTATGATCTTAGTTGTTTAAGAATTATAAATTTTTTTATCCAAACCTTTGATTATTGATTATATATTACATTTACTTTTTATTCTTCTAGAGCTTCCATTATCACAATTTAGATCTATACTTAATGTCTTATTAACAAATTTACATTTTTATACTATTAATTTCAATATTTAACTGTTTTTGTACTTGAATTCTTAAACAAAATGAAAATTTGCCTGTGAATTCTTTTTAATTCTTCCAATGACTACATTAATGGTTGAATATACTTACTTTAACTTCTCTTCCTCCTCAAATCTTAGCACACCTCAAATCTTTGTTAAATAAATGTATAAGTGCCTATTCTTGAAAAGACCATTCCTTTTCATTTATTTAATTCTTCCTCTTCTATTTCTCTCCCCAAACTTTAGTACTTCTATTGACTTAAGAATTACAGAGGGGGAAAAATCACTTTTTCCCCCCAATATGAAATAATGCAATGAATATCATTTATAGATCTGAGCAAGGAAAAAAATATTCAAACAAGGTAGAAACAGTGATTGTAAACTATGATCTTGTTCTGCTTTTGCTCAATGATATAATGCATCTTATATGGTTTTGGACTCCTATGATACCACAATGTAGATATTCAATGAGCCTAATGCCACCTGAACACAAAGATATAAAGAGGGGTTCACACCTACTACCATATAGAGGTATGGGAAAAGCTAAACCCTTAATAAGACATCTGCAGTCTACCCAGCTCAAAATATCTATATGATTTATCCCTCTAAATTTAATGTTCAAATGATAATATTTAAGTAAAACAGGGTTGGAACATTAATTTCTGGCCTACTTTTAATTTTTTTTTTATTTTTTATTAATTTTGTTGTTCAAAATATTACAGATGTCCCTTTTTCTCCCCATTGACCCATTCCACCCCACCCCACCCCACCCCACCCCACCCCACATCCCTTTCCAGCCCATCTCCCCACCATTGTCCGTGTCCTTGGGTTGTGCATATATGCATATAAATTCTTTGGTTAATCTCTCCCCGTCCACCCACCTGCCCTCCCTCCCTCTGAGATCCGTGAGTCTGATCCATGCTTCCATGTCATTGAATCATTTCTGTTCATCAGTTTATTAAGTTCTTTAGATTCCACATATAAGTGAGATCATGTGATGTTTGTCTTTCTCTGCCTGGCTTATTTCACTTAGCATAATATTCTCCAAGTCCTTCCATGCTGTTCCAAATGGTACAAGATCCTTCATCTTTAGAGCTGTATAGTATTTCACAGTGTAAATGTCCCACAGCTTTTTTATTCAATCATCTACTGATGGGCAATTGGGCTGTTTCCAGATCTTATCTATTGTAAATTCTGATGCTATGAACATAGAGGTGCATATATTCTTTCTGATTAGTGTTTCAGGATTCTTGGGATATATTCCTAGAAGTAGGATCACTGGGGGCCTACTTTTGATAGCAATCAGTTGTGATTTGGATACAGATTCCCTTTCTAGGACTTTCTCCTTCTTGGGGAGATGAGACATATAGAAATAATCACATATGGACCAGCTCAAGGGTAGCATTTGGATGGCTCTCCAGGAACTTCAAGGTAAGTTGTACTTTTTGTGCTTCCAACAATCATCCACTTCTGAGGATGCATAAAGCAGATTTAATAAAACTATAAACTCATTTTTACTTATTCCTCACATATCATAATTTTAGGGCCTATCAAGAAAGCTGTGTAGTGTATAGTAACAGTGTCAATGAGACAGGTTTTAGAAAAATTCTTAATAGTATCACAACAAAAATATATAAGGAAATAGACCACTAAATGAAACTGACCACCATGTCAATCCTCACCTCAGATCCCTGGGACAACACACACTTATTCTCAGTGTTACTTGCAATAAGTTGCTGGAGTCTTAACATCATAGGCCCATGTGTCTGCACTATAGTGAAAGGCATTAATGGAAACAAGCAGTTCTCTGCATGTTTACTCTCATGTAAACCTTCCTATTGTTCTGACCCATACCAGCTCACTCTCATTTCTCCTTTGCTTATTATTTCTCAATCTTATAGGCTCTGCGTGCTCAGATTTTCAGCTTTCTCCCAAATTTGACTTGCCATGATCACCTTATTGACCTTGTTACGCATATATGTTTTTCTATGCATCCTTTCTGCTCTAGTTTTGGCTGATAAATGATAAATGCCTTATTCTCTAGTTATTTCCCACTTCATAATCCTGCTAAAGAGAAGCTACTGGTTCAATATACATTTCTGAGCCAAGCCTAACAGTAACAGCCAAAAAGAAGGTAAATGTGCTGTGAACATGTCCACCAAGGATTTCCCAAGGGGAACTCTGTATTAGGCAGCTTCTTTAGGAGAGTTTGGAAACTTAGTAGGTCACACAATTATTATTATATAACATATTTAATATACATGTGTGTGCATATAAATCTTAATTTTGATGCAATTCTTATACCAAACATTAAATTCCTATATAAATCCTCCCACTTTAGTATAATTATCTACTATAGTGAAAGGCATTAATGGAAACAAGCAGTTCTCAAGATAATAAAATGACTCACCTAAGTTTATACCACTTGTAAATAGCCGAACAAGTAATTATATGAACTTCTTCTATGACCTATACAGACCTTTTTTTCTAAATAAACACTTCTCGGATCTAGAGTTCCAAATACACTCCATGGGATTTCACAGATAATCTTTTCAATGTACTAACTTACCACATAGTTCTACATGCTATTAAATGAAATATTATTTTTCCTATTCATGTCCTGTATCTGTATTACTGTAGAAATATTGAAAAATAAAGTCCTACAAAAAATTAAAATACAAATTACCCATAATAGTTAAGTCAATGTTAATTACAATGAATAATTTATTGGCTTTCCATGGTATATAGTTCTAGACATGTAACTAAGATAAAAATTAAAAGAATCTTTCTATACTTCTCTTATTTAGAAAGTAACATGTTAGTAACAGGTACAGCCTCATATGTCTTTATACTAGTATCAAAAAGAATGCTAATGAGTACACAATTTTTTGTTTAAAAAATTACTTTTAATAATAAACTAAAGCTTGCTATATTATTCCCAAATTGCTACATGTTTTCCTCATTGTGTCTTCATAAATAAAAATTAAGTTCATAAATAAAATACACTTTGCTTTATTAAAAAGTCATGCAAGTGGAATTGCTGGATCAAATTTCATAAACATTTTAGAGGTTTTAATGTACATTATAAAACTGTCTTTTTTAAAGTTGTGCCTTATTTACATTCTCATCATTATGAAGAAAATCTCAAAGCAAGATATCTGTCAGCCTTAAAGAGCTTGATCAGCTTTAGGAAGAAATAGATAGAAATCCATCTCTAGAACTTTTATAAGAATTATTTAAACCATAATTTAAATTAGAAACATTTGACATATTTATCATATTTTGCCTTTACATCTCCAAGACAAATCTAGTTTTCTATGTAGTTACTACTGTCTCCATATAGATTGATTACATTATAAATTTATTATTTATTGTCTTTAATTCCATACACTTTAGGAAGATAAAGGTATCGTTGATTTAGGACTAAAAAAATAAATATAAAGAAATAGGTAAAACAATACAAATATATACACAAAATCATGATTAGCATTCAAGGAGAAAAATTTTGTCATTTTATGCCTAGACCAATAACATGGATGACTGACTTCATAAATCTTAGAAAATCTCTCAACTTTCTTTAAATTAGAAACTTCTGGACAATTTATCTTGTTACATAAACTAGAAAAATAGGTAAGTGAGCTGAGATTTCTCTTTCTGGAAAATTTTCTAGTCCTATAAATGGGGTGCACAGAGCCATCTCATACAAGTCTATGAAAACTTATTGTAACATTTTCATGAATTTTACTTAATAGTTGAATATAATACCAATGAATTTAATTTAAAAAATAGTTATTAAGTAAAAATGTTACTCAAAATATAATATAATACCAATGAATTTAATTTAAAAAATAGTTATTAAGTAAAAATGTTACTCAAAATTAAGCTACATAAACTTAAAATTAAATAAACAATAATAAAAGAACAGTAAGCCTTGCCCAGCATTGCTCAGCAGTTAGAGCGTCTGCATGCTACCGAAGGCAGATGGATTCCTGGTAAAGGGTATGTACTTGGGTTGATCCCCTACCCCCATCAATGTTTGTCTCTCTCCCCTCTCTCTGTCTCTCCCACTTCCCTTCTCCTTTCCACTCTTCCTGAAAATCAATGGAAAAAATACCCTCAAGTGAGGATAAAAAAATAAATAAAAATGAACACTAAGAAATACTGAAATCTCAACATTACCAAATTATTTCATATCTATTCATATTTCATATCTATTCATATCTATTAGATCTGTATGGTGCACATACTATATAATGTTTGCTACTGCACATTATTAAACAATGTTGAATTTGGTATCATCATGTTGGTATCTTGAACTTGGCTATAGTGGGTGTGTCTATTCCACAGAAACCAGTAAACAGGACAAATCAAATCTCTTTTTTCCCATAGAGCAGTTAAACATTTACCAACACACCATTGTTCATACACTTACATATATGTATATATGTATGTATATTTATACATGCACTCACATACATTTTGAAATTAATGTAGTTTAAACATTTACACAAGCAAAAATACACATATTGAAAAAACACATTCAAAGTTTGCTACTGTGATGGAGATAATGAATAAAGCATATGGTTGAAACGGTGTGTATAAATAAATAATAAACCAAAAGTAGGAACTTGCAAAAATCATTGATGATATAGTGCTATGTGCTATGAACTCACAAATATGAGCAAGTTAATTTTTCCATCTGCAACTGAGAGAGAATTTTTGTTAATTGTTGACTGATTTCATGCATTTAATTATAAAACTGGTGGTTTAAATGTCACCTTAAGTACCTAAAGTCAACTGGAATGATAATTGTGTCCATTATAATCATAATTCTGATCTAAAACATTTATTTCATGACTTAAGCTATTTATATATATACCCAAAATATTGAACATTTATTTGTTTTCACATAATAAATATTGTATCAATATGTCTTGATATTATAAAACCAGAACTTTTGTGTGTTTTGTGATGTTTTCCTTCTTGTTAATTCTCCATGGCCCATGCAGTGGAGAAGTAACAGTGTAAAGCAGAGGAGATGTCTTATTTCAGTAACTAGAGTGAAACCTCAGGAGATAGGTTGCACCATCTTTCAAAAAGGCCACTGTAATTATTTAGTTATTTTGCAGAAGTGTTTGCACTTTACCAAAGGAAAAAAAAAGAAAAAGAAAAAAATCAATAATCACTAATGTCACTGGGGAGGTATATTCTGAAGATGCACCTAGTTAGTGTTATGGTTGCCTAGGAAAACGAAGAAAACAACTACTAGGAGATAAAACACACATACTGCTGAGAAACTAAAATTACTTTCAAAAATAGTAGAAACTCTTACTCTACTGTGTGCACAATTACTAAAGGAAATATTAAATAAGTAGCATTAAATTTTGGAGAAAGCAAGAAATAAGTAGGCATTAGATTTGGCTTTTTCATGTTATAAGATGCCTAGCTGCTGTAGAGTTAACAATGCTAGTGATGATCAAAATATAAATCATTTAAACACTATAATATTACAGAGACAGTTCATCCATACTGAAGAATATAAAATTGTACATTTTTGAGTGTCTCTTGAATTTCTTATTATATATATTTTGTGGACCAAAAGCATTATTCTCTTTTAAAAGCCATGTTAATTCTGCAGATCTTATAACTTAATTAAAATGTAATTGTTCTTTCATCTATACAACATAATCTATCTTTATTTCATTGAAAGTATGTCCTTTTAGCTTTAAAAATATAAATTTAAAGATATAATATATTACCAGAATATGTTTCATAATTTTAAGGTAACTGTAAACTGGAAGAAATTGAGGAAGGTATATACTAAAATAGCTGCTGTTCCATTGAGAATTTAACCCAAAGCACATGCCTCAGGGACATGGCCTACAAAGAAATAAAATTATTTGTGTCGTATAAAAAGTGATACCATATAGTTGTTATTCAGTGGAAAGAGCACTGAATGTAAAATAAGACCCAGTTTCCAAGTGTTAACTGTGGCATTTACCCATGATCTGGTCTGGGACAATTAATTTAAACATTATTTATTACCTTATACAATGAAAATAATAAACACTCTTAGGCTTTATTCAAAGAATCTTGTGTGTAAAAGTAGTTGGTAAAAGCCTACGATTATTTTATTCACAATCTTATGCCACCTCTCACGCCTCATATAGAAAAACCAAACACATCCTATAACTGGCATTAATAGTGTTATTTCTCACAAATGTATTTTCCAAGAAGATAAAAAATGTATTATTTGAATTAATTATTAATATTTTGTGAGTCAAATATAAGGCTTTAAAGAGTTGTGCTGAATTAAAAAAATTGAATTCACAGTATAAGATAAAATGTTAATAAAGCAAAGACGTTAAATATATAATGTATATTATAAAAATTCTACTAAAAATTGCAAACATGCTCCTTAACATTTTTCTAAAATTAAATGAAGATCCTGTATAGTCAGTGATTGAAAGTTTTAAATGTGATTCATAATAGTGACAACTTTTTTTTATTCATTGAGGTAGGCATAATTCTAAGGACAATAATTTAAAGGTTTCTGTTCCCTCATTCTTCACTGAAATATTAATCTAGGTACCATGGCAAAGAGGTTTTACAGATGGAATTGAAGTCTCAAATTAAGTGAAATTCAGATAGGAAGATTATCTCAGTGGGCCTGACCCAATCCAGTAAACTAGAGGTAGTGGATTTTCCCTGCCTGGTGGAAAAGAGAAGTCCTATAGAATTAGAGCACAACAAGTATTTTGACATACTTATGGCTGTCTTGGAGAAGATGGTAGACACCATGTGTGGTAGGGGAGTGGAGGGACACATACGACAAAGAATTTGGACAGCTTCTAGAAGCCGAGAGTAGCCCAGGGATGGTAGCAAACAAGGAAAGAGGAACCTCAATCCTACAACATCATAGAAATGAATTCCGCCGACCATTTGAATGATCTTGGAACATTCTTCCCCAGAGACCACATATAATCCCAGCCCAACCAACACCTTGATTTTAGCCTTCTGAAACCCTAAATAGAGACTCAGTTGAGCTTGCCTGGATTTTTGATTTTTTAGAATTATTAATTAATGAGTAGTATTGTTTTAAGCTTCCAAGTTTATGGTAGTTTTTTACTTAGCAACAGAAAACATACATTAATTCAACAAACTGTCTTTGTGTGCCAGCAACATATAAGACATTATGTTGAATGAAGTCAGCAAATAAGCATTAAACAAACATGAAGTATGCTCTCTGAAAAATATACATATTATTTGAGGAGATAAAATACTTAAACAACTAAATAAGATAGAAAGTAATACCAGAAAATATAGCAAAAAAATGACATGGATATAAAATATTGGTTTGTGGGGGAAAATGATGAGAGAGTTGTTGTTTTGAGCTCTGAAAGAGCAACCAGTGTCAACTATGAAGACATTTTTACAAAAACAGTCCAATAAAATACTACATTATCTGAGTTTCAGGCATCAATTGAAAGTATTCATTAATTCTGCATTTTTAATTATTTATATTATGAATTGTGAGAAATACAATAAAAAATATAAATAAGGATTATGTAGACATTGAATGATTATCTAAGAAATGTGGACATTTTAATTTATTTAAAAAGAGATCTAATGACTATTTTTATCATTTGAGTGACCTAATTGGAAGAGTATTCCTGGAAGAATAAAATAAAAGCATTATCAAGTAGATTAAAAAGGGGAAAAGTGTATACCCAGAAAACCATGTGAAGGATCTATTTAAATATCATGGTAAGTGAAAATATGGCCTTAAATATATGCAATGACAGAATAAATAGGAACAGATGACTTTGAGAGATATTGCAAGATTATTTTTAAAAAGGAAATAATGTAGAGGGAGAGATAAATGCACACATATTTTGCTTTCTTTCTGGTTTTTTGAAACCTCAGGATTTTAGAGACAGTATATAATGAATCTAGGTAGGCAATCAGGCAGAGAATGTTATCATATTAATTCAAATGTATGTAGATGTAGAGAAGAAGTTTGCAGCATAGAGAATGGATGGTTTTAAAGAAACTATTTCAATGTTCAGTGAGTTGTTTAAACAAAGTGTGTTGTATTTATGAAATTGTAGTTTTGAAGTTTTCAGAGATAAAGAAGTTTGAAATTTCCTTTGAATTTCTCTGAAGTTGTATCTAAAATTTTTAATTCTATAATGAGAAAAATTCAATGAAAGTATCACACTGTCATACAGGATTAGGGAGACGAAAAATAGAATTTGAAACTCACAAATGTGAAAAGGTTCTGTTAAACAGTCAGTAGTTACCATTTGGATCCTTAAAAAGCTAACCTATAAGATTGAAATCTAACTGAAAACAGACTGGGTCTTACAAACATTGAAACTCACCCTTATATATTATTATCTGATTGGATTAAAATCCCTAAGCACATTATTTGTCAAGAAGCTAGGAGTAGAGATTAAAGCTTTTGTAACCTCACAGAGAAGTGGATCTAAAAATTCAAGTTGATTGTCCAACAAGACATGAGGGAATTATAAACCTCCAGTCTTTCTATTGCAGAAAGGAAAATAGCTTAATAAGCAAGGGGAATCCATAAAACCAACCAAACAAACAAACAAAAAAACCTCCAAAGATTAAAACCCAGTGTCAAAGAAATACAGTCTCAGATTGGATTGAGAGAGCTGTCATAGAGAGAAAAACATGATCATATCAAGTTAAATATCATTAGGATTTTTAACACACAGCTTTAATTATTCAATAAAATAATTTCAGAGGACAAAATTGTTATAGCATAGAAAATCTAGGAAAATTCCAGGACAAGTGGAATAGGGAAACTAAGACAGATTGTTAAACAGCAGTTTGCAGCCACCTAATAAATCCTATCTTCCCTAAACCAAGGACTCTTGAGAGTAAATGGTTTGTGTTAGACCAGCTAGGTACAGAAATTCACCAGGGCAGGAAGCCCCAGCTGCCTAGCAAGGGGAGAAACTGAGAAAACAAGAACTTTGTCCCCAGGATTATCTACCCTCCCCTGGCATATCACTGGTCCTGCGGTTTAGTGAGTGTTTCCTCCCCAAAGGTAACATCTAGGAGTCAGTTGTATTTCAGCTCCAGGCCCAGATAAGCAGCGAAACCAGAAAAGTGGCAGCATGACTGTCTCAGGACCAGATACATGAACTAAACAGGTAAGACCGTGACCCTGAAAGAGCACACCTGGAAACCTGATGAATATTCTATTGAGACCCTCCCCTGAAACCCCACCCTAAGATTTCACACCTGTAAGAAAGAAGTAATGTGCTCAGGTCAAAGGACCAGCATGTTCCTGCACCCATCCACAGGGGAGCATGCCAGTGTCATTTCCTTCTCCCCTCCAAGTGAACCCGATGAGACTTGCAACCAGGGGAGCAATGGGCAGTGGCAGCTCATCCTGGGCTTACCCCCTGAACCTGTCTCCAAGGTCCCCAAACCTGTCTCCAAGGCCCTCTTTTCTCTGACTTCTCTGTGAGCCAAAACAGCCCAGCCGGGGCTCTCCTATTGCTTCTTCTATTCCTTTCCTTGTTTTATTATCTTAAATATATTTTTGCTGAGGTTAATAAAATCTTGCTTTCTTTTCTACACTTTGTCTCTTGATTGAAATCTTTCCCTCAAGAAGACAAGAACCGAGGTCTCCTCATCATCTCTCCAGTAACAAAATCAAATGGGCAAATGCAAAAGACTAGAATAAGATCCTCTAGGGATGCAGATATCTGAGAAATTAAAAAGTTTTTAAAATAACTATGATCTGTGTGTTGCAGAATATAGGTTGGAAGCTGAGAATTTCAGCAGAGAACTACAAATAATAATAGTAGGAAGGAGGAGGAGGAGGGGGAAAATGAGGAGGGTGACTGGAAATATAATTATTGAACTAAAAATTATAATAAATAAACCTAAGGATCTAATGCATGACTTTAACATAAAAATAAATACTCCCAAATAGAGAAGTAATAAACTGAAATACAGATTGATATATATTATCCTGTAGGTGGAGGGGAAAAGAGAGGGAAAATATCAAACAACAGAATTCAAAAAATTTAAAACTCGAAAGAAACATTTAGGATATGTTGAAAGGTCTAACTTACCTGTGACTGGCATGTGAGGAGGAGTGATCAGATAAAACATGGTGAAAGCACAACTTAAAGATATAATGGCTAAGAATTTTCTACTAATAGAGAAAGGTATAAAGTCACATATACAAAACTGCTACAACCCCCAGGAAATAGCAACACCAACAGAACAAGAAAATGACCTTAAATAGAACAATGTAGGGAAAGTGTAAACACTTAGGCTTTCTCACCACCTTCTCCAGGCAAAGGCCCCAGTTATGTGAACATGATACAGCACAGTCATAGCAGATGCCCTGTTAGCTGACTAAGGTCTGACCCATTGTCTGCTGAGAGCCACTATTGTCTTGGGTCCTATAAGATTGCCCTGGGACTTTCAGAGGTATGCAGTTTTGTTCCCCTTGGGCTGATTGTTCCCCTGGGGTGTGGTGTGTCCCCCTTTTATGCCCAGCTGGCCACCGTTAGGAAGAATGTGGGTTTGTCTATCTTGTACGTTTGGCCCGCCACAGCCAAAGAAAAGAAATGTCTCACCCTCCTTTGGCTCCACAGTTTTCCCTTTGGACTGTCCAGATCTAGAGTGAACCTCCCTGGCCATGATCCTTGGCACTACAATTGGTGCAGTGGTCGCCACTACACTCAACACAGTCTTTGGCACCACAAACAATAAGAATTATAAAAGACAACAAACAATAGAATATCTCTATAAATAAAAGTACTTTACATCTAGTTAGGTACTTTACAAAAAGAAAACAAAATACAGAATATTTAGACTAAGATTAACAGTAAATTTACCATAGGCAGACATAAACTAAAGAATTAGAGAAAGGATATTTTCAATTAAAGGGAAAAATATCACATTATAAAGCAAAGAAATGTACTAAGCAATGGTAATGCCTATATGAAGCAAGAAAAACATTTTTTAAAATATATCTTTATTGATTTCAGAGAGAGGAAAGGAGAGGGAGAGAGAGAAACATCAATGATGAGAGAATCATTGATTGGCTGCCTCCTATACACCCCCCTGCTGAGTTTCGAGCCCGAAGCCCAGGCATGTTCCCTGACCAGGAATCAAACCTCGATCTCCTGGATCATAGGTCGATGCTCAATCACTGAGCCACGCCTGCTGGACAAGAAAAGCATTTTTTAAGAGTTTAAATATATGTGTAATTAAAATGTATGACAGTAATAATACCTGGGAAATAAATACCTGGATGAAAAAATAACTGGATTTAGTGTGCATTAAAGTCTTCTTATTATCCATGAAGTAGTATAGATATTAATTTATATTAGATGTTAGTGAAAAATCTTAATTGCAATATTTAAGGTAAATTTTTAGAAAATAAAAAAAGCATTTATGACCCAAAATTAGAAAAGAAAAAAAGGAAGACAGAAGGAATATAAAATGAGTAATCTAAATAGAAATCAAACTAGAGTATGGTAGATTTAAACATGAATTTAAAAGTAATTGCATTAAACAGAAATTGACACAATAATTTAAATAAAAGATAAAGACAAATAATAATGGATAAGCAAATGTATATACACTATTAGTAAAATCACTACACTTTAAATCATCATTATAAACAAATATAAACCACACCTTTAATACATTCCCTAACTGAACCAAAATATTACTAGAGGCTCCTGTCATGACTGATTTTTAATCCTGATGAAGAACAAACAACTGTGGAGTCTAGCTACTAGCCATCCTTCAGGGACTCCTCATGCTTTTACTTGGTTTGTTTTTACTGTCATAACAAAATGTTTTCTATGCTGTTTAGGGGAACTCATGCCCTACTTTCTGGAAGTCTCTATTATTCGGGCCAATCAAATACCCCAAATAGTGGAGGTCAAAACTGAACTATGTCAAGACAGGAAGTTATCAATTGTAATATGATATTTCACAAGTACTATTTTGACCCAGTTTTGAAATCATGGTCAAAAACTTTTAATACTCATTCACAGTCTGTTTGCTAAACCCTTCTCCAAACACTTTCCTTATCAGGCTTCTACTCTCTGGGTCACTATGTACACACACCAACAGCCTCACATTATCAGGATCCCATATTCTGGAACAAGGTACTGAACAACTAAGGACAGCCTTTCTATCCTGAAGATGATGAAATTGTTCAAATTAGCCAGTCATCAGGAAGCCTGATGAAATCTAGCTACCCCATCCCACTTGCCATATATATATATATATATATATATATATATATATATATATATATATATATATATATGTACACACTCACACACACACACACACACACACACACACTCAAATTTGCCGGTTATACTGCCCCTAGTTACAAACTCCTGTGTGACCTTGTGTAGCAGCCTTCTATGTTTGAAGCTGTAAGGAACAAGAATTCAGTTTTTCATCTATCCAAGTGTCATTGTGTTGTATCTCACCATAAAATGAATCTTTAAATCTCATAAAACACATAATAGACATGAGAGTGGTAGATCTTATAAAGTATCCAAACTACAAATGAAATAGTATGGTGTTATCTGAAGGTGGCTATATTTCAAAATTTATGTAGTAAATCTGAGGACGAAAACTAAAAAAAAACAGTATTTTTTTTAAAAAGAAGTATAAATGAAATGTCAAGGAGGAGACAAAGTAGAATCAAATAAAATGCTTAATTAAAATCAGTTCAGTCCTGCTGGTGCGGCTCAGTGATTGAGCATCAACCCATCAACCAAGAGGTCACCTGTTCCATTCCCTGTCAGGGCACATGTCCTGGTTGTGGGTTTGGTCCCCAGTGCAGGGAACATGCAGGAGCAGCCAACCGATGATGTTTCTCTCTCATTGATGTTTCTATCTCTCTATTACTCTCCCTTCCTTTCTCTCTCTAAAAATTAATCAAAAAATATTTTTTTTAAAAAATCAGAATTCACAGAAAAAAAAGATAGGAAAAAGCATGCAATGAATAGAAAACAGATGATACCTTTTTTTTTTTTTTTTTTTTTTTAATGTATCTTTATTGATTTCAGAGAGAAAGAGAGAAACATCAATGATGAGAGTCATTGACCGGCTGCTTCCTACACACCCCCTGCTGGGGATCGAGCCCGCAACCCAGCATGTGTCCTCACCGGGTATCGAACCTTGATCTCCTGGATCCTAGACCAATGCTCAGCCGCTGAGTCAGGCCTGACTGGGCAAGATGAGACCTTTTATTTCAACTATATCTATAATTCCTTAAATATAAATGGTATAAATATAAGAGTTAAAAGATAGAGACTATAAGATTGGATTTAAAAAGACAGACCTGACTATATGCTGTTTACAAGACTCACACTTTAAATATAAAAACTCAGATCAGAAATAAAGAGTAGGTGAAATATATACCATGCTATCTGTATTCAAAAGAAAAATGGATTACCTATATTAATTTCAAAGTGACTTTAGAACAAGGAAGATTATCAGAGATAAAGAAGTATATTACATAATAATAAATGAGTCAATTCTCCAATAAGACATAACAATCTTAAACATACATGCACCTAACAATGATGCATCAACATGTGAGGCAAAAACTGATACAAGAGAAAGGAGGAATAGACAAATCTATTATTGTAAGAGAATTTAACATACCTCTCCCAATATTTGATAGCTTAAGCAGGAAAAAAATCTATAAGAATATAGGTAACATGAACAGTGTTATTAATAAACTTGATCTAGTTGACATTGATAAAATACTATCTGTAACAACAGAATACATATTCTTCTCAAGTACATGGAACATTAACCAAGAAAGACCTCATTATAGACCATAAAGTACAATTTACGAACATTTTTTTTAAAAATTGAAATCCACACAGTGACAAATACTATATAATTCCACTTATATGAGGTTTCCAAAGTAGCCTTACTTACATAAGAAGAAATAGGTCTATCTCTGAAAAAGAAATCAAATTATTAATAAAACTGCTTCTAATAAAAAAAATATATAATCAAATGTTTTCACTGGTGATTCTAATGAAACGTATAACAATGAAATAATATTAATAATACCAAGTCTACAAAAGCTCTTTCTAGAAAATTAGAAAATAGTTCCCAACTCCTCCTATGAAAGCGGCATTACTCTATTACCAAAACAAAGATATTACAGGAAAACTATAGAAAGAAATCACTCATGAACATCAACATAAAATTAAGAGCACTGGCTGGAGGACTGAAGGGTCTCAGGTTCGATTCCAGTCAAGGACACATATCGCAATTGCAGGCTCGATCTTGGGCCCTGTTTGGGGTGCATGTAGGAGGCAACCAGTAGATGTGTCTCTGTCACATCGATGTTTCTCTCTCTCTCCTCTCTTCCCCTCTGAAAAGCAATGGGAAAAATATCCTCAGGTGAGGGGAAAAAAACACCAAACCTGAATTTGGAGAATAAGACCTCCTTGCCCATTTCCAAGATCCCTGTCTTCTCATGATGTGCCCAAAGTAGGACAGCTCTCTTTGTCATTTAACATATATAATATCACTTAAAATGTTAATGTGAACATAGTAATCATAACATAAATGTCAACTAAAGTTCATTCTTTTTAATTTTTTTTTTAATCCTCACCAGAGGATATATATTTTTCCCATTGCTTTTCAGAGAGAGTGGAAGGAAAGGAGAGAGGAAGAGAGAGAGAAACATCGATGTTAGAGGGACACATGGACTGGATGCCTTCTGTATGCACCCTGACGGGATGGGGAGAGACCTAAAACCCAGATACATGCCCTTGACTGGGAATAGAATCTGAGAGCCTTCAGTGTGTGGGCCAACACTCTAACCACTGAGATCACTGCCCAGAGCTAAAGTCCATTCTTTAAAGAAAAATCACCATTTTCTCACCCTGTGCCAGGCACTGTGCAAACATACTGATTATTTCTTATGGATCACTGTACAGGGTGGGGCAAAAGTAGGTCTACAGTTGTTCATATAGAACATAATACAATAATTTATAAATAACAATATAAGAATAAACTCTGTGTTTTAATACTAACGAATGTAAACTTAATTTTGCCCCATCTTGTATATGTACTAGTTATATTATCAGAAAAGGTATGACAGATCATGTGTTCCTAGAGGCAGGAAGTTGTCATTTTCAAAAGTTACATCTTTTGAAGGTTTTACATTGTTTTGCACATAGTAAATGTGCATATATTATTTTTCAATAAATGAGTGAATGATTGAAGCAATAGTAATCCTGAGGTTAACAATAGAGAGCAGTCAGACAGCTCTGGCAAGGGGTAGGGTGGCTGGAATGGAGGGACTGAGCAAAAAAGAAAGAGAGAATTCATGGACACGGATAACAGTGTGAGTGAAGGTGGAAGAGAGTAAAGGGGGAATAAATGGTGATGGGGAAAAATAAAATAAAATAGGGAAAAAATAAAAACAAAACAAACAAACAAAAAAATACAATAATACCAAAATCTATCAGATTTTCAAGATTGTTGCTACTATTCTGTATCTAGGAACAAAAATCTCATTTTGGAAATAGGGAAACTGAGGCATAGAAACTCTAAGCTATAATACCCACAGTCTCAAGATTAGTGAGATAAGAAAAGATTAATTAAAATCAAGGTTTTCTTAATCCAAGCTTATTCATTCAGTAACATGTATTAAATATCAACTCCATGCCAAACTCTCTCCCTTTTATTTTATTATTACTAAAAGTATAGTTACATTTCCAAAATTTGCTAAGTGGTCCGAAGTGCATAGAGATGTTTTCAATCTTTAAAATAAATTTTATCTAAGATTTTGATGGTCAGAGCGGTTTAGGAGCATATAATTTTTAAAAGTTCCTAAATGTTTAGAGCATATGTGCAATATAATAGCACTTAATTAATTTTACTTAGAGTTTCTCTTTTATATTAAGATAAAAAACCATGACTAAATCTATTTATAAAAGATTAGCACAGGCCAATTCATTTACATCAGTTTCGCAAGTTAAATATTGACTATGTGAGAGATGAGTTTCCGCTTAAAGACTAAATAATCTTGGTGTACTTCGTTTGTAGTAATAAATTTCAATTTTATGATATATCTTAACACTGATGGAAATATCCTGTCCAAGCAAGTCTCTAGGCAAAATAGTTAAATTAATCATAGCCACAAGTTATTTTTTAAAATTTTCTATGACTATTTACATAAAATCGATATTCTAAAATATCTTTCTGATCTTAGAACTTGAAACATGTTAACCAATGGCACTGAGCTATATTAATTATTATAGTTTGTTTTGGTTTTCTAGATTGCACTTTTTCTTCTTAGATGCACATCCTAGTTACCATTTCAACACAACCTGCACTATTTTCTAAAAGTTGTACAGATTTATTTAAAAGGACACAAAATTTGAAGTAATGTAAAACCCTGTTATCTTGCATGATTTATATTGTACCTCTTAGGTCTACAGTGTCACCCATAACAAACCGTGAAAATGAATCACGGGATCAAAAGCCTAGCTTTTCGTTTATATTTTATTTTTTTAATTTCTCTTTATAGTTGAAAGTATTACAGATGTCCCCTTCTTTTTCCTCCATTGACCGCCTCCACCCCACTCCAGCCCCCTCCCCAAGCCTTCACTGCACTACTGTCTGTGTCCATAGGTTATGCATGTATGCATATAAATTATTTGGTTAATCTCTTCCCTCCCACCCCCCTTCCCTCTGAGATATGTCAGTCTGCTGCATGCTTCAATGTCTCTGGGTCTATTTTGTTCATCAGTTTATTTTGTTCCTTAGATTTCATATAAACATGAGATCATGTGATACTTGTCTGTCTCTGACTGGCTTATTTTCCTTAGCATAAATCTCTCCAAGGTCCCTCCATGTTTGATTAAATTTAGAAATATGGAATAGTTTCAGCTATATTTTAATGATGCTTTTGAAAAATGCCTATGAAATAGAGGTAAAATCTACAAGGTTACTTGGTCATAACAGAAAAAATCACGAATTTTAGAAATACATAATCAGTAATATTAATTCAGGACTTCAAAAGCATTTCTGATTTAGGCATGCTATAGAATAGTAGGCTAATCATGGGAAGAAAAGGGAATATCTAAAGCAGCCCCTTCTTTTGCCTGTGCATGGTGCATGACTTCTTTTATAGTTTCTTAATTAGCCTGAGAATATCACAGTAGCTAAGAGATAATATTTCAGTTATTTGAAAACAAATCTATTAAATATATATTTAGTATATTTTAACTTCAGTGGCTAGAAGAATCAGGTCTTACATTTGTTGATTTATTACAGATAATTTAGGTCTTTATGAACTGAAGACCAAGAACCCCTTTAAAACATAAAATATTAATCAAAGTAAAATTAGAATAATGTTATCATTCCATACATAATATTTAATTAACAGAAGTACTTATATAGAGATATTATCAGATATACTGAGGATTAATTAAAAGTAAGATAGGAAACTTCATTTTATGTATGATTTCACATTATGCATGACTAGTTTGATGCATGTCTGCAAATGAAATTTTACAGTCATAAGGAAAAAGAAAGTCTGTTCCATGCATCCATGCCTATGGACCTATTTTGTTTGTCAATTCATCTTGCTCATTAGATTTCACATGTAAGTGAGATCACGTGGTACTTGTCATTCTCTGTCTTATATCACTTAGCATAGTACTCTCCAGGTCCATCCATGCTGTCCCAAAGGGTAAGAGATCCTTCTCTTTTATAGTCACATGGTATTCCATTGTATAAATGTACCACAGCTTTTTTATTCACTCATCTACTTATAGGCACATGAGCTGTTTCCAGATCTTAGCAACTGTAAATAACGTTGCTATGAACATAGGGGTGCATATATTCTTTCTGATTGGTGTTTTGGGATTCTTAGGATATATTCACAGAAGTAGGACTGCTGGGTGAAACAGTAGTTTTATTTTTAATTCTCTGAAGAAATTCTAGAGGCACGGATGCATGGAACAGACTGACAGAGCTCAGAGGGGCAGAGAGTGAGGGGACAGGAAGAGATTAACCAAAGAATTTGTATGCATGTATGCATAGCCCATGGACACAGACAATAGTGTGGTGAAAATTTGGGATGGGGTGGGGGTTGGGTGGAGGGGGGCAAAGGAGAGGAAAATGGGGGACATATGTAATACCTTCAACTATAAAAAATAAAATTTTTTAAAAAAGAAAAGAGACACTATATTTAAAAATCCATTTTAATTTGATGCACTCATTCTCAAAGTGCTTGTTTTTCCATAGCATTTAAAGTACACTTTCAGGGGTTGAACAATTATAAATTCATCTGGTTCATCATTTTTCCCCAAAATAAGTCTCAAAAGTTTGTGTATACAAACACACACACACACATATATACATATATATATTTTTAAATATATCTTTATTCACTTCAGAGAGAGGAAGGGAGAGGGAGAGAGATAGAAACATCAATGATGAGAGTCATTAATTGGCTGCCTCCCGCACGCCTCCAACTGGAGATCAAGTCTGCAACCCAGGAGTGCGCCCTGACAGGGAATCAAACATTGATCTTCTGGATCCTAGGCCAATGTGCAACCACTGAGCCACTCCAGGAGGGGCAAAAAGGTTATATTTTTAAATGTACCAAAAAATTTTTGAGTCTGTAAGATGGCCAATCTGAGCATCTTTGATTTAAAACACATTTAAGGCATTTTATAATATGTACTAATAATTTTAATATAAAGTAATTATATGCAAACTAATTATGAAAACACCTGCTAAAGCTTTATTTTAATTAGTTTAAAAATACTTATGTTTATTTGCTAATATTAAAAATTTATGTAAATTACTCTACTTTATTATTAAGGGGTCTTTGGCACTCCATGTTGCATGCAAATAAAATGTTCCCACGTTTTAAAAAGCTTCTAGACCACTGATGATTTTTTAAATTTTTACATTATTTTCTTTATTATTATTTCCCCTTAAATAATTTTGAACTCAAACTTTTTTCTCTCAATTAGCAGAAATTATTTGTTGCTCATATATAAAGTGCATTCCTGTGGAAACATTTCAAAATCCTTCAACAAGACAGTATGGGCACTAACAACACAAGTTTACTTAAATAAAATAACAAGACTGGCTTATTTAGGATTATTTACATGCATATTGTTTATATTCTGGTAGCTTTCTCATTGAAAGATATAGTTAAGAACTCTCAGAGAACATTATTTCTCTTCATAGCCTCCACTCCTCTGTAAGATCAGGACAAGCAAGTTCCTCCATGAACTATAACCTCAGAGTTTGAGGTCTTCACCTTTCAGATGTTCCTGTTTTATGTGTAATGTCTTTAAATGTGTACTAGGCTTTGTTATCTCTTTGACAGGTGAGGATTGTATAATTTTTTAAGTTTCTGTTCTGTATGAAAATCCCCACATGTTTATTATCAATTTGGAAAATAAAAGGTTTCTAGAAAATATATATATTTTTTGTATTTTTAAATATTCTGAAGTAGGAAGTTTCTCAAAGAATATTCTTTTCCCATGCGATTATTTTTCATTACTCAAGTGTTGTGGAGCAAAAACTCCAACTGCTACCAGTTTAATTCATTTAATGTATTATTTAAATTATCCATACAGCCGTAGACAAATGAGAAGTCTTTGATCTTGTCAGGTCTTAAGAAAATTAAGTGTTAATGTTTTATAAGGCAGTGAGTAAAGTTCCAAGAAAAAATAAAACAGTATTTTAACTTAGAATGTTAAAAATACTCAGATAAACTGCATAATTTGTTAGGTTAACCTGTTGAGTTTTCTCCTGAAATCTTTAAAAATTCTGACATAACTATAGGTGTTCTTTTTTTCTCCCATTATTTTCTCTTAACATAAAGAAAGAAAGAAAAGTTTCCCTCATTCAACAAGAAGTTGCTCGTTGAATGTTTTCTTTTTTTGTAAATTGATGATCTTCAAATATTTAGAAACTGTAACATACAGTAATAATTCTGATTATATTTTATTTTTTTAATTTATGGCATCTATATGTGTGCTTTCTTTATTTCCAACAGACTTACTGCATCAGCATGTACATTAAATTTATGACAATACAATGCAAAATAGAGCAAGAAAGGATATCTTGGACAGTAATAAATCATATACTAGTGGGATTAACAGCAAATTATATAAAGAAGAATAAAATATTAGTGAATTTAAAATTTCCAAAAAAAATCCACACCACCCAAAAAATAAGTAAACCAAACAAATAAAAAACAATGTATCATCAGTCAGCTGTGGGAAATTTCAATCAGTCTAATCTACATAAATTAGAGTCCCCAAAGAAGAGGGGGGAAAATATGGAAAGAAATAATGCCTGAAAACATTTCAAATTTGATGAAAACTATTATCTGATTGGTACAAGAAGCTCACTGAAGCCTATGCATAAATAACATGAGGAAAACTATTTCCAACTATAGCATAATCAAGTTTCTCAAACCCATAAAATATAGAAAAACAAAGTGTTATCTAATAAACTGACAATGGAAATAATAGTATCATAAACAATCCCTCAAAAGGTCAAAAGTCAAATAATAATAATCTAATTAAATATGAATGATGTAAATACCTAAATTTTATTGCAGGATTATTGTACTGGGGAAAAAGTAACCCACTAATGTTACCTAAATAAATCCTCTTAAATATAAAGAAAAAAAATATTTTTAAAGTAGACTGAGAGAAGATATACTAACATCAATCAAAAAAAAAAAATCTGGAGGCACTTTTGGAATCTACATAATAGATTCCATAGCAGTGATTTTTACAAGAGATTAAAAAATTTTTCATAAGCATACAGTTGTCAGTTCCTCAATAGGACATGATATATAAAACAAACAAACAACAACAACAAAAAAACTAATAGGACTGCAAAGAAAAACAGATAAACCCACAATTATAGTCCAATTCAATATCTCTTCTTCATAATAGAATCATCATAGAATATAGAATATAGAATATAGAATATGACTATCATTAACTTACCCTAATTAACATTTATAGAAGATACTACTCAAAACAGCAGAATGCACAATTTTTTTATGTACACGTAGAACATTTAACAAAATACCATAATATGAGCTGTACAACAAGCTTTGGTATAATTTTTTTTTAATTCAAGTCATAAAATAAGATTTCTGATTACCATGGAATTATATTAGAAATAAGTAACCCAAAAAGTCTGAAAAATCCTCATTATATAAAAAATGAATAAAATAAATCTAAATAATTCATGATTCACATGAACAGGAGATAAAGCAATTATGAGGAATTGCTTTATTTTAAACTAAAATAAAATGCATCAAAAGCAATGACTAATGGGATACTTACCGTACTAGTACTTACATTAAATATATAAAAGTTCTTAAAACATTGACTTTAGATTTCACATTTAGAAAATCAAAAGTGAATAAATAATGCAAAACTAGTAGATATGAAATAAAAATAAGGACAGAAAGCAATGAATTAGTAGAAAAACAATATAGAAAATTAATAAAATGAGAATTTGGTTGAAAAAACTAATGAAATGAATAAAACTCTGGCCAGAATAATTAGGACAAAAATATGAAAATTACTAAACTCAAAAGTGGAAGAGTATGGTAAGTGCAGAGGTACACCCTCACATATATGTTCCATTTATTTTAGCAAAAATACCAAGATAATTCAGTGGTGCTGGAGCAACTGGATACCAATATAGAAAAATAATAATCAACTTATTTTCTTTACATTTCACACTATATAAGACTTACTTTGCTATTTATCACATACCTAAATATAATAGTTGAAAGTATAAATTTCTGGAAGATACAGAGGAAAATCTTAATGACCTTAAGTTTGACAATATTTGCATAAACAACAACCAAAAAATATATGGATGACAAATAATCACATGAAAAGATGTTCAACATCACTAAAAATTTGGGAAATGTAAATTGACACTAAAATGAGACACCTCTAAACACCTCTTAGAATGACTAAAATTGAAAGACTGATCATAGCAAGTGCTGAAAGGATGTGAATTAACACAATTGGTGGAAATGCAAAATGGTACAACTTCTTTGGGAAACAGTTAACAGTTTTTTTAAAAGTTAAATATATATTTACTAAATTACCTAGCAACTATATTATGAGGTGTTTACCCAATAAAAATGAAAACATTTGTCCAAAGATTTGTTCTTGACAATTTAGAGCAGCTTTCTTTGTGACAACCAATAACTGCAATCGATCCAAATGCCTGCCAGTGAGGGAATATATATTTATATGACTACATAGTGGAATAAAATGCAGCAATGAAAGGAGTAAATACAGACATACTAATTACATGGATGAATTCCTAAATAATTATGCTGAGGGGAAGAAGCCATAAAATAGATTATTCCACTCACAAATATTTCTAGAAAATGCAAACTAATCTATAGTGACAAAAATCAGTGGTTTCTATAGACAGGGAGGGTGTCAAGGAGGGATGTGAGAGAGATATTGTAAAGATGCACAAGAAACCTTTGGGGTGATAGCTATATTTGTTTTCTTGATTGTTGTGGTGACTTTGCAAATATATACTTATGTTAGCATTATCAAATTGTCCACTTTAAGTAATGTGGCATGTCAGTTTTACCTCAATAAAGCTGTAATTAAAAAAAAAAAAAAAGATTAATGAGCTAGGAACACTTTATGTTTTTTGTCTCTCTGTATGTGTCTTCTTTCTTCTCTCTCTCGATGTTTAAAAAAATTATCTCATGGTATTAAAAACAAAACTTGTATTTGTGTCATGCTCACCTAATAACTATTTAATAATTTCTTCTGTTAAGAGATAAATAATAATTAATTGGCAAATGTCCAAGCAATCCCCAGGCCAGCTGTTATAGAATGTGCAAGGTACCATAAGCATATACCTGTGTATTAAGATAGTTTCTGCTTATGTGATAAAATTGAATGCAATTACTCTTTGATATAAAATAACTTTCTGCCTTCCAACAATTATTTCAGTTTCCCTGATTGTTTAACTGTTGTCTTAGTATGTTAAGGCTGTTATAACAAAATGCCAGAGATTAGGTAGCTTATAAACAATAGAAAATTTTTTCTCTAAGTTCCCTAGACTGGGAAGTCCAAGATCAGGGTGCCAGCACTATCAGGTTAGGACCCTCTTCCTGGTTCATAGCCAGTGCCTTCCTGCTGTGTCCACACATGGGGAAAGGCCTAAGGAGCTATGTGAGGTTCTATTTATTAGATCACTAATCCCATTCATGAATGTTCCATTCTCATAACCTAAATATCTCTAAAAAGTCCTACCTCCTAATATTATCACATTGAGCACTAGAATTCAACATATGGAATTTGGGAGTACACAAACATTCAGGCCATAACACTGGTAAATTTCTAACTATATCAATTTGCAACATGATGTAAATTAGGATCATTATATAGTGTCATGCTATTAATGAAAGCTAAGAATCATATACATATATTTGCATATATGCATATATGTGAATACATATTTTATGCTATATAAATAGATAGTTAGATATACTACACATTCCTACAAATGAGCAAAGCAAATAAGCTAGAGATTCAGAAAAGGCCAAGTATAAAGAGTTATATGTATGGAATGGTAATGCTCAAAATAGCTTTAATTTTCCAAACGAGATTGCTTAATTCAAGGGTAATAAACATGCTTTGAATGCATCATACCTAGGATAAAGTTTATCTCTGTCCACATAAAATCAACAAATATGATATCCTAGTACTTTTATTATGTCTCATCTGGACATTTTATAAGCAATATCTAGATTTTAAAAAAAGAACTTTATAAGGCTTTTAACACCATCAGATTGGCCTTTACCTTGAATATCAGGTATAACTAAAACTCAGTAGTCTGTGACATACTTAGGATATACAGTTAATGTAAGTTAATGAGATCGCATTAACCTGAATGTGCATGTTACTATAGGTTAAGGCCCCATTCTACCTGACTGCACAACGGTCTGTCTTCAAGCAATTCATCCTACCCAAGTGTCATGGACCTCTCCAGTGGAGGCTTTTTTAGCCTATTAATCTTATCTATATTTAATTAACAACCTAGTTCTCTGGTTCTGTAATGCTCTATCCAGACACAATTAGTTATTTTTCTTCCCACAAATTAAGATGGTCAAAAAGAAAAGTCAGACTATACAACTGTTATCAGTGTTGTGGGTAATTCAGAGAGAAAGGAGAGTATTAGCATAGCAGCACTGAGAGAGAATTGGAAAAATCACTCCACGGTGCAAAGCCAGAAATATTTTTATAAAGAATTTTTTAAAAGACCAAATTATCCTATGTTTCAGAATAGTGTATGTTTTATGTATGTGTGCATCTGTGTATGCACACATGTGCCTGTCTGAACACATTAGTGACGGGAATAAAAAGAGGCTCACTATACAATTAAAACAAAAAAAACTTAGCAGAAGAAGGAAGATGGTAGCGCTGTGAGAAGCAGAAGAGGCCCCCGCTCCCAGCCACGGACTCGATTTACTCTGAAAATCCTACATATCCAGCTTGGAAAAACCAGAGGAACATACCTGAGTGGACGGAGTGAGAGTGTGGAGCACTGAAGACACATCACGGAGTCCGGTAAGAGAGGGTGTGTGTAGGAAGGGGGATCGCCCCTGAAGCCTGTGCTGGGCGCAGAGCCCCGAGGCCTGGAGGCTGCAAAGCTCCCTCCCCTCGGGAGTGTGGACCGACCTCCAAAAGCGGGGATCCCACACCCAGAGTGATGAGAGGGGAGGGAGCGTCCCAGGGAGGGCAGAGGGACCCTGGGGAGTGGTGAGTCCCAGAGGGGTCGGCGCCTTCCTAGGAAACAAAGCTTCTAGTGGCGGCTGTGAAGGGTGCTCAGGGTGCTAACCATAGGGAAGGCTATCCCAAGGTCTGTGGCACCCAAGAGGTAAGGGACCAGAGGACTGTGCTGAACAGCCACACAGGGGACCCTCTGCCTCCCTGTGGGGCACTGTGTTGAGCCCCAGAAAGCACTGAATCTGCATGATGTGGAGGAGGGGAGGAGCCCTCCCACCCTGAGCTCCCAGTGCCGGGAGGCTGGGATCGGTGACCAGCCCTGAGGTTGTCCTCCCCGCCCTGAGCCCTGGTGCCAAGAGGCTGGGATTTGTGACCAGCCCTGAGCTCCTGGTGCTGGGAGGCTGGGATCAGTGACCAGCCCCGAAGGTGTCCTCCTGCCCTGAGCTCCCATTGGGGAGAGGGTGGGATCTGTGACCAGCCCTGAAGGGCACCCTGGTGGCCTGTGAAGCTGCCCCAGCTTTGCTGAGACCAGTGGTGCAGGGAGCTGCACGGAGCTGACTTTGGGTCCCTCCCGCTGGGGGCCTTGGTGCTCGGGCAGCAGGACCCTGCAGGGTGGACTCTCTGCCTGTGTGTTGCTCTGTGCATTTGTGAGTCTGATCTTGGAACTGGCTCCCACCTTCCCAGCATGCACTGCACAGACAGACCAGCGGAGGCTGGGGTCTCGGTCTGCACAGTAGGTCTGAGGGGCAGGCCTGGTGCGACCAGCCAACCAGAGCTGAGCAGGGAGGGGCGGAGCCCACCGGCCTCTCCTGCAGCCAGGAGAACTGCCCACAACAGGAAAGGGGTGGGTCCTGCTCACTGAGGCCCCGGACACCCCCGCAGGGCACAGTCCAGAGGGGGAAGGGAGAGCAGCTCACAGGAGGACTTTACAAGAATAAGACTCTCAGGGACTGTTGTGTGGGAGCTGGAGGAAATGCTGAAAAACCCTGCTGGGGGCTGGGCAGGCAAAGGGCTCACCAGAATGTTTTTTTAATTGAACCCACTGAGCCCAGGCTGCTGAAACAGCCCATACAGAAAAGGCAATAGGCTGAAATCAATCTGAAACTGCAGCAGGTCAGAGTACAGGGAACTAGAATCAGAGGACAAGGTAGAGACTGAGGAGCTGACGGTGGAGCAGAGACTAACTCCTGCAGAGTGAGCTCCTGACAGCGAAACCTCTAAGGGGAGTGATACCCTGAGCTACATTAGCCACCCTGCACCCTAAAGACTCTACAGAAGACTCTAAAGTAAGACCAGGCAACTACAACTTTGCAAAATAGTTGACAAGAGGAGATGGTCCAAGGAGAGCCTCAGATCAACCATCTACCTAAGGACACCAGAGCCAAACTTAGATGGCTCCTCACATTGGCTGATACACAAGTACCTCCCAGGAGAACTGAAATCAGCACACAAAACGGTGACCCTCAGACAACATAAGTGGCCCAGAAGAAACTCACCTGATTGATTACTTTTTTTTTCCCCTGTTTTTTCGTTTTGTTTGGTTTTGGTTTTGTTTCTTTTTGTTTTGGGGGTTTTTTGTTTTTGTTTTGTTTTTGTTTGTTTTTTGTTTGTGTGCTTGTTTATTTTTTCTCTTTTTTCCTTAGGAAGAATAGAAAGGGGAGAAAATTTGTTTTTTCTTCTTTTTTAAATTGTATAATAATTTTATTAAAAATTTTTTTTTAAACATTTTTTAACAAAATTTTTTTCTCTTTTCTTATAAAAAAATTTGTCTTGCTTAGCTTGTTTTTAGTTTAGTTTTGGTTATTTGCTTTTTTTTGTTTTATCCTTGCTTCTACTATCAAGGCTTTCTTGATATCCCTGCTTAGTGACTGGGACTTTATCATTATAACCAAGTTTACTACTTTCCTCTATAGTTTCCACCAAATCTCTTACCAGACTCCCTCCCTGTCTGGGTTATATCTCTCTCTCTCCTCTCGATCCATTGGCATAAGTTTTTATTCTTTTTCTTTTTTTCTTTTTCTACTTCTTTCATTCTTTTGTTATCCTCCCTTCTGTCTTCCTGTCTTTTTGTTGGATTGTTAGTTTCTCTTATTCTCTTTATTGTATTTTTGTTTTCTCATTTTCAACTATTCTCCTATTCCTATTCTCTCCCTTAATTTTTTGCTGGCCCTTCTTTCAGAATCTTTTCTCTGCTTCTGTTATCTCCCAATATCTTCTCTATTTTTTACATTTTAGTTTATTATTATTTTCTAAATTTTCACCAGTATTAACAACAATGTACATATCTCTCTCTCTAAGCATTACTTTTCTTTCTCTCTTTCTTTTTTTAAGCATTTGTGTGTGTGTGTGTGTGTGTGTGTGTGTTCTCCCTTCACTCCCCCAGTACTATTTTCATGTGGGTTGTTTTCACTGTGACTGTCAAGATATTTTGTAAGATACCTCTTGTTTCCTGGAAGTTTAGTTGTGTATTGTCCTGCCTTGCCAGCACTAGTACAACAGCTTACATGATGAGTTTGGGGCTGAGACACAGTTAGCCAACCTGACAGGAGGGTCCTCCCAAGGACTGATGAAAAACAACCTAGACCCAACCACAACAGGGGAACATAAAGAAACCACAAAAGCGACACCCACAAGAAGGACACGCCTAGAGCAAAAAGCTCAGAAGTATAAGGAAAACACACCTATGGGCTCCACTGGACCTACAAGACAAAATACCATCCCACAAGACTGGGAGACAGCAAATATATCTAATATATAGATACAAACACTAAGACCTGCCAAAATGGGGAGAAAAAAAACAACCCCCAAATTAAAGAAAAGGGAAAATTGCCAGAAAAAGACTTTGATGAGATGGAGTTAAGTAAGTTATCAGAAACAGAGTTCAGAGTATTGATGATGAAGGTGTTCAAGGAACTTAAGAAAACACTAGATGGTAAGATCGAGGACCTTAGTGAAAACATGAAAAAAGAGATACATACCATAAACAAAACTCAGAGATAAAGAATGCTGTATCTGATATCAAGAATGCACTGGAAGAAATTAAAAGCAGGCTCAATGAAGTGGAGGATAGAATAAGTGACTTAGAAGACAAGGTAGAAAAAAATGACACAATCAGAGCAGCAAAAAGAAAAAACACTTAAAAAGCATGAGGACAGTCTAAGGGAGCTTTGGGACAACATAAAGTGAAACAACATTCGCATTATAGGAGTACCAGAGGGGGAGGAAAGAGAGCAAGGGATAAAGAAATTGGTGGAGGAAATAATGATAGAAAACTTCCCTAGGCTGGCGAAGGAGAAAACCACACAAGTTCAGGAAGCACAGAGGGTTCCAAACAAGAGGGACCCAAAGAGACTCACTCCAAGACACATCATAATTAAAATGGCAAATGTCAAGGACAAAGAGAAAATATTAAGGGCTGCAAGAGAGAAACAAGCAGTGACCTACAAGGGAACTCCCATAAGGCTGACAACTGATTTCTCAACAGAGACTCTTCAGGCCAGAATGGAGTGGCATGAAGTTCTGAAAGAAATGAAAAGCAAGAACATGCAACCAAGATTGCTTTATCCAACAAGGCTATCATTTAAAATTGAAGGTGAAAGAAAGAGCTTCCCAGACAAAAAAGGCTAAAGGAGTTCAGTAGCACCAAACCAGCATTGCAAGAAATGCTAAAATGACTGCTTTAAAAAAAAAGAAGAAAAAGTGAGAGAAAGGTACATCAGCATAAAGGGGGAAAATGGCATTATATAAGTTGTTATCAATAGTAACCTTAAATGTAAAAGGAATAAATGGTCTAATCAAAAGACATAGGGTAGCTGAATGGATAAGAAAACAGGATCCAAACTTATGCTGTCTACAAGAGACCCACCTGAGAGCAAAAGACTCACACAGGCTAAAAGTGAAGGGATGGAGTAAAATAGTCCATGCTAATGGAAAGGAAAAGAAAGCTGGAGTAGCAAGTCTTATTTCTGACAAAACAGACTTCAAAATAAAGACCATAACAAGAGACAAAAATGGTCATTACATATTACTAAAGGGATCAATCCAAAAGAAGGAAATAACCCTTATAAACATTTATGCACCCAATATAGGAGCACCTAAATATATAAAAAATTTCTTGGGGGACTTTAAAGGGGAGATTGACAGCAACACAATCATAGTTGGGGACTTTAACACCCCACGGTCAGCATTGGACAGATCATCAAGACAAAAAATCAACAGGGAAACACAGGCTTTAAATGACTCACTAGACCTAATGGATTTAAATGACATTTACAGAACATTTCACCCCAAAGCGGCAGAGTACACATTCTTCTCAAGTGCACATGGAACATTCTCAAAAATAGAGCACATGTTAGGGCACAAGGCAAGTCTCTACAAATATAAGAAGATTGAAATCATATCAAGCATCTCCTCGGATCACAATGCCATGAAACTAGAAATCAACCACTATAAAAAAACACAAAAATATTCAAACACATGGAGGCTAAATAGCATGTTATTAAACAATGAATGGGTTACCAATGAGATCAAGGAAGAAATCAAAAACTTCGTGGAAAGTAACGAACATGAACAGACAATAACCCAAAATCTATGGGACACAGTGAAAGCAGTCCTGAGGAAAACTCATAGCATTACAGGCCTATCTCAAGAAACAAGAAAAAGATCTAATGAACCATCTAACACAACAACTAAAAGAACTAGAACGATAACAGCAAGAAAAGCCCCGAGGAAGTAGAAGGAAGGAAATAATAAAAATCAGAGCAGAAATTAATGACATAAAGACTAAAGAAACAATACAAAAAATCAATGAAACCAAGAGCTGGTTCTTTGAAAAGGTAAATAAGATTGATGCACCTTTAGCCAGACTCACTAAGAAACAGAGAGGACCCAAATAAATAAAATCAGAAATGAAAGAGGCAATATAACAACTGACCCAACAGAAATACAAAGGATTGTAAGAAAATATTATGAGCAACTATATGCCAACAAATTGGACAACATGGGGGAAATGGTCAAATTCCTAGAAGCATACAACCTTCCAAAGCTGAATCAAGAAGAGGCAGAAAACCTGAATAGGCCAATAACAACTAATGAAATTGAAGCAGTAATCAAAAAACTCCCTGCAAACAAAAGTCCTGGACCAGATGGATTTACAAGTGAGTTTTACCAAACATTCAAAGAAGAATGAACACCTATTCTATTTAAAATATTCCAGAAAATTCAAGAGGAGGCAAAACTCCCAAACTCTTTTTATGAGGCCAACATCATCCTAATATCAAAACCAGATAAAGATACTACAAAGAAAGAAAATTACAGGCCAATATCCCTGATGAACATAGATGCTAAAATCCTCACTAAAATACTAGCAAACAGGATCCAGCAATACATTAAAAAGATCATACATCATGACCAAGTGGGATGTATTCAGGGGATGCAAGGCTGGTACAACATCTGCAAATCAATAAATGTGATACATCATATAGACAAAATGGACAAAAATCATATGATCATATCAATAGACACAGAAAAAGCATTCGACAAAATCCAGCACCCATTTCTGATAAAAACTCTCAGCAAAGTGGAAATAGAGGGATCATACCTCAACATAATAAAGGCCATATATGACAGACCTACAGCCAACATCATACTCAATGGGCACAAACTAAAACCATTTCCCTTAAAAACAGGAACAAGACAGGGATGTCCACTTTCATCATTCTTATTGAACATAGTACTGGAAGTCCTCGCCATAACCATCAGACAGGAAGAAAACATAAAAGGTATCCAAGTTGGAAAGGAGGAAGTAAAACTGTCATTATTTGCAGATGACATGATATTGTACATAAAAAACCCTAAAGACTCCATCAAAGTACTACTAGATTTGATAAACAAATTTGGCAAGGTAGCTGGATACAAAATCAACATCCGGAAATTAATGGCATTCTTATACACTAACAATGAACTTTCAGAGAGAGAAACTAAAAAAGCAATACCATTTACCACTGCAACTAAAAAAATAAGATACCTAGGAATAAACTTAACCAAGAATGTAAAAGACCTGTACTCAGAAAACTACGTGACACTGACAAAATAAATAGAGGAAGATTTAAACAAGTGGAAGAATATACCATGCTCATGGATTGGAAGAATTGATATCATTAAAATGTTCATGCTACCCAAAGCATTTTAGAAATTCAATGCAATTCCTATTAAAATACCAAGAGCATATTTCACAGACCTAGAACAAACATTTCAAAAATTTATATGGAACCAAAAAACACCCCAAATAGCTGTAACCATCTTGCAAAAAAGAACAGAGTGGGAGGGATCACATTACCAGACCTCAAACTGTATTACAAAGCCACTGTAATCAAAACGGCCTGTTATTGGTACAACAACAGGCATAAAGATCAATGGAACAGAACAGAGACCCCAGAAATAGACCCACACCATTATGGTCAGTTAATATTTGACAAAGGAGGAAAGAGTATCCAATTGAGTAAAAACAGTCTCTTCAATAAGTGGTGCTGGGAGAATTGGACAGATACATGCAAAAAAAATGAAACTAGACCACCAACTCTCACCATACACAAAAATAAATTCAAAATGGATAAAAGACTTAAGTGTAAGTCACAAAACCATAAAAATCCTGGAAGAAAACATAGGCA
Organism: Miniopterus schreibersii; assembly: GCF_964146895.1. Taxonomy (NCBI): domain Eukaryota; kingdom Metazoa; phylum Chordata; class Mammalia; order Chiroptera; family Miniopteridae; genus Miniopterus; species Miniopterus schreibersii. The sequence goes on from NC_138102.1 coordinate 57,860,235, forward strand.
ATAAAATCACAGACATGTCACTCAGTGGACTTTTCACTGATACATCTCCTAGGGCAAGAGAAACAAAAGAAAAAATAAATATATGGGACTACATCAAACTAAAAAGCTTCTGCACAGCAAAAGAAAACAGCCTCAAAATAAAAAGGAACCCCAGGGTCTGGGGAAAAATATTTGCCAAGATGTATCTGATAAGGGGCTAATTTCCAAAGTGTACAAAGAACTCGTATTACTCAGCAAGAGGAAGACAAACAACCCAATTAAGAAATGGGCAAAGGGCTTGAATAGACACTTCTCCACAGAGGACATACGATGGCCAAGAGACACATGAGAAAATGCTCAACGTCGCTAAGCATCAGAGAGATGCAAATTAACCACAATGAGGTATCACTTCACACCTGTCAGAATGGCTGCCATCAACAAATCAACAAACGACATGTGCTGGCGAGGGTGTGGAGAAAGGGAATCCCCAGTACACTGCTGGTGGGAATGCAGACTGGTGCAACCACTATGGAAAACCACTGTAGTGCAAACCACTATGGAGGTTCCTCAAAAAATTAGAAATGGAGCTGCCTTTTGACCTAGTGATTCCACTCCTAGGACTGTATCCTAAGAATCCTGAAACATTCATCAGAAAGAATATATGCACCCCTGTGTTCATAGCAGCACAGTTTACAATAGCTAAGATCTGGAAACAGCCCAAGTGCTCATCAGTAGATGCGTGGGTAAAAAAGCTGTGGGACATTTACACCGTGGAATACTACGCAGCTGTAAAGAAGAAGAATCTCGTACCCTTTGGGACAGTAGGGATGGACCTGGAGAAAATTATGCTAAGTGAAATAAGCCAGGCAGAGAAAGACAAACATCACATGATCTCGCTTATACGTGGAATCTAAAAAACTTAATAAACTGATGCACAGAATAGATTCAATGACATGGAAGCATAGATGAGACTGATGAATGTCAGAGGGATGGAGGAGGGCGGGTGGGTGGAGGGGGAGAGAGTAACCAAAGAACTTCTATGCATATAGGCACAACCCAAAGACTCGGACAATGGTGGGGAGAGGGACTGGGGAGGGGGCTGGGACAGAGTGGAACGGGTCATCGGGGAGAAAAGGAGACATCTGTAATATTTTAAACAAAAATAAAATTAAAAAATAATAATAATTCAGGGGGGAGAAAACAAAAAACAAACTTAGGCCTGGCTGGGCATGGCTCAGCGGTTGAGCATTGACCTAGGATCCAGCCAATCGGGGTTCGATTCCTGGTCAGGGCACATGCCCGGGTTGCAGGCTAGGCAGCGATCAATGACTCTCTCATCATTGATGTTTCTATCTCCTCCTTTCCTCTCTCTGAAATCAATAAAGATATATTTTAAAAACACACACACAAAAAAAAACTAACTTAGAACCGCATTTGAGAGACTCTGCTATTTTGACTTTTTAAAAAGACAATGAATGATTATCAGTAGACTAAAGCCCATGTTTACGTAAAATAGAATAACCTGTAGGAAAAACCATTGCACCATAAAATACCAGTATTATTTTTAGTTAAGACCTGCTTTACACCAAACTATAATTGTACTAATTCTTGTTTTATACTTGCTCACACTTTGTTTACACTCTAAGTTCCTTTTTTCTCTGCCACATTTCTCTGCAGGAAAAATATATTTCCCCAACCCACTGATTCTGGGCTAATCATATAAGTAGCTTTGGCAAATGACATGCAAATGTATATGACATATAATATATCTAAGCTATACTTTTAAATGTCATTGCATGGCTTGATTATGCACTGCCACCTGGACCTATCCATAGTGTTGGCTTTTTGCTATGATAATAGGATGAGAAGACATGCAGAACTGAGATAGGTCCAAATAAATGTGGCGAAAATTCCTCAGTTAAGCCCAGTAGAGTCACATCCAAATTCATGTAATAAACTCAAGGAATAAATGTTCAGTTTTATGCATTGAGATTGGTGGGTTGTTATTACTGGAGAAAAAGCTGATTAATATGCCTTAAAGGAGATGATATAAATAAATATAAGTGCCATGTTTTTTTAAAAATAATTGTTTTTAATTTGTAATCATTCTATTTACTATATCTAAATGTTGTTATTTAGATATACTACCTAGCATATTGTATATAACTTATTCCAAAATTCTGCTTAACAAACTCACATTTGTTGGCAGGTTCTTTTGTTTTTGTTTTTTTAACCTAGTTTTGCAATGTAGTCCCAAAGTAACAACAAATCCCTTCAAGCATTATTAAGGAAGAATATATAATTCCAAAGAACCCAACTAATGATGTACTGTCAGGATTGTAATGTCATGATTACACAGTCTAAGTTAGCAATCTCCTTTACCACAAAATGGAGTATTAGTGAAGGATTTTTTTTAGGTGGATTTGAAATATCCTATAACATGCACTATTTAACTCTTAAACTCGATTTTTAATGAGACTTTACTACTCCTTTCCCTAACTTATTGCTGCTTTTTTTAAAAATATGGGAATTGTCAGTTAATGACTCTCTTCTCAATATAAATGAAATTTAAATCAAGAGAAAATAGTCAGATTAAAGGGAGAAAATGGTTAGTTCTTTTAAGGAGTTGAATGTTTCTAATTGCCCAAGTAATATTTGCCAGTGGGAATAAAAATAATTTCTAAAATACCATATTTGCTTATTTGCAAACCACCTAAAGTACACACAGATAACAGAGCAAAAATACTGCTAGTGGATTGAAAAAATATATTTTCAAAGATGTGTATTGCAAGGGTAAATTTGAATTTTATTGTAGGAAAAGTGAAAACACAGGCTTTCTCACCACCTTCTCCAGGCGGAGGCCCCAGTTATGTGAACATGATACAGCACAGTCATAACAGATGCCATGTTAGCTGACTGATGTCTGACCCATCGTTGGCTGAGAGCCACTATTGTCTTGGGTCCTATAAGACTAGCCTGGGACTTTCAGGGGTGCAAGTGCAGTATGTTGTCCCTGGGAGCGGTTTGTCCCCCAGGGGCCAGGTCTGTCCTCCAGGGTGGGGTGTGTCCCCCGTGTATGGCCTGCTGGTCACCACCAGGAGAGAGTGTAGGTTTGTCTATCTTATACTTTTGGCCTGCCAGGGCCGAATAAAGGAAATGTCTTATCCTCGCTGGCCCTGAGTGGCCACTACACTTGGTGCAGTCTCTGGCACATCATTTATATTGCATGATTTGCAGTTTGTAATTTTTGATATGCAAGAGGAGCCTCAAAACCACCCATCTTTCTACACAAATAGTGTTCAATTTTAAGTTCTATTATCACTAAGTTTATTAGCAATTTCTGAAATGGTCAAAATAACAATGCCCCTCCCAACCCAAACCTGAAACAAATAAACAAAAAGAAAAAGGAAAGAATAATCAACTGCCTGAGACAAAACATACTTAAGAATGCACAGTACCTAGTGCTATCCTCTACCATTGATTCCCTGGGGCAACTAAGGCTACAAAAAAACTGTGGTTTAAATGTTTATGAATCATATTATAGGGAAGATTAAAGGCTATTAAGATTATGAATATATTTAGGATTATTATTCCCTAGAGGAACCCTTTGGGGTTTTAAAATATTGCAGTTATGTGATCCGTGGTGCTCTATCTTGTTTTTTTTCTTTTTCCCTTACTTCGTATATAACCCGAGGGTTTCATTTAATTTCCTTAGCTATGAGTTTAAATGTCTGATCTATTTTTCTTCTAAATGTTTTGCTTTTCTTGTTAACCTTTTTTATCCATCTATATTTAGTTTGGTCTGTAAATACTGAAAGTGCTGACTGAACTATCTCAAAGGAGGATAAAGAAAATAAAAATGGATCTGAAAATCAAGGAAATAATTTTAACTGCTTGTAGTCATTCTTAAAAGAGTATTTAGCAGTAAAATAGCACAAATTCATAGATAGGTTGTTCTCTGAAATGACAGCATGTGGGCATATCACTTGCACTAGCTAATGGATCATTAGCATTTGCCACAGCTTTGGAAAATATACAGACTAAATCTTCTGTCTTGATTTTATAGGAAAGAAAACCCATGCTCATAGAGCTAAAAGTCACATAACCAGTTCCTTGGTAGAATGATTAATATCAGCAAGATATCCTGATTCCTGTGGAAGCATATTTTCAGTTTAAAACATGTTTCCTTAGTTGATTCATGCATTCTTAGGAAAAACTTGGCTACTTATTCAAAACAACATTTTGTATTATGAACTGATTGCATTTACTTTTTAATATATTTAAGGTATACAGTATGAATTTAAGTAATTTTTACAGTGAATTAATTTAATTTTTAAATGTCATCAGGACTTCCAGTTTCTGTTCAGACATATAACAAACTTGGAAGTAATCACTTCGTTCCTCTCAACAAGAGAATGCCTGAACAATCTTAAAATCAACTCTTCTTAGATCCATCAGGGAATTTAAGTCATTTTGCTGTGCTGAAAATTTGACAGATAGGCAAATAGAAAGAATCACAGTTCATCAGGAACAGAAACTCTTGCTAGAGCCAGAAACTGGTGGAACACTTAAATGATAATGGAGCGAGTGCTAGAAACTAAGTATGGCCTAGTTTGACAGATAGAACCTCCTGGGGGCCCTAACTTAGAGGGGCATCTCCACGCTTTTGTGTTTTACTAACAGAAATGACCAAATTTTCAGGATAAAGAACAAATAAAAATCCTCTCTACTTCTGGCAGGCAGAACAGAGAAGTAACCATTTAGAAATAAACCCAGAGGGGCTCTGTTCTCCAGGAAACAGTTTTTCCAGAGTTTAATTAATAACTTGGGTTTCACCAGAGCCTAATCATCCTGGGGAAGGGAAACAGCTAACTCCAGCCTGCATAGAAATGCTTATAGTAGCTTTATTCTTAATTGCCCAAAACTGGAGACAACAAAGATGTCCTTCAGTAGGTAAATGGAAAAACAAACATGATCTAAAGAAATATTATAATAAAAGGAATTCAAGTTACAAAAAAACAGGGAGGAACTTTACATGCATATGGCTAAGCGATAGAAAAAATTCTGAAATGCTGCATAGTGTGTGCTTCTGTCAATGTAAAATTTGCACTGGACATAGTTAAACAGGCAGGGAGAAGTTATTCAGGACTATTTACATAGAGAAGAAAGGCAACTCAACTCCTCTGAAACAAAAGTCAGCAGTGGTGTTAAGCACAGGGTCTGTCTAGTGGAAAAGCATTGAAGGAAGTTAGAGGAAAGGTTGGTGAGATGTACACAGCACATTGAGTTAGTCCTGAGGAAATGTTTTTCTGATCAAAAGATTTTCCCTTTAATTAGACCATCTGTGTTTGATGATTGGTGCCCATGGAAGTCAGGCTCTTAGCCCGCACAGAGACTAGAGGATAAGGTTGCTACCTCCTACCATGTTTAAATTTCAAAGAGGTGGTTACAGGATCTTTAATGAAAGCATTTCCTGGGTTTGTGAAACTGGTTAGTGCCTGGGAAAAGATATACATACATTTCAAAAGGGCAGAGAAAGAATTTAAAATTACAGGTTATCCAAAGTAAATGCTCTAAGAAAAGGAAGGTTATGGGGTTATAGTCAGAAAGACACCCTTCTAAAATTTTGTTAAGCTGAAAAGAATATTAAGGTAATGTTGGTCAATTCCAACTATGTGACATTTTGGAAAAAGAAAAACTATAGAGAAGGTAGAAAGATCTGTGGTTGATGGGCTGTGGGAAAATATGTAAGAAGAGCCTGGATAGATAGTTGGAACACAGAGGATTTTTAAGGCAATGAAACTGTTCTATATGATGTCATAATAATGAATACAAGACACCTCATAGAACTGCACAACACAAGGAATGAACACTAATGTAAACTAGGACATTTAGTTAATAATAACATATCAGTATTGACCCATCAATTATAACAAATACAACATGTTAATAATAGAGGGAACTGTGGGTGGAGAGAGGGCTGGAGAGTACAGGGGGTGTATCAAAACTCTTGACACTTTACTCAATTTTACTGTAAACTTAAAACTTTTAAAAAATAAAATATATTTTTAAATCATCATAATATTTTATATTACCCAACTGTTTCAGATTATTATTCTTACCAGTCATTTTTACAAAGCAGTATTAGATTATCCTAAATATTTGCTATATATTATTTGAGATTAAGTTACACTTAGGTAAAATATAAAACACATTGCATAACATATCATTAATATAATAATTTTGAATACAAAATGAAAAGGGATTTATTCTGTACTTTTTTATGTTAGTAGCTTAATATACTTATTTTTTATTTTTCATTTAGAAAGTTCCCTTCTAAAGCTTGCTTTATCTAAATTAACTTTTTTTAAATCAAATTTCCTATCTTTTCACTAGTTTTGAAAGAAATATATTACCTTCAGTGTGTTTCTGCCTACAAATTTTGGATTTATAGAACCTGAATTATTTTTTCAAGGACAAATTATAAATCTTCTCTTCAACTGAAATGTCAATCTACAAAAAAAACTTGCTTTTGGTAAAATTGTCCTATTGCATTCATATATAGCTACTCATATTTTATAAGTATAAACATAATAGGATATGCTTTCTTCAAAATTAAAAAATTAAAAAAAAAATATTACACTGAGACAGGCATAAAACAAACTATTTGGCAAGTGATGTTTGAGACTAGACAGCAAAAATAGTATCTTTTTATGTCACTACAGGTGCCATTTTTGGTGAGGAAACCAGAAGACTACTGAAGATGACATTCTAAAGCCCCTGGCTTGTAAAGACATGACGTATTATAAATTTATTACAAGAGATTATCTACACTTGTTGAAACCAAACATACTGGTCTCTAGAAATTAAAGAAGATAGGTTAAAAAATTCACAATGGTAGTTTCTCTAAACCTGGCTTTTCAATTGGAATATTCTTTTGAATTTGCCTCTCCCACCACAGTGTCTGGTTAGAAGAGTAAGTTTCTTTAGCCTTTATAACTCTGTCTCAAGTGTAGGTGTATTTAGGGGCATGCATAAAACAACACTAAAAATAACCCTTTCCTTAATTTTTTTTAGCTTAATGTTGATTGACTTTTTCCAAATTAACCTTTATTTAGGACTAAGTGATATCAAAAAGAAAATCAATGAAGTAAATGCCAACTCTTTACAATTAGTAAAATATCGCCCAGCCTATTGCTCAGTGGTTGATCACTGACCCATTAACCAGGAGGTCATGGTTTCATTCCCAGTCAGGGCACATGCCCCTGGGTTGCAGGCTGATCCCCAGCGGGGGTCATTCAGGAGACAGCCAAAAGATTTTCTTTTCTTTCTTTCTTTCTTTCTTTCTTTCTTTCTTTCTTTCTTTCTTTCTTTCTTTCTTTCTTTCTTTCTTTCTTTCTTTCTTTCTTTCTTTCTTTCTTTCCTTCCTTCCTTCCTTCCTTCCTTCCTTCCTTCCTTCCTTCCTTCCTTCCTTCCTTCCTTCCTTCCTTCTTTCTTTCTTTCTTTCTTTCTTTCTTTCTTTCTTTCTTTCTTTCTTTCTTTCTTTCTTTCTTTCTTTTAAAAATATATCTTTATTGATTTCAGAGAGAGGAAAGGAGAGGGAGAGAGAGAGATAGAAACATCAATGATGAGAGAGTCATTGATCAGCTGCCTAGCCTGCAACCTGGGCATGTGCCCTGACCAGGAATCAAACCCCGATCACCTGGATCCTAGGTCGACGGTCAACTGCTGAGCCATGCCCGGCCGGGCCAAAAGATGTTTCTTTCTCATCAGTGTTTTTATTCTCTCTCCCTCTCCTTTCCTTCTCTCTAAAAATCAATTAAAACATATGTTTTTAAATTTATGTATATTTTTAAAAATCCAAATCCTTAATACTTGACATAGATTTAACCCAATGCTACTCAAAAGGTAGATCTCTGGATTAGTGTTAACTTAAAAATTGTCTGTTATAAGTCCCTGACAAGATATTTTTAAATTTTATATAATTTTTTAAAATGTAGATAAATTATTATTCACTTTCTTAGCCTTTTGAAAGAGTAAAAGTATTTTTGATAAATACAATATAATTGCATTTGGGGGCTACTAATTTTCATCTTTTCAGTTTTATTTTTCCAGTGTTTTACTTCTTAAAAATTTGACCAAAGATTTATTGCTCATCAGAAAATTCTAAATTAAAACAAAAACAAACAAGCAAAATAAAACCTTGCTGTTTATAAGGCATTTGTTCCCTTTTAATTCACCTCTCTTAGTTTTGCACTGTTCTGAAGAACAGAAGCCCTGGAGTCAATTTCCAAAGTTCAGATCCCAGGTGTACTCTTCCTCTGAGACACTGGTTGGTTATTAGCTGTCCCTCTCTCATTATGTACATGTGGCATTTAGCTCTGTGCCTGACAGCAGCGAAATGATCAACAAATGTCAGTAACGTCTATTATTGTTTTTCTCTGAGTCAAAGAAAATCTCTCATCCCACTATCTCCCAAGTGAATCTTCCCATTTAGTTCTTCATCCTAGTCTGAGAAAAACAAAATGAAAAACACAAGGTTTGTCCATAATTGACTTCCAGAATTGTGAGAAGAGGCAAAAGTATATTTATAAATTGAGACATCAATCCAGGGAGGAATACCTTTGAAACTTACAACTCCAAGTCATAGTAATACTTTAATCATGAATAACTATGCATTAGGTAATTAAACAAATACCATTACCAGACTTTTACTTACAAACATAATAACTGTCTTTCTCAATATTTGGAAACTGAGAACCTTTGTGATTTGTTCACTTATGTCTATTTGTGACCCCTCAGAATGCCTCATAGTTAGAAGTGTCTAGACAGAAGTTGATTAACCAGATTAAAGTTAACAAAGTAAACAGAGGAGAGCCTTAATATCTATCCCTTCTTTTCTTCTACTTTGGTAGCTATTAGCAGAATAAGGGCAAAGACTAAAATCAGAATTCTCTCATTCTGAAAATTGTATTTGCTCATACTTTTTTGACTGTTACAGAATTTGTGTAGAACTATTACAAGACATCTTCTAAAAGAGCATGCTTAAAGCTTGGTGTGTAAACAACCCAAATAATAATAACAATAAATAGGAGATAAATTAAACATGAATATTCCAAGCCTTTAATATTTGGGAAGCACTGGAATGCAGAACTGTATTTTGGAAATGACATGTCCCCATCTCCTTTGAATTACATGTTATATGACTCAGATTAACCACTAATTTTTTTAAATATTGCATTTATAGCAATCATTCTTTACTTTGGAAGTCACAATTCTTGAAACAACCTGGCAGCCCAGCTGGCTTGGCTCAGTGGTTGAGCATCAACCTGGGATCCAGGAGACTGAGGCTCTATTCCCTGTCCAGGCACATGCCTGGGTTGCAGGCTTGATCCCTAGCAGGGGGCGTGCAGGAGGCAACCGATCAATGACTCTCTCATCATTGACCTTTCTCTCTCTCTCTCTCCCTTTCCCTTCTTCTCTCTGAAATCAATAAAGATATATTTTTACAAAACCTGCCAAAACCTGGGAACTCACAATAAAAAAATACATACAAATAAATGTACTCATACAAATTTGCATAAAGATTACACGAGTGTTTAATTTAAAAGGGTTCATGGAGTCCCCAGAAGAAAATGGAGCCTGAGTTCACCACTATTGTTCATAAGACTTTTTAAACACCCCTCTGCTCTATTCCCACATACAAAATCATTTTTTCTCTCAAAAGTGCTCTTTTTCATTGTCTTTTAACTTATTTTTTTTCTCATATTCAGAACTCTACTTACAACTATCAAACTACAATACATTTTGTTCAAATGTTTTGGTTAAAAAAAATCTTATAGGAATTTAACACAGAATCTTCCTCTCCTTTTTTTATTTTTTATTTTATTTTATTATTTTTTAAAATATATCTTTATTGATTTCAGAGAGAGGAAAGGAGAGGGAGAGAGGGAGATAGAAACATCAATGATGAAAGAGTCATTGATCGGCTGCAGCCCGCAACCCAGGCATGTGGCCTGACTGGGAATCGAACCCCAATCGACTGTTTTAAATCTTCACCTGAGGATATTTTTCCCATTGTTTTTCAGAAAGAGTGGAAGGCGGGGGAAGAGAGAGAGAGAGACACATGGATTGGTTGCCCCTGCATGCCCACCTACCAGGGCTGGGATCGAGCCTACAACCCAGGTAAATGCCCTTGGCCAGAATCAAACCCCGGGACCCTTCAGTCTGCAGACCAAATCTCTAGCCATTGAGCCAAACCAGCTAAGGTTCTTCCTCTCTCTTTTAATAGTAAGTTTCAGATTTTTGAATATTTTATGTGTCATGTCTTTCTTTACTCCTTTCTTCCTCCTTTTCTTCTACTATTTTTAAGAATTTCAGTTTATTTGTTTATTTCTCTGTATTCATCATGAAATTGATATTCCATTCTTTTAGTTGATACTGTAAATGTTACACATATTAAATTATCTTTCATAATTGATACCTTTTAACATTTCTGCTTCAGTTATGTGTGTTTTTCTTTGATGTATTTTCTAAAACACACCTTCAATTTTTAAATACATTTAGTGTAAGTGCTAATATATATGGTAACTCCAAATTTAATTTCTCATATTGTATGGTACTGTTAGAATTTTAAACCCCAATGATTAATCATCAATATATTATTTTTACTCAACATTTATACATGAACAGTCTTGTCATTTATTTTCACTAACATCATGAGTCTGTCAATTGTTTATTTGAATTTTCATGTTTAGAAATATTATTTTACCCTTATTCATTAATGCTATTAAGGTAACAGTAATTTGGAGAGATATCACTGTTGATTTATTGTAATTAAGGTTGCTGAAGGACAGCTTTTTTTCATAGGTAATCCCTCTTGGAGTTTTTTTGTTTGTTTTTCTGACAGCTTTTAAATTTTTATTTATTTGAAGGGATTGATGTGCAATGTAACTATTATGCATCTTTATTATTATGTATGCTTCTTATTATGCATTTTAATCCTTCAGTGATGACTCATTGTTCAATTATAAGAAATTATTTACTATTAGATTTTAAATATTGTTTTTACTGGTTTTTATCTTTTTAAAAGAATGCCTACTGGACATTTGACTTTTTTTTATTTTGTATTTCATTAAATTCTCTTTCATAATTTATACCTTTTAACTTCTGCCTCTGACAATGTGTGCTTTTCAGTGATGTGTCTTCTAAAATACAAATTCAATTTTTAGATATATTTAGTGCAAGTGCTAATATATATGGTAATTTTCTATTTAATTATTTAAATTTTAATTATTTTTTATTTCAACATGCCTATTCATATACTATCATGCACTTACCTATGGTTCTACTACTTCCTTTGTCTTATTTACATTTTAAATGTAAATAAATGTTTATATTTTAGAAACCTTCAAATTTTTTTATTGTTTCTTGTGTTTGGTGAGGAAATAATTCAAATTGTAAGTCTGCTGATTTCATCTCCTGAAGTTTTCTTTTCTTAATAATTTGTAATTTTTTTTCCTTGATTCAACTGCAATTGTATTGTTACTGTGAAAGCACCATCTGCCTTTCTGTCTTGTGTAGACACATATGGGATATTAGTCTTGATGTAATTTCAAGGTTAATGTTTGAGTTTGGGGATACCGAACCTAGTATTTAGTGAGATTTCAGGCCCAACATATATGTTTACTGAAGTCTGATCTATATTTACTTATTGAAGAGTAAAAGTCTTCCCAGACTACCCCTGAACTTCTCTGATCAACAGGATTATTTGCAGCTTCCTAAGAATGGTGGATGGAGAACTTATAATTTCTGTTTCACAGGTGTGACAGATTCACAGATCCACTCTATGCAATTAGCTCCGTTGCAAGCTTAGTTTTAGCTTTCCATTGCAACATGAGTCTAGGAATTATCTCCTGTCATCATGTTATAACTAAATCTCAACTCCACAATGTCTTACTCCCTTTCGATCCTTTGTGAGCTACCCTGCTCCCGTTTGAGATCATCTGATCTGACTTTTGACAGCTGGGGTGTTCTTGTTTATATTTTCTACTTCTATATTATTTAAAATATGGTATTGGAAAGTATCTAGTATTTTGTGTTTGTAATAAGGGAACCAGTCCTTGTAATTCAGCTCACCAAAAGTCCTCATTAGCACTAATATACATAATGCATTACTTGGGGAGTAAAATATTCTCTCCAACAGATCTATAAATATGGGAAATTTGGTATTTTCCAAAATTTTACAATTAATTTTATTCTCAACTGATTACCATATTAAGAGGTACTTTTTTTAAATCAATTTTTTGGTGTTATAAAACTAAATATTGGCTAAAAATGTACAAAAAATCATTTTCAAGGATTATTTAATATATTTGAAATTTAGTGTTTTATATGTTTGTATGAATGTGATCTTTTTTGTTCAAATATGTATTTTGTGTGGAATGCATAATCAGAAAACCTGAAGAATTTAATGTGTTGCAAGAAGCTTCTCTTTAAAATGTAAACATGTTGCTTCTCAGTTTCACTCTTAAAATTGTATGTTTCTTGTTTTGTGATTTAAATGGGGAGAAAAATTAAAGTGTTATTAAAAATTATGTCCCTAACTTTTACTTGTAATGCTTATAGTTATAGACTCATGTGCTCTTCTGAATTTTTTACCATAAATCAATATATCATTAAAATAAGTATGATGAGTTTTAAGTAATATTAAAAAGATATGTTTTTGTTTTTGTTTTCCCAGTGAAATGTTATTGTGGTACACATAGTAAACCTATGTTTCGAAACACATCAAAACATACTAAGAATTTGCAAACTTGACTTGGGGTGGTAAACACACAATACAATATACAGATGAGGTATTGTAGAATTGTATACCTGAAACCTATATACTTTTACTAACTAATGTCATCCCAATAAATGTAATAAATAAGTAAATAAACAAATAAATAAAAAATTATTGAGAAATTTTACTATATTAAGGAACCTATAAATTATGTAATGTTCCATGAAATGTTTGGAGGCTGAACTTTCAATTTTACATGAAATATTATGTAATACAGGATCTTCTTCTATACTTTACACATGCTAATTTTATTATAAATGTAAAATATAATAATATTTGCATCTATCTCAAGCTTTTAAATGCTTGATATAAGATGACAATTTCAAGTTACATGCTATGACAATGAGCAATTGTCATGAATCCATGTAAATGAACAGTTGGAAAATTTCAAGTTACAATTCATGACAATGAACAATTTCAATAAAAAAGAATAAATAGTGAAACATTTTCTACACCTATACTGTACCATTTGTTTTCTAGGTATAATAACATTTTTCAGAAGAGGAAAGGGATGTTTAATTATTTTTGATGAATTTCATGAGTTGCATCAGCTTGAAGGAATAGAGAAAGAGGAAATGTCTTAATATCATAAAGATATATGTTTATCATAACTAACTTCACAAATGCAAATTATTCTATTATTTATTTCTGATATATAATTAAATAAATTTCAATTATTTTTTCAAATGGCAGTCATTATTGATTATAGAGTAAGATAATTATTTCTCATAGCATGTTGGTATTTAATTTTGTTTAGTTGAATGTAAGAAATAAGTCAGCAAAACAGAGGAGATCCATTAACAAAAGCCTTTGAAGATATTAGTAGGTTATGAATGACTAGAAAAAAACAAACAACATATTTTTATTAAAAATTGCCAGTTGTCACCCAGGACCATGTGGCTCAGTTAGAGTGTCATCCCGTGCATTGAAGAGTCTTGGGTTCAATTCCTGATCAGGGCACATACCCAGGTTTTGGGTTCAGTCCTCAGTCTGGGTGCATATGGGAACAAACAATTGATTTTTCTCTTTCACATCAATCTCTCTCTCTTTCTCTCTCTCTCCCCCTCTCCCTTTCTCTCTCTCTAACATCAATAACAACATATCCTCAGTTAAGGATTAAAAAATATAAAAAATAAATAAATAAATAAATAAATAAATAAATAATAAATAAATAAATAAATAATAAATAAATAAATAAATAAATAAATAAATAATAAAAAAATAAATATTGCCTGCTATCCCACTATCATGGGGCATGGATCTTTCATAGTCCCTTCCCTTCCTCAGATTGCATGCAACAGTCTGTGTTCTGTGGGTACATGTATACTTTCCTGAGTAGCAGGATTCATATTCTCATCTGAATTCTTACAAATAGAAGAAATATTTCTAAATTGACTTACAGGGTCTGATTAGATTGGTAAAACTAATACATTCTGTGTGGCTATGTAACCTAATGAACTTTTAGAGTATTATGTTTCAGGGTTAGAGGTATACATTATATTTGTTCTGATTTAGCTTTAAGGTTGAGGAGAAGTGAAATTGAGATATTTTTGGTTGAGAAAAACAATATAAAGAGCTATGCATTTACATATTTGTAAAAAGTATATGCTCTTAAAAATACACATTTCAATATGCTGTTCCTTGTAAGTATCTCTATGGTTTGTCATGAATTTTTTCATCACATGCCATCACTTTTTTCTTTGGCATGTAATTGAATACAGAATGTCAAACAGGAGAGGAAGCTCTAAACTGAGAGAACATCTAATCTAAACCTCTTAATTAACATTTCAGAATTAAAGATTAACTTAAATTCCCAACAATAAAGAAAACTAGAGACATAATAGAAATCAAAGTGAAACAAAAACAGAAGTCAGTCTTCTGCTTTCACATTTGTCTTTTTACCTCACTGTCTTACCTTACCTAGAAAAATAACAGAAATTACTCCAGGGAAACATTCACAGGTTAACTGAACTGTTATTTAATATTGCCTCAGCATTTCCAATGGTTCTTATAATAAGGGATAAAACAAGGACCTATTTTATAATATATCTGGAGTAGCATTAAAACAAATTAGCCTCAGGTAAAAACACAAGCTAGAATCAGTCCTTGGAGGTTTTATTTTTTATATTTACTTTTTTTTACATATGAGAACATTATGTTAGCATGATGTTTCTTCCTTTGGTGAGACTCAAATTTCTAAATATCACAATTAGAATTTATATTATGTTCTTCTATGTCCTACAAAATTTCCATTCTAAAAATTATTGGGTAAAATAAACACCTACAGAAAATTTTTATTAGTTTTTTCTCAGAAAGTAATTTATTTCTCTTTTTTCCTTTTCCTTATATTGAATTTATTGGGGTGACACTTGTTAACAAAATTATACAGGTTTTGGGTGCACAATTCTACAACACATCATCTGTCAATCACCATTTATTCCCCCTTATACTCTCCCCTACCACCTGCAGCACCTTTTGCTGTGCAACAGCTTTTTAGTTTGATGTAGTCCTATTTGTTTATTTTTTCTTTTGTTTCTACTGGCCAAGAAGGTATCAGAAAAAAATATTGCCACAATAAATGGCCCAATTTTACTGCCTATCTTTTCTTTTAGGAATTTTATGGTTTCGAGTCTAACATTTAATTCTTAATCCATTTTGAGTTTATTCTTGTGTATGGTGTAAGAAGGTGGTCTAATTTCATTTTTTTTGCATGTATCTGTCCAATTTTTCCAGCACATTTATTCACAAGACTACATTTACCCCACTATATGTTCTTGCCTCCTTTGCCAAATATTAGTAGACTCTAAAGACATGGGTTTCTTTCTGGGGGTTTTAATTTATTTTGCTAGGGACATTTTCCCATTTCTCATTATCTTCTTCCAACAATCATATTAGAGCCCTTGAATTGATGATAAGAGGTTTATTGTTTGGGTAAAATCTCCAGTAATTTAAGCCTCATAGTCATTCCACAACATGATTGTAAAGTCATGGCCCAGGATGTTTCATATTTTTACAGTCTTAAGTGTATCAATCTACAGTACACTTCTGGGGAAGAAACATGGATTTGGAAATCTTTGTATACACTGCTGAAAGGTCTCTTCCATGGAGACTGGCACTGGGAAGGAGATGGAATAAAAAATATTTAGTGAAATCAGGAAAAATATCAGGAGGACTATGGCTGTGGCCCATTGAGTTGGTATAGGAAGTGTGCCTACAGAATAAGGAAACTTTAAATCTGGGGTATTCGTTTTTAAATCTGGGTATACACTTAATATTAATAATAAGTACCATTTATTGAGTTCTTACTATTTACCAGATGCCCTTGGCCACTGTGAGTATATAACATTAATTCTAACAATATTTATTTACATTGATACATTTTATTGGGGATACTGGAACAAAAGTAGAAAATAGTTTAAAAGTGAAAGCATTATTTTGCTTGTAGCTTCAGAAACAGATTTTAGAAAAGAAGGCGCTCTTTAACAACAAATACTTAAGTGAAAAGTTGAAGTAGTAAAAAAATGTTTGGGAGAGAAAAAAAACAAATTCTAGATGGAAAGTTGAAAATGTGTAAAGGAACTAGTTGCCCACAACAAATACACAAATTATTCAAAATGACTGCTATTGAAAATGAGATAACAAGGAGAACTCGTTTTGGATGGGAGTGGGGACTTTATGCAATTTTCTGGCAGTTACTGATAATTAATTACTCTGAGTTTATTAAGAAAAAAATAGAAGTGGAAGGATCCAAGGAAGCTCACAGAAGCAAGGGAAAGCCTGAAGTATCTGCCCCATAAAATAGGTACAACCCCAGGAACAGTGTAGAGCACAGTCACTCACACAATTGGTCTGCCCTGCTCAGAACACCTCCATTGGCTGATGGTAACAGTGCCGTTGCCACAAAAGGCTTCACATCCCTCACTGACTCTTCCCACTGCTACTGGTCTTCAACACCGTGACCACCTTGAATAATTTCCAACTGTTATGAATCTCTAAGTCATTTCCTCTAGTTACATATCCTGCCTAGGAGCCTCTATTTGGTCAATCAGTCTTGGTTCACATATGTCTGTCTCAGCTCCCAGCATGTCAGCTGGAATATTTTCTATCTGGTCACATTTGCTTTCTAAAGGAGTATACAAGGATCCATTTCCCATCAAAATTCATGCAGTGGAGGCATCCCACATATAGGAATGGTGTTAGGTGCTACACAGCAGCTGATTAGAAGAACAATTCTAAAATGAGGCTTAAATTTTTAATAAAGACAGTCCTTACTTTACAAAATCCTGATATGCTCAAATTTCA
This sequence comes from Miniopterus schreibersii, assembly GCF_964146895.1. Lineage (NCBI taxonomy): Eukaryota > Metazoa > Chordata > Mammalia > Chiroptera > Miniopteridae > Miniopterus > Miniopterus schreibersii. The sequence continues at coordinate 57,877,360 of NC_138102.1, forward strand.
GTTACCATGCTTTAGTTAAATCACAACAGTTCCTCCAACAAGCAGCTAAAATTTTAATTGGCACTGTTAAATTAATTAAACAAGGACACCATTAGACTGATATACCAAGATGACCTAAATAAACAAACCAAAATCTAAGTCTATAAATGCCTCAGAGTTACGAAATCAAATGCTAAGGAAAACCAGTCACAAACAGCCAACTAGGCTTTAAGCGACAGCCAACCAAATAATTTCCTTTCTTTGCTTTTTCATTTCCTCTATATAAGCCTTTCCCAGGCTCTTAACCACTTCCAGTTTGCTGCTGCCTGATGGAATCAATTTTGACTCAAATCAACTTTTAAATTTTTTAATGTGCCCCAGTTTGTCTTTTAACACCTCATTAATTAAAAATAAATAGATAAAGTAAAAGCTTTGCTGCTAGTTCTTCAGCCCACAAATTACCACGTAAATAACAAATGAACATTAGAATCTGTGATCAATTATGTAACTTCTTTCAAATTCTGGCAGTGATGGGTCACTCTGCATCTGTTAATAGGTTCATAATAGGTTCATGCCCAGATTAAAAAGCATGAAGTCATGCTGCTTCCTTGTCTCCTAGTGATAAATCCACATAAAATTTTATACAAATGAATAATTATAAGAAAGTAGTGACCCGCAAACTTAAAAGTGCAGCAAAGAAATAAAAAATGGTAACACTGCAATTGAAATTTAAGTGTAACTTACAGAAGAGACTATGGGAATGTTGCACTTTTGCTCTTCAAGAAACTATGCACCCAGAGGAGCCCGGTGAAGATGAATTTATTGCCATAAATGAATAAAGTGGTTGTGACAAAAAGAATGAAAGTGTCCCAAGGGAGTGATGGCTGCAAAAAAATTAACATTAAAAAACATCTCATAGATATTCACAACATTGAAAGAGCTTAGAATAAAACACTGGTAACTGATCCAAACTTAGAAAGGAGTATGCCAGCTTGCCTAGGCATAGAAAAGATGCCAGCCTGTATCATAAATTATAAGATGACAAGAAGACAAGCAGTTTCAAACTATTTTGATACATTTTGTACAAAGATATGAGACAATTTAATTCTCAAAATTTTAATGTTTTAAATATAGTGTACTACATAAATACTAGTTTTGACTTTTTTCATTTCCTTATACATTTATAAAGAACAGTAAAATAGTTTTATAATATTTTGCAAAACTTTTAAAAAGTTACAGAATAGACATAATCTTTCCATTGACTATTAAGATAGTTTTGTATCGTTTCAGTTGCACAGTCATGTTTACAGTATGAAGCAGAAACTGCCTTTAATTTTCACCACAATCCCTAATTAGTTCAGTTTGCATTTCCTGAAAGAGAGGCATTCTTTTACCTATCTAACAGTATAATTATCTGAATTGGGAAATTGAGATTGTTAGTAATATTTTCAGATCTAAAGACTGTTATATAGACAGACAGAATAAGCAGAGGAAGCACAATGGACCAGGTACAGAAACTCACCAGGGAAGAAAGCCCCAGATGCCTAGCAAGGAGCAATACTGGGAAAACAAGAACCTCGTCCCCAGTGTGACCTGTCCTCCCTATTGCTGGTCTTGCGGTTTGTACTCTCCCTGACTTTTCTTATCCCTAGTCATTTGCTTTAGACCACCTGACCTTTTCCTCCCTAAAGATAACATCTAGATTTTAGTTGTATTTCAGCTCCAGGCTCAGAAAGGCAGCAAAACCAGACAAGTGACTCCTTAGCTGCCTCAGGACCAGCTACATTGACTAATGACCCCCTGCCTTGGCACTGAACGATCAGTGGAGACCAGGGCCCTGAAAGACCACACCTGGAAAGCTGATGAATATTCTATTGAGGCCCTCTGCTGAGACCTCCCCTAAGTTTTCTACCTACAAGACAGAGAGATAAATATGCTCAGAATGAAGGATCTTGGGCGTGGTTTACCCCAGGGGAGCATGCTCGAACCATTCCCTTCCCCCTTCCTCCCTCAAGGACAGGGAGGGGAATGTCTGGCTTGCGGACCCTTTATATGAGGGCAATCATTTGGTTTGGTCCTGCAAGGCAACCACAGGGGGGACTAGAAATTCAATAAATCTAGAAGCTTTATTCATAGCTAATTTTTTTTTAATATGTCTTTATTGATTTCAGAGAGAGGAAGGGAGAGAGAGAAACATCAATGATGAGAAAGTCGTCATCAATCGGCTAACTCCTGCACACCCCCGACTGGGGATTTGGCCCGCAACCCGGGCATGTGCCCCGATCGCCTGGATCCTTGGTCGATGCCCAATCGCTGAGCCACACCCGGCTGGGCCATAGCTAATTTTTTTTTTTAATATATCTTTAATGATTTCAGAAAGAGGACAGGAGAGGGAGAGAGATAGAGATAGAAACATCAATGATGAGAGAATCATTGATCAAGCCCGCAACCCGGGCATGTGCCCTGACCGGGAATCGAACCCCTATTGCCTGGATCTCAGGTCAATGCTCAACTGCTGAGCCACGCCCTGCCGGGCCATAGCTAATTTTTAAGTTGATAATTTTGCAAGGCCTGCCATGATTGATGTTATAAATATCCAAATGGCCCCTGGCAGAAAAAAGGTTTCCCACTCCTGCAAGAGACTCCACCATGAGACTTGCAACCAGGGGAGCAATGAACAGCAGCAGCTCCTCCCGAGCTAACCCCATGAACCTGTCTCCAAAGCCCCCTTTCCTCTGGCTTCTCAGTGAGCCAAAGCAGCCGGCCCAGGCTCCCCTGTTGCTTCTTCTATGACTTTCCTTGTTTTACGTCCTAAGTATATTTTTGCTGCGGCCGATAAATTCTTACTTACTTTACTATACTTTGTCTCCTGACTGAAATCTCTCCTTCAAGAAGACATGAACTGAGGTCTCCTCTTCTTCCTGGTAACAAAGACTTTATTCAATTTTATCAGTTTCCTGAAAGTGTCCTTTAGGTCAAAAGGAAAATGTTTTTCTAACCTAGTTCTTGTCAAGGATCAAAAGTTGCATTTAATATTTGTATATCTTTAAGAGTATAAATTTGGAACCGTTTTAAAATATTCCTTTGTTTTTTATTACCTTGAATTTTTTGAACAATATTAAGTATTTATTTGGGGTTTATCTAATATTTCCTCATGATCAGATGTTTTATGTAGTTTTGGCAGGAATATATCAGAAGAAACAAGGCTCCTCAGAGTGCATCATGCCAGGAGGTCTTTGGTAAATATTTGTTTCTTTACATGGTTTTGTGACCCATCCATGAAGTCTGCCTAAAAAAAATTGTGATGAACACAAGGTAGTGATGTTTCCAATTCTGTCATTCCCTTTACATATATTAACTGGCATTCTAGAATATGAAAGAGCTTTCCCTTCCTCCAGTTTTATTTGTGTATTTGTTTCTATTAGTGTGGACTCATGGATTCTTATCTCATTCTATGTGTTATAATCCATTGCTATCACTTTTCACTCCAGAATTAGTAGGAACTACTTTAAGCTAACTCCTGACACAACCTATGCACTTTTAACATGGCCCAATCATTCTTTGAATATATTCTTACTTTCTGCCATAATTTTTTTAAGACCAATCTTGTATTCTCAGCCACAGAACCAAGTCATCTAATTCTCCAAGAAACTGTCCTTCATGTGTGTGTACGGGTGTGTTTTGTTGTGCACAAATGAGAAAATATGTATGCACTTTATTTGTTCCCCTTATTTCACACATAAAAGCTATCATACCAAAGCTATTTGTTTTTGTTTTTTCATTTAATTATGTGTATATATAGTTAAATGAACATATTCATTTAACTATAATACACATGTGTATATATATTCATTTAACTATATATACACATAAATATATATATATACATATATAACCAAGAGAGAGAGATAATTAGTTTTCACTTGGTTCTAGTACTACTTAATGAGGTATGTCCCTAAGTCACTTTGAACTCTAGCTGGGTGAGTATTAATTAATGGTGGAATGATCAAAGTTGTCATCTGTGGCACGTTTCACTGTATACATAGAATCACTTAAGGTGCAAATTTGCATTCAACCTGTTTTAATCCCTTGAGATTTTTCCCTTCTTGATGGTTTTTCTAAGTCTTGAATTTCCAGTCAAGGTAAGGTTACTTAAGTGATTAAGTTATTAATTTAACGTAGTGATTCCACATTTATTAATGCTATCTAAACTTGTATTTCTCTTTTAAATTTTTATGTCTTGAGTGAAGTGGTTATTTCTATTAAGTATATGCAGTTCAGCACATTAATTAAAATCTCATGAGTTACAATAATTCCTAATTGTTCTTGTTTTATACAAATTATATTTTAAGGAGGCTACCTTTTTTGTAAGGACCTTTATATACAACTATGGTTTTCACTCAGTTAATAACATAATTTTGTGCTAGAAGAAAGGTATTTTGGTAACAATGGGCAGACCTTAGAGATCACTTCATGAAATTTTAAATAGATTAAAAGATGTTAGTAGGAGCTATTTATTCCTTTCCAGAAAGCACAAATGGTGGAGATTGAGAGCAGCCCAGGGCAATAATTTTAGCAGTGAGCCCAAAAACATTAAGAATTTTCCTCCCAATTGTTGTGATCATATTCTGTATTTAAGAATAATGTAGCTAATAATTTCAGTGTAATTATTTTAAGAAATAATGTTTGAATGCAGTGTGCTAGTATATCTACAGCGTATCTTTTAAAAATAACTACAGAGCTCTTGGAGGAAAGTTATTTTCTATTAATGAAAAATGAAAAAGTAATTATATACAAAGGAAATCAGTTGTATATAAATGTTAAGTAGCAATACGCATATCTAAATTTCTTCTTCCATTAACAGGCTAACTAATGCAGCAATTTTGAAACCTCTTGAATATCAAGTAGATATTCATTCTTTTTGCATAATTTGTCTTTTCTCTTAACATGATATTGTAAACTGCAGACATTGAGTTGTTATAAATTCAACAAGTATTGATTGAATATATTTTAGAAGTCAGACACTTTGCTAGGCACTAAAATAAAGGGAAAATCCATCACAACTTAACCAACTTTATATTTTGGTTCTATTTCTTCAATTCTTGATATTTACTCACAGTGTTTAACTAAACCAGTTATATGTGTTTGGGTTTGTTGTTGTTCTGTTTTTCTACTGATTCTTTTATATCCCCACACTGGTAATTTCTCTACAAACTAATATTCTAAAATTTCCCACTTTTAAAATCATGCTACACATATGCTGATGTTTCCACTAATTTAATTGCATCTTATTTTCTTTTCTGTGTTTAGTGAAAATAGTTTATAATTATTTTCATACTGGATTTAATAAACTGGAAGGAGATATTATGCTTATTTTGTTTTACTTTTAATCCTTTGCACTCGTTTATTTTTAAGTAAATGAGAAAACACTCTTAGTTAAAAATTCTTTGAAAAAACTTTCTCATCTTCCAAATTCTGAATGGATATGACTCAACTCCTCTTCTAGAACCTTAAATCTTGCTTTCTCTGTGCTTTGTCTTTATCAGATGTAGTAAATCCCAGATGTAATTCATTTACCTTCGAAAAGTATTAAGTAATAATAAGTTTCCTCAATGTGAAATTGGACTCTATATCAGCCTAAGCTGTTCCCCAACATTTTGGTATTTAGATTTTGATATTTGAAAATTCCTGAGCATATATGTTTTAGGAAGACACAAGTCTTAACTCTAAATGTATCCACCTAAATAATACTAAAAACATTCAAGTTAGCTATCTTCCAATTATAGAGAATAATAAAAAATATATAATATATCAGCAATTAAAACATTGCTAAGGTCAGCAGAATAGATTTTAATATATTGATGATCTGATATGAGGATTTACAAATAAAGATGACTACTTATTAAATTCAATGACCAAAACAAATAAGGCCATATTTAGTTTATATGGAGAAAAAATATATTGTATTGATTCCTAACCTTGCAACATTAGAAACAGAATACTTTGCATGCTGTCAAAACAGAAAAAGCAAAAGCAACATATTTTGAGATCAACTATTTTTTTGCTCAATTCTCCATTCCATATTATTTAAAAATATATGCAACACCTACATTACCCAGCCTCTAGGCATTTAAAGACAAGAAATGGATATGGCATATGAAATGGAAGGAGAAAGAGGAGAGAGTCTATTTGTGTCTGCAACACAAGAAAAAGGATAGGAATAAAGTCGAATGGTTGCCTTTAAAAAAGTTTTTTGTACTCTTTCTGACTTGGCATAGGTATATTTCAAAAAGCTCAGCTTAGAGGGCAAGGGAGAACATTTCTGATTTTATCCAAATGGAAGGAAAAGGTCATTTTAGGTTGCCAAGAAAGTCACAGAACATACACAGAAATTGCTAGTGTCTAATGGAAATTTATTCTTTTAACTGTAGGTTGGCAATGCTTATTTATCATTAAGATATTAAAATATAAATACTGAGGATATTGAGTCACAGAGATTTTAAATGGCTTGCCCATATTAAGCAGCGTGTAAGAACAGTTATTTTACAGCTGGGGACTAAGGACAGTTCTGTGCTTATCTCTAGGTATTCCTGGAGGGTTGGTATTGACCCTTGGCTAGATAAGGATGATATTTGTGAAAAGTTTGAAACCCACCTGGAGTTTAGATGAATGGCTTGCCCCTGGTTCAACCACTTACAAAGCTGGGCTTTATAGCTTGTTGACCCATGGGCTAAAAAATATGCCTCAGTAAGCTCATGCCTGAGTTCCTTGAAATTGAGATATGTTGCAGATACCTTGATGATTCATAATTCGAAGAGAAATTGAGTACCCTATGACTAAGAAAGGACACTGGCTTCTGTGCCTACAAATACTCAGGCATCTCCATGACTGTTTGTACCTACTTTCTCCTCTTGTGCCATATTGTTGACATTTAGTAATACTTTATATGAGCATAGATATAAATACTTGTGACTCTTTTCAGTTAATCAACCCTGTGTAATCAATGGAAGCAGTGAATCATGAGAAGACATAGAAACATTACATAGTCCTTCTATTTAATATGCATATTTTATCAATTATGTTGGGAAATTAACTTAATTTTAAAATTAGTTTAACATTAAAAGACATGATACATGAAATTTTTGAAGAACGGCAACATGTGTTATTTGAGTATAAAAATGATTGCATACCTAAAATAAGTAAATTACTGAATTATATTCTAAAAAAATGTATGAATAAAAAATACATATTAAAATGTATTATCCATTTCTGTCTTGAAGTGTAAACTTAATAGAATAAATTCAGCAAAATTTGTTCAGAAAATAAACTTAATTTGCGTTTTACAAACGCAGTTAAAGAAAATGTGTTAAGCATGTTAAAACTTCAGAGCAAAACATATTTTTGAAATATTTATCTCTGTAGCAACTGTACTAATTCAGAAAACAATAATACTACTTTTAATGGAGTGATAATGGAACAGAACTTGGGCTTCTTAAATTTTTGGAAACAATTTTTTTGACACAGTGAGACATTTTATGGAATGACTGAAAAAGATAAAATATCTAGAAAACAGTTTATTATCTTACTAAATCTTAATTATTATAACATCAAATTATCCAAGTATTTGATTTAATTAGACTTCTGTATCTACAGAGCAAAGACTCACTCTCTTTTACCAACTATTTAGACATGCTATGATTAATTCAAGTATTTTTCCAAAGCTGCTTTTTTTTTCATACAGGACATTGTAGTGAGTAAACCATGATCCTTCAATAAATATACAGAGATAAATTAACATTGCATGGGATATATCTGTAGTAAAAACTAAGTAATTATAATATGTCACATAATTCTGATGCCATAAAAGTATCTATAGAAAAAATATTTTAAAAATAAGTAAATTAAAGAATGAATCAAAGCTTCAAGAAATAGCTTTATTATTTGCCAGGGCATATAAAGCTTTAGCTTAACAATCAGGTTTGATTGCAGTTTTTAAATAATACAACTTTAAAGTGTTGGAAATAGTGCTATAATAAAAAATTGGAAAGAATGCTAATCAAAATGGAGAATCAAGTTGCTAACATATAAATTCCTAACCAAATGTGTGTGTGTGCTTTCTAAAATGAAACCCTCGGAATCCTTTTTTCAAGTTCAATACTACTCTTTGAAAAGGGACCAAAGTGCTCCAAAAAACAGTGGCATATAGAATACTTTCTTGTTCTGAATGTTATATAACAGTTCAGTTTCTTTATTCAGCTCATTCAATTTGCTATTCTTAGTGTTTGTGCATAGTTTTTCCTGTAATAATAACCATTAGTTATCCATTTAATACAAAATTCTACTTTGAGGTCATGTCTAACTCAATGTAATTGAAAATAATTTTCAGTCTATTGGAAATTTCAGTCCAAACAACAATTGTGTCCTATGAAGGAGAATGCAATTCCCTCAGGCTGAAACCCTGAGAAGCCTGAGGCTTAAATAGAATGAAGGATATTTTTTTCTCCTCTTTGTATTGTTTCTTGCTAAAATAGCATGCTTGTCAAAGCCATCTGAATGTGTAGATTCATAGACAGGCAGGAAAGCTTCTAGCTTGATATGTCATAGAGGTAGACAGCATCAGCTCTAGTCCCAGTTTCCTATCTTGGTATATTTGGTTTCAGATGTATCAAAGCGTACTTGCCTTTCATTGACATAAACAGGAATAAAGAAATTTGAGGCTTATTGGAAAAGTAAAAGACTACAAAAAATTATGAATATATGTGAAAATTTTCTGTCTGCTATTTCCAGAATTCTAGAATTATCCATTTTCATGAATTTGAAGTCTATAAACGAAAGGAAGGAAAAATTTTGCATATCACATATCACCCCAAAAATGATACATTATTAACAATGACACTTAGTGGTGGAAGAGCACTGTCACAAAAACTTTGTTAAAAATGTAGTCGAAATTTATCTGGCCCTATCTTAGTTTAACATACATGGCCTATTCTGTTTTCTGCTTCAATGGAGTCCTGCATACCTTAAAATATTTAGTGTAGGCCACTTTTTTTCTCAAAGGGTTATCTATCTGTGAATGGTTTGCATACAATAACCTAGGGTGCCTGTTTAAAATGAGAATTTAATTTTTCAGTGTAAAGGCCAGAAATATCCATGTTTTAAAGGCCACAGATAATTCAAATATGTGTAAATACTTGAAAACTATAGAAATAGTAGAATGACAGAGTGAAGAGCGTGGCAATGGGCATATAGTATGCTATATATCTATAAAGAACCTAAAATACAATTCTTACTTTCACTCTGAATACCGTACAGCACATTTGTGTATGTGTGTGTATGTGTGTGTGTATTTTTTTTCTTTTTTCATTCATAATCAAGGAAAATAAAGACAAAGTTTATTGTAATCCCAGTCCTCAAGGGGCTCACATTCATAAAGGAGAAGTAAAAGGGTAAACAGTTAAATTATAATTTTTATGTAAACAGTATATCAACAAAGGAAGGAGTGACAATATCTAGGTGGAATATGAAAAAGATTCCCTGTGAATGCTACATTAGAACTCCTTTTTGATGACTGGTCTGGAATTTGTGAGATGATGACATATATCAGGAAGAAAACAATGGGTAGAATAAAGAGCATAAACCTGTCAGCAGTCATGGAGCATCAACTGAATAATAAATCTTGAAAATGAACAGAATGTGGTTTGTAAGAGATATGAAGTGAGAAAAAGGGGTAAAGTACATACTGCAATGTAGTTTGATCCCTCGGCACTGCTCTCAGTTCCCTTACCTGGTAATTTTGTCAAAATCTAAAGAAATCTTTTATTTTTATAGATAGATAAAAAAAAAAAGATAGGTAGGTGGGTAGATAGATAGATGGTGTGGTTTAAAATCTCAAATACTTAGTTTTGTCCTCAAAAAAAATTATTTGAAAAATCACTGTTCTTTATATTCAGAGGTGGCTGGACCTAAAGTTTGCCACAAAATTATTAATAGATGTCCATAAATTACTTATCCATTCAGCCAACCTTTGCTTTTAAAAAACAACTTAATTGAGGTATAATTGATATATGGAAACTGCATATATTTAACTTATACAATTTGATGAGCTTGGAGATATGCATACACTATTGAAATTATCACCATAATCAAGTCAACACACACATATTTACCACCTCCTAAAGTTTCCTCCTGCTTCATTTGATTTTTATGTGTGATAAGAACACCTTATATAAGATCTATCTTTTTAACAAATTTCTAAGTGTACAATACCAAAGTGTTGACAATATGCATATTGTCTTATAGCAGATTTCTAGAACTTATTCATCTTGCATAGCTGAAACTTTATACCTGTTGAATAGTAACTCCCCATTCTCTATTCCCTCCAGCTCTTGGAAACCACCATTCTACTGTTTCTATCATTTTGACTCTTAATTTCTTCACATAAGTGGAATAACGTAGTACCTTTCTGTGACAGTTTAATTCACTTCACATAATGACCTCCAGGTTCATCTATGTAGTTACATGATAGAATTTTCTGAATTTTATTATTATTTAGAGAGAGGAACTCAACTGCCCAAAGTCATTCAACCTTTTTTTAAATCCTCACCAGAGGACATGCCTTCAATGATTTGAGAGAGAGAGAGAGAGAGAGAGAGAGAGAGAGAGAGAGAGAGAGGAACATGGATGTGAGTGAATCATCAATCAGCTGCATTCTGCACTCACCCCCACCTGGGATCAAACCCACAACCTGAGTATGTGCCCTGGCCTAGAATCAAACCCACAACCTTTCAGTGCATGGGGCCGTACTCCAACCAACTGAGCCACACCAACCAGGGCAGAATTTTCTTATTTTTAGTGACTAAATAATATTCTGTGATGTGTATCTACCAAATTGTCTTTATCCATTCATCTGTTGATGGACAGTTAAGTTTTTGCATATCTGAGATATTTTGAATAATACTGCTATGAACATGACAGTGCAAACATTTCTTTGAGACCCTGATTTCAGTTCTTTTGGATATAAACTCAGAAGTGGGATTGCTGGATAATATGGTAGTTCTATTTTTTATTTTTACTTTTTGATGAACCTCAATACTGTTTTCTATAGTGGCTGCACCATTTTACATTCCACTAGCAGTGTACAAGTGTTCTCATTTCTCCACATCTTCATCAACAAAAATCATATACATATATATATGTATGTATGTATATGTATAGCCATCCTAGTAGGTGTGAGGTGATAGCTCATTGTGGTTTTGATTTGCATTTCCCCCATGATTTGTGATGCTGAAAACCTTTTCATATACTTCTGGCCATTTGTATATCTTCTTTGGAGGAAAGCCTATTCAAGTCCTTTGCCCCCTTTTTAATTGGGCTATTTGTCCTTTAGTTGTTGTTATTGAGTTGGAGAAGTTCATCGTATATTTCAGATATTAACTCCTGAGATATGGTTTGCAAATACTTTCTACAATTCTATAGGTTACCTTTTCATTTTGTTGATTTTTCCTTTGTTATACTGAAACTTTTTAGTTTGAGATAATTCCACTTTTCTGTCTTTGCTTTTGTGGCCTGTGATTTTGGTGCCATACCCATGAAATCAGGTGTCATACCGAAGAAATAATTGCTGAGGTCAGTATTAAGAAACTTTTACCTGTCTTTTCTTCTAGGAGTTTTACAGTCTCAGATGTTATGTTTATGTCTTTAATCCATTTTGAGTTGATATTTGTGTGTGATTTAAGATAAGGGTACACTTTTATTCTTTCACATGTTGATATCCAGTTTTCTAGAACCATTTGTTAAAGACACTCAACTTTACCCTGTGTTTACTCTTGGCACCCTTGTCAAAAATTACTTTCAATATTTCAAAACCCTCTACAAAACCGAACATTTGTAAAGAATAAAAGTGTACAGCTTTTGCTTATCAACAGAGTGGACTGAAGGAAGTGAAAACTGTGTCAAGGTACAGCAGTGGAGCTCCAGCAAATGAGATGTGGTTAAAATATGTATAAAGATAGAACCAAAAAGCAAGGTAATGATCTCCTTCAGGGAATTTCAAAACATAGTGCCTACTTTATATAGGTTTTAAAATGCCACGTATCACATTGAAGTGTCCCTGTGTGGTATGTTCATGCTAATCCGGCAATGCTATGTTTACTGTATGAGATAAAGAATTCTTATGTTTACTGAACAAAAGTGAATGCGTTATAATTACCATAGAGGTTTAAGATATGGAAAGAGATTAATATTAGACTTAGGTAGGAAGAACTGATTGTTAAACACCTCAATGTGGAATATAAGGTCCTCTACAGCCTGTCTTGGATGTAATTTTTTTCTGTAATCTTCCTCTTTTAGAGCTCCAGTTACATTAAGTAAATTTCTGTTTCTTAACCATTCCAACTTTTATCCTTCATATCTTAGAACAAATAGATCAGTTCTGAGATTTTTCCCTGTGTGTTTTAAAGCAGCCTTGTACTTAATTTCTATCCAAAACCTTTTCTACAGTCTTTATCATTATATTGCTTTCCTTGAAGTACAATTATATACGTGCACATGATAAAACCCAAATACATAGATATTCAAGAAAGAAGAAACAAATAAAAGTAATACTTATCAATGTTTAACTATTAGAAGTTTCTAAATAGCATTTGTATTGCTGGTATTGAATTTCTTCAAATCATGTAAAATAAAATATTTTGTAATATAATTTCATAAAAATAACTTGAGAATGTAAGCAATTAATGTATCTATATATTAAAACAGTGCCAAAATAGAGGTAAAAAGTAGCAAATTAACATTATTTTAAATGTTGATATTAAAATCTAGAAAAATGCTAACAAGTGTAATTCAATGGTGTATATAAAAAACAAAATCTATCTTTAACCAGTGCTTTTTCCTGTTTTAAAACCCAACTAACCTTAAAGATAGGATATTTAATATTTAAAAGCTTGAAATAAAATCAATAACATTAATGTATGAAAAGAAACAAACCATGAAGCTTCTCACAGATGCCAAAAAGACATTTAATAAAAATTCAGTATTTATTCCTACACAAATAAGATATCTTATGAAGACAAAAAGTTTAAAATCTATAGGCATCTGTAAGAAGTGAGAGCATGAAAGAATAAGGGAGAGATATGAATAATATGCATGGAAGGAAACACAGAGTCACTCTTAATGAGTACCTATTATGTATCTTACAATATTTTGGGTGATGGCAATGTAGCAATGCACAAAATACTCTGGATCTTTGGGACGGATATTAAAAACAATGAAAGAGAAAGTAAGTTCAGTACAATTTTAGAAAAATTTCTAACTCTGTCATAGAAAGTTTATATAAGGAATGCAAAGAAGTTTTAATGGATGAAAAACATTAATACAATTCATCATACACACATGGAAATCTAAAGAAAAAAGTCTGAATTATTTTCTTAGATGTCAAAAAGGAAGTTTACGATAAGCATAAGAATTTGCAATGAAACATCCAGAAATAAGCTATGTACCTTTGAATAAATATGTGCCCTTGCATTTTCCACCAAATATGACATGAGTAGCTGTCAAATACAAGGTACCTAGGGCTGCTTTTTTATAAGGTATTCGATCTTTCAGAAGGACATTTTGACCTTGGGTTTGTGGATGTTCCCCATGGTCGGCCCAGGGTCGCAAGGTCCTGGGCAGATGCGGCCTCCTGAACCTTTGTTCATCTAGAACCTGGCAGGGCGGGCACCTCATCCAATTCTTACTGGAGACAGTTTACAAATACCCCCAATTCCCTCCTTTATAAGTGTGATAACTCTGGAACATATTTTCTATTCTATTTTACAAGGTTTCTCTGCAGATATAGCTCCAACTGCTGAAATCTAGCTTTCGAACTCACATTTTGTTTGCCACCTTTCTTTAGACTGTCTTACTTCCTTGCACTTTGCCAGTGATTGGTACACATTCCAAATAAATCCTTGTTCACAAATCCTTGTTTCGGGGTCTGCTTCTGGAAAAACACAAAGATGTATGGTATTCTTAGGTTTCAAGAACTAGAGAGTAAGCTGGAAGGAAGGTACTCTCAAAATTGAGTTTACTGCCATGAGCAGAATTAAAACAAATAAAATGTTACACAAAAATTCATTCATGTGTTGGCAGCTGAAGGGTATATATTGTACAAATTCTTTCTACATTTTAAACATTAGGGTTAACATCAAAAGGGGATAAGTATTGGACCCTGAAGGAGTCTCCATGTAAAGTCCCTGGGGGTGGAGGATCATTTGAATTTCTATGATAGGTAAGACAAGAATATCTCCAATATTTTCAGTGTAGAAACAGTCCACTTATTGCACATTGCTGCTGCCAGAGCAAGATACAGGAAGCATCATGAGATTAAACAAAGTCAGAGAAGGCTAGGAAAAGTCTTGCCAAATGTTTAAAATGTTGTGCGTGTTACGAGAGTGTAGACTGACAGCATCGACAGCTCCAGATCTTGTATGCGAAATCTATTTCTTCAACCTCAGCTGTCATTGCCTGCTCAGCCACTTCCCTGCTGCTATAAACTATCGCTTTTCGTTAGACATCTAGAGTGGCAGGTGAAAAAAAATGTGATTTAGATTTTTCAATAAAATAAGGAAAGTTCAAAGCATTGAACTGGCAGCTTTGCTTCTGGAGAATTTTGTGCTGCTAGATTTGGGTAGAGAACTGAGTTCATAATAAAACTGGTGGGGCAAAGACTTGGCAAAATAATTCTAAAGGTGAGAGGACATACACACACATTTTAAGCTATCTGTGTTACCAGTCATCAAATTCATTTCCCATATCTAGAGGAATTAGGTATTAAGGCTTGGTCTTCGGTATTTCATGAATATCGATGTACCTCTATAGCAATTTCAGTTCAGTTTTTAATATAAAGTCATCTGTAGCATAATCTAAAATAGGGGTTTGGATAATAACAAACAATAAATAAATATTTACAGATATCTCCTTGGCAATTTCACTAAAATAAAAATATAAATGAATGCTTACTTAACACTTGAGATTACATCTGATTGAAAACATAAGCTATGTCAATAAAAGTGTGAAAAAAATAAATCAGTATAAGCTTATCTTGTGCATAACCTCTAGATAAACAGAGGATTGTATTTTCTCAAAGTCATAATATGTTTATCTTTCAAAATTAAATTATATGGTAAAAATTAGCAAATTATTCAGAAAGGAATTTATGAATATATAAATCTATTAACACTCTTAAAAGATAATTTTTGACTTAAAATGCCCCCTTGAAAATTGTCAGTTCACAAATTGAGTAAGGAATAAAGGAGGTTCAAAGGGAGCTCAGGCACATGTTGTATTAAAAAACAAAACAAAAAAAAACATGTGAAAATAATTAAGGTATTAGCAGTTAGCCAAACAGCAAAAGTTTTATGTGAAAATTTAGAAACATATTAATTATAACTTGTTGAAAAACAACAATATTTATAATATATATAAAGCCTACTTAACCAAGGCTTTTAAAGGTGGTATTTTAAATATGTAAGAAAAATAACAAAGCAGTCAAAATGATTTATTGTTCTTATCAAAATGACTACTGCCCACCATCCCTACTCCTTCAGCTCCCTTCCTCAATCCCCTCCCTCAATCCTCCCTCCCTCCCTCCTCCCTCCCTCCCTCCCTCCCTCCCTCCCTCCCTCCCTCCCTCCCTCCCTCCTCCCTCCCTCCCTCCCTTCCTTCCTTCCTTCCTTCCAACAGTTAAAGTTCTAAAATTTAGGTGACTTCAAGTGTGAGCACCAGTGATCTGTATTTGTTTTGAGTGTCTGTTTACTGACACTAATCAATACCCCATGTGATTTCCTTAGAGTAAATTGTCAATACTAGCCCCTGTTTATAAACAGATAAAAAAGCTGGGCTGCTCCATTAGAACTGCAGTTCTTTCTGGGGAAATTTTCTTAGTTCTGTCATGTTGTTAGATACATAGGTTAATCTAATATAGTCCAGCTGATTGACAGGAATATGGGCAGAGATACACTTCCCAGTGTATCCACAGTACTCAGCACACACTCTTGCACACCTTTGGGCACTCAGCACATCCATTGGATGAGTAAAGGAATGAATGTGGAAATAAATCCAAAAGACTTACCGACTTGATATTCCATCTGGATATTCAGACCATTAGTTTGCTTTTTGAAAAAAGCTGAGGGCATTTCAAGATCTTCTCCGCTTTATTTCCTCCCATAATTAATTTGTTTGTCTCTATATCTTAGATCATAGCTAAATTTATTTGATCCCACAAAAATATTGCATTAGTAAAATTACCAGAGGCTTAATTAATTACTATGGTTAACAGGACCACTTTCAATCTAAGATTATACTAAAACACCCAATTCTACCACCATAGGGAGTGTTGGGGATGTGCTGTACCTACCAATAAATTATCTTCTAGAAACTGGTTTTGCCAAATCTGACAATGATTCTGCATGGGACGTTGTCCTCTGTTTGTTTTGTAAGCTTTGTGGGTTAAAGTTGAAATATTTTTGTAAGATTCTATATCAAAATTGGTGTTGATTCTATGTAAGCATTTATTTGACACCTATTTTTGCAATGGTAAATACGTACATATATATGTGTATCTCAACATTACTTTTTAAACAACAGCTCAAAGTATCCACTCTTAGGAAATAGTCTCTAAAATGAACTTAGGTATGTGCTTTTAACAATTTTTTTTTTTTTTAAAGTGGAAATAAACACCTTCTCAATTTATTATGTGAATATTTCATATATAGTCAGTCATGAAAAGTATTTACTACTCATGAAAAATAAATATAAAAAAATGCATCTTTCGAGGAAGACAAAGCACAACTTGAACAAGTCAACTTTGTGTGTGTTTTTTAACTTAAATATGCAGAAATAAAACAAGACACATATATGCAAAAACTATTTCCATATACTCTGAGTATAATAGATCTGTATTGTTAAATATTTCTTAAGCAATTTTTAATTGACAACATATGTTAAACATCACAGAGCAATGTGCATGAAGCACTTTGTATCTATCAGAGCTTCTTACTACTAATGCCTCTTTAACATGTTTTCTTTTGGATTGCACTGTGCTTTTTTCCTGTGTGTCAGGTGCCAATATTAGTATTTTATGGGAAACAGGTAAATATAACCTTGAAAACTATAAAGAAAGTGATTCTGAAGGTATTTTTTTACATAGTGATCCATAAATTGACAGCTATTAGAATTGATTAAAAAATCATTAATTTTACGTATGTACTCAGTTGCTTATGTTGAATCCAAATAAGGATGTAAGTAAGATGCAAGTAGACCATGACTGAAACCTGTGTCAGTCCACACATAAAGAGAACTTAGTGGAGAAAACTCTGTACTTTTGGTTAATTTTATCTCATTAACTTGTAGCCAAAGTAGTTAAAATGTTGACTTAATGTCCCATGGGTAATAGTATTCATTTAGTAGAACTCTTAAGACAAATTATGAAAATTTTCATTAATAATACACAAATACATGAATTTATTAGTAATCAATATAACTTTCCTTGTCTCTTTCAGTTTGGCCTCCATGCAAAAATATCCTTTATTCCTGAACACATATAATTTTTTAATACAGTAGAATTGAATTAAATCAAAGAATATAAGCAGAATTGAAGTCTTAATGAAGGGAACCATCACTTAATGACATTCTAGATATACTACTGTTATCGATGGAAATGGGCTATCCACCTGGGGAAGTGAGGGATCTCTTTCCCCACTGGGTGCTGGGGGTCAGGTTCTTACAATATCTTGAGAAAAAGAATCTTTTAAGACTCACACAAGAGAATGAGTGATTTTTATTTGCATGAAGTTATATCAAATGGTTTTCAAAGTCCAATTTCCCTTAAACCAGTCCTGGAAAATGTGCAGCTAGGGATCCAGCAGAGCTAAAATCAAAGCCAGTGTCCAGAGTCTCCTTTCATGGTGAAGCTGAGTCTGGCAGAGCATCAGGCAAGTTGTAATCTATTAGTCCATTGTGTGTGGTGTCCGCATGGCTGTGTGCCATGTGGGTGAGTGCAGAGTGTTAGAGTGCTGCAAGCCAGGAGTCAGGCCAGAGCAGCAAGAGAGAAGGGGCCGGACTCCTTTGCTCAGAAGCTTAAATATAAAATCTTCCCTCACTTGTAGTGGTCATGCCTATTCTGGCCAATGACCTGGTCCCAGGTGTGGCTCACAGTTAAACCCCTTCCCTACATCATTCAGACCTTATGGACATGCCTCTATTTTTCCTTTGTCCAGTTCCTCCCCCCAAGATCTGTGGGGAACAGACTTGGATAGTGTTGAACGGCAGCTTTCTAGCAAAGCTGTACAAATGGTATGCCTATATTACCTGACCTTCCCTTTGCTCCTTTCCTATTAATTAATTGATAACTGGGTTAATTACAACAGTATCACTACATTGTCCAATGGGTGTTTTGTTTTTCCCCATCTCAGAGACATTTTGTTGATGTCAACAGCATAAGAGATTTTGTACCTCTTGTTACTGAATTTCTAATTTGTTTCACCAATAGTGTGTTATAGTTTTTCTCTAGGTCACTGTACTTATTTCCAAATTGTGCAAAATTATTGTCTGCTCCCCTCTCTCTCTCTCTCTCTCTCATATTTGTAC
The DNA here is from genome assembly GCF_964146895.1 of Miniopterus schreibersii. NCBI lineage: Eukaryota > Metazoa > Chordata > Mammalia > Chiroptera > Miniopteridae > Miniopterus > Miniopterus schreibersii. The sequence goes on from NC_138102.1 coordinate 57,895,966, forward strand.
TAATTCAACTACTATGTCCAACTCTCCAATTGGTCTCTTCTGCATCTCATCTTCCTCTCACTCATGTTTCCTCTTATTTTTGGTAAGGTATTCATGGCAGTGATTAAGTAGGACACAACCAGCTTAGCCAGCTGGATGGCATATGGAGCATAGTGAACAAGTGTCTTTAATTCTAGAGGGCTGCAATATAAGCAGTGTATCTGTTTTAAGAATATTCACATTTTCATTAGAGGTAAAGGCAACAGGTATTATGGAGAAAATTGGGGATGGAAAGGGTTAAAGATTCCATAGATGCACACTTGCAGGGTTGGGAGGAAAACCAAAAAAACAGCAGCAATGAGCTATGGATTAATACAGTGAAGGAAATATAACAAAAGTAAAGGGGTGGAGGTATAAGAAAAGATAAGTGAATTCTACTTATAAGCATATGGAGAAAAATGTATATATCTTAAATTTTATAAAATACTCTTTTGAACTTGACTGATTTGGGGTCACCTTTAGCTTTAATGTATTTTAATTGGCAATCAGTTCATTTTAGATTAGTTCAGAGAAGTCTGACCATTTATTAATAGGGTACTTCTTGCTAGCTGAATGGAAATATATGAGCCATTTCAGTATTTTATTTCTTTCATAATTAGTAGTTTTTTAAATAGTGGGTATCAAAATAAACTCTTATCTAAAATATCACCACTTATTGCATATATTTCAATTACATTTAAATTACTTACCAATAAAGCATTAATACTGATAATGGAGAAAATGAAATGGAATAACCATTGCTAGGAATGAGGCGGCTACTAAGGAAGTGGGGTCTAAGTACATCTTGTCCCTCAGTTCTCAGGGCTACTATTAAGTTGCTAAACCTGTTGCTAAACTCAGCTCAAAGCTGAGCCATAAACATCTTGGAACAACAATTGCTACGTAGACACATGGATTTCCTCCCTTGTTGTTATCTCCACCCTTATATACATATTGGAAGTAACTAATCCTTGTTAACATAGCTAGCAAGACTTCATTTGCATGAAAGAGTTACATTTTGCATTTTTTTGCCTTTATAAATCCTTCCTTTCCTTGTTCTTTCCAGAGCTCAGTTTGGGTTTTCACCTGAAAATGCATCTTTTAGAGTGCAATCTCTTTGCTTAAATAAAGATGCCTTTTTTGTTGTTACAGCATGAACTTTCTCTTTGGTTAACAATACTAAAAATAACTGATTTGAAAATTAAATAAATTTTTTCTTATCTTTTAAAGTAAAACTGTTATTTTAATTGAGTTCTGAAACTGCAGTTCAGATCATGCAAGAATTTTATGGATCTTCTCTTTATATTACGGGGGGGAGGAAGGGAAAAATTTGATCTGATCATTCACAATTTTCTTTCTTTGAAACTGAATATAGATGTCTCCACTATGTTGCAATTTCTACAATCCTGCATAGTAGGAATAGCCTTAAAAAGAATAAAATAGCATATTTTATAATAACCTAACAAATACTTTTTTCTAAAATGTATTTAATGGTTTGAAAGAGAGAGGGAGAGAGAGACTTGTTGTTCCACTTATTTATGCATTCATTGCCTGATTCTTGAATGTGTCCTGACTGGGGGTTGAACCTACCACCTTGGCATATCAGGATGATGCTCTAACCAGTTGAACTACCTAGCCAGGGCCACAAATACTTTTTTTTCACAGAAACATTAAGCAAAATGAGCAGAGTCTATAAGAAAAATTAACACCTACAATAATAAGGTTAAATTTGATTACACCTGCTTTGAAATAGCCTACACTTTTGGAAGACAATGTGTGTTACAGCATTATACAGGGCGGGGCAAAAGTAGGCTTATGATTGTATGGAATATAATACAACAATTAATAAATAATAATACAAGGATAAACTCTGTGTTTTGTGTAGTCATAACTGTATACCTACTTTTGACTCACCTTGTATTCCAAAAGTAGTATATCCTTGAATGACTAAAAAATCCCAAAATCTACTTCAATATGAAGTGAAGTAACCATTCTTTCTATTAGGCTCTTGCTTGATTTTCCAAGATAGAGAACAATTTAGGATGGAACATATTATTAAGACACATAATAAACTATGGAAAAATGAAACAGTAATACATCATGGGTTTAAAAGCCCAGAGAGAGCTGCAAAAACTTGGCCAAGGAGGAGAGAGAAGAGCTACATAAACTTCGGAACCCGTGGCTACTCTGAATAGAGCAAACTCCATCAAGCACAATGACTTCCATCCAGTAAAATGACTCAGCTACTCTCCATGTCCAGCTGCCACCACCTCTTAGCTACTTTCTCATCTCATCCACTCTTCTGCCTGTCATTTGTTCACACGCATTTTATTTTACACATGTGGAATACAAATGTACGGGAGCCATCTTAAGGCCAGTTCCAGCATTGCCTGACATTTAAAAGTAGCATAAATTCAATGTTAAACCTTTGAAAAGTAATGCAGAGTTTCATATATATTTCTTCCAGGAAATGAATAAGTCTGCACTACATTAAAAAAAAAAAAAAGGAAAAGTCCTTAACCTTTTCTGTACACATATGTCTCTTCACTGTTGTACTTTTTCTAACAGTTTTTTACTCGCTGAACTTTCTCTCCTCTCCTCTATATATTCCACTTTCACAATTTTTATCTCCCACCCTTCTCAAGAATTGATGTGTGGTCTGTTCCATCAATAGCCTGTTTAGTGAATGCTAATTGTTTTAAAAGAAAAGAAAATCATCCTCCCTCTTCAGAAATTGTAAGAGGAGATGGATCACAAATATTTACAATTTGTTTTGTTTCCCTGTAACAGCACTGGCGTACGTCCAAGAAGTGGGCTGCACTGTTTACTCTTGGTATCTAGTGTTCCTTTCAATACCTAAAGCAATAATTTTATTTTTTTCCTTTTTTATTTTTAACTCACAAAATGTTTATTAATCTAAAGAAAGTATTTCATTTCATTTAAAGTTGCAACTAAAAGTAAATGGTAAAATATGTAAATTATAACCTCACATTTTAGATAATATATGTAAATGTTTCTGTATGTTTTTCGTTTTGTTTTGTTTTCCCAGTTTTATTGAGTTAGAATTGACATATAAGATTATGTAAATTTAAGGTGTAAAATGTGATGATTCGGTACGTGCATATATTGAGAAATGGTGATCACAATAAGGTTAGTTAATATATCCTTTACCTCACATAATTACCATTTTGTTGCAGTTATGGCGAGAACACTAAAGCCCTTATAAGATGACTAAGTTCCAGGGATCTCCCGTACAGCATGGTAACTATAGTTAATATTTATCCCTTCTCTAACTGGCCTGGTACAACTTTTTATTTACATTTTATAATCTCTCTGAACAGAGTGTCCTCTGACTTCTTCTGATTGTCACCCATTTATTTTATTTTTTCCTTCAGAAACTATGTTGTTCGGAAATTTGGAGAAGCCCTAGAAGAACAAATTGCTAATTGCCCAGAGCTCCTCGTCTGAATTTCTAGTCAGTAAAGCTCTGTGTTATGAAGCAGTGCTACAAATTGACATACACACAGAATTGAAATCTTATACCGTAGTGCCGTCTCACACGTAGGGATGACTCCCTAATGAGGGTTCCAACAGAGTGCAGACTAAGAAATCCTTGCGTGACCTCTGATTCTTTAATTTTCAGAGTCTAAGTGGTCTCGATTCCATCATCTGATCTCTTGTCATGTGTTTTTCACTTTTTTTTTTTTTTTTTCCACAAAGCAGCTATGAAAAATACCTTTTCATATTCTACAAAATTGGCTTAACCAGTGATGTGAATTCAGTTGGCTGATCTGGTTTCTGGAAATTTTAAGATTTTTTCCCCCTCTCTAAGCTTTTAAGAATTTTTTCAACTAACTTGCTATAGTATAATGACTCAAAATGTAATCCACCAAATTATATAGACTACCACAATTATATAGACTACCACAATTACATAGACTACCACTACCCTAGCCTGAATGTACATGCAAATGCTTCTTCTACTTCTGTTAGGAAATAATTTATGTACCAGATTTATAAACAGGAACAAATATTTAACTTGCCATGTGGGTTTTCTAGGGCTGTCACAGGTACCAGCATTAAAATAGAGATATATGATTCCGTGATTCAATGTTATGTACGCCAAATTTTTACCTACCTTCCATCAGTTCTCAGTCTTTTAAAAAGTGTCACTGCTATACTGTTTTAGTAGCATGTTCAAATTACAGCAGAGCAATCAACAAAGATATTCATTTGTACTTTGTTCTTGTTTATGCACTCACATTTTTTTTGCCCTAACCATTAACCAATCCATTTCCTGATATTTGTGTTTCTTTGTTTCAAAAGATTGTGCTGCAGAGTATGAAAGTTTTTATGATGACTAATGCCCTTCATAGCATTTGATTTTGAAAATTTAAGTTCATTTATTATGCTTAGACAAGGGTTGCTTGAAGAACCTTGGAGAGGAACTCTTTCATGCATTATACCTTAGGAAGCTAGACCACGGGTACTAGGCTCTGAGCCTCTAAAAAGATTTCTGTGCCCACACATGAGACAGAAGATGCAGTGTCATGCTCTTCAAGGGTGTATGAAATTCTTATCAGAGTGTTATGGACCAAAGATGAGAGAAATCTTCCTCAGTGTTCTGATGGGGATAATAACCCAGCTTCCTTTGCATGACCTTGGGAACCCTACTCATGGTGAAGATGGATTTTCTTCTAACCCAGAACAATGGAGGTTCAGGTTGATTTCATCTAAGGACAATTTTAATATGGGACATGTCTTATATAGCTAATTTAATAGAATAAGATCCTTAACCACCCAATAAACATGTTTTAAATCACTCCTATTCTTGGTAAAGGCTTTATATATGCCCTTTGTGCTCTTTGGAACAAGAGTCCTCAACTAACACTGTATTTCCAAATTAGTTTTTGTTTCTTGTCTATGGCAACAACACAGTCATCTGACACATTCATTGGACATAGTCAACAAAAATCCTCAGAACTGGAATTTATTCATTCAAATCAGAAAGGTCACAAATATTTTAAAAATTAATAAATATTTTCAAAAAATTAAAAAGCTAATTAACGTATTAAGATTTGAGACCCTCATTGTTATTCATGTTGGAACAAAAATAAAATATAATTTTCAACTGCCAAACTTGATAGTATGTAAATCAAAGTAGGATCTAATGAAGACAAGAATTCTTACTTATTACTGCTGGATATGTGGGAAGACAGATGGCATGCCACACTTGGGTAACATGGCAACTTTACTAGGTAATTGTATTGAAAACAAAAGCTCACCATATTCTATTATAAAAGCAAATATTAGGGAGAGCAGAGACAGACAACATAATTGAGTAGGAAATATCTAGTTTATAGTTTATGTCCATTTCTTCTCAGAGCATTTGAAAAGTGTATATACTTGTTTTAATTTCAATTTTCACTATTTCCTTTAGCATTGAATTAAAATGAAGAGACATACAATTGAATACCAATGGTGTGGTCTGAATAATGTCTAGATTGACCTATAGTTGCAAAATTTTTTTTAAGTAGTAATGGTCTTTTTACTCTAAGCACAAATTTTACTCTCAGTGTATCTTTGTGAGTAAGCATTGTGGTTTATAGAGTATTGCTACTTAAAAATATGTATTTATATTGCTGTAAAATGAATTTTCAATGATAAAAAAGTTATTCAGAATATTTCTCTAGTATGCAGACCAGATACGTGTCATATGTATGAAAATTTTTTTCCATTACAAAGTTAAAAAACAATCTTTGCACAAGTGTAAATAAATATATATACTATATGAGTATGCAATAGAAAATTCTCTTAAATATTCACACCATTATTATCTAATATCCAATACTACTCTTAGGCTCATTTGCTTTCTTCCAGCAATAAAGTCTGCCATTAACTATGTATAATTTTAAAAAATTTCTCAGTAATCATATATTCCAGATTTTCATTATAATTTAACTTTGAATGATTTCTCTTTAGTTTCTTAAAAATTATATTCAAAAAGTTAAAAAAATAAAAACATAAGATACCACAATTTGCCAAAATAACAACTGTCTTACTAGTTGGGTCACTATGCTTTGCAAATCATATGAAAATATGGATGGCTTTATGTACTATTTGACAATCAGTTGTCATGATAGACAACACAGAAATAGAAATAAAACAGCTCACCATTAAATCTAATTATTAGCTTCCACATGTTCTCTTTTAGCTATTTGTGCAAAATGATCATTTCTTTCATTCATTTATGCAAGTACAATGAAATCTATAATACCAATGAAAATCTGTTCACTATTTATATTTTCAATACTAGTCAGTTATAGTAATTACATTATTATTTATCATGTATTAAAAATTAAGCAATAACACAATTATTACATTGCAAAAGCGAAACTTTAACAAACAGGAAAATCCATTCGCTTAGATGATAGATTCACAGTCCTGGCTGAATTTTGGAAGTTCCTGGAGAGTTTTGAAAAGTACCTAAGATCCAATACCACCAGAGATAACTTTTGAGCTGTGGTTTAAATTAATTGGCTAAGGTAATGCTTGTGCAAACCAAGTGCAAAATTATTACTAAAAACATGAGGGGGCAACTGCAAATATAAAAATTATTACATATTTCAACTTTGTGAGGTCTTTTTTCATCATGTTTTCATCTGTATCTACCCAGCTACCTGTCAACCACTTGATATTCTGGCAGAAAAAACTCATAATTCACTGACAACCAATTTATATAATAGACCTGAGTATCTGATTTAAAAATACAACACATTTTATGCTTAATTTTATGTATTTTGCTTATCTTCTAGTAAAATATGATACATAAGTTAACAAAAGATTTTAAGTAACAAAAAAGATATCACAAGATGACAAATATGGAAACTATGTTTATTTTAATCAATAATTAAAGAAGGGAAAATTGGAACAAATTAACAAATATTTTTAAAGAATAATACTTGGTGTCTCAAAGATTCAGGGCTTATACAAGCTCATAAAATAACCATGTTAGTATAAATTTGGAGAACTCCTTTTTTGATAAACTTAATTATCTAAAATTATGTGCACTTTTCATTTAAAAATTATAACAGGATTTAGGATAAAAATCCTAAAATCATGATATTAAAAAAAGAGAGAGAGAAACAAAACAAATCCTATAAATGAACATGGTAAAACTTAGGGGCAGAGATGTTGATCATGTTCTTTTGACCCTGATTGTTAACTATAGTTATAAAAAATATTAATCATTTTCTGTTAACTGTGATTTTTCTGTTTTAATTAGAAAAAGCACTTTCTAACCTGGCTGGGAGTTGTACACCCTGGGACATGGGAATTACCCTTGGAATGTGATCCATTTTCTTTTTTCGAGAACTGCCTATCATCATGGAAAGATTAAGAACCTTGTTCCAGAAATAATGGAATCCTGGAGGCACCTGCCCTTTGCCACCCCTAGCCCACTTTGCCTACTTCCCCATGCTTGTAATTCTTACTTTCCCCATGTAATCTTTGCCCTTCTACCCATTATAGGCAGCTGGCCTATGGGGAGTGGCAGAACAGGTTTTTGTGAATGACCCTTACTGCTTCGCCTTATTGCGGGCAATATTGGAATAAACGCTCACATATGATTCAACTGTGTCTCTGCTTAATTGCCTCAAGTGGTGACAGGCAGCCTAGACCCATTGTTGTCTGGTTTCAAAACCATTGTTTACCATATTTAAAAGTTTGGAACCAAAGTCAATGTACAATAACAAAATATCAAATAAACATTGATATATTTACTCAAAGTGTTTTTATGTGGTTGTTAACTAATAATATTAATAAAACATTTTTATGTTGTAAGCTTATAAGTAACACTAAAGATAGACAATTGTGTGTATAATTGGATAACAAGTATGTAAAGACATAAAAACTATGTTAGATAAAATAAAAAATATTTTTAAATTGCTTTACAAAATTTTGTACCTGAATAATAATGCCAATACTTTTTTATTGTGCATTTTGACTTTAGATTTGTTAAAATTTATAAAATATTTATGTTTATATTTATAATAGAAATAAAAATTAAAAAATAACTATGATTTTAGACAAATGATAATGAATGTGAAGATGCATCTCCTTAGATATCTTAATTTTCCATAACTGCTAATTCTGTTGAAACTTTTGCAATGGCAGTGTTACTCCTCACAGATGACATAACATGTTTACAGGAACTAGTGAATAAAGCTGCAATCAAAGAAAGAATTGGATGCTTCTTAAAATATTCCCCATAAAAACATGACTATATAATGTATCATTCACTTCATCTGCTTAGAGTGAAATGGATAGTAGTGACAATAACTCTGGGATGGAGGTTTAGGCTGGGACTCTGAGGCAATCCAAAGTGGTTGTTCACCTTATATTTGAGCTCAAATAATGACAGAAACATCAAAATGGAAATAATAAACAATGTTGTTAGTTGTGCTTGATTTTATGCTTTAGTCATTTTCAACCATGACATGTCTGTTTAATTATAGAACTAATACCATAACAAAAAGAAATTTCTTAATGGGTGTAGTAAAAATTGTTTCTTTTTAATTCACAGCCAAGAAAAATTTTTTGGAAAATCCAGGTGACTCTTTTTGTTACTGTAGTACTTTGTCATTTTGCTTTGTTTACCAGGTATACACTTGATCATATTTATCACCATTAAGTCACGACCTTATTTTTACACAATGTTACACCTTTTTGTAATTTATCTTAGATATTTCTGAAAATGTCTTTAAGAACAAAAAAGACACTTTTATATTTAATCAAAGATGTAACGTATTGTACTGCTGGGAAATGTTCTTAAGGATGCATTGTATCTTGATAAAGTGGACAAAAAAGCTGTCTAATTCTGACCTTGCCTTAGGTTGTTAAAACTGAATGTTTAACTTGCACAGCAAAGCATCAAGCAGGATGCCAATTTAACAACCGTTATTGCCACTGATTTTCTCAGGAATAGAAATACAATGAATGAAAAACCTAACTCACATTGTTTTTCAATAAATTTTAGCTTTCTTGTAAAATGTGTTCTCTAGGGGCATCTTAGTTTAAATTATAATAGTTTGACTGCTGACTGTTACTGCAGCAACTTTTAAAACTGTGTGTGTTGCTATAAATTGCCTATGAGTCAGATTCATTGCAAGGTGAGGAAGGGCATTCTGAATGCCCTATCTATTTTTCTCATCTAATCTAAACCTAAAATAAAATAAGCACTCATGCATTTTACTTCCTGCATCCGGCTTTAAAAAAGTACCTGGCGCTACTTCTTTCAAGAAAAGAAGTAAAAGCATCAGAAAAACATGGTTCTATAAAAACAAAGTTTTCAAAATTAGCTAGTATTTGATATAACCTTGTGAAGTGTTCTGATTAACATTGACTTTCCTTTTCACATGGAAAATTGTGCTAGCCAGGTAGGAAATGAAGTCTCAAAGGTAAAGTAACAGGTCAGTAAAGTCAAGCATTTAATCAGATAATGGAAGCCTATGTCATTAATAAGTGTGTCATTTGCTTCAATAGAGGCATCACTTTAAGAAATCAAATCAGTGTTTTAATATCCTGCACATAACTCCCACTCTTCCACCCACAAATGCTTTTCTGATCACTGCTCCTTCTCATTTCTTCTTTCTTATAACACTATAGTCTGTATCCCTCATTTTGACTTTAAGTAGAAAATTCTATTATATTACCATGTATATACTTTACATATGCTTACTTTGCTGAGCCAGATAAGTCTCTTTAGAATTCACAATGTGTCTCATTGTCAAGTCTCAAGAAAGTAGAGATTTCTAAGTTACCTAATAGCATTATTAGCACCTAATGTAGCTAAGCAGCTATCATGAGCAAAAAGAAACTTTGAAAGTGGTATGGAATAAGATAATATATTCCTTAAATAACTGAAAATTACTCAAATATAATAATACACATCATATTTTATCAATTGGTTATTAAGCCTGGGAGTTGTTTAAATAAATATTAAGCAGTGAATGGATAAAATGAAAATAATTTAACTATTACTTTTATCATGATTGGATTTGACCAACAAAAATGAATAAAACACAGATTCGGAATGTTCTGCCTGGCTGGCGTGGCTCAGCGGTTGAGCATCAACCTATGTTCCAGGAGATCGAGGTTTGATTCCCAGTCAGGACACATGCCCGGGTTGCGGGCTTGATCCCCAATGGGGGCTGTGCAAGAGGCAGCTGATAAATGACTCTCTCATCATTGATGTTTTTGTTTTTCCCTCTCTCTCTCCCTTCCTCTCTCTGAAATCAATAAAGATAATTTTTTTAAAAAGTTCTAAATGTTCTCATATTCAGAATTCTTCTGTTCATTTATTTATTTTTTTAATTTAACAGGATCTAGTACAATATCTCATATATAAGGGTAGCATGGTGCAATGGAAAGAACACATTGATCTTTAATTCTGTTTAGTGGTCTGTTGTTGGATGGATAATATTAACTGTCATATTTTAAAAATAAATTAAACAAAATATTATTCTAATATTTTTCTTAGCTTTGATCTTATGTATTCCCCAATGGATTTCTTTACATTCACAGCTTTATTCTATTTGCATCAAAGAACACATTTGGTTCCATCTTTCCTCTGCCCCAACACTGACAGTTGGACATGTTTGAAACTATGAATAAAAGTATGTTCTGCATAGTATTCTGTAACATATCTCTAATGCTGACCCATTCTATCTTTTTGTATGATGGTTTTGAAAATTATTTTTGCTGTCTGACTTCATATTCATTATTAATAGTCATTTCTGTTATTGAAATTTACACTCAAATCATGTTTAGTTTCTGAGTAAAGTGCTGCACATCAATTTTTTTATGGATATCGGACTTTGATATTAATTCCTGTTCAATGGTATTGACCTCCCATGAACTTTATCCTGGGAGTTTGTTTCTATTCTTAAGAAAACCATTCACACCCTGGCCGGGGTAGCTCAGCTGGTTGAGTGTTGTCCCATGCAGTAGGAGGTCACCCATGCCATACCTGGTCAGGGCATATGCCTGGGTTTCAGGCTCGATCCCCAGGAGGTGGTGTGCAGGAGGCAGCTGCTCAGTGTTTCTCTCTCTCCCTTTTCCTTACTCTTCCTCTAAAATCAATTTAAAAATATTTAACAGCAACAGCCAAAAAACATTCATTGTCTAAATCAAGTACCAGTAATATTGAACTATCCAATGTCCCTCCTACTTTAAAACAATCTTCAAATGACTATCTCAGTATCTACCTCAAGAATTCCAAGAACTAGTCAGATTTTATCATTAAAGTAAATAATTTTCAGCAAAATAATGATAATGTATGCATACATATGTGTTAATATTTGTTATGAATATATGTTCATGCATACATTGGTGTGCATGTATACTTACATTGAGATTATTTTTATATTTCTTCCACCTTTATTATTGGATTTTATTTGTAAATGCAAAAGCCCAGGTAATGTATGGAATGTTTAGCTAACGAAACTTTATGTATAAAATATATTTGAATAATTCTGAGGAACCAAGAATTATAAAAATATAGTTTTAGTCTCACTGAAACAACTTGAATGTAAACATGTTGTTTTCTCCCCCCCTCCCCCCAAAAATATGCATTACCTTAACATTTTTCCTACTTCTATTTTCTATTCCTTGGGGATGCAATATAATGAAAATATAAGAGCATTATATTGTTAAAAACAAGACAACAGCCCCAAAATGGGATTGCTTATGCTAAGCCCCATGTCACTAAGCTGAGATTTAACTTAATTGCAGTTCAGATCAGAACTAATTAGGTAATCTGCCTGATAGACTCCTGTCATCCCTAAAGGAAAGCAATATTGCATGTTATTACCAACACACTTCTGCTTTTTGCCTAGTATAGCTTCCTCGTTTTGTTTCTGTTCCTTTGTACTTATAAAAGTCTTATATTTTATATAGCTCCTCAGAGTTCTTTTCTATCTGATAGATTGGATGCTGCCCTATTCAAATCGATTTTGCTCAATAAACTCTTAAAATTTTTAATGTGCCTCTGTTTATCTTTTAACAGTTCTGGTGCCAAAAGACAGAACTGAATTAGACTCCAGACACTTCCCAGATGCAACCAACAACCAGAGGCAGATTCCTGTTCAACCCCTTGAGCTCTGCTTTCTCACTGCCTTTGGAGGTGGTAGGTAAGTCCCTCTGGGATCTTAGCTCCACAGCTTTTGTGTTAATGAGCTTTCAGAACTTTTTTGAGCATTTCTTTTTCTTTGCTGGGTCCAACTTAAAAACAGGACAGGTTCTGCAGTCAAACCACTTCTGACTTAGAAACCAGCCAGAGTCTGGGGTCAAACTGGGTCTGACTTAAACTAGACTGGGTCCAGTGTGAGGCCTGGGGTACATAATTTTTTTAAAAAAATATATCTTTATTGATTTCAGAGAGAGAAAAGGAGAGGGAGAGAGAGATAGAAACATCAATGATGAGAGAGTCATTGATCGGCTGCCTCCTGCACTCCCCCAACTGGGGATCGAGCCCACAACCCGGGCTGAACAAGCTGGTTAACTTGGCCAAATACAATTTTGAAATATAGTGACCACAATGGGGAACTTTAACCTAGATAAGCTTATTTATTTATGAGATGCCTTAGAGAAAAAGGAGTCTCAGCCAAGAACTCATAGGGTAGAGGAAAAAATATTTTTCTTTCTCTACAGTTTCTGGAGATGTCTGTTGGGACACACCACTTGCTCTGGAACTTGCAGACCAGAATCCTGGGAAAACTGACAGAAGCTGGCAAAGGGTGGGGATTCTTACCAAAGTCAGCTCTCTCGGATCTCTGTACGTGGTGTCTGGTGGAGAAAGGAAGGTAACATTTCACATTGCTCTCTCCTTTCCAAATTCATGTTAGCACAAAAACATTAGTAAGAATTAGATATTTGAATTGTGACTTATAAATTTGCATTTGGGTGCTTACTGGTGGCCAATCCCTTCCCTTCCAAGAGTAATCATTGCCTTCTTGTTTGTCTCATTTTGTATCCTGTGAATTTGGCTTGGAAACCATCAGGTTGGGTTAAGACAGAAACGTACATCGCACAAGTAAATTATATGGTACAACAGCTGGCAATACACTACACAGAAAAAGATTTAAAATTATACAAAGGATAAGGGAGGTCGGAGCATTTCATATTGTTGATGTTACAATCTTAATTAGGCCTGTGTCAAGGTAGAACTAATTGAGAAGGTGACATTTGAGCAGAGACTTGAAGAAAGTGAAATATTTAGTCCTTTAGCTATCAAAGCTCTGTAACCATGGCTCATCCAGTCTTTTTAAAGAGCAAGAAGGCCAACTGGGTGGCAGCAGATTGAGTAAGTGTTGAGGGAGGTGTAAAGGGAAGCAGAATGGGCAGAGTTGTGTATAAATTGCTTTACAGATTCTGACTTTCCTGGGATACAAGGGGAACCATGATGAGTGAGAAAAGAAACTACTACTATATGGTAGGCAGCGGTTCAGCTAATGTGGCAAAAAGTTGTTTGATCACTGGAAGAAAGTAAGAAGATACAGAAAATCAGGTTCAAATTTTTATATGGATAGTGAAATTAAAGAAAGCAAAAATTGACTTTCGTTTTAGAATTAGTGAGAGAGAAAGTGAGGGCATATATAAGAGCGACCTTGGGATTAAAGATGTCTGTATTCAAAGAGGGACTGTTTGTGAAAGTGTCTGATAAATATATAAATATTTATTGAATGAATGATACCGGATATAAAGGGGAAGAAAAAGATGTTCTACACACAGTAGGGAAGAAACTGACTCCATTTCCACACTCAGTTATATGAAGGCCATCCAGAAGGACAGAATCACATCTTGAGGGGGCTACAAGAAGTCATTTTGTAAAGTGGTTTAGCTAAATTAAACCAGGCACTGTACACATAAATCCTCAAAAGCAGAGGTTTAACATGTGGATCTTACTATGCGCTCACATCCCTGCGCCACTTTCTGAGCAAGGGGCTCTGGCTCTTCCACTGCGTGTAGCACCATCATGCTCCACATGGGTGCACCAGGTCACCTTGGAAGAAAGGATGGGAATCGGCAAGAGGCTTTGCATAGCCCCGGCATGGGAGTGCTGCCCATTGCTTCAGCCTATGTTCCTTTGGTCAGGAAGGTCCTATGAGACCCTTTCTTACTTTGAATGAGGATGTATTCTTAATAACGTCTAAAATTCTTTTTAATTTTGACAACCGATGATGCTGGATTTTATGACAGAAGGCTGAGCATTCAGAGGTTAGAGGAAGCAAGAGGATGGCATAAGATAAATGAGATAAGAGGGAATGAGAGTAAAGAGAAGACAGAACAAGAAATATTTTTTACTACATATTGTACCACAAGAGGAAGACATCTTCAATTAAACTGTTTTTAGAATGCTAATGTAGAATATACTGAGTGAACATAAAATTTAATAAAATTATTAACTGATTACTTTCTAGGACAAAATATTTTGCACTTATATTACATGGAATAACTGAAAATGTTTATCAGATGTAATGTGCCATTTCACTATAGATTTGAGATTCCACTTAGGATTTATATACATATTTCATTTAAAACTATGTTCTGAAAGGAAAGTTATTTTCAATATTGAATTATACTATAGAAATATTATGTTCATATTTACATTGCCTTGATACAGAGAAATAATTTGTATAGTACAAACTAAGAACAGACACTGACCTCTGATAGTTTTTTAATAGAAGGAATGGTTCATTAAGATTTGGAAACTGAAACAACTCGTGCCAGGCCAGTTTTCAAAGTATTCTTGATTTCGGTTTTGAGATAATGTATAAAAGCAGGTTTTTAGATTTGTCCTTTGTAAATTTACAGAAACATACTAATGAGCTCCTCTGACATAAATGCAGCAGCTCTTTCCAAACCCAAAGGTTAACTGTGTTTTCATCAACGTACTTTCAATCCATTATTTTACATTTCAGAAGGATGCAGGTGGTAATATCTCTTCATAGCCTCCAGAAGTAAATCAAGAAGGTCAGGCTTGAAAAGTTCACAATGATACTGAATATACTGACATCCAAGAAAGACTAATGGGAGGAAATAATGAAGGCTATAACAATTATAATGGAAAAGATAGAGGAAATTAATAGTAATCATCATATAGGTAATTTAATAGTGACTTTATTTTTAAATTATGAAAAGATTAAATTACATATATAATAGCTATATATGTATATATATATTCCTATATAAAACTCAGAAGAATGATGTGTCTTGATCAAATTTTGGAGGAAATTCTTATTTTTCAAGAGCCAATTTTAACTGGGCAATTTGATGAGTATAACAGAAACTTTTGAACTCTATAAAACCTAAGCTTTATTCCTTTATGTAACAAATGTGAAGGTACATATTATAGGCAAGGAAATGTGCTAAGCCTTATCAAGAATATAAAGAAAAATAAAAGTTCCAAGTTGCTTCAATAAAGTAGTAAGATTTCAGAAAATGGTAGGGCTTGTTCTGCAGTTTGACCAAACAAAACAAGTGATTATGTATGTGTATGCATGTATGTGTACAAACACCACACACATGCATACATGCATATATACACATGCTTGTGTATACATTCACACATACACACAAAAATACATATGTACTTGCAATATATTGAGGGTTTACTACTTATATAAAAGGCCTTACTGTTAAGGGTATAGAATTAAAAGTGAACATAAATCAGGAGGGATATTATAAAATATGAAATCTGCCAAAAAGTAAGATCTTTGAGTGGGGAGACTATGCTTAATGCCTAACACCTCATGTAGATGCTCACAAGACAGTTGTTAATTAAATATGCCATTTTATTTCTCTTGGTTTTTAATTTATTGTCTTAAGTTTGCTAAGTAGATTATTATATCAGCATGTACTACTTTTTCTTTCTCTTTTTCAGTATCTTTACTTTTCATCCTTTCTCCGATTGTATAATACCTATTTTTATAATACATATACCTGTTTCAAATACTATTTAAAAACCTAAAAAATACCATAGTATAACATACTAATATTTAAGATTCAAACGTATTATAAAGTGATAAGATTTATATGACATAAACAATATTTCTATAATATTGAAATATTGAATATACAAGATTAGAAGTTGTTGGAATAATTAAGTTGCATTAAGATTTTCCATGGTCAAAAAAAAAAAAAGTAAGGTGGAGGTATATTTTGAAGAACAGCTAATTCTAAGTTAAAATTTAATTTGAATTCTCCTAACTGAAAAGACAGCTTATTGTTATTATTGTTTACTATTTCATTGCTATTTTATTTTACTTTTATTTTTCATTTTTTTAAATTTACAGTGGTGACACTGGTTAACAAAATTATACAGGATTCAGATGCAAAATTCCACAACATATTATTTGTACACTGTATTGTGTGTTCACCACCCCAAATCAAATCTCTTTCCATCAATGTTTATCCCCCTGTACCCTCCTCCCTGTCCCCCTCCCCCTAGCTATTCCCACAGTGTTGTCCATGTCCATGAGTTTTTTTCTCTTTCTTTTATTCTCAATCCTTCCACTCCTCTCACCCAGCCCCACCATACACCCTCACCCAACAGCTGTCAGCCTGCTCTCTGAAAGACAGCTTAATATTATTATTTCTTTTTTATTGTTAATCCTCACCTGAGGATATTCCTTGATTTTTAGAGAGAAAAGGGAGGGAAGGGGAGGAAAGGGAGGGAAAGGAACTGGGAGAATAGAGAGAGAGAGACATTGATGTGAGAGAGACAAATGGATTGGTTGCCTCCCTTAAGTGTTGAAAATGGGACTGGCAACTCAGGTACGTGCCCTTGACCAGGAATTGAACCTGAGACCCTTGGGTGCTTGGGCTGATGCTCTAAAACAGACCAGGGCAATAGCTTATTGTTAAATTCTTGTAAATATGCTCATTTTTCTACTTCCAAATGGAGTACTCTCTCTTTAACGCATTTCACACACCTTCCTTTGCTGAAACACAACTGGATTATTTCAATGTTCTCTTTGCCTCAATGCATACCAAAGATTTTATATTTCTCCACTCAAAAAGTGGAGCTTGTCACCCAGGGCAAGTTTGTATACAATTGTTTATCTTGATCAAAACACTGAAATTCACTCTTATTAAGAAGAGCTAAATTATCTTGTGTGCATTGGTAGGAGGGTCCAGGAATCTGGTTTTATTTCCTGTTTCTCTCATTTACTGACTGGATGAACATGTATTAGTAAACAATTTAATGTTGTTTCTTCATGTATAAAGTTATTATTTTGGGAATCAATTGTTAAATTTATTCAAAATATAATAAAATTCTTTTTTCATAATCAGTAGAATGGTCACATAGTTTATAAACCAAAGTAGGATAATTTAATATTGAATGTAAGTGCTCTTAATACTTATTCTTAGTCAACAGATGTAAACTGGGACTATCTTGGGCAAACCATGTTGTATGACCAAGATAAATAAGTGTGCAATAAATATTAGCTATGTGAATGATAATAATATTGATGCCTCAGATTTTGAATTTCAGCACTCTCTTGAAAATATTCAAGAGATGTAAATTAAATTTGTTTTTATTGCCATGTATTGAAGCATTAGTGTTAATTAAACAGATTTGTTCTACTCTCTCAATACATAGGTATATATATATATATATATATATATATATATATATATATATATATATATATATATGACTTTTGGCAAAACAAAAGCAATTTTTTAAAATTATTTCAACTATCTCATGCATAATTTAAGAATTATCTGTTTTTTTAATGGGTTAATGTGAGAATTAAATTTGAGTAGACAGAGAGAAGGGGAGGGAGAAAGAAATACCTAATAAGATACCTAATACAAAGCATTGTTTTATTTCTTTCTCTACTGAGTAAAATTAAACGTGTACATAAGCAACACTTTCTAAGAATCAATGATAATTTACTGCAATTATTCATGAGCCCATCTGGTTTAGGTTATTGTCTTTAATGGTAAAAGGTAAGTTTAATTTAACATGCAAAAAAAAAAAAAAGAAAAAGAAAAAAATTACTTGCAAATTATAACATTTACTATGGTATAAAATTACACATATTTTACAAAAGAATTAATTTAAGCGTGAATATATGGCAAACTCCACGTAGCACACAAGATGTGCCTTATATTTACATAAAATCCTTTTCATAAGAGAATTTTTAAAAATCTTAAGGTTTATATGGCTAAATAAACATGAGAATATGGCAAATGTAATCAATTTATTACTACTTGTGTGCTACCTAAATAATTTAAAGATTATTGAAAAGAAATTGCAAAGTGATAAATAAAAGCATTTAAACAGATACATCATGTGTTTTATTCTTATTCTTCTAATTTAAATCCTGGCTGATATTTTAATATAATTTCTATAACTATGCCCTCTGTATAAGTATGGTATTCATTTTATTGTCTATATTTTATTTCTTTGCTTATTCAGAAAACATGTTATACTAGATATTTTAGTTTCTCATTTTCTAATTTGCTTATTATTTGTTTTTAATTAGGATAAGACATACTGTGGTATTTGATTATCCTAGGGTTTTCCCTATATTCTTGAATTAATTTTGATAGGCAGTGAACATAGGCTGGGAGTTAATTACTCTAATGCAATATTTTTTATGTTGGAATTTCTAGGCCTACCTAGTTTTAAGAAGAATAAATAATATTTCAGTTCAAATAAGTGAATCACCTGCAGATTTTCTAACCATTAACATAAATAAAACACCCTCTATGACACTGAGAAGTTCATACCTGGTAAAAAGCTTAACCTAAATTTCAAAGAATGTCTTGAACTCCATCTATAAAAATGTATAATCAATGTATGAAGACAACTTTGCTCCAATAAAATAAATGAGTAAAAAATTAACTACTTGCTCTAAAGTCATGAATGTGTCAAATTGGCCTAATGGAGTATTTAATCTCCTACCTGAAAAGTAATTGGCATTTTTAGAGCTAATAATATCTAGCATAACTTGCTTTGAATGTCATCTTAAAATTTCCATGTAAACACAAGACTCTGCTATACACTAAATGGTTGTGCCTCCCCCTATCCCAATTCATACTTTAAATTCTATTCCTCAAGTGACAATATTAGGAGGTGGGACCTTTTGGAGGTGACTAGGTCATGAGGGTGGATCCCTCACCATGGGATTAGAGCCCTTATAAAAGAGACTTCAGAGAGTTACCTTGGCCCTTCTACCCTGTGTGGACATAGTCAGAGTCAGCTGTCTATGAACCAAGAAACAGGTTCTCAGCAAGCATCTAAACTGCTGGTGCCTAGATCTTGGATTTCCCTGACTCCAGAGCTGTGAGAAATGTTTCTGTTGTTTGTCAGTCACCCAGCCCATGGTATTCTGCTATAACAGCCTGAATGGAATTGACTGTGAAAAAATTAAAAAAAAAATCCTGAATTATTAATGTATCAGTGTATTACAAATGGCTGGAAATTTGGGGAAATCATGAGTGGGTACATTTAGGAACAGGGCCCAGTGCCCTGTTTCATATTCTAGTACATAAGGGCATGGACATATATAGTTGTATATGGCTTCTTCTGATCTCAAACCCAGAACAATGATGACAGCTTTGATGTCTTGCTATCTGTAGCAGCATTTGTAATCTGCACTCATGTTACTGCTATTAAGCATTTACAGCATCTTGAATAAATCCAAGCTTCAAACCTCATAGATTTGTCTTTAAGCTTTATGAAAGTTAACATACTGGATATTCTTAGTATTTAGACATTTTCCTATATTATAGAAGAAGAGTTCTATTTAAATTATTGGCTTATATGGTTTGTAAATATAAATAATTACTGACTTTATTCTGCCAGGTTTAAAGTCTTGCTAGAGACTTAGAGGGGGCTTTATTGATCCAAACTGTAGGGACAGCTGGCTACAAAGTGACACACCACTGTTGGTCGGATAATTAAATGTGCACTGAGGCAAACTGACAAAACCACAGACTGGAGAGCTTTAAGAGGGAAAAATTAAGATTTCTTGCCTAAAAAACTTTAGTACAATTAGACTAGGTTTACAAATACCAAAACATTTACTACAGCTTATTATAATCTCTCAGACTCACCAAATCCAGTGTAAAGCTATATTATTCTTCCCAAAATCCCTGGATTTACCAGATTAAGCATAACCACAATATCTTATTTTTGAGAACTTCATCAACGGTTATACTTGCAGTTGTCAAATATAGATGAAAAGACTTCCCTTCTCCTCTCCTCTCCCCTCCTCTCACCTTTCTTTTCTTGGGGGAACCCATTCCCCACTAACCTGTTATAGAAAATTTAAATTGACCAAGTCATAAGAAACAAAAAGCAACATAATATTGATTATAAAAAATAAAGTAATTTACTTATATTGTTTTAAATGTTAAAACAAAAAATATTTTTAATAAACAACCAGATAAAGGATAAATATGCAGCCCAACCCCCTGGAATGCTCACCCTGAACTAGACTGGTGCCCCTGTCCCTGGAGCACCACTGGCATACACCTCTTCCTTGGTGGAGGTCCTGATCTGCCCCCCCCCATGATGCCTTAGTCTTTACCCCAACACTGATCCCTTTCTTCTATCATTCTGGGCAGAAGAGGACTTGGCCCAACCCACACTACACCCTTTTCCCTAGTTCTATCACTCAACCTCCTCAAAGAGACACTGGGAAGTGGGGAAGGGTGCTGGTTCGAGGAAGACTCTTCTCCAATGACATTTGAAATGAAGGGGGTCACTGGGGACCCCCCACCTATTTCCCCTCCTTTCAAACACCTAGTGGGACCTGCAGTCAATATCCCAGTTTTCCTTATACACACCTAGGTAAATCCTTGGTGATGGTTTTGGCAACTTCAATATTAAATGGCAGTTATCAAGGAAAAAAGTGTATAGATACATATGCAATCATACTTTAATGTATAATCTTATACATTATGATTTGCTACTTAATAATATTTTCTCACATTTCTTCTCACCTGACTTAATTCTCTTATCATTCATTGATAACACTGCTATGTATATCCCTTCAACTGCTTTGCCCATTTTTCACATCGGTAAGCTGCATTTCTAGTTAAAGCCAGCTCTCAGTGCACTGCATGCCTGCAATGCATACATTTGAGTAAAGCTGAAGAATGTTACATTTTGACTTGTCTTATTTTAATTTCATGATCACTATCCTCAAGTGAGACCTCAGTGCTACCAGGCCATCACACCACATTTCCTCTGCCTGAGCCACTTTCCTTCATTCACACACTGTTGTACTACATCCCCACTCCCTCTTCATATTTTTAATAACTAGTCCACTCTCTTTACAGTTGATAACTTTGCTCTCTATTTCAGCTATTAAAGTTCTTTTTCTGAAACTTCCTGCTATTTATACCCTCTTAAAATAAAACAAAATCCTCAAAACCATATCCCTTAAATCAAACCAGATTTTGCTAAAATCACAATGACATCCATACTGGTCCCATATTGAGCGACCAATAGTCGCTCTTTATCTCACTTCCATTATCAGTAGCATTTGATATGCATTATCTCCTTCTCCTTAAAACAACTTCCTTTATTCAGCTTTCAGACACCATGTGCTCTTGACTGTCCTGCTGCCTTATTGCACATTTATTTAGCTTCTACAAAAAAAAAAAAAGGAAAATTTGGTCTGGGAGGCATAACTGAGATGACAAAAGGTACATCATTCTTTGGAAAGTGTCACAATAAGACATTCAGATGGTGTTGCCACTGTGATTCTACCACCTTAAGAAGTCAACCTGCTAAGGGCAAAAAGAGAGAGTAAATGGAGTGCCAAGGCTAAGCAGCAAAACACCACCAGTACTGGTCAAATGAGGCATCTAAGAATTGTATGCCACAGACCTAGGAATCTGAGAGGGCAGTTATTGCACCATCTGGTTCACCTTAAATAACTGAGTGATTAGTGACTAACTAAATGTCCTGGTTTTTAAAATATTTTTTTCTTGTTTTTTGAATTTAATTCAATATTTTTTAAGTTTCTTTATCTTTATTGTTGAGAATATTATAGATGTCCCCTTTTTATCCCCACTGATCCCCTCCACCCCACATCCATCCCACCCCCAGGTTTTCCCCACACCAATGTCTGTGTCCATGGGTTATGCTTATAAACATATAAGTTCTTTGATTAATCTCTCCCCACCCCCAGCCCTCATCCCCCACCCCACCTTCCCTCTGAGATCCCTTACTCTGTTCCATGCTTCTATGTCTCTGGATCCATTTTGTTCATCAGTTTATTTTGTTTATTATATTCCACATATAAGTGAGATCATGTGTTTTTTTCTTTCTCTGACTGGCTCATTTAACTCACCATAATACTTCCTAGTTCCCTCCATGCTGTGCCAAAGGTTAGAAGGTCCTTCCTCTTTACAGCTGCATAGTATTCCATGGTGTAAATGTGCCACAGCTTTTTTTTTTTTTTTTTTTTAAACATATCTTTATTGATTTCAGAGAAAGGAAAGGAGGGGGAGAGAGAGAGATAGAAACATCAATGATGAGAGAGTCATTGATCAACTGCCTAGCCCGCAACACGGGCGTGTGCCCTGACCAGGAATCAAACCCCGATCTCCTGGATCCTAGGTCGATGCTCAACTGCTGAGCCATACCTGACTGGGATGCCACAGCTTTTTTATCACCTCATCTACTGATGGGCACTTGGGCTGTTTCCAGATCTTGGCTATTGTAAATTGCGCTGCTATGAACATAGGGTTGCATAAGTTCTTTGTGATTGGTGTTTGGGGTTCCTTAGGATATATTCCTAGAAGTGGGGTCACTGGGTCAAATGGCAGGTCAATTTTTAATTTTTTGAGGAAACTCCATACTGCTTTCCATAGTGGCTGCACCAGCCTGCATTCTCACCAGCAGTGTACTAGGGTGCCCTTTTCTCCACACCCTCGCCAGCACTTGTAGTTTGTTGACTTGATGATGGTAGCCATTCAGATAGGTGTGAAGTGATACCTCATTGTGGTTTTAATTTGCATCTCTCCGATGATTAGCAATTTTAATATTTTTTATAATGTGTTTGTGTATGTGTGTGTGAGTGTGTATGTGTGGGTCTGTGTATGTGTATGTGTATACTCACTTTTAAAATACTTTGAAAATAAGGTTTCCTACCATATACATCTACTCTATACATTGACTTAGACACTAACAAATGAACTGAACAAAATATATTAAAATTCGACACTAATTTTGTTTAAATTTCTCTACCATTCATATTTAAATTTAAAGACATAACTCATGATGGTTATCATTATAAACATTTTATATTCACCACAGTTAAAATAATATAGTATATATTTATTCTCAGGTGGAAATTGCAGTTTTCAAATTATCTTTAGAAAATTGTAAATCATCATTTCTTTTCTCTTAACTTTTTCTATATATTCAGAGAACATATTTTATCTTAATATAAGTTTAAGACAAGCCAATTAAGTAAGAAAAACTCAACAAATATAGCAATAAATGCAGTCCAACCACATACTAGTGACTCGATTGTGCTGCTTAGGCATGCTTAATTTTGTTTATTGTTTTTTATTTCTACTAAAATATCATTTAGCATGTTATTTCACAATATAATTCATTATTTGGCACCCTATGAAATTTTATATTCTTCTTATAGAAAGACATAGAAAGAATAGGATGGGTGTGGGACAGCTAGTTGTTACATGGAAGTTGGAATAAGTGACCCATAAAATGAGGAGCAGAACTACTACCATTACTTCAAAATTTCTCCTTGGATTCATGCAGTCAAATTTTAAATTTTATTTTATTCATTGGACATCTGTAGAATGTGATGAAAGGAATATGTAAAGAATTTCAGATCTAAAAACTAAAAAAAATTAAACTAATAAACTATATTTACTGACTGACTCCCCCAGACACTAGTTAAGAAATATTTTTACTGTTATCATCTTGTTTCAAATCTAAACCTACAAAGCATTTAAGATAAGTAATACATATTAATATGTCAATATCCTGTCTGTGGTATTTCAGACCTAGTTAGCATTTTTATTGAACTCCTGTGTTAACATTTTCAGAAATGGACTGTTATTAATTACCAATTTAAATCCATATTTTGATATCATGGGTCACTATTAAATGGGTCATTTCAGCAGTAATAGCTCTTACTAACAGCAATACTTCAATTTCAGCAGATTTCAGTGTTAATAATTAAAGTGTGCATGTACCACAACCTATTTGTCATGATAACTAGACAGCACAAGACATTAACATCATTTTGCTCTTGATGAAAGACACCATTCCATTCCACTGCTGTTTTCAAAAGCATTTTACTTCTCTTAATCTAGTCTAATTAAAGGAAACTGGTTATTTACCTGTCATGCAAAAATAATAATTTCATATCTTAACAGTAATCTGGGGAGGTATGATTGCTAAATTTGCTAGTTGACTCTGTAGGAAATACTGCATATAATTTATTGTCATTTTGTTAGTTCTGCAAAACCTCCTGTCACTAGCATCGTTAAGGACTGAGAGTATTCCTCCGAGCATAGTCATCTTCAAGGAATCTTAGATGTAAAATGCTGTGCAAATTTCTTTCTCTCCAGCTCTTATTTTCCTACAGCTTACCTTGTATTCCAAAGAGAAAACTAGCAAATTTGAGCACCAGGCTATGAGATAACAGCTCTGAGATTACAGTTGTGTCTCAATTAGTCTAGCTGTGGGATTTAGAAAAAAATTACCTACTCTCCTTGAGCTACAGTTTTCTCTTCCGTATAATTTAAACTTTTTCTGGCTTTTTGAATTTCGTAGTTTTACTTAATCCCTAATAAAAGCTAGAAGAAAACTAGAATTAAACGAAAAATATTCTCAATTCTAGAAAATGCTCTTTGACTTTACATGATAAACATCATTACATATCATAAGTATGATAATAGAATATGTGTTCTTAATTTATATGTATTACAATATCACTATTATAGGTTATTGAAAAGAAAATGAATATCTCTTTTTAAAGGAGATATTTCCAATCTCCTTTATGCAAAAGGATATATTTCAAATCTCCTTTATCCAAAATTAATTATTTAATATCTTATATGAAAAGCATAGAAAAATCTGTGAAAAGTAGTAGGTGGTTTAAAAATAAGAATGGTTCATTTCCTCAGAGTACATACCCCAGACTCTTTGTAAAGAAGAATTATTTTCTTTTAAGTTCATACATGCACACACATCAACACACAGAGCTTTCTATTTTACAGTATTGCTGTGCTATAAAATTTATATATATATAAATTGCCAATACTTTATTTGGACAAAAGCACTATATTGGTTTTTAGATGCATTTAAATATCATTTTATGGTATATCCATCAAGCAATCAGGTGTCCATAACCAAAATAACATGAGGTCAGCCATTGTGATGTGTTTAATCAGATCCCTGAAAGTAGAAAGCCTTATATATACAGGAAGGTAAATATGAGACTATAAAATTGTGCCTGGTAGTTGCATTGTTACTTAATTACCTCACTTTGTTTCAAATTTTCTTTATATATTGATTCTTTCCTCACTCACCCATGTGCCTCACTAGAAGTGGATGTCAACCCTAGCTGGAGGGGTGGGCCTGATTACTCTAAGACCCTAAGGGTTACTCTAGGATTCTAGGGGTTTCTCAACCTTAGCACTATTGACATTTGGGGATGGATATTTCTTTGCTGTGCACTTTTGGTTGTTTAGCATTATCCCTGGCTTCTGCCCACTAGATGCCAGTGGTGCTGTCCTTACTGTGATAAGTAAAAAATGACTTCAAATATTGTCAGATGTCCCCTCACGGGCAAAATCACCCTCTAAATCACACCATTAGTCTAAGGACATTCTAAATATCTTTGCCAATGACTGGCTCAGAAATGAGCATTTAGATATAAGAAGACTTCTGGAAAAATTTGGGGGAAAAGTTATAACGCTTGTGAGAGGGAAGGAACATTGTAATGTCAGGATATGGTGCATGGAACTGCTGCAGCCGTCGTTCCACAAATCTGAGGATGAAGCCAAGGTTAAGGATAGTAAGGGAACAGATAGAAAGATCCTGAAATACTAAATTCACCAGGTTACTTAATGAATCAGCCATAATTCAAGCCATATTTTAACTTTTACTGACATGATGGAAGTTATTTTCTTAGTCTATAAGTAAATGTGAATCAGTGTTTTGTTATTTAAAGAAAAATAAATGTTACCATAAAGAAATATAAAATTTACATGAGGTTTTACAGATCTTTTTCTTGGCTTTATTTCCTCTCCCCCTCTCTGATGGTTTAGAAGTTTTAAAAATCTATACCAAATGTTTTTTCTCATTTTATTTAGGTTTTTTAAATTTAGCAAAATATATACTTAAAAAAAAAATTATCTTTATTGTTGAAAGTATCACAGAATGCCTTCCTTTCCCCCACATTGATCCCCTCCACCCCACAAAGGCTATTGGTTATGTATGTATGCATATAAATTCTTTGGTTAATCTCTTCCCACCCTCCCCCTCCTTGCAAAATACATACTCTTTGTTAGCAAAAATTAAGGTGATTAATATAAACTTGAAAATCCGTGACTTAGATACAAAACCAATTTTAAAAATATGTTCTCTGCCTGGCGGGGTTCAGTGGTTGAGCATCGACCTAGGATCCAGGCGATCAGGGCTCGATCCCCAGTCGGGGGTGTACAGGAGGCAGCCGATCAATGACTCTCATCATTGATGTTTCTATCTCTCTCTCCTCCTTTCCTCTCTCTGAAATCAATAAAGACTTTTTTTTTTTTAAATGTTCTCTCCTTAAAGTCTGAGGAGCAACATATACCAGTTTCAGTTTAGGCTAATTAGGCTGCAATGTAGTATTAACTTATGATGTAGAGATTCCCCCCCCCCGAAGCTTTTGTGTGTTTTTCCCCCCCAAAATGACAGCTCTTTCAACCTGACTTCAAGATTTGTAACTTACTTTTCTGAAATAGTTATAAAAAATTCGGATATATAATAAGCTACTGTATTATAGCAACATGAATCATAGCTCTTCATGGTCTCTAAGCTTAAGAAACAAATTTTGAAGAAGAAATTCCCTTGTCTATTGAGTAAATCATGATTTTTAACTTAAAAGTGCTGTCTGCCATATGATATTGTTTATCTTCTTTATTCCAAAGTAATAAAAAATAAAAAATTACTTTTGCCTATACAAGCCTAATTATACACACACACACACACACACACACACACACACACATATAGGTGTGTGTGTGTGTGTTTAGTTTTTAAGTTACTCAACAAATTATCCTTCTTAAAAGAAAGGGCACATGCCAGGGTTGTGGGCTCAACCCCCAGCATGGGGCATGCAGGAGGCAGCCAGTCAATGTGTCTCTCTCATCATTGATGTTTCTATCCCTCTTTTCTTATCTCTGAAATCAATAAAGATATATTAAAAAAAAAAAAAGCTGATTCTTCACCTAAATGTTGCAGGATCTAAGATAAAATCTCAAGAATGTAGAGATCAATATGCAAAATCCTTTCTTCTTTTTTTGCCTTCATCAAATATGTGTGAAAACAGGTATATTCATAAATACAGTTCCAAAAAAATACAATAAAAATCTACCATTAATTTTATTATTAATGTTTTTCTGAAAAGCTCATATGAAGGATAGTCATTTTCAAGAATTAGCATATAAAATCTATAGATTTTAAATTGCTGCATATTAAACTGTTACATCTTCTCTGACTCCACCTATTATCCTTCCAGGTTATAACCTTCAGTGCCTCAACACCAATAAAATGTTTGGCACATAGGACTTTGATGCCTTGAACATTACATTTTCACTGGCTCTCCCCTTCTGGACAACCTCTTTTCTTTCCTACCCAGTGTATATACCTGGTCATCATTTATAATAATTCCCTTCTAAACAACATCACATCCCTTGTCCCTTCATGCTTTTACCTAACTTCATATGAAATCCATGCTTACAGTTAATCAGGCCCCAAACCCCAAGTCACAAGAGGCTTTTTCATTCTCTTACACTTTACATACACTGCATTTGTCAGGATATCCTACAGACTATACTTTCAAAACACATATCAAATCTGACCCATTATTATTATTTTCACTTCTAGCAGTTTGTTTTCTCACTAAAGGTTATTATTTAAATAGAGGTTATTTAACTAGAGGTTATTTAAATAACCTCTAGTGCGTCTCCATGCTTCTATCCTTGTCTCAGGAACTGTATTCTCAAACACAGTTGCTATGGATGTTCTTATATAAATCTTCCTTTAATGAGTTAATCCAATGTCTTTCTAATAAGTCATTCCGTACTATTCTTTATTTTTTTTTCTTTTGATAATTTGAAATAAGTTTATTTTATTCTCAAACAATGGCCTTACCAGCTCTTTCAGTGTTTGGTCATGTGATTTTTCTCTGTTCAATTCTCTAGCTCTAATCATACTGCACACATTTCTAGAGAGAATTACTTGGTTCTACATTCACAACATTGTAAATTTTCAGTTATTTTTTTAAGTCATTAATAGTAATAGTATTTTCTTTTTTAATTCTCTCCAATATTGGGTAGTATTTATATACAAATAAGAACCTCATCTTAATATGTCATAAATATGGAAAATATTCTTTTTAATTACTAAATCTTTGCTGAATATCTAGGCTGTGCCAGGATTGTGCTAGATTCTAAGAATACATTGGTTAACAATACAGTGTTTCTAATCTCCTGTATAGTTTTATGAGAAAGACATATTAATGGTTATAGTGCAGTATATAAAAGTATTAACATCCATGTATTTCCTGGAGTTAATGAAGTAGAGTGTTATGGAAGCTTGTAAAAAATATGACTGTGCCCAGCTCGTGTGGCTCAGTGGATTGAGTGTCGTCCCACTCACCAAGAGGTCGCCAGTTTGATTCCTGGTCAGGGCACATGCCTGGGTTTTGGATTAGATCCCAGTGAGGAAGGTATGCAGGAAGCAGCCAATCAGTGTTTCTCATTGATTTTTATTTTAGAGAGTAGAAGGGACAGAGATAGGGAGAAATACTGTTGTGAGAGAGACACATCAATTCGTTGCCCCTCGGACCCCAACCGGGCCAGGGATTGAGCCTGCAACGAAGGTATGTGCCCTTGGCCGGGATCAAACCCAGGACCCTGCAGTCTGCAGGCCAGCACTCTAACCACTGAACAAACTGGCCAGGGCTCATCGATGTTTCTATCTCTATCTCTCTCCCTCTTCCTTCCTCTCTTTCTAAAATCAATAAAAACTTATTTTAAAAAGTCTATACCTTTTCCCTGACTGCTGTTGCTCAGTGGTTAGAGCCTAAGCCTGTGCACTGAAGGGTTGTGGGTTCCAATCCTGGTCAAGGGTACTTACACTCACTATGGGTGGGTGTGGGAGGCAACCAATCCATGTGTCTCTCTCACATTGATGTTTGTCTCTCTCTCCACCCCCCCTCCCGCCCTTCCACTCTCTCCGAAAAGCAATGAGAAAAAATATCCTCTGGTGAAGATTAACAAAAAATATATATATGCTTTTGAATTCCACATCAAACAATTAATAGGACTTCTTTGCACAGATATAGGAAGAAAAGAAGGAAGGGCACTGCATCATTGGCAGGCAGCAAAGAAGTGACTATGTACTGGGAGGTGACACAATATCTAGGGGAATGTGTGGAGAGGTGAGGGGCAGGCTTTTCTAGCTCATCTGTTCCCTAGCAGCCATCCAAGACTGCAGAGCATAATGAAAAATCTTCTCTCACTGTTTCTGATCTAATTTCTTTACTGTTTTCAGAGATAACAGCTTGCATTTTTTCTTTATGAATATTTTTGGTTATCACATGTTACATTCATTTATTACAGATTACAGCTTTAACACAGCAGTCTTTTTGCATTCACAATGAAACACATTGTTCTTCCCATAATCTTTACTATTAATGCTCATAATTAGTCACTTTCTCCTTAATGGATTCTCTAAAATCTAGCACTTTAATCACTGCAAAAGAAGTGCCTACAAATAGCCCAAAGTAAAGAGGAAAACTTGTAAGCTACAACTACTTTAACTGATGAAGAGTGCACAAGGGAAATACAATCCTTATAAATTATGAGTAACATATTTCTCATATCTCATTGTGATGATTATCATTCATTCAATAAACATTAATAGCTACACTGTTACATTTATATTATACCATAATTGCATTGTATGTTATTATGTCATGTCACATCAAACTACATTAAAACCCCCTACAAAGCATCTGAGAAAGTGAAATTACCATTTCTCCCCATAAAATAAATCCCTCGAAGGGAAAATTGTATCATGTAAATTTTTTTTTTTCTATTCTGCTTTTCCTGAAATGAGAGGTCAAAATAAATGCAGTCTGCCTTATAAAATATTCATTAAGAAAAGTAACAGATGCAGAATCATACATTATTTTTTTAACTTTATTTTTATTGTTCACACTATCACTGATGTCCCCACCTGCCCCCCCTTTGCCCACTTCCACTCAGCCCCTGCACCCCTTTCCCTCTGGCCATCAGCACACTGTTGTCGTATATGTTATTTGGCTAATCCCTTCACCTTCCTTCAAGCAAAGCAACCCAAATCTTGGGTCAGTCTTTGGCTCTCTCTCTTACTATTTGTATACTGTTTGGTAAAAAACTTAACTTTTCTGAAAGTTTTGAACATGTACAACTAATAAATAATTATACTAACATTATTTTTATTATATCTACTATTATGATTTTACAGCGGTACTTTATACATCTACATTTTACTTTATGGCACACATTACTTTTCTCCTTTAAGTATCTGGTCCCTTTCTGATTTCTTTTACTTCTTCCTATGTTCACCAACAAAAGTTAATGGAGTTTAAGTCAAGGGATACAAATACATCAGCTATGTTCTAGAAACAAGTTAGATAAAACACATTTTGTTCATATCCAAAAATATAACATCTATAATTATTTCTTGTACAAAGGAAACTTAAAATTTACATATCTTATTTTGAAAGGCACATTTTGACATGTCATAACATATCTTGTTATCTTTTGCTATTCAGTATATCTATTACTTACAGAATAGATATGGCTGTAACAACCCCTTGATTCTGATTAAGGAAAATACATATTGGTGCATGTAAATTCAGGTATATTAAAGGAAAGACTTATTGCCCTGGCTGGTGTGGCTTAGTTGGTTTTGGGTTCAAATTGCCTGGGTTGTGGGCTTGATCCCAGGTAGGGGGTGTGTAGGAAGCAGCCAATTGGTGTTTTGTTCTCACATCATTGTTTCTCTCTCTCTCCCTCTCCCTTCCTTTCTCTCTCTCTAAAAAAAAAAAAAAAATCAATGAGAAAAATTAAAAAATTGATTTATTTCACAAACACATGTTATTTCAAATGTTTAATACTATTGAATTCCTAGATTTCTAATGAAAGGGTGTGATTATAAGAGCCAAGTAACATTTATTCTTGACATATAAAGAATATTTTTCATAGTGTTGCACATTCTCACAAAATTTTCACCAATTTGAATATCAAAAACTGTTGGGTTTTTCTTGGTATAATCTTTAATTTGGTTAACAATTCTAGACTAATGTTGGTGCTTCTTTCTAAATTTATTTATTGAATACATTCTGATTATCAATTATATAAAAAATTGGTGTACCACTGGAGTAATGAAAAATGGCACTGAGAAATAACATGCATTTTAATTTGGATGCTCTTAATCATCACCTTTAATCTATTTTGAGTTGATTTTTGAGGGTGGTGTAAGAAAAGGGTCCAATTTATTTCTTCTTCCTGTGGATATCCAATGTTCCAACTGTTAAAAAGACGATCCTTTGCTCATTGTGTATTCTTTGTACCTTGTTAAAAATTAGTTGACTGCTCATGCATGCGTTCATTTCTGGACTCCCTATTCTTTTCCATTGATCTATAAGTCTGTTTTTATTACAGTATCATGCTACTTTAATTGTGATAGCTTTGTAATATATTTTGAAATAAAGATGTGTGTTGCCACCACCTTTGTTATTCTTTCTCAAGATTGCTTTGGATATTTGGAGCCTTTTGTGGTTTCATATGAATTGTAGAATTATTTTTGCTATTTCTGCAAAAAACGCCATCAGAATTGTTTTTTTGTTTGTTTTTTTGTTTGTTTGTTTTTAATATGCTTTTATTGATCTCAGAGAGAGGAAGGGAGAAGGAGAGATAAAAACATCAATGATGAGAGAGAGTTATTGATTAGCTGCCTCCTGCACAACCCTTCTGGGGATCCAGCCTGCAACCTGGGCATGTGCCCTGTTGGGAAACTGAACGATGACCTCCTGATTCATGGGGGTGACACTCAACCACTGAGCCACACTGGCTGGGCACCATAAGGTTTTGATGAGCATTGCATTGAATCTCTAGATCTCTTTGTGTAATATAGACATCATAACAATATTAAGTCTTCCAATCCATGAACACAGGAGTTATTTCCTTTATTTTACTTTTAACTTCTTTCATCAATGTTTTATAGTTTTCAGTGTGTAAATATTTCACCTCCTTGGTTAAGTTTATTTCTAAATATTTTATTTTAATTTTTTGGTGTTATTATAAATGGGCTTGTTTTCTTAATTTTTTTTTTTTCCTGGAGAGCTTATTTCTATTGTATAGTAACGCAGCTGATTTTTGTAGGTTGATTGTGTATCCTGCAACTTTATTGAATTGGTTTATTAGTTCTAACTGTTTGCTTATTTGTGTGAGTGTGTGGAGGCTGTGGGGATTTTTATTTATTTTAATTTTAATTTATTTTTTTAATATGTCTTTATTGATTTCAGAGAGAGAAATAGAGATAGCAACATCAGTGATGAGAGAGTTGTCATTGATCGACTGCTTCCTGCACACCCACAGCTGGGGATAGAGCTTGGAACCCTGGCATGTTCCCTGACCGGGAATCGAACCACAATCTCCTGGATCCTAGGTTGATGCTCAACCACTGAGCCACGCCCTGCTGGGCTGTAGGGATTTTTGCATAAAAAATCATATAATTTCCCTTCTGTATTTTCCATTTGGATGGCTTTTATTGCTTTTTTCTTGCCTAACTCTTCTGGCTATGATTTCCACTACCTTGTTAAATAGAAGTGGCAGGAGTGGTCATCCTTGATTGTTCCTGATCTTGGAGGTCAGGCTTTCAATTTTTCACCATTAAGTATGATGTTAACTGTGTGTTTGTCATATGCGGCTTTTACTGTATTGATGCTTCTTTTATACCCAGTTTGTTGAGAGTTTTTATCATGAAATAATGTTGTACTTTCCCATTTTCTGCATCATTTAATTATTATGTAATTTTAATCTATCAATTTATTAATAACTAATTTTCATATGCTGACTTTTATTTGCATGCCATAGATAAATCTTCCTTGGCCATAGTTTATGATTCCTTTTAATATCCTGTTGAATCTGGGTTGCTAGTATTTCACTTAAGATCTTTGCCTCTGTGTTCATCAGAGATATTGAAATGTTGTTTTCTTTCCTTGTAATTTCTTTGTCTCGCTTTGGTATTTGGGTAATGCTGGTTTCATAAAATGAGTTGGAAGTGTTCTTCCCTCTTTGATTTTTTGGGACAGTTTGAGGACTGGTGTTAATGCTTCATTAAATATTTGGTGGAATTCACCAGCGAAGTCAACTGTTCTTGGGCTTTTCTTTGCTGGGAGGGTTTTGATAACTAACTTAATCTTCTCATTTGTTATAGGTCTGTTCAGATTTTTTACTTCCTCATTATTCAGTCTTTCTAGGTTGTATGTTTCTAGGAATTTATCAATTTCTTCTAGGTTATCAGTTCCATGTAACTTTGTGTTGGTATCTGTGCATTTGAAGAAACAGCCACTAGTCCATAGTCTTTATGGACAGGTTTCTGCAGGAAAAGGTCTTCACAAATTAGCCTGGCTAGAAATTCTTGCAGTCACCCACCCGCTTTCCTTTGTTCTTAGTTGTCTCCATCAGACTATGTTAATACCTTGAGCCCAAGGATGAGGGGCAGGTGAAAAGAAAAAAACAACAACAATTGCTTGAGCAGTTCCCTGCAAGGCCAGCACTTGGGAGGCATGTGTGACTTCTCTTTGTTCCTGTGCCTTTTCCTAATCTTGTAGAGTCACGTTGGGCTGCAGCAAGCTGACCATCCCTTTTTTATAGCTATAACTTAAATCCTGTTTGGCTGTTTGTAATTGATTGTCCTTAGGTTTAGGTTTCATAACCTTGAGGAATTTGTTTCCAAGCTTAGATTTTGGTTTGCTTACAAGGTTGCCAGGTTGTTAGAACCAGCCTAGTCTAATGGCTTCCTTGTTTAATTAATTTAGCAATATAGCAACATATAGAAACCATATGTTCTTTAAAATCAAATGTACCCAGAAGAAAAAGTTATGTCTGAAATGATGCATACATTTTCTGGCCCACTAAATGTAACTCATTGAATACTTAAATCATCAAAATGAAACCAATGAGAATTACCAAATGTCATAGTCATCTGAATATTCATATAATTTATTAGAGTTTTATAATATTAATAACTTTTTACATGACTGGGAATGATCACATATAAAATGTATTCACTCTTTAAATAAAACATGTTCCTTATACCAAAAACAGAACTTAAGTTGGTTATATTATTTTGTACAATCTTTTAAGTGCATTATTTAAAAAATTTTGAAAAATGTAATTTAAACATGAGTATGAGATCATAAAATGATTAATGCTGTTTATAATGATTTTACTACATACATAGTTAATCTTTATTTTTAATATGAGCCTATAGCTCAAAGTGTAAAAAAAATAATAACTAATACATACTGAGACCTTCATATATTTATATATTTATATATTTATATATTTATATATTTATATATTTATATATTTATATATTTATATATTT
This sequence comes from Miniopterus schreibersii, assembly GCF_964146895.1. Classification (NCBI taxonomy): domain Eukaryota; kingdom Metazoa; phylum Chordata; class Mammalia; order Chiroptera; family Miniopteridae; genus Miniopterus; species Miniopterus schreibersii. The sequence continues at coordinate 57,930,932 of NC_138102.1, forward strand.
ATATATTTATATATTTATAAACTTGTGTGGGCTTTCAAAATTTATTGACTTTTCTCCAGGGTTGATTAGAAATAATTTTCAATTAAGTTCCTTTGCAAGTATTAATTGAGAATCAAAGTTTCTTACACAACACATTTCCTCTGGGCAAATCTAACTTTCACGAACCCACTTCTCTCTATATTTACATGAAAATACTTTTATTTTTCATCAGATTTAAGAAAACAATTCAGTAATTTTGAGATATACAAAAAGACATGAAGTAAAAATCTTGTGACTGCATTTTATTGGACAATAATATATATATATATTCATTTTCTCTATATGATTAAGTGTGACAACTTGAAATTTAAGTTTTCTTACAATTTACAGATAATTTGAAACACAATATAATTTGTTAGTTTATTTTTTTCTTTACTTGCTACCAACCTATTTTATAGCAATATTGTTAGCCCAATGTTAACATAATCTGATTTTATCTACAGCTATCTGTTATCTATCATCTATCTATCATCTATCTATCTATCTATCTATCTATCTATCTATCTATCTATCTAATCTATCTATCTATCTATCTATCTATCATCTATCTATCTATCTATCTATCATCTATCTATCTATCTATCTATCTATCTATCTAATCTATCTATCTATCTATCATCTATCTATCTATCTATCTATCTATCATCTATCTATCTATCTATCTATCTATCTATCTATCTATCTATCTATCATCTATCATCTATCATCTATCTATCATCTATCATCTATCTATCTATATCTATCATCTATCATCTATCTATCTATATCTATCATCTATCTATCTATCTATCTATCATCTATCTATCTATCTATCTATCTATCTATCTATCTATCTATCTATCTATCTATCTATCATCTATCTATCTATCATCTATCTATCATCTATCTATCATCTATCTATCTATCTATCTATCTATCTATCTATCTATCTATCTATCTATCTATGTATCTATCATCTATCTATATCTATCTATCTATCATCTGTCTATCATCTATCTATCATCTATCTATCTATCTATCTATCTATCTATCATCTATCTATCATCTATCTATCTAATCTATCTATCTATATCATCTATCTATCATCTATCTATCATCTATCTATATCTATCATCATCTATCATCTATCTATCATCTATCATCTATCTATATCTATCATCTATCTATCACCTATCATCATCTATCTATTATCACCTATCTATCTAACATCTATCTATCTATCTATATCATCTATATCTATATCTATCTATTTTTATCTATATCTATATCTATATCATCTATATCTATATCATCTATATCTATATCTATATCATCCATATCTATATCTATATCATCTATATCTATCTCATCTATATCTCATCTATATCTATATCTATATCATCTATATCTATATCTATATCTATCTATATCATCTATATCTATATGTCATCTATATCTATATATATCATCTATTTATCATCTATCTAAATTTGAATATAAAGCATAATATAGTGAATCACAAATGAGAATATAAAATTAACTTCTCAAAACAACGTTTAAAGCATTATAAATTTCAAGATGTGGCTACCTTTTATGAATTATATATCTAAAAGTTTTGTTAAAAATCATATAGAAAGTGTGAGATTTGGATTAATTTAATTTGTCAAAAAAAAAGGAGAGAAAATATTTTTGTATGACCTTAATTATTAACGTACCCATTCATTCGGGAATATATATTGGCAATGACTCTGTGCCAGCAATTTCAAATAGATATCTCATGAGGATATCAGTAAAGCTCTAAGTGGATTATTATTTTCTGGTTTTTAAAAAATCTATCTTACATTCCTTTTTCTAGTCAGAATCTCATACCACATGATCATGATCCTCTGCCTTTCCTTTCTTAGTATTGGGTATCTAGACACTCTTTAAATATTTGAAAAGCAAAGAATACCAAGGGATTGTATAGTTCGCTGGCCAAAGTAATAGGTATGTCTGCTCTCAGTCTCATGCTCTCACAGTTATTTTCTGTTTAACAACTTTACCAACCGTATTTGTGTTTAAGGCTAATGATTCTTTTCAAATATGTTAAATGTACTTAATGAGACTCCTTTTCGAAAAATAAAACTTAAGTTGTGATGACAAAATACAGGCACAAGAGTTTACATTTTCTAACCACTGATTAATTTTAGTAATTGCATTATCCACAGCATTTAATTCCAGGTTCTTTAAGCTCAGTGCATTTATTTAATGCATCACTTTCCATAAAGGATGTGAATGCTTAGTCTAGGCTCTAGATGACTGACTGACTGACTGACTGACTAGTACAAGCTAATTATTTTTTCTTTTTAGTTGAGGCATAGAATTGCAATTTGTGCTGAATAATAGAATGAACAACATTGTAAACGAACTAGTAGAATATGAAGAAAAAACTGCATGTTCAAAAACTAATTAAAAGTACTTAGCAGTGTGATTAAAAATTTTTTTGAATAAATTTTTCATGATAGAACAGTTTCATATAGTATCTAATTAAAATATATAAATATACATATTTTTCAATTTAATAAATTTAAAAGAAATTTTAATGGAGACCATCAATTTATGTACTCGGTGTGAGTGCTTTCTATGCACTAGGTACCCTGCTCAGAACATCAGATATACTAGTGACCAAAAAGTAAAACTCTTGCTTCTTGGAGCTTGTATTTTAGCCATTGTAGAGAGATAGTAAATAATAAATACAATAATTAAGTTATAGCCTATATAAAAAATTGATAAATAACATAGGGAAAAAAATAAAGAAAATAATCCCACATAAGGAGGGTCAGGAGATTTTGGAAAGGAGACTTTAATATGGAGGAATTAATCAATTTAACTAAAATAAATGTATTTATGAGTACCCGGAACACAGATATGAAGTCCTTTGTTTTTTCTGCCTTTCCTTAATAAACAGATTTTCCTCTCATTCTTCATGGATGTCTCCAGAAATGTATCTCCCTTAATTTGGGATTATATTATCTTATATATTGCTTATTGAAACATGTTACTTGAGACTGCATATCCCAGGAAGTGTAATGTATAGCATTTCCCATCCTATAATCCCCCCAAATTTAGCTCAGTCTTATCTTTCACCAAAATTAAAGAATCAAAATATAATTTGTATATTAACTTTAAATGAATATCTCTTATTTACCTCCTTTCTTCTCTGTTTTCTAGTGTGTTCTTTCCCTATATACTAACATTATGCACTGGTTATTAAAACTCTATCTATGGCAATATACCACTCCTCTGAGACACTCTCTGCTTGAAAAAAAAGAACCTCCAAACACCAAACACTGACATGTCAAGCATGGTCTTTTTTGATTCTCTTACCAGTTATTCCCTGCTAAAAATACAAATGAAATGGTGATTTCAGGATCTATGTGATAGAAACTATGGTGTATATGGGATATAAGGAGGCTTACTCTACATACTTCACACAATATATATAATGTTATGTAATGTATTATATAATACTTCTCAGTACTATTTATAAATGGTGGGTAATGATATATTTCATAACCCATATCTACCCTTTTAGCTACTGGAATTGAAAAAAAAGGTGAATTTCTGATACTTTGTTAAAAGAACCATCTCTTTCTGTGTGTGACAGATATGGTTATGGACTGATCTATGAAAAGGTTGGTGAGAGTTAATGCTGCACAGAAGCACTGCCCTCTCCTAGAGGAAGATGGGGGGGGGAAATCAGATACTATTTTTTCTCCTCAGTTCTTTTTTTTTTTTTTTAAATAAAACACACAGTTATGTGTCACTTAGCAACAAGTAAACGTTCCAAGAAATGCAATGCTACACGATGTTTCATAGTGCAAACATTGAAGAGTGCACTTGTCCAAATCAGGATGAAATAGCCTACTACACGCCTAGGCTGTATGGTACAGCCTATTGCTCCTGGGCTACAAACCTGTACAGCATGTTACTATACTGAATACTGTAGGCAACTGTAACACAGTGATAAGTATTTGTACATCTAAACATAGAAAAGTTACAGTAAAATATGGTATACAGTGATTTTATACCTCTGGCTGCACAGATTTGTTTACATCAGCATCACCACATACACGTGAGTAATGAATTGCACTACTACATTATAATATCTGTGACATCAGGAGGTGTCTAGAAATGTTCAGCTCCATTATAATCTTATGGGATTACTGTCTGTCATTGACTGAATCATTTTTTATGCAGCACATAACTGTATACTACTATATTTTTATGAGCCTTCACTTACTTAAAAATAGCTTTTTGTTGTCTAGATGACAATTCATCAATAAATGATATTATGAAGTCTTAAACTGCATCCTTAGATTTCTTTAAAAGTTAGAATTAATAATATTCCAGGCAAACCCAACTGGTGTGGCTTAGTGGTTGTGTTGACCCATGAACCAGGAGGCCATGGTTCAATTCCCAGTCAGGACACATGCCTGGGCTGTGGGCTGGATCCCAAGTGGGGGACGTGCAAAATGCAGCTGATCGATGTCTCTTTCTCATTGATGTTTCTATCTCTCTCTCCCTCTCCCTTCCTGTCTCTGAATTCAATAAAAATATTTAAAATGATAATAATAATAATAATAATAATATTCCAAGAAAGCTTTTCAGATGTACTCAGTGCTTCACTATCCAAATCTCTTTCTCAGTAACAATGCAATGTAGTTGGCATCATCCCACCAGCATTTTCCTACTAACACAAGGGAGAAAAATTAAGCCAAAGGAATCACTCTAAATAAGAGTTTAATAATATTTCTGTGAAAATCTATATAGGCAAACAGTTCTTTCAGCATCCACTAACTAATCCTGTAAATATATGATAGACATTTATGCTCCAATTTTTTTTTTGGGGGGGGGTACTAAAATAGTAATGTGTATTATATAAGCAGTAAAATAATCATAATCCATTCATATGGGTTGTTTTATTTTTAAAACCATAATGTATTTTCCTACCTGTCATCATATTTAATTTTATAAGCAGCATGTGGACAATTGGGCCAACATCATCTCGTACATAATATTTTCATATATAATATTATCCATTAAAATAACCAGATAATATTAGTCAGATATAACAAGTCCCCAGTATTTACAGCTACAAATGCAAATGTGTAATTTGTAAGTATGAAAAAACCAATGAAGCAATCTATAAATATGCAAGAATTATAACGGTGATAATTTTTAAAGTCTTTGATTAGGATTGTGTATAGAAGGATCTTTACTTTTAGTACCTAGAACCCTTAGACCATTCCTATTTATTGAAAATTTGAAACTTTAACATACCCATTCTTAAGAAATTTTAAATAAAATTGGGAAGAGAATTTTCCAAACACTGCATAACTTTGGGTTGTGGATGGCCACAGATAAGCTCTCCTGGAAGGGATGTGTTTATATTGTCTTAATATTGCTTGTGGCCAGGGACTTCATTACGCAATCACATCATTCTATTCCAGAAAAATAAGATATGTGTACTCCCTAAAGCATGTTCTTCTTTACATATATATTTTTATTTGAGAGCTTCAAAATATCACTAAGATGCAATGAAAGTTTCATCATATTCCTTTCTAGAACCTCATTTACCCTACTTTTTTTGTTAAGTCAATGTTGACAAAATTGTTTCTCTACTATGCAACAAATGTTAATTCTCTTATGTTATATTTTAAACAATAATATTCAAATTTTGTAAACAATTCTTAAGTGGTCCATAAATGTGCTATTCATAGTCCAAAAAATGATCTGAAAAATACAATTAATTTTTTAGCTTTCCTTAGAAAAGGAGATTCATTTCATTGACTGCTAATACACTTTCTGAAAGGTCCATTAATAATATGCTAAAGGTTAATAAGTGTGATTAAACATCAGTAATTATAAATTTAAATCTGTGTGTCACTGAAATGTATTGTAGATCAAAATAAATGTTTTGCTATGATATCTGATTACCACACAATGTTTGGCAATATTGAAAAGCTGTACATGTACATAGACAAAATGTATTCACTATCATAATAGAATTTCTATTCTATTCTAGGCAAGGGATAACCCACTCATTCGTCTTGAGTTAGATATAGTTTATAATCTTGTTTTAAATAAGAAAGAGATTTATTAACAATATATCGAGTAGCTCATAGAATCATCAGGCAGCATGAGGAACCAGATTTAGACAAAGACAAAGCCAAGTTATCTCTGGTTAAAAGGCAGCAATAAATATTTAACATTTTAAGCAAAGTGTTGCCATTAAAATTATCAGCTCCAATTAGTGTTGTGCTTTTATGTAACTCTAGTATAGATTGCTAATTTCATATCCAATAACTTTTCTCTCATTCTTATTAATGGCCTCTGATTTTTTTGCTGAAAATCTTCACACCTGAAATAAATTCAACATTTCCCACACTCTCTTGCATTCACTGTAACCATATATAAACTATGTTTTGGCTAATTTGATATCAGTGGAAGTGCTATAAAGGAAATTTTGGAAAGCTCCTCAAAGGATTTTATCTCAGCTGCCTAGTTTCAACTTCTTGTCCTTCTGTCCTAGTAAATGGAATGCATGGAGCCATATCTGTCCTACATTCTGATGCATCCTTGAGAATAGAGAAACCATTCTGAGGGGATCAGAACAGAACAAGAAGGAATCTGGTTCCTGGGGTTCATATAACCACCAAATCAGGCTCAGTCTTCTATCTCCAGACTTCTTTCATTTGAAAAACAAATCTTTATGTGTTTAACCTTTTCTTATTTTAGGTTTTCTTATATAAATTCCAGCCTATAGCTTGCTCAGGATTCAAAATTGCAGGAGAGAATTCCCAATTCTTATAGCTTTTTTTCATTTTCACCTTGCATATAGTAAGGTTACTTCATTTACAGTCCCATTTAGACTGAACTTAATCCCGGAGAGATGATATCCCAAATGGAGTTGATGTTGGCATGATCTTAGCATGATATGAAAATGGATGTTTCATGGGTCAAATACCAATCAACATTCACCCTAGGTAAATAGGTAGGTAGGTAAGTAGATAGATGATAGATAGCTCCCAACCCCACCCCCATCCCCTGAAGTACTCATAAAAAGACATCTTGTACTGGCTGGGTGCTCAGTGGTTGAAGTATCTTCCCATGCATCAAAATGTTGAGGGTTCAATTCTCTGTCAGAGCACATACCTGGGTTGCAACTTCAAATCCTGATCATGGCACATATGGGAGGCAACCGATAGATGTTTCTCACATCTCCCCCCTCCCCTAAAAATCAATAAAAAAATAAAACAATCCTTGGGGGAAGATTAAAACACACACACAAAAGAGACTAGTGTTTAATGAATGGGATTTGCAAAAGTATTCTTTTTTTTCTCGTGTGTGATAAAGTCTTGATTGACTGATAATACACAGATTATTTTCTCATGTATGGTAAAAGACCCAGCAAGACAAACGCTTAAAGACACTGTATGTCCCAAAATGTGGAAAGTAGAATGTTCCCAGAGCTAAGGGTATTGTTGCTGGGTGACAAAGACAAAGGCAGTGAAGATCTAGGGCTAGGTCTGGGTCACCTGGGCATGGGACTGCTGTTCTTATTCTACAAACCTCTTCTGAGCTGGGAGTTCTGGGCTACCACCTGACTACCTGTCTACAGAAAAAGCATGCTTGATTTTAAATTGAACTAGCTGCTTCTTAAACCATCTCTCATTAAAGGCAAATGTTATTATTTCAAAGTACCTTCAAAGTTATTATTATTCAAAGTAACTCCAAGGAAGATAGTGGTATAACATTACCCCAAAACATAGATATGAGAAATTGTTTTAAGTCACTTAAGACGTTAGAGGACTCATATTCTTCAGGTGATTTATAAGAATACATTTATCTAAACTAAGTTCTAATTTACTCTCATTGCCCAACACCAAAAATTGGCTTATTCTCTGTTGGCATAAAATCTTTAAAGAAAGCTACATATAAAGCCATTTCGTAGATTTAGTGAAAATACCTTTTAATTATTAAATGACTTATCATGCATTGCAATTGTAATTTTACATATATTTTAATGTTAATCCTACTTAGGCAATTTTATGTATGTTTTATAGATAAGAAAACAGACCAAAATGGGTTATATGTATTTTTCCCAGGTCACAGAGTTGGTAGGTGGAAGAACTTAAATTCAAATTTAGGCTTATTTGATTACAAAAATCCAACTTAATTAAAATGCTTCCCTAAGTTTTTCATGAGGTGATGAGAGAAAATATTTGAAAATATGTAGAACTGCAATAGTGCTCAGGGACTGACATTTCTCAATGGAACTGAAGCCATACATGAATGTGTAACAAGTCAGATATCTTTCTTTCAGTAATATGTCCTACATTCATGAGAGCAGACTCTCTCACCTGTGTGCAGTAAGCCATGCATGTTACTGGTGTGCTTGGAGCTTAGAGTAGCTAAAGCCCCCAGGCTTAGTACTTCTATACATAAGCACCCTCTTCCATTTGCCAGCATATTCTGGACATATCTCATAATCAATAGGTCATGTGAAAACTTTTGGGAGACACTGTTTTATACTAACTGGAATGTATTTCTTGGGAGGCATTCTTGTTAGAGTCAACCAGATTTAGCAAATAAAAATATAAGATACCCACTTAAATTTTAATTTCAGATAAAGACCAAATAATTTTTCATGCAAGTATTGTATGTCCTATGCACTATTTTAGAGGACATATTGATACAAAACAAACAACAACAACAAAAACTTACTGTAACTGGGCGTCGTGCATTTTATCTGGCAATCCCGATTCTTTAGATTTTCCCTATGACATTATGAAACTCATAGTTGTTTATTTCAGTCAGTAATAGTGACCACAATTTCTAAAACATTTTTGACACCCAGATGAAAAAACAAGTGAGTCTCTATATTGAAAATGGATAATTCTGAGATGAAGCACAGTGGGGGAAACTTGGCCATAAATGTCTTGGTCACTAGCCTTGTGAATATATGAAGGCCATATTGCAATACAATTTTCAAAGGCTAAATGGTCAAGGTCACATCACTTAATTACTGGGAAATTATCACTTATTATATATTTCTAAAGTATTTAAGAAAATGACCATACGTTTTAATTTATGTTTGCTCAAAACAATAACTTAAAGCTCTTGTGCTCTGAGATTCTCCTGCTGGCACCCTGCTCTACCTATGTTGTTGACCACCTCATGAGCTACCTGAAGTGATCCTTTGCTGGTGTGTGTCCCATTGACATTTTGGGAGATTAAAAATATCTTCCATTTTCTCTCTTAGGACCAGCATGAGAGAGCTCTTTCCCTCATTCCTAAAGAGAGGGGTTCACACTCTTCACAAAAGCATTATAAAAACCTTTCAGTGTGTGCCCAGGTCGAGATTACTTCATTTAAAATAGCAACCCACATGGGGCATGTAAATTACATCTCCTTTCAGATGCACATAACTCACTTTAATTCATTTTTCATTTCTTCTTTAGTAAAAAGTGAAAGAAAGGTAGAGCTTTCAAATTTGACTTAAATCATCAGGGATCTGTGTGCTTTTAGTTTGTAAAAATCTGTTTAAATTATTGAAAAAATATAGAGAGAAACAATATTGATTTCATTCATATTTTAAAATAAATAAGAATATAACTCATTAAGTTGGAACTCTGCCTATAGTTATTATAATTTTATGTAAAATATTAATTCTTTCAAACATTTTAATAATAATAATTGCTTTTAGTTTTAGTTTTTCATTAATAAAAACCAACAAGCTTTTTTCCCTCCAGAAGAAGGATAAAGACTACATGTCAAAGTTAAATTTTGTTCCAACTTTTAGGAAGTTGAAAACCACAAATTACATATGACATTTTTTTCCAATTTCTTCTCTTATGAACTCAGAAAAATTCAAAGTTTCATTCTCTCCCAAAGCTGTTTTTCTATACTGTAATGCATCTATATCATGTATAAAACCTACTTATATTAACCTACTTATATTAACTTTACATTAAAAATCTATATTTTGAACTACTTTCATGAAGTATTGATACCATTGTAATTTAGGCTATGAATAACTGAAAAGGAGCAAAAGGAAAACCAAATATTATAGGAATACCTAGTAAAATCTGGGTGTAATAAGGAAAGTACTTGTCTGTCAGTCACACCTTGGAACAGGTCATTGGCGACAGTAGGTGTGGCCACTGCAAGTGCCAGAAGATTTGAGATACTTAAGTTCTTAAATAAAAGAGTTTGCTCTCTTGTTCTTGCTCTCTTGAGACTCTTGCTGCAGGGGGTGCACTGTCTTGGCTCCCCTGCATTTTCACACATGGCCCATGGCCATGTGGACCCCACACACAATGGACAAAAGGACTGAAACTAGCCTAATGCTAAACTAGACCCAGCTCCACTATGGAACAGAAACTCTGGACACTGGCTTTGCTTCTAGCTCTGCTGAATTTCCAGCTGCACATTTTCTAAGCCTGGATTAAGGGAAATGGGACTTTGCAAACCCAAGAATGTAAATTCCACACAAATAAAAATCACTCATCCTCCTGTGCGGGTCTCTGAAAATTCTTTTTCTCAAAATATCGTAAGGATCCCACCCTTAGCATCCAGTGGGGAAAGGGATCCCCAACTTTCACACTGATAACAGTATTATGTACTTCAATAATCCTTTAGAAGTTTTCTTAGTTATACAAACAGCCCTACATTAATATGCAGCATTGTGTAGTAATAACCTTCTGCGTGAACTTATTTCATTAATATTTTGTTTTATTTTATTTTTCCTAGTTAAGAAAAAGACTTTCATGCTGCTCTCAAAAATCGGTTATATGTCTTAAGTGATCATTTTCCTACGAGAATATCTTCATATTTCAAAGCCCCTTTTGTTAAAAGAATGGTTCAATGGTTCTCATAAAGTTCCAAAGAAGAGTGGAGATCAATCTTGCCAGAATGATGTAGATTTTTAAGAAATGGTATAAAATTATTGAGTTAGATGTAGCTTATAATATATATGTATAATTATATACAATTACATACATAACATATTTATAGTTATATACTATCAAAATTTTCAATTTTGTAAACTGAAAAGTATGATGACTTTCATTCATACCCTCCATAAGGACACATTCCTGTGATTTATCACATATTTCTAGGCTTCGAGTACAAAATAGGATATGTAATAGACATGTCCCTGAGTGAGAACAGCACTTTACGGAGAAGCTAAAAGTTAAATAAAAAGTTCTAGGTGTTTCAGCTGAATAGAACAGACTACTATTTAGGGAATGGGGGCACATCCAACATCTCTACTAGAACATAATGGCTGTTGCCTGTATCACTCTGGGATGGGTTTAGCTTTCTGTAGAGTGGGAACTCCAATGACTGTCTGTGTATTTGCTTTATCTAGGCCAGTCTTTTAAAAAATATAATCCTAAGTGAGGAATGCACTTGGGATTGTTGCAGAATTGATCTAAGGAAAATCATGCCTTTACAATGATGTCATCTCTTTGCAATGGGGCAAGCAGTTCAGGCTCCTCATAGATCTTCAGTGCCAGTTAAGTGTGTCCCCCATTGCTATTATGGCTACTGAGAAACACTGTTGTCTACTTGTGCCTCTCAGGCACTGCATCTGGAACAAGTGCTTCAAATTTGTAGCCTAGTATGATTTAAATGTTTGTGTTCCCCCAAATTTCTTAAGTTAAAATATTGATATCCTATGTGATAGTTTTAGGAGGAGGGGGCTTTGGGATGTGATGAGGAGATTAGGACATGACGGTGGAGCCCTCAAGAATGTGATTGGTGCTCTAGTGAAGGAGACATCACACAGCTTTAGTGCCTCTTTGGCCATGTGAGGACATAGCAAGAAGTCTGTTTTTAAGGAGAGGGCCATATACCTGGCCATGCTGGCACCTTGATCTCAGACTTTCAACCTCCAGAACTGTGAGAAATAACTTTTTATTGTTTATAAGCTCCCTCCCCCCCACCCCCCCCCAGTCTATGGAGTTTTGTTATAGCAGTCTGAACAAACTAAGACACACTTTTCCTACTTTCCTCCTTAGAAATAAATGGAAGGTCAGTTTCTTCAAATTATGGTCTTTCTTCTTGGAATTAAATTATGTGGGTCTGGTCAATCTCCAGTGCTGATAAGCTTGTCTCGATCAACTTCACAAGAAGGACAGAGATGTTGTCATGACTCATTCACCTAGGCACAATCCTTCCAAAGACCACCTCCTACCCCCTTGTGTCATCTAAATATCCCATCCCAACAGCTCCACCTTTTTCTTTGAGCTCTGCAGCCCCTGCCACAGCTTCAACCAGTATGCTGCTGGTCTGTTTAAATTTGAAAAAGAAAATAAACCTAAGAAAACTTCAAGATAATGTCCTTCTGAAGACCAGAGACTTTGACAAAGGCATACACATTTAGAGATCACAATTGTTTTAACAAACATTTGTTTCTAGAAAGAATTTAAATCTTACCTAAATCAGTGGATGTTAGCATTTATGGTTCAATCAGCATGAGTATATTCATTTTATAAAGATAGTTCTAGATGGATTGGAAGCAGCAGAATTAAACAACCTATAAGGCTTTTAAATCACCTGTCACATATAGAAACTATAATTTGTTCTTACCAAAAACTATTAGTGAGGGATATCCCTCTGTCCTTCAACTCATCTAAATCATTAAGCAGAAATTCACTCTATAGTAAGTTCCTTTTTCTTAAATGGTTTATCTTACACCATTAAAAAAAAAAGTGTAGCACATTCCTAGGAACCCTAATTATCTGTTTACTAATCATACATTTATTGCTGCTGTTGTTTTTAATTTTGGGGCTTTGATTTAGCTTTCACATTAAGCAATATTCTATTCCTGGAATATTTCAAAGCTTGAAGTCAGTAGACATTTATTTTCTTTTAATTGGGTAAACTTAAATGCCATGGGAACATTTTCTCATAATGCTGATATCCAGCATTACAACAGCTATTATATAATGTCATTGTCTGGCAACAATTGGCACCTATCCCATACAATAGCTTTCCTAGATCCAGTCTTCTAGCTTCCATGAGGTAGTTTAAAACTTGAATTCAATTACCTTTCATTTCTATGCATTTTTGGGGAAAACTCATATCTGAAACTTTTAGTTAAGGAATATTTTTCAGTTGCAGTGATTGTATTAATTTGAATAATTGTTAAAATGTTAGACACAGATACCCAAGATATAATGATTTGTACAAAATAAATTTATTTATATTAATTATCTACTGCAGAGGCCAGCAAAGTTTTTCTGTAAAGAACATGTGGCCTTTGTTACTACTCAACTTGGCTGTTGTAGCTTAAAAGTAGCAGTAACAATAAAGAAATGAATGAGCATGGCTGTGTTCCAATAACACTTTACAAAAAACAGCCTGTAGGCTTTCTCTACCCTTGACCTAGAATGAAGCAACCCAGAGTTGGTAGGGCAGCTTTGTCATGCTCATTATAAGGATTTTGCAGTTTCTCCAGACATAGCCATATCTCAGCAGATCACCCAGTACTTATCTACAGGAGGGAAGGGAGAAAGTGAAAGTCCAGGGCAATAGTTGTAAGAGAACTACCCTGTTCATCCACTTCCATGGCTCATTTCCAGCCAGTGGTTCATGGTTCAGGTCTTCCTTTTAGAATAGAATCTCTGATCTTTTCTCATGCCCATGAATGGCATTCATTTTATTAATAATCTATTGCAGAGTCCAGCAAAGTGGCACTCATGGGCATGAGAAAAGATCAGGAATTCTATTCTAAAAGGAAGACCTGAACCATGGATACTAGAAGGCTGCTCTTAGTTTCCACCACATTCCAGGGCTTTTCCACCTCGAGCATTGAATGAGACTTTAGTATTATTGCATATTTGAGTGTTCTGCTAATCAGCCACCAGTGTTTGCATGAGCAATCAAATCTCATAAACTTTTAAAGTGTGCTTTATTAGATAATTATTGTTAAATCATTATAGTTTGTGGTTTTTGATTAAATGCAATTTGGAAAAAAGTCCCTCTGCTGAGTCTGTAGCAACTGGAATTATTAATAAAAGTGGCAGAGCAGTATTTAGATTCAGAAATCAAGCATAACTTTGCACATATTTAAATTTTTATTATTACAGAAAAATTTACAAATATATTCTTTGTCTATCACATAAATTATTATTAGTTATACCCTGATTTTAAAAATATTTTGTTAGCCTGGCCTGGCATGGCTCAGCAGTTGAGTGTCAACTTAGAATCCAGGCGATCATGGTTCGATTCCCGGTCAGGGCACATGCCCGGGTTGCAGGCTCGATCCCCAGTTGGGGGCGTGTAGGGGGCAGCCGATCAATGACTCTCTCATCATTGATGTTTCTATCTCTCTCTCTCTCTCTCTCCCTCTCCTTTCCTCTCTCTGAAATCAATAAAGTTATATTTAAAAAAATAAATAAAAATATTTTGTTAAATGAACATCCAGAGCCAAATAATATTTCTTATAACCATTTTCTTTAAAGATGTTTAATACTGTTATATTATTTTAAAAAGAGAACAGTAATACATTGCTTAATGAGTTTAATACTCTCTTTGATTATCACTATATGGCAAAAGAAAGTAGTCTTCACAATCTTTAAATAACTTAATTTGGAGTTTAATTTGGAGTGGAATTCTTTCACTTACACATTTTTACTTTCTTGTTTTAAATCCTGTGTATTTTATTGAGATGTTACTTTTGTTGCATATTTCACATCTATTTTCTTTCAATTTACATAAATTATTTTTAAAATTTTATTTTAAAGTGGAGTAGCCAAGTATAGATCTGTGTTTGTAAGCTTTTGCTAAGGATATTCATAATAAACAACAGTTCATGTTGAATAACTATGAAGAGAATATTATTTTTTGTTTTCCTAGCCTCACTGCCAGTTTGATGTGGCCATGCAATTCAAGTGAATGTGCTAATTAGCATATAGAGGCATTTCTGGGCAGGAATATCCCTGAGGACCACTTGATTCTTCCTCACTCCTTTATCCCACTACTTGAAAAATGGGTGCTGTCATCTCAGCCTATAAAAATGAAGGTTAGGCCTAAGGATTATAGAATAGTGAGGGAGTATAAGCCTGTAGTCCAATAGAGTAGTCCTATCAGCCCTGGACTCCATACCTTCATAACCTCATGAGTGATATCTAAACTTTCATTTTATTTAAGCTATTGTTATTGAGTGATTTTGCTTCTCAAGAAGGTCAATATATGATTATAATCCTAAATAATTCCATAGAAACATTTCTGGCTGTCTATACAGATTGCAATACATAGCTTCCGCTCTATCAATTTCCTGCAACAGAGTGGTACATTTGTCATAATTTATAATTAATAAAACTACATATTGACATATCATCACCCAAAGTTCACAGTTTTTGCTGATAGCCCTGCTGCGTGAGTTCTCTCTCTCTCTCTCTCTCTCATTTAAACAAGATCTCTAGGGCATAATTGTTTGCTGTTATGATTTTTGTTGTTGTTGTTGTGTGTGTGTTTGTAATTTTCCCATTTGTTTATTATCTTTTCAAAGATCCAACTTTTGACTTTATTAATTTTATTTATTTATTGCCAACTTTTTAGGGGTTTCTTTTCCAGTGTTTATTAATTTCTTTCTTCTTTGTAATTTTTTGTTAGCTTTCAAATTAAAAATTTTTATGATTGATTTATAGAATTTCCTTGTAAGTCCTTTATATTTAGTCCTATAAATTTTTAACTGTTTACTAATAGACCTGGTGTTTACATATTTAGATACATTATGTTTTGATTTTTATTGTTTGAAGTGTTTTCTAGTTTTCTGTTAGTCAGGGTTCATCAGAGAAACAGAACAAACAGAATTTCTATGTGGATATGTGTGCCTCGTGTGTGTGTATATCTATATAATTATTAATACATATAATTATACCTTACTATATATACCGATATATAGCAATACACAATTATAAGGAATTGACTCACATAATTATAGAGGCTGAAAATTCCCAAGATCTACAAGGTGAGTTTCCAAATTGAAGCCAATAGTGTAGGTCCAGTCTAATTCCAAAGGTTTGACAACCTGGAAAGTTGATGGTGTAGTTCCAGTCCGAAGGCTGGCAGGCTGAACTACTAAGAAGAGTGAATGTTTCAGTTTGAGTCACAAGGCACAAAAAAGCCAATATCACAGTACTTTAAAGGTTGTCAGACAGGAAGAATTTCTTACTTGGAGAATGGTCAGTCTTTTGTTTTACTCAGGCCTTCAAATGATTGGATGAGCCACACACACTTCAGAGAGGACAATCTGCTTTACTCAGCCTGCTAAGTTAAATTTTAATATTATCCAAAAACACTCTCACATAAATACTTAAAAAAATGTTTGATCAAATGTCTGGACAGCTCTCAACCCAGTCAATTTGCCAGATAAAATTAAAAATCAGAAGTTTTCATTTGTATTTCTTTTTTGACTCTTGGATCCTTATGCCAATTTTATGCTTTTAAATTTATTGAGATTAGTTCTTGATGCAGCATATGGTCAATATCGATGACCATACCATGTGTACTGGACAAAAATGTAACCAATGCTTGTTAGATTTAGTCTTTTAAATTACTATTTGCAAGACAATATCTTTTTTCATTCATTTACTTTATACCTCTCTGTCCATTTTTAAAGAGCTGCATCTTTAAATTGCATATAGCGGAGTTTTATCTAATAACAATTCTGGCTGTAACCCGTTTGACTCAGTGGTAAGAGTGTTGGCTCGAGGACTGAAGGGTCTCTGGTTCAATTCCAGTCAAGGGCACATACCTCAATTGCAGGCTCGAACCCCGCCTGGCTGGGGTGCGTGCAGGAGGCAACCAGTCCATGTGTCTCTCTCAGACGGATGTTGCTCTCTTCACTGGAAAAAATATCCTCAGGTGAGGATTTAACAAAAGTAAAAAAATAAATAACAATTCTGCCTGTTAAGGAAAAGAAATTACATTTTTAGTTAACAAATTTAGTGATTTAATTTGTCTGCCATTTTCTTATTTTCTATTCCGCTCTCCATTTTATTTTGTTCCTTTGTTTGACTTTTCTTCCTTCTTTTGTGTTCCTTGAATATTTTGTTTATAGCTCTTTTTTATCTATTTGCTTTGTAGGTATACATCTTTGAATTATTTCAGTCGTTTCTCTAGCAATTACAGTATAGAGTATGTAATTTTCGCAATTAATTTTGTTTAATTTCATGCATTTTCTTTTTTGGAAATTTTTAATTAACTTTATTGTTGAAAGTATTACAGGTGTCCCATTTTTCCCCCAAATGACCCCCTCCACCTTGCTCCCAACCCCCCCCCAGGCCTTCAACCCATTATTGACTGTGTCAATGGGTTATGCTTATATGCATACAACTTCTTTGGTTAATCTCTTCCCACCCTCCACCTCCCTTCCCTCTTCCCTCTAAAATATGATCATCTGTTACATGCATCAATGTCTCTGGATCTATTTAGTTTGTCAGATTCTTTTGTTCATTAGCTTCTTCTTAAAGAAGACCATTCAATATTTCCTGTAGTGCTGGTCTGGTGGTGATGAACTCCTTTAGCTTTTTCTTATCTGTGAAGCTCTATATCTGATCTTCAGTTCCAAATGGTAGCTTTGCTGGGTAGAGTAATCTTGGTTGTAGTTGCATGTTTTTCATCACTTTGAATATTTTTTGCCACTCCCTTCTGGCCTGCAAAGTTTCTGTTGAAAAATCAGCTGACAGTCATATGGGTGCTCCCTTGTAGGTAACTAATTGCTTTTCTCTTGCTGCTTTTAAGATTCTCTCTTTGTCTTTAACCTTTGGCATTTTAATTATGATGTGTCTTGCTCTGGGCCTCTTGGGGTTCCTCTTGTTTGGGGCCCTCTGTGCTTCCTGGACTTGTAAGTCTATTTCTTTCCCCAAGTAGGGGAAGTCTTCTGTAATTATTTTTTCAAATAGGTTTTCAATTTCTTGCAGTCTTTCCTCTCCTTCTGGCACCCCAATAATAAGAATGTTGGGCCTCTTGAAGTTGCCCCAGAGGCTCCTTATGCTATCTTCATATTTCTGGATTCTTTTTTCTTTTTGCTCTTCTGGTTGGGTGTTTTTTATTTCTTCATGGTCCAAATCACTGATTTGATTCTCAGCATCCTCTACTCTACTGTTGATCCCCTGTAAATTATTCTTCATTTCAGTTTGTGTAGCCTCATTTCAAATTGGTACTTTATTATGTCATCAATTTTCTGTTATTTTCATAATACTCTTACTAATATGGCTGAGCATCCTTATAAACAAAATTCTGAACTCTGTATCTATTAGCTTGCTTGGATCTATTTCATTTAGTTCCTCTTCTAGAGATTTCTTCTGTTCTTTCCTTTGTGACCTGTTTCTTTGCCTCCAGATTTTGGCTGCTTCCAGGTGTTTGTTTCTATGTATTAGGTAGAGCTGCATTGTCTCCTGGAATTTGTAGAGTGGCTTTGTGTAGTAGGTGTCCTGTGGGGTCCAGTGGCTCAGCCTCCCCAGTCACCTGAGCTGGGCCTTCTAGGTGGTCCCCTGTGTGGGCTGTGTGCTCTGACTTGTTGTAGTTGAGCCTTGGTTGCTGTTGGCATCACTGGGAGGAATTCACCCCCAGGCCAATCAGCTGTGAGGACCAGCTACAATGACAGCCAGAGAGCTGCTATGCTGGAGATACCCCTATGGAGCAGGATTTACTTCAGTGGAGCTTTGGTGTTCACCAAGTGAGCCCCTTGAGTGTGTCACTCGTGGATGTGGTAGGGTTGTAATCCAGCGTGGTGGAGTCTGACCACCAGGTGCACTGTCTCTGGGGCCTCCTGGGAGGTGCAAAGTCAGCCTCTGCCAGTGCCTTGCCCAGGGCCACCCAGCATGAGCTACTCAGCAAACCATAGTTGGCTGCTACTTGTGCTGGGCTTGGAGGTGTCCAGGAGAGGCCAAGCTATGAGCCAGTGCAGGCTGCTGCTAGTGCCAGGCCTGGGGCCACTTATCAAGCCATATGGGGCCTGCTGCTGCTTGTTTGGGAGATTTTGAGAAAGTCCTAAGCATGAGGCTGGAGAGGCCACTTGCACAGAAAAGCCCCTGGAAATGGCCTGGATGAGCCTGCAGGTGGGGAGGGGCGGGGCCTCCAGGAATCACAGGGCGGGGCCAAAGGTGTGAGTCAGGTGCTGGCGACTCAAATATGGCGCCTCCTGCCGGCTGTGTGCAGGGAGGACTCGCCAAAGGAGCCATGGCCTCTGCCAGCCCTTCTGCCTGGGAGGAAGCCGCCCTCCACCTCTCGCCCGGATCTCAGGCAGGTTAGTTCCTCCCCAAGTGTCCCAGGTCCTTTCAAGCTGCTGCCCGGCGCTGGGCTCAGAGGGAGCGCATCTGAGTGAGTCCATGTGCGGGCCCTTTAAGAGGAGCTGCTGGGGCTCCCGCAGCCTCCGAGACCCTCAACCACAGACCCCGTTGGTTTCACAGCCCAAAGTTGTGGGGACGTCTCTTTCTGGCCCTGGAGCCCTGGGCTGGGGGCCCAATATGGGGCTGGGACCCCTCACTCCTTCCTCCTCTGGGAAACCCCCACCACTGAGATTCCCTCCGGGGTTTAAACCGCAGCACCAGGGGTGGGCCCGAGGCTGCGTCTCAGTCCTCCGCGTCTCCGCCCCTCCTACCCTTTCAATGCTTCTTCAGCTCCCTAGCTGTGGGGCTTCTGTTCAGCCAGATTTCAAGAGGTTCTGGGTGATGATGGTTCTGTATTTTAGTTGTAAAGTTGATGTGGTTGCGGGAGGCGGCGGGTGCAGCCGTTACCTCCGCTGCCATCTCGTTTTCTCCCTCTAATTTCATGCATTTTCTAACAAACTTCAGACACTGCAATAGTTTAGGCCCATGTATGCCCCACCTACCGTTATTCATTTTGTTTTAGTTAATATGACATCAATGTACCAAAAAAACCCCACAAGACAATGCTATATTTTTTGCTTTAGAGAGTGCTATGCATTTCAACCAAATTAACACATTATATAGTGTTTTATACTTACACAGATTTACATAATTTTCTTTAGAAATTAGGAATAAGAAAAATAAAAAACATAAGGTTATAAAAAAAAGAAACAAAAGTTATCTCGTTCAAATAACTCTTCCCCAGATAATATATTCTACCTTCAAGAGAATTTACAAATAATCAGTGCTTACAATAGAATTTGATAATGCTGCTGCATCATTAAATCTATGAAAATCATGTTCATTTCTGTATATACCCACAAGAAACATCAAATATAATTTTAAGAAATATACCATTTATAGAAGCAACAAACTGTTGAAGAATAAATAAAAGACATCTGTTTAGACTATTGTAAATTAACCAGTAAAGATTAATTGAAAGGCATTTAAAAATCTAATGAAATAAAAAGATATATAAAATATAATTGGCTAAGAATAGTTAATAGTATAGAGATGTCAATCATCACAAATCATATAATATGGGAATTAGACAAATTTATACATGCACACACACATATATAGTATAATATACAGTTATACAAAAATCCCAGCATCCCAGCAATGTTTTTTATTTCAGTGACAATTTGGCAATCTAATATGCAAATTTACTCAGGAATACAGAAGGTGGGGTGTCAATAAGAATTTTTGATGAAGAACAGCACATTAAGAGATTTAGCACATTATAGATCAAAGTTATTTTCAAATATAAATAAAACAAATTGCTATTTGCACAGACCAGGTTATTGAGCAGAATACAGAGCACCAGCTTTACATGAAAGCTTCAAATATGACAAAGGTGACATTTCTAATAAAAAAGTAACATAAGATGAATACCAAGGAAATGCCATTGGGGTTTCTAATTACAGGGTTATTAGTGTCCTTTAAAAATTAATTTAAAAGTAAGGACTATATTCCATGTAGTTGAGAGAAAGGGAAATGAGGAAATAGACAGAGGCAAGTGCAGACTTTACTTTTCCCCTGTTGGAGAGAGGGTACATGTCCATTATATGCCACATTTATTTCAAATGCTTTCAAACACATGAGTCAGTGTTTCCTCTTTGAATAACCCTAAATGTATTATTTTATAATTCCTTTTACAGGTACTAGAACACTGAAACTCTGAATCATGATCTGTTTGGTTCCCATAGCTGGTATGCAGAGCTGGCACTAGAATCTGACTCTCTAGCTCCTCCTACTCTTGAGATCTTTACTGCATAACTGATTATTTCCTTCCTGCAACTGCTCCTTACTCCCTGATCATTGGGAACCTCTTATAATGCAGATACTTTTATTCTTGTCACCGAAGTGATATATTTTCACCTAGAACCTACCAAATCTTACAAAATTTACAAATAAATGTCAAAGGATTTGACTACACCTTTATTAGCAGGTGCTTTCGCCAAGTGGTTTCTGGACTCAGTTCTATCCACAACCCTTTCTTTGTACCAAATATCTCACAGTAAAATTAATAGGAGAAAAACTAATACTGCTCAGTGTCCTTGGGAATTTATACAGTAAGGAATTGCCTTAGGCAATGCACTTTGTGAACTGTTTTTTCCAAATCTTTCAAAAATGTTAGCCACAAGAGGAAAAACGGTGTCCTTCAAATGGCTCCACACCATTGCAAGTCTTACAGCCTAATGCAATAATATTGCTACTGCTGTTATTTCTAAAATTTTAAATTGGAAACTGCAATAAAAAGAGCAGTTCAACTAAAGAATAAAATGAGCAAAAAAAAAAAAAAAATCATTTGCTTATGTGATTGAAAGCAACAAAGAAAACACTGCACACTGGTTGCACATATCAATGCTCACTGAAACAAACCATTACTCATATTTAATAATGTAGCAATTTGCAAGTTACTGGTGCTCATTAACACAACAAATCCTTTAACTTGTCAAACATTCTGCTAATACAATACTTTACCTGCTTACAAGGGAATTATAGCCTAGTGAGGAAGGGAGACCTGACTGAGCAAAAATGCAGCATATAAACTAACTGAGCCTTCAGAAGGCAAGTAAGTCTTCCTATGATTGGTGCTAACAGATCAGAGTCTTGGAGTAAGAATGAAAAAAATCCAGGCAACTGTTAAATAATAATAACAACAAACAAATGTGTAAAAACAAAAAGGTGTAAATAAGTCACTTAGTCATATTTAAGAAATAATAGAAATTTAGTTTAACAGGGTCATATATGTTTAGAAAAAAATGATGGGGACATTAGATAATAATTAAGGTTCACATTTCATTTTGAATCATCACTAAAATAGGTAAACCTTACATATTGTCAGGCACTGTTCTGAATATTTTGCAAATATAGACACACCTAATTTCCATAATGATATCCTAAAATATATCAAATAAAATTGCACAGGACAGTTTAAACAAGAAGTCTTTATTCAAGACTCTTGCAATAGGGGAGAGAGATTGACCTCAACTCTGCTGAAACAAGAGGCAGGATAGTTTTTAAGCACTGGGGTGAGATAGTGGAAAAGTACTGAGGAGGTGGGTCAATATAATTAGGACATCTGTTTACTAATTGACATTTATTGAAGTTTGGATCCCATTGTTCCATAGAGACTGGGTGGTGGGGCATTATTTTTCTTGATGAATACTTTTCAAAGGAGCGGCTCCCAGGTCTTTGAGAAAAAAACATTTCTAGGTTGTAAAACTGGCAAGAGGCTGAGAGATCTACATCTAATAGAGACAGAGAAATAATTTGTAATTGTAAATTTTCTAAGGAAAATAATATAAGGGATGTGAGGGAGTTATAGTCAGGAAGAAACCTATCCAAAGTTTGCTGAAGCTGAAGGAAGTGCTAAGGCTGTCTTGGTCAGGTGAGTGCTTTTAAATTTTCCCATTTTATAGATGACAAAACTGAGCCATAAAAAACTAAAACAGATTGTCCAATGTCCTATGGTTTTACATAATGATTTAGGTTAAAACCCTGATAGTCCTGTTCTAGTATTCAAAGTCATTTCTGAAATATCATACTATTTTATACTATTCAGTGTATTCTTTATCTTTATTCAATTAATTATTTTTGAAACTATTAAAAAAATAGTGAGGTTTGTGTTTTAGGAATCTTCCTAAACTCTGGAGTTTTTATACTGAATGGAAATGTACTGAAGTTTATGATACCGGCATGAAGAATTGTGGATCATATATATCAATGCAAGTCAATTATAGGGGGACAAGAAGCTAAAAATCTTATTTAAGATACCGGAAACAGTGACCCATGATAGAGTGTTTAGTACGGCAGTACAGGTACCAAGATGAGGCAGGTCTTTAGAAGGAAATTTCAAGATTAGTCATACTTAGTGCACTTCGCTTGAAATTAACATGGAAGAAGGAAGAGCAGTAGGCAGGCAGGAAGGAATGAGGAGAAGAGACCAGAGACCATATTCCTGAAGACTCCTGTACTGACAGACCTGATGTTGTAGTTTTGTTTGTTTGTTTGGTTGGTTGGTTGGTTTAAAGCCTTCCTGCCTCACTCATACTTGGTTCATGAACCAGGATGTAACTGAAAATGGGTTCCTCCTCCAGATTAACCTAATTTCTCTGCCTATGTCTTGAATTTCATTCACTCTACCTTCTTGAGATTCTCACACTCTAGAATTTTTCCTTCTCACTCTTTTTCCTTTTTCACTTTTTAATTGATTTTAAAGAGAGGAAAGGAGAGACAGAGAGACATCAAAGTGAGAGAGAAACATCTATCAGCTACCTCCTGCATGTACTGGGACCAGGGACCAAACCTGCAACCCAATCGTAGGGGACGATGCTCCAGCAAACTGAGCCACACTGACCAGAGCTTTCTTTCTTTCTTTCTTTCTTTCTTTCTTTCTTTCTTTCTTTCTTTCTTTCTTTCTTTCTTTCTTTCTTTCTTTCTTTTTCTTTCTTTCATTTCAGGGAGAGAAAGAGAGAGGGAGAGAGAGATAGAAACATCAATGATGAGAGTCATTGATCGGCTGCCTCCTGCATGCCCCTTACTGGGGATCAAGCCTGCAACCTGGGCATGTTCTCTGACTGGGAATCGAACCTCAATCTCCTGGACCATAGGTTGATGTTCAACCTCTGAGACACACTGTCCAGGCTCTCTTTCTTTTTAATGAACCTGAATAATTGGATACATCTTATTGGATTAGTGGATCTATTCAGATATGTTCATAAAAATAAAAAATGTACACAAAAACAACAAAATTCTAAACCTTACTTTGATCACCCATCCCTCTCATCCCTTCTATAGCCATATATCTAAAATGATTAATTACCCTGGCCAGTATGGTTCAGTGGTTAGAGTGTTGGCCCTGGCACCAAGGGTCTCAGGTTTGATTGCTTGTCAAGTTTGATGCCTAGCGCTTGTTGAGGCTCGTGTGGGAAGCAACCAATTGATGTGTCTCTCTCACTTTGATGTCTCTCTCTCTCTCTTTCCCTCCCACTCTTTCTAAAAAAAAAAAAAAAAAAAATCAATGGAAAAATATACTCCTGTAACACTAGCAACTTCCAGTCCCACAAACATAGTGAATAAAATGTAAATTCCTAAGTTCATAAAATTTTTAACCTTCTCCTAACCTTACCTCTTATTAGTATTCAACCTTTTTGATCACCTCCAAGTACCCTGTACATTCTGTACATTCCTTTCCCTTGGTTTTTATGACAGAGTACTCACCCCCCACCTCCATTTTTTAGTTTCATTCACAAGCTTAAATTTATTTATTTTTCTATCCATAAAATGATGGAAATTCCTCAAGTTTTTACAAAAAAAAAAAACACAGAAATTTACATCTCCAATACAAGTTATCCTTTAACTGTTAGACTCATATATATCCAACTCTTATTTTGACATGTTCCCTTGGATTTTAAACTAAACATGTTAGAAAGTAAACTTTAAATTTCTTCACCACAGATCCTGCTTCTTTAATATTGTTTACAATTTGTACCACAACCTATTCAAATGTCAAATTGAGTGGTCATCCTTGACACTGTTTTCTCCTGCATACCTCCACATCCCAGATGCTCTCATCTCCCATTGTTACTTCCAGTATAAGCACCACCATCACTTGGGTCACATTAATTGTCTAATGGTTAAGGAGATGCAGAGCTGTGATTGCTGTTAGCACTCCTATTCTAGCTATAAAATGCACACTTTTATTTCTTTTAGATTCATGCTTCTCTCTTAATTAATCCATCCAATGAACTGAACCTTGGGTTCTGCAAGAAAAGGTTTGGGTGTTTAGGTCATATATTTATGCATTCTGCATCCTAATCTATTCCAATACAAACACATCTGCCCTGGCTTTTTATATGTCTAGGGTTTAAGCATAAGTAGGTCATGTTCAATATTTTCCTTTAATGTTGGAAACTCTGTGGTAAGAGTATAAGGCCAGGTCCTAAGTTGAAACTCCAAAGTGATGCATAAATCCAAAGGCATGAGGAATAAAGGATTTCAAAATCCTGGTTAATTAATTAATTATCAGCACCTCATTGAGCTCTTCTGGGACTTGTGCTTATAGCATGGAGAGAGGTCAGTAAAACATTGTTCAAGCAGACCTTCATGGTAATTTCTTAAAAGCAGCTATCTATTTTCCCTGTCATATATTTTGTTCTAAAGATAACTTTGAAGCAATAAAAATAGTATCTGTCCACAGACGTGTTTTCATTCCTACCTAAAATTTCAGATTTAATAAAATGCATCATGGTTTTCCTCCAACCACATTGAAGAATGTCAACAAATAAGCAGATACTGTATCAATTAATTTAAGTGCTTGTCTGTTTTCCTATTGTTTTATGGATACAATATTCAGAAAAAAATCCACTTTATTCAATTAAAATGTTCAGGATTATATAAAATGAAGTGATCCTAGATAATATTAAATAAACAAGATTTTATAAAAAATAGTTAATACATTTCTAATTGTTTTGCCATATTTTTATGCCTATATCCCCACCTTTTGGGTAAAGAAGATTCCCAAGGTTACATGATCTTTATTTCTATAAATTAACCTCAGAATAATTTAATATGTAATTGAATGTTAAGATTATGTTTCTGTGCTGGGCATAGAAAGAAGGAAAAAATAGTCTTTTCTCTTTAAGGCAAAGATCTCTGCCCTGGTCTCCGAGTAGTAAGGGAGCATAGCAACGTTTTGGTTGAGAGGTAGAGCCACCTTGGGCTCTGTACCATACAACTGAGGATAAAGCTAGGCTTTAGCCTGATAATTTTAGATTTGACTCTGTCTTATATTTCTTTTCAATATCTTTGAATCTGTACTAAGTGCAAGTCCTACTCAACACAAAACAATTTTATAAGTAATTTGGGAACCATATAAATTTTATTAAAGTTTTGTAGTATGATTGAGAAAGTTTAAATCACAAATTGAAACAAAGCTAAATGAAAACAAATAAACAAAAAGAACCTCATAAAATCCTCAATAGATACTTCCTCTTCAAGTATCCTGCTAGACACCAGCCACTGGGTTCCTCTCTGTGGATTGGTATTTCCCTCATAAGCAGCTACATCTTTCCTGGTGCCTGACTTTAGGTATAAGATCTCCTATTTGGGTCTCTCAGTATCTTTTGTTCTTTCTCTATACCTACCATAACTCTCAGCATACAAAGACTTACTATAACAAGATATATATTCCAAGATGGGGGCTAGATCCTATGAATATTCTTGTTACTTTTTTTTCTTCCAGAAACATAGTTCCATAATTTTGTTTTTTCTTGGGAGAATGTTAATGACTTGAAGAAGGGATCACGTCTATTTCTTCTTTTGGTCCTGTTTACTCTTTTTACATATTAAGCACTAAGTGCAGATTGAATAAAAGCTACTTAGTAAATAAGCTAATAAATAAGTGCAAAACTAAGAAGTAATTCAAGCCTTAAGGAGAAAAATCAGTTCAGAAAATTGTTGAGAAAAGGGAAACTGCCAATATTGGCTGGCAGAAAGTTTCTCTTTTCTTCCCTTGTTCTGATACTGCTACTACTTTGTTAACTTCACACAGGCTGGCAAAGAGTATTTTTTCAGATGAAGTAAATAGAACAGCTTCAAAGTTTCAGTTTTTCTGATTGGTATATTTGTACACCAGGGTCTACTGTCTCTTTAGAGAATAGCTACTAACATGCTATATTGAAGAAAATATTCAAAACAAACCAGATTTAAATTCAATAACAGCAGAGACTTCAGAATCAGTATAATATTATTATGATATTATTGCAAAACTGAGACTATTTGTTTTTTTTTTAAGCTCTATGAATTTCTGTTATAATGAACTTTCAATTTCCCTTTGGTAATTCACTATTAGAGATTATTTGCATGTATTCAAGTTATTACATAATAATTCTTAAGCAATTTGCTAGTGTTGTTTGTTTCATTTTTATTTTTTTGCTTAAAATACTGAGAGACTATTTTTTTACCTGTTTTGGATTTCTCCTTTAATAAAATATTGCACAAATATACAAAAGCCCAAACTAATGATTTTTTCTGATTGTGGGGATTTATCTTTTAAATTTCTTTTTTTTTTTTCATCATCATTGGAATGAGTTTCATTCTTCAATGTTGATCAACAAATCTACATACACTAAAATGCAATTAGACAATAAATGTTATAATTTCTTTTTATTCACTTTACAACATATTGTGTCTTATAAAGGAACAGGTATTAGTGCCTTCTGTGACGATTGGACAACTATGCCTTGACTTCCATATAACATCTACTAAATCAGAGGCCCCCAGATTGAATTCTCAGAATGTTTAATCACATAAAATTTAACAAATGATTCTCATATAAATCCTGATTAAAATCAGTGTTCCAAAGTCAGGCTTTAATGGAGAGCGAGGGATAGCGATGACATCTAATATTTACTGTTTGTTTCACAAGTGCTAGCCTTTGTGTGAAATCCTTAATGTGCAATAACTTATTTAATCTTTACCTCACAACTCCTCTGTGAAGAAAGTATAATGTTTCATCCTTGGAGTTCAAGAATGTCAAATAATTTGCCCAAAAAAACACATGACTATTAAGTGTTAGATCTGGGATTCTTCTACATATTTCTCCAGTATTTTATCATATGGATATATATGACTAAAAAAACATTCTATGATTTTTGGGTATGTAGGTGGTTTTAAATTTATAGAATATTAGGAATATTAGTGTAATGTAGCATTATATAATATTTCCCAGAATCAGTTTTATCCCCTTTAAGATAAGTATCCAAAGCAGATTCACTTCAGAGTGTATTCACATTGCTAGAATTTCTCTAAACATTTACATATATATTCTCACTATCAGGGTTTACTTTCCATAGCCTTAGAAACACTGGATATTATCTTTTATTTTTCTTTATATTTTAAATCATGTAATATGGTAAATTGGCATGTCTTTTTAACATAACTTTATTAATAGTGATGTCATTGGAGGGAGGCTTTTATTTTTCCATTATAAAGTGCCTCTATATGTCACAGACACTGTGCCAGCCTATTTGTTAGACATGGTATTAACACAAGAAAGTCAGACTGGTAGGAGAGATGGGTCCTTGACAAACAGAAGTGATAACAGGGTGTCATCATTAGTACACCTCGTCCTGAATGGATAAAGGGAGAGTATAAATATCAAAAATAGTCAGTAAGGATAAAAAAAGAAAAATAACTATAGAAGTTACACAGAAGAAAAAGAGAAAAAAATAGAGGCACACAATACATAAAATTAACAAGACACAAAAGAACTAAATGAAAGAAAGAAAAAAATTACAATACTAATAGAAAACAAATAACAAAATGACAATAGTAAGTATTTTCATAGCTACAATTACTTTAAATGTAAATGGATTAAACTTCTCAAAAAAAAGATACAGATTGACAGAATGGGTTAAAATAAAGAAAATGTCCAATTATAGGGTCTCTATAACAAACTCATTTTAGATTTAAGGACACACATAGGCTGAAAGTGAGGAAACAGAAAAATATATGGCATAAAAATAGTATGCAAAAGAGAGCAGGGATTTCTATACTTATATCAGATGAAATAGATTTTAAGCCAAAAACTGTCACAGGAGACAAAGGACCTTATACAATATTAAAAGGGGAAATCCCTCAGGAAACTATACTAAGTATAAATATTTATACCTTCAATATCAGAGCAGATATATATATATATATATATAAAGCATACATATGTAAATATATATTTATAAGACCATTTCCATTATACTTATATATATATATATATATATAGCAAACACTGACAGAACTTAAGGGAAAAATAACAATACAGTAATAGTAGGATATTTCAATAATGGACCAAACAGAATATCAATATATAAACAGAGGGCCTGAATTAACACTACAAATCAAGTAGACCTAACAGATGTATATAGAATATTTCACCTACAGCAGTAGAATACACATTTTTCTCAAGTGTAAAAGGTACATTTTCCAAGGTAATCACATATTAGAGTACTATGAGAGCCTAAAGAAACACCTACTTTAACTTGGAGAAGGTGAACAACAATTTATAGATGAAGTTGAAGTCTGAATCAGAACAATAAGCATTATAGTATCTTAATATCAAACTGACAAAGACCATTTCCATTATACTTATATAATTAATATGTTATACATTGATGACATTCTATAGAAATTCTAAAGAATTTATAGAAAATATGTAGAAGTCTTAGTAAGTTTATTTTGGCAAACTATACACCAAGGAAACTTTTAGCATATATATGTACAAGAATCTCCAAGAAAGGTAGTCAAAACATACAAACTTTCCGTTACAAGATAATTAAGTCTTAAAGTATAATGTACCACATGATGACTATAGTTATTTCTTTCTATTTTGCTTGCTCTTTTTATTGTATCTATATAAGATAATATATGGTAACTAAATGTATTACAGTAATCATTTTACAATATATATGTCAAAACATTATGCTGTATACTGTAAGCTCTTACAAGGATATATATCAATAATATCTCAATGAAATAGCAAAAAACCTTCACAATTACATTGAAGATATTAAATGTTAATTTACAAAAATAACATTTTGTCTTGAAAAATCAGCTTAATATTTCTGTAATTAGATCATTGAGTCCTTATTAAGAGCTACAAACTCTGTTGGGGTTGAGGATTCAAATGTGGAAGCAATTATATTTGGGACACAGCTATTCATTGACTAGAGAGGGAGAACGCAGTCCTGAAAGCCCATATTTCATAGACAACCGTTGCATACTATAAAAGAGATGCATGAAGCAAAAGAGCCCACCCAGATAAGACAGCATGAATTCTGCCTTGAGCAGAGCAAACAGCTAGAAAAGTCCTGCCCCAAAAAAGTAACACTTGAGCTAATATGCCATATGTGATATTATTTAAGCTATGATAAAAATAAAATTATCAAACTGATATCATTATTCTTACAGATATTCAGAAAGCAAGGAAAATTCTTTCATAGAAGAACAATCTTGTTTGCTGCTCTAGGAAATTCTTTCAAAATTATTTTAATTAGCATGAATGTACCAAACATGTTTATATTTCATGTAAAATATATTTAGAAATGGATACTGGCTTCCAATTTCTTATGCCCTTTGGCCCATATGTCACTTGGAATTCCAAGGTTTCAGATCTTAGAAAGAAAATATAAATATAGAGTAATGTACTCTGTGAGACATTAGTGCACCACATGGTGTGTGAGGTCTGGAACTACACCTTATACTCAAATATTGATTTTTCTGTGCTATGGACATTCACAACGAACAAGTATGCATGTTTTCCTGCCAATGACTATGCCATAACTTTAAGGGAAAAAATGATTTCAGAGATTTTTCAGACTTTGAAATGGAATATGAGGTATTAGGAATCTGTAAATGCTTGAAGTTTTAAAATGAGTGGATTTTAAGTCAGCTTCAAAGGGATAAAAAAAAAAAAAAAAAAAAAAAAGCCCAAATGCCTTCATTTCCATGAATACAATGAGCATGGCTCTGGGTATTTTATGTGGCAGAACTTTTCTCTTTTGTAGGAGGGCAGCACTGTTATTGGTACAGAGGTCTCCTTTATAATTGTACTTGAAAACATATGTATTTGAGCCAAAAATGGAAATAGACATAAAGTCCAGCTACTTAACAAGGTTCACTTAAACATATCTTTAGTTTAAATAAATAAATATATATGTAAATAAATGGTCACTACTTTAGCTATAACTTTTAGAAATGTGTATTCACTCTGGAGCCAAGAACAGGAGTCATGATTGGGAGCTCATGGTCTAAAAACATAAAAATGTAACTAACAGGCTGATTAATGAACTCACCAGTGTAAGAAAAGTATATCCAAATTTTGTTTCTGGGTAAGGTTGAAAACAGTCATTTGTTTGAATTGATATATGATTGATTTTAATATAGCAAAGAAACTCTTCTTAACTTTATTATCTAAAATCCAAACCCACCTCAAACCAAAACAATCTATGAAATGCACAGAAGAATCAGTTCTTCCTTAGCAGTCAAAAGTTTTGAAATGCAGGAATCCCAATTGATATTTTAAAAGAGAAGTGTTTACATTTTAACCAGGTCTTACCTTTACCAAGTCATATTTGTAAGTATGGTTAATACTTGATCCAGTGATGAGAGTTGTCACCTATTCATTGCAGATTTGGGAAACTGTATCTGCACCAGAGAGTCAGAGAAAGGTAAAATTGTGAAAACAGCCCCTGTGAAAAAAATCTTCTTTTTCATCCTATTAGCAATGACTTCAGAGACAAATCATAAAATATTGGAGGAAGAAAATTTAGTTGTCTGATTGCCTGCAACATCATTAAGGAGCCTTTTCCAATTGAAAAGATTTTCTAGAAGAAAACCAGCAGGGCTTTCTGAAATCAATATAGATGAGTGAGACAATTATAAGTTTTAATCAGTGTTTCTCTACTTTCTAGTTGTGTGATATTTGATTGGTTTATTTAATGTGTCTGAACTCAGTTTCCTCAGCCAATCTAACCACAACAGTCATCCTCACAATTTCCTTTCTGTAAATTGACTAAATCTGTAATTCTAGCCCAGGATCTCTGTGAGAAGTAAATATAAATGTAAATAATTTAACACAGGTCAGAGAACACTGCCAGCTCTTCATGAATTATATTTATTATATATTAATTTTATTCATAATTAGTAACTACAACCATTATCATATGCCAAATCTGGGTAGATATTAGGTTTGATAGCTCTCGTAATTTCATTAATGTTTTAGATCTCTTGTTGCTTTTGTTCCAATTCTTCCCTGAGATAGGTGACATTGCAATGAGCAGTCAAAACTAAAATAGCACTCCTTGTGTTTCTCTGGGGATGATATCCACCATTTCTCTCTTCCACTCTCTCCAACAGGCAAACTTTTCTAGAAATAGTAGTTTTCAAAGATTTGGTCCATGATCCACAGAAACAAGTTTATTTTGCTGTACATCATATTACTGTCTCCCAACACACAAGTATGTAAACAAAACAACCTTCTCTTAAAAATGCACTATCAAAATTATTGTTTTATTCTATTTCCTCTTAAGACATACTTCCAATAATGTGTTGCTGTTGGAAGTTTAAAAATCTATTGCTCTTAAAGAAAACGTGTTGTAAAAACATTCAAATAAAAAATTATTACATTGGATTTTACTAGAAATAAGAATAAATCCCTGTTAGTTTTGTACTATTTTCAAATATGTTAGATGTTATACTGTTTGCCACAGTGTCTATCAATTTTGTTAACTTTAAAATAAAAGCTGTAATATTTTGCATTTAATGAAATTTATAAAAGAACAATAACATTGAGTGGTGCTAATTGATTACCAATTTTTTTGTAAAATTATACAAACAAACTGATTAAGACTGGCAAAACCCTAATTTAAAGCATTGTTCTTTTGTATTTAACACCATATTAAGAAATAAAAAAACCTGAGAGTTATTATTTATTACAATAGTAAACATTTCTTATATAAGCAATAGTAATGATCTTTGTTATTTATTAAAAGATTCTCTATACTGAAATAATGAAATTATTAGTGGGGGAGTAAAATATGTCAGCTGTGATTCTCCTTATTCTGGGGTAAGACTGCTTTCCTAGTCTCATGCTCAGTCAGACAGTACACCATCAGACAGTATATAGCTCCTGGTATTTGTTAAAGATTTGTTATATATAAAACATGACTGAAGTTTCATATAGCAGAATGTCTAATGCCTCTTCTTCCTCAAACTACCTAGTCATTTTTCTGCAATGTGTCACACTGACAATTTAAAATAACCAGTTAGGCCCGGCCGGGCGTGGCTCAGTGGTTGAGCATCGACCTGGTATCCAGGTGATCAGGGTTCGATTCCCCGTCAGGGCACATGCCCGGGTTGCGGGCTCGATCAATGACTCTCTCATCATTGATGTTTCTATCTCTCTCTCTCCCTCTCCTTCCCTCTCTCTGAAATCAATAAAGATATATTTTAAAAATAATAATAATAATAATAAATAAAATAAAATAACCAGTTAGTTATAAAAAATAAGTACTATGGAAACAGATACAGATTATATATTTTAAGACTATTTAAAGAAAGATATCAAAATACCAGTAAAGCAATTTTTGGTATATATTAGGGCATAGGCTTAATGATTTGCTCAAGTTCACAGGGTTGACCATTGAAAGATTTAAGTTTAATATTTAGCATATCTTACTTTGTCTTAGGACTTAAAAATGTCCCCTTATTAAAGAAACTATCTACTCTGAAACAGAAAATATAGTTTTAATACCTCAGTTAAAGCTGGAAGAAATTGCACTTTTTCTGTCTTTTTTTTAAGCTTATCAATTCCTTATTCTATTTTGTAACTGTAGGTAGTGCACTTGATTTATGTTTTCATTTCAACACTTATTAGTCATTAACCTGCAAAAGATGCCAAAAACATTGCTCATTTATTTGACAATACTTTGCTTCTAGTACAATATGACCATATATACTTTTATATGTCAGCTTATTGCTGGCTATTGCTATTTCCTACAGGATTTACATAAAGAACAGGCTTGTGAAATTAACCTCAATAATCAAGCTAGATGAAAGTATTTTTATTGTATTCATCTTCACTTAATAAAATGAACCATAATAGAGTTGAATCATTTTTATATCTCTTCTTATCAAGCCCTTGGAACATTTAACGGTGTAAATGAGTAGAACCATTATGTCACTGAAAAGCAAAGCTACTGTATAAGACACAGCAAAATTGTGTATCCCCCTCACTGTAGTGTAATGATGAGACTATGTTGACGCATGCATGCTTCATATACACAATATAAAAAGCAAATCACTTATCATCATTCTTAATTTATGATTGCCTATTCATCCATAAGTTTAACTGTCTCTGAAGACTTAAAAATTTCAATGTTTGAATAAGTTTATGTCTTAAGTTGTCTGCTTCAGTAATTTCATTAAGTTAGGTACCTCAATTTATGCATAATTCACAGATATACTTCAAAGTGGAGAGCTATTTTGTCTTCAATATTCAGAAGATTAAGTAAAGATGGTTAGGGCAATAGAGATTATCTAAAGAAAATACAAAAAAACCATTCTGCATTTCTTAGTGCCCTATAAAAAATAGTCTAAATTTCTAAAATTGCTAAACTCTGCATTTGAAAAAAAGATGGATTCAATCTAGCTCAGAGAGGAGCTGCAAGAACCAGTCAACTGTATAAACCAAATAAAGCCCTTGTCTACAACACCATGAACAGATTTTTTTCACCTGTTCTTATAGTGCAGCTTACTGGGGTATAGTGGTCATCTAGCCAACAACAGAGAGGGAGCAAAGGGAAGTGCAAGGAGAGAAAAAGTAATTTATTAAAACAAATTTACTGGAAACCTTTGGGCAGCTGCCAGCCAGGAGGAAGGCAAAGCAGAGAAACAAATTATATCAACAAATTTAGCTATGAAAAACAGAGGTATGAAAAAGGTAATAACCTTTTCCAAATGGCTATTAGAAGTCTCTATTTTAGAACAAAGTATAGGCACTCTCCAAAGGAAAAAACAGCTGTGGTGTTTTAAAATATTTGAGAATGTTATTTAAAACCTGAAACATATTTTCCCATAAACATTATATTAAAAAATGACAGATCGTCATGCCAAAAGCAAGTTTTATTTCAGCAACAGTGCATACAATGCCTATGGCTGTCTGTACAGTTTCCTTTGGGTGTAATGAGATGTCCAGAGGAAAGTCCATTCCCATTCCCATCTTCGGAGACCAGAGTCCTCTTCCCTGTTGCCATAGAGTATAAGGATAATTTTGTTAGAGGGGCAATTTTTCTATGAAGATTTGTCTTTAGGACATGAATCAGTTCCCAAAAGGTGGGATCTGGAGACAGAGGTGGAGATATTGGGCATTGTTAATGGCTGTCATGGGGTGATGTGAGAGTTTAATGTTGAAGAGCATGAACAGGATATTCAGAAATAACTTCAGATAGATGCCATTATTAACTTTATTTTGGGGAGAACGTATTTTCAAAAAAAATTTTTTGTCTGTGTTTGTTTAAATAAGGATGATACATTCAGAAGTTCTTATTACTTCATAGAAGTTGTTACTTCATCATAGTTTGAAGTAGACTTCAATAGATTATTAATAATCACTGAAAATTGAATTATTTCATATTCTCAACATAAAATGAAGACCTGGAATTGAGAGAGTTTACATAAACCTGAGACTGCAAGTAAAGGTATTCATGGTGCCAGTGTATGACCAGAAAATTTCTATAAATTGACGATCAAGAAGGGAAAACGAACCAAGGAGCTGAGAGTAGAAATCCTTTCCAGTACCAAGTCATAATAAGACTGTTAGGGTAAAACCAGAAACAAGTTCTACATTTTTGACCAGTAGGTAGACAGTTATATCAAAGACACTTCTTATAAAGAAGAGCACTGGAATACTCAATTTTTTCCAAAGTCCAGCCAAAAATGACCAAGATAGCATTTGAAAGTAAAGACAAAGTAAATAATGCAAAGTCAAGAATTAAGCAATATAACTAGGCAAGTTCATATAAAGTGATAATATAAACTTAAAAGATTCAAGATTTATATAATACCTGTGGAGGCAAGAAAAATTCCCGAATGATCCACCTGCTGCGAGAAGGTAGAAATTAAGAAGAAGGTGAAATAAGCCAGTCAGAGAAAGACAAGTGTCACATGATCTCACTCACATGTGGAATCTAAAGAACAAAATAAAATGATGAACAAAATAGATCCAGAGACACAGAATCATGGAACAGACTGATGAATCTCAGAGGGATGGGTGTATGCGTGTGTGTGGGTGGGCGGGAAGAAACTAACCAAAGAATTTATATGCATGTATGCATAACCTGTGGACACAGAAAATAGTGTGGTGAAGGCCTGGGGTAGGGGACGAGTATGGGGTAGATGGGGTCAATGGGGAAAAAATAGGACATCTGTAATACTTTCAATAATAAAGACAATTTTAAAAAATTAATTAATTAGTTAGTTAATTAATTACTTAAAAAGATTTAGCTATGGTGAGAAAGAGGTGAACAGTGTCAACAATCTGTAAATGAATGGTAGAACCTGACCTATCATTAGGAAACTAGATTTGTTTACCTTTCACATTTCTTTTTATCTATATCACGCAAAGAATTGATATAAAAGCAAATTACATATATGGAAAGTAATTTTAAAGTATTAAT
This sequence comes from Miniopterus schreibersii, assembly GCF_964146895.1. Classification (NCBI taxonomy): domain Eukaryota; kingdom Metazoa; phylum Chordata; class Mammalia; order Chiroptera; family Miniopteridae; genus Miniopterus; species Miniopterus schreibersii. The sequence continues at coordinate 57,967,620 of NC_138102.1, forward strand.
TTCACTCCTATTTTCCATTTATGTAGGAAACAAAATTAGTTAACTGAAATTTTCCATCTGCAAAAATAGAATAGCAATTTTTTGCGTTTTATCACAGAGTTAACTTAATAAGTTTTAATGTATTTCATTATTTATTAGGAAGTATAAATACATTTGTAATACTGAATTTACTTTTACTAATGTGAAAGTGCAGAATTAGAACTAATTCTGAAAATGATAGAAACATAAAAGTTGGATATGAACAAATAAAGTCTAATAAGAAAGCAAAAAGATATAGGTTAAACAGTTCCAGTTTTTCAGTAGTAGTAGAACAAAATGATTTTGGCAACAGAAGACATATAGCATATTGTTTTTTATAAAGCCAGGCTAATCTCATACCAAAAAAAGAAAATGCAATATATTTGTATAGTTTACTAACAAATCATTTTAGGAAATTTTTTATTAAATGTATTAGGGTGGCATTGGTTAATAAAATTATGTAGGTTTCAAGTGTACAATTCTATGATACATCATCTATATATGGCATTATGTGTCCACCACCCAAAGTCAAATCTTGTGTCGTCATACATTTGACTTCCTCTACCCTTCATTAAGCCCCACCTCAAATTTTCCTGTGGTAACCACCATAACGCTGTCTGTGTCTATGAGTTTTTGTTTATTTCTTTGTCTTGTTTCTTCATTTGTTGCTTTAGTTTTATATACCACATATGAGTGAAATTATATGGTTCTTGACTTTATCTAGCCTGATATTCTCAAGATCCTTCCAGGTTGTTGCAAATGGCAGTATTTTAGATTTTCTTATGGCTGAGTAGTAGTCCATTGCATGCATGTGCCACATCTTCATTGTTCAATCGTTGTTCAATTCAGTTGTCTCCATATCTTGGCTATGGTGAATAACACTGCAATAAACATAGGGTGCATATATTTTTGTGAATACATTTTTTCAAAATTTTTTGGTAGATGCTCAGAGGAAGGGTTGCTGGGTCAAATATTTTTAACAGTCACAATATGTGCTGAAATTTTGTCTGTTTTGTCATTTTGACAAGAAACAATTTTAAATATTATTGTATTTTTGGCTTGGTAAATCAGATATGAAAAAAATCATTGTCAATTATAAATTTTGTTTTGAATAAGAAACCATATTTTAGAAAGAAAACTTATTTATAAATTTTATTAGTTTTAAAATAAAGCCAAATATTTTACTTTGAAAGCTAAGTTTAATTAGAAAATAATTTGATATTTTTAATATTGCTCAATACCACAACTTGAAAATTGTGTAAATCATTTATTAAATCTATATTTCCAGTTTTAATTATGGTCATCATAGTATACAGCTGGACTATGAAGATTAATCCTACAATTTCACTACAGTATACAATAGAAAAATATTATAACTGTTATTATTCTGTAAGAAATGACATGCCAAATATTAATCATATTTTTTCATTATTCATTATGTTTACTAATAGTCAAAATATTTTACTTTTCAGTTTCATATATTGTCATTTAGACAAATAAAATGGCACTTATTATAAAATTTTACTACTAATTTATGCTGAAAAGTAGTTCTTATTTAATTACTCCCTTTTAGTAACTTAAGCACTTTGATATTTATTCTGCAAAATATTTTCATTCAACACATTGAAATAAATGACTGATGTTTTCCTTCACTAGAAAAACAATATATGTGAAACTATGATAGAATCCAAGGACTTTTTAAAAAGCCAGACAATGGGCATTTAAAAATTATTGAATTCTGCTTAAGGCTTTATAATTTTTATTATTACATGAAATTCAATAATGATATAACACATCGCATACCCCATAGTAGGCATTATAACAGCAGTTGCAGAGGGCTGTGGAACATGCGAAAGTTGTTTTCTAGCCTCTAGAATTTGAAATAGATAATGCATTTGACCCTCTCAACACAGCAGACTCACTATCCCCAGAGAGCACTTTCACTGGCTTGCTAATCTCTGTTTAAGTAGTAACCTGTGCACCAGTATAATAAAGATCAAGTTGTTTAAAGTATCTCTGGTCCTAGTTTAATGCAGAAATACTTCTGACAACAAAGATAAAACCAGAAAATACCCAGAGGTATCAAAGCAACTGCAGAGTGAAGATAAAATTATTCAACTTAGTGGAATTGTTGAATTTAGAGCCAATATAGAAATTTTATCAGTTTATCCTGAAAGAAATTGAAAAATGTAGTGCTTCAAATAATATATTGTAGAAGATGAAATGCTTAACTTGCCATTATGGGTGTAGCTGTCTGTGGACTTACTCCCTTAATGCTCACTGAAAAGGGAAAGTAAGTGATGAAGCTTTCAAAGACGACTGTGATTCTTCAAAGGAATCTTGAAAGTTGCAGCTTACTGTGCATTTAGTGTTCATAAATATTTCCAGATATCAGAATATTAACCATTGTGCAAAGGTGCAAATTTGGGCTTGTTGAAATATAGATGTGTTGTAAACATAGATGCCAATTGTCAGGTTTATTCCATGAGGAGCACCAGAGCACAATAATGCAAAGGTAATTATTACCATTATTATTAATCTTAACTTTATAAAATTGCATAATCACTTTAGGATACATAGAAATTAAATAAACAGATATTTGATCCATGCATCTAATTAAAATTCTCTCCTGCTTGCTTATTAATACTTTTTTTCTGTCACTTGAATTTAGTCAGGCATTTAAGCCCATAATCCCTCTCTCCACAGGTTCTCAAATTCCCAGGGCCTTATTTAAAGACAAAACTTAGGAGGCTCATGATGATGCATTTGTCCAATGGTGTTACACATGAGAAGCTCCTTGTCTCAGTCTTCAGGATAGGAGCAGCTAAAGTAGCCCTGCTGCTCACATGCCACACTAAATAGCCAGGGAGTTGCTGGTGTGGCTTGGAGGCTAGTGCCCAGGATACCACTTAGATGGTTGGGTATCCACTCCCTTTGGTCTTTTGGTATCTCATTAACACAATGGCACATAGTGAGCTTCTCCACTGCTCTCTGGACATGCTACTTATATTCAATTCCTAGAGCTAGGATAATAATATAACATCAAGTGGATGGCTTAAAACAAAAGAATTTTATTGTCATACATTTCTAAAGACTAGAATTCTGAAATCAAGGTGTTGGTAAAGTTGGTTCTTTCTGAAGGCTCAGAATCTGTTCCTTGACTCCCTTAGTTTCTGGTGATGGCAGGCAATTCTTGGTGTTCTTCATTTGTAGATACACCAATCTAATCTGTCTCTACCTTCACATGGTTTTCTCCTGATATGTCTTTTCTCTTCTTATAAAGAGACCTGTCATGGGTATTGCATTGGATTGACATTGGATTATGGCCCATTCTAATGAACTTGTGTTAACTTGATTACATTTGCAAATAACTCTATTTCCTTCCCTCCTTCCTTCCCTCCTTCCTTTCTTCCTTCCTTCCTTCCTTCCTTCCTTCCTTCCTTCCTTCCTTCCTTCCTTCCTTCCTTCCTTCCTTCCTTTCTTTCTTCCTTCCTCTCTCTCTCTTTCCCTTTCTTTCTTTCTTTCTTTCTTTCTTTCTTTCTTTCTTTCTTTCTTTCTTTCTTTCTTTCTCTTTCTTTCTTTCTTCTTTCTTCTTTCTTTTTTATTTTACAAATGACTTCAGCTCTGCAAATAAATGTCAAAGCAGTTATCTCACACATCATGAAGCTGCCATATTTCATGCTCACCCATTCCAGAACAATTCTTAACTGTTTAGAAAAAAATGTTCTTTCTTATTTTTTCTGAACTAGCAATTAAGGATTGCATTCAGACCTGGGGAGAATGGGTTTTAACATTTAGACTCTGCCAACCATCATCCTAGCCAGATGGCAGTTTCCTTTATGAGAGCACCACCCACTCCATCCTCACTGGCAACTTAGCTGATCTAGACCTAATTGGGCTTCCTTTCTGGGTCTTTATCTCTTCCCCACTAGTCTGTATGTCTGTGTTTTATACCTCTTTAGGTCTCTCATATCACCTTGCAAAATGACTAGCACATAGTAGATACTAAATATTCTTTGATTTAAAAAAAAAAAATCAAGCTACTCCTTTTATGAGCCCTCAATTTCTTTTTTAAAAAATTTATCTTGCCTGGCCGGGCATGGCTCAGCGGTTGAGCATCGACTGAGGATCCAGGTGATTAGGGTTCGATTCCTGGTCAGGACACATGCCCAGGTTGCGGGCTAGGCAGCTGATCAATGACTCGCTCATCATTGATGTTTCTATCTCTCTCTCTCCTCCTCCTTTCTTCTCTTTGAAATCAATAAAGATATCTTTAAACAAAAAATAAAAATAAAAAATAAAAAATTTATCTTTATTGTTAAAGGTATTACATATGCCCTCCCACCACTGATCCCCTCCACCTCATGTCTACCCCATCCCCAGGCCTTCCCCATACTATTTTCTGTGTCCATGGGTTATGCATTTATGCATATAAGTTCTCCCCACCCACCCACGCACCTACTCCCACCTTCCCTCTGAGATTCCACAGTTTGTTCCATGCTTCTGTGAAAAGATTCTATTTTCAAGTAAGGTCACATTCACAGATACTAGAGGTTAGGGATTCAATGTGTCTTTCTGAGGGAAACAATTCAACAATAACCTTCAGACACTTGCATAAATTTTTGACAAGCTCAGATTTTATAAAAAATAGTATATGAAAAAATAAGTAACTAATTTAGATTTGGGTAATGAGCATAAGAAGGGAATTTTTAAAACTTGAAAATACACCATCTGATTGTTAAAAGAGAAAAACATGTCTGCATAAAATAAAAATGGCACTTTCCATTTACTATCTGTGATCCTAGCCTTGAGGGAAATCGTTTACTAATGATTTATCTACACAAAACATAGAGTGATGAACAATTGAAAGTTGAAGTATGATAAAGTACTTATGGATATTAACTAGATTAAAGTAAATATTTTATTGAACAATACATCAATCCAAGATTTTCAGGAAATAACTTTTATAATATATATGAAACATTTTCTGAGATATTATAGTCAAGTATGTATATATTAAGTAAATCATTTTATTAACAAATATTTATTGGACACCAATTATGAGCCTGGAGCTATTTTAAATGCCAGAAATATGGAATATTTTTTAAAGAAAATAATTTCCTCATGGAGCTTACATTAGAGTTCTTAATATTTAAGTAAAAATATAAATTATGTAAAATGATGTAAGAGCAAAGAAATAAAATAAAAAGGAAGTATACAGAAGGTTCTGGGGTTAAGGAATTGCAAGTTTAAGACAAAAGATGACAGTTGAGTCAAAATCTAAAGAGATATGAAGACGTATGCTTTGTGGATATCTGGAAGACATTTAAGCATCTTGAAGATGGAATGTGCCTGGAATATATAAGGAACATCAAAGAAACCAACATGGATAAGGCAGAGTCAAACAGTAAAGGAGATAAACTATGAGGTAGAGAGTCTTCTTGGTCATTGTAAGGATTATGCTTTATATTTTGTGTGAGTTAGGAAGCCAACAGAGGGTTTTGAAGACAGAAGTAAAGATAATTTTATTGTACAGGATAGCAGGGTTATTAAGGCTACTTTGGTGAGAACATGCTTTAAGAGGTGGAGCAGAAATATTGAGATCTGTAAGGAGGCTATTGCTATGATCTAGATAAGTAAGATATTTTGGTGGTTTAGACCAGGTGTAGGGATTTGAGGTGACAAGAGCAGGTGTGGTCTAAATATAATTGAAGGGAGAGACAAAGGAATGTGTGAAAAGACTGAATTTGTGGCATGAGAATAAGAGGAAAGTTTAAAAAAATCTAAGATTCTTGGCTTAAGCAACTTAAAGGATGTGGTTGACATTCTACAGAATTAAAGGTTGTGAAAGGAATAGGCTTGTGGGGGAAGCAAGTAGTACAGTTTTAGACATGTTAAGTTTGATATACCAGTTTTACTTCCAAGTGGATGTGTCGAGCAGTTGGAAGTAAATGTGTAGCTCAAGAGAGAGGTCTGGCTGTAGATATAAATATGCTAGTTGTCAGTGCCTACGGATAATTAAAGTCATAATGCTAAGAGATAGATATTCAAGGCATTGTATATAGAAAGCTAAGAGAAGTGTTTCAAGACCAAGCCTTTGAATAATAAAGGATGAAATCTTAAGAGAAAAGAAAAATGAAGAGAAATCTATAAAGGATAGTGAAAATGAGCATCCCGTATGGAAGGACCAAAAACATAATGGTATTGATCTGAAAGTCAAGCAAAGAAAGGCCTTGCAACTGGAGGAAAAATGTGGTCCAAAGTGTCCAATGTTGGTTATAAACAATGAAAGACGGGATCTAAGAATTGCCTATTGGATTAGGCCATTTTTAAGTCAAATTTTGGTAGAAGCAGTTTCAGTGGCATGATACAATCAGAGTGGGAGGAATGAAATTTGAGGTCATAAATATAGGCAACATTTTCAAGGAGTTTTGCTGCACAGGGTAGAGTATCACAGGAATGAGATCGGTGTCAATAAAAGTAAGGGTCTGCATTTCACCTTTCTTGCAATCTTACAATTTTGCTTGCTGCAGTTTCATGAATCATGGTAGAAGATCCAACACTATTGGGTCAGAAATGAAAGATAGTTTATTACTCATGGCAATAGTAGTAGCCATATTTTCAGCATTTTTATGTCTGTCCTCTGAACCCCAGCTCCCAAATTCAGTGACTTGAGTTACAGAAGTCTGAGTTTAAGGGACCTGAGTCTTTTATAAAGGGCTCTGAGAAAATTTTCCCTTTGCTCTGGCAGAAGACAATATCTCTATTGTCCAAGGCTGATTCCTATACAAATATCATTGAAAATATAACCTGCCTCACTTTGCAAGATGTTCACAGGTGTGATAGATGTACACAGAGAATTGTCCAAAAATTAGCAGAGGATTTTCTTTAATGGAAAAAGTTGACTGTATGTTGACAGTATTGATTCAATATAGAGGGAGAAATTTTTGATACGGGGGAAATAGTATAATGTTTAGTGATATGATTTGACTTCAGATACCTCTAACAATAGATCATTCATGGTGATTGGAAGAAAGGCAGAGCACATATTCACACATGCTGATTTTGGGATATATAGGCCATTGAGAGGTTGTGGAAGTTCCCTTCTGATTGCTCCTATATTTTCAGTGAAATAGAAATCAAGGTAAACTCCTGAGAATGAAGATTAGACATAAGGCATAAGAAGTTTTGGAGAGAGGAGAAGATAAAAGGGCTATTTAGGAAATGTAGAGATATAAACAGAATCTAGATACGTTTAGAACAGACATAGCTATGGTTGACATAGTTGCTGTGCTAGATACCTTCTGTTTGCCTCCCTCCATCCCCTGCAGCGTATGCACCTTTAGCTTGCTCTCTATTCATTTTTTCTCTTTTCTTATGTTTCCAATTGAATTCAGCCAATAGGTAGTCACTGAAGGTGACTGAAGAGAAGAAGAAAAGTTAGGTCATGATATTTATTTCTCAAAATATGCCTCTCTCACAGATCCCTTTAGTTGGCTGTGTCTCCAGTGAAAGTTGCTGCTTCTCTTAAGACATACTTTTCTTCATTTAGTTTCCATTAATTTTTTCCCTGCCCTTGGCCTTTCAGGCTTAGGGTTGGTAAAATGTTTGCTACCACCTGTCCTGGACTACTGCACTGTCCTTGATGGTCACCATACATCTTGTACACACTTTTGAATCCGTTTTTTTTTTTTATTTGAAAAAAATCACAATGTAAAGTATCATTGTGTGAGTGTGTGATATATTCCTTGTTGGACCCTGAATAATAAAACTACAGATAACTATTCACTTAACATTTTGTTTACTATGTGAATTTATAGATTATTTAAAGTTGGGATGAGTCCAGTTACACTAGTCTTAGTGGACCCCCATTATCTAAATCATGTTAATCTTTAGTGTTATCTGATAATCCATCATTCTCTCTCTTTTTTAATCCTCACCAGAAGAGATGCTTTTTATTGATTTAGAGAGAGGGGAAGGAGGAGGGAAAGAGAAAGAGAGAGACAGAGAGACAGAGAGGGACAGAGAAGCATTGTTATGAGAGAGAAACATCAGTTGCCTCTCTCTTGTGGCCCGACCAGGGATCTAACCAGCAACATTTCCATGCCTGAGAGGATGTTCCAACCAATGGAGCCACACAGATCAGAGCATTCTCTTGATTTTTTTCTACATATTGTAACATAGTAACGCCCTCCAGAGACAACTGCTCCTTCAAATTCATTACAAGACTCGTGTTGGGGAAACATGGTAGCAGGACCTCCATTGACAAATTTGTTAGTTTTACCAGCCATCTTCTTGCCCTATCTAATCCATAGCAACCTCCTTTAAATTTAACTAAAACAGATTTATTTCCCTCATATTTCCCCCAAAGCATCATTTTTCTTAAAACTTACAACATGCGAAAGATTATATCACATTTAAATTTGGCCATCTAATCTTTTAAGTTCTGTCTTTGCATCCTTCCTTATTTATCCTTTAATTTCCAGCCTCCTCCTCTCTATTCTTCTTAACTATCCTTCCAGATTCTAATTAGAAGTCATGCTAGGCTTCAAAGTTGGAATATTTTGGATTTTTGTTCTAGACCTGACTTTTGCTACCTGTTTATTAGTGCACATTACTTAACTTCTCAGAAACTCTGTTTCCTTCAATAATAATAATAATAATACTTTTATAAAAGTGACTTTATAAAGATTATTTATGGTAATCTATGTAAAGGGCATATTACCAAACAATAATTCAATATATATTATACTCTTGGTCTTTTTTATCTATTCCTTATTTCATAGTAATCTATGCAGCTAACATTCCAACATTAGTATAATTTAAGAATAGCACTTATGACAGTCATCATGTTTTTATAAGTACCATAAATGCATCACTAAGAATTGAGAAAAAATATAAAAGAAGCCATGTTTATAATTTAAATGCTATGTCTATCTACAGCCTAAATCTGTATGTGCTAGTGAGAGAAAAATATGGGATATTCTTGCAACCAAGTAAGCATCTGAGGATGGTGGAAAATTTAACTTCAAAACCAAATATAGTGTTACATTAAACTAAGAGGAATTCTTTTTGATGAGCTGAGAAAGAAAGCGTTGTCAAATATGTGATAAAAATATGATATTAAATTTGAGAAAGAAAACTTTGCTTTGAGCTGTATATGTATAAACCAATAACAAAAAGTTGCCTTTTCTCTCTGTTGGTGTTTAAGATAGCATGTCGTAGTTCCTTTTAATACTGTGCTATGCCAAGTCATCTCACTGCACAAATACCAGCTGAGATTTTTCTGAAATAACATAGCAATTCAAAGTTTGACTTCAAAAAGCATTAGATTTCATTCTGTACATAGAATAAAACTTCCTAAACTAGTGGAAAGAAAATGCCAAGAAGTTCAACCTTGGTCTTCATACTTCAAAAAACCTTTAAAGTGAATAATTCCATTTATTACTGAAACACAGTAAGATAGGCTCAAGAATAAGACTAACTTACCTGGATTATGTGTATAAATTGAACTTGCATGCTGAAATGGTAAGATTCAAGATGCAGACATTGCTTTTCCTCAGCAATGGTTTCAGAGGAAAAGCTTTTAGCACCCAAGACTCACTAGAAAAAGTATTTATATTCTACAAATAAAATTAATAACATTCTTCTGTTTATGATCACTTATACTTTACAAGGATATAAAATATTCATAAAATTAAATCAAATTATTTAATTCAGGTAATATTATTGGTTTATTATTTTTTTGAGATTCTATTCAGGAAAGAGATGTTATCACTAATTGGAATTTTTAGAGAAGACATAGAGAAAATATATGCAATGCCACAATGAGAATTTTCTGTAATTGTAATCTAGAGATAATCCAAAAATACTAATTAAAATAATTTTAGAGATAATTTTAAAAAATAGTTTCATTCCTTATTTTCCCAACAAAATAAATATTTTGTGTATTAAAAAATTAGCATTTAACAATTTCTAGCATACTCATTTTATCCCATTAGAATGTAATTCTAAACCCATGATCCTGAATTCTTATTATTTATCAAAAATTATTTTTGAATTCTTACAGTGTGAAAGACACTAGTTTTCTTGTTATGATTTTTCTTCACCAGTAGACAAACATGTTTCAATGTCTAAAATTTTCAACAAAAGTCTACTTCTTATATTTAAATGATAGTTAAACATTAAATACTGAACTCTACACAAAATATTTAAAAGTTGTGACAGTCTTTTACTTCTGACTAGCTGTGTGACAATGCACATGCCACTCACTTACCTGAGTTTTAATTAATTCATTCATAAAACAAGGGACATAGTTTAGATTACCTCTAAAGTCTATCTCAGGTAAAAAAGATCAAAGAACAGAGGAGTAGAAAGATTGTTTTGTAGAAACAAAAACCCTTATGTTTTTGGAATATGGAATATATTTTTAAAGAAGAATTTTCTAAATATTTTTTAGCCAGTGAGGTGTTTTTTTAAAAAATCCAATTTCTGATTAAGCACAGTGAATTAAAAAATCTAGCTGGGACTGAATGCAGAACAATTTATCAAAAATCTTTATAAGAAAAACTAGACCTCAGTATCTCTGTTTCCCCACCACCACCTTACCTTTATACCTGGAAACTGTCCTTGCTACTTGCCAGGAGGGGACAAGAGACTTATCTCTGGAGAGATGGAAACAGAGAAGCTCTGGTCTATTGAACACCAAGTCACAGCAGGGATTATGTGAACATCTGTATACTCAGTGTGAGAAGGCTGCCCCCATAGTTTGTTCCCTCCTCTTACTGGTAGGTTCATAGGCATGCCACTCGTGAAGTCACCCAGGGCTCACACTAAGAAGGGTCCTACTCTTGGTTTAATGCTATGCCCTTACTTTCTTCAAATTCTAAACAATTTTGAACATATGGCTCCCTCATTTATTTAGCTGACCTTGTTTCTCCTGCTTGCCTTCCAAATCTTGATAGCCAGATTATAATCTCTACAGGAGATGGCAGAACCTAGCTGTAGAGAAGGAACAAAACAGACAGACAGACACAAACACACTAAAAGACTCAAGATTCTAAACTCTAGGCTCCTCCATGAAATGGCCAAGACTTTACCCAACCAGCCTTCAGAAATGCCCACACATTTGACAAGTCCCCTTTACAATCACGCATACACAAACACTCAGCTTCAAACAATATGTGCCTTATTCTCACATATGAACAAGAATCCGACAATCACCCATTACTCAGGAAAAAAAAAATCTCAAAACTGGAAGAGAGTTACTGATACATACAAACAGAAAAGAAAGAACCTTAGATACAGGCAAAATTCAGGGAGCATATTTTAAAATATTATTTAAAAATATTAAAAAATGCAAATATTTCAACTATGAACTAAAAATCACACACTGCTTCTTAAAAAAAATAATAATAGTACATTTTCAAGGTAAAAGAAGAATTTGAAAACAATGGAATAGCAGGAATTTTAAAAATCGCAATATATATTACAATGTATAATTATCTTCCCAATAAAAGAAAACACAGAGATGAATAATTGTTATCTTCAAAAAGACACAGAGATGAGTAACAATAGAGACTAGATAAGGAATATAATCCAAGAAAAGGTACAATATCCAAATAAGTTAAACACAAAAACACACACACACAAAAACAAACAACCTAGAAATTGAAGAAGAAGAAAAGCACCTAAAAATGTAAAGGAGAATATTGATCAGATTAATCCACCCCAAGGAGCACCCACCATAACTTTGAAACATAGTTGTTAAAAATACTTCATTACAAGCCATATAAGGTAAAAATTTGTAAAAAAATTAGTGATAAGCAAAATATCTTAGAGAAGCTGGAAGACAGAAAGAGAAAAGAAGAAAATCATTAGGAGTCAAAGTGTCATATAATTTCTTAAGAAAAAAATAGAAAATTAAAGAAAATTAGACAAAATCTTGAATATTCTGAGGGAGTAAAATGTGTTTCCTTTCTTTAAAGGGGAAATGTTAATCAAGAAAATGACAGGCAAGGAATTGAATTAATCATGGTACACTGCACAAAAAAAATATATAAACATGTAAAATAAACTAAAATTGTACCAAATTTGAAATAAAATCCTGATCCAGTATGTAGGTGAGCTACAAATAAAAATTGCAAATCATAATAATATAAAAACTAAGTATGGGTTGAGCTAAAATTTCTAATTTAATTATAATGGGAATATAGCAGGGAAGAAAAATGCTATTTGGGAATGGAAATGGGAAAATTTACTTAATGTCAACCCTCTAATGTAGACATGTCTACATTTGACATAAGCGATAGACAATAGGTAATGCCTTAAACTGGCAAAAAAAAAAAAAAAAAAAGATAGAAAGACAAGGAGGAAGGAAGGATGAGAGGAAGTAAAAGAGGAAGAACACATTCTTACCTATATGAAGGTAAACCTAAAATCATAGTAAAATCTTTGTCATTGGTTTTCTATGAGGCATGACCCAAGACTGAAGAGGGCTGTTTTGATTTATGTTTTGTTGTTGTTGTTTAAAATTAGCCTCTTACCTTTTAGATGACAGATAAATATAAATTTTAAAAACATGAAAAACCCCACTATTAGTGTTTGCCTTATTTCATCATTTTCTACCTGTTTAAATTACACATAAAATTAAACAATTTCCCATATAATTTCATTTCATATTTATATCTATCATTTTAACACATCAAAAATGTTGTTTAGTGGATCTTGAGTTTTTAAAATCTTATAAAACCTCTACCCATATAAATTAGGTACATGAAAACTTGATCATCTAAGTCTACTCTTAGAGAATTTATAAGACAAAACTGTTAAGCACTCATTTAACTACTCTGAGTACTATTATAAAGTAAGTGCTGTCCTTCTTCATTTCACAGACCAGAATTACTTAAAAGTCCATAACTGAGGCAAGGTTGCAGCTCTTACAGTCAACTCAAATAAAAAGCAGATTTTGTTTTGTGAATTTATATTTTGATGTACTTAAGAGAGTAGATACCTGGAATTTCTCTTAATGTATGCCAGTATTCCCACATGATTTCAAAATAATGATACAAAAATAAACCAATAGAATTAATTTGCCTATGTCAATTTGAATCAAGGGACAATCTGCTGATTAACTATGTTGCTTTCACATGGATTCTCAGTTACAAAATCAATTCGATGGGCCTCCATTAAATATATCCATTAAATATAGAAAAAAGAGAGAGAGAAAGAGAGAGGTAATACAAAAAACAGAAGAGAAAGACTAGGCAATGGCAGAAGGTCAGGAACTGAGCAGAAAGAGCAAAGAAATAACCTGATTATAAAGGAACTTCCATTGTCTAGAAGCCCAAACTAGACAGGGTCTTCAAGAGAAATCTATTAATGATATTTTTAGAATAAGCTGACATAGAAGCTTTTGCATATTGGTACAACAAGCTTCAAAATCAATCATATTCTTCACAATAAGAGACATTTATTTTACTTTAATAGCAACTCTGGGTGAGACTGAGTTTAATGACAAAAGTTTGTTATGTAGAGGCAGTTCTGCAGTTGGGGTAAAGCAGAGTTGTGTGGTTCAGGTGTATAATTTTTCCTAAACTAACTTAATACAAGAATGCATCTAGGAAAATTTTGATGAAACAAAAGCAAATCTAGTCTTCATGCTCTCAGATATCATATCAGCAGACTTTTGAAAATACTCGAATGGCAGACAAATCAAATTTGACATCATTAGCAAGAGACTGAATAACAGTCTATGTTTGACATTAAAATAATATTTACGTGGCCTATAATTCATTTAGCTGATGGCAAAGTTAATGTTTCATTTTGGAAAATAAAATACCCCTGGCTATTATTGCTACAGTAATGAAGATCGTGGTGCTACTGCATAGAATATAGCTAGAAACAGGTTTATTTGCAGGACCAATAATAATAATAGTAGCAATAACAATAACAATAAAGCAACACTTTATTTTGAGTTTAATTAGTTTTTCAACCAAATATGTAAAGGCTCCACATCTTTCACCATTAATTGGAAATAAACTAACACTACTGGGAAACTATATGGAGTTACAGAGCTTGTTAGGTGTTATACAAACTCTTGAATGCTCCAAACTTTGGCCTAATCAAGACCATCAACTTATTGAGCTGGACTAGAAAAGCTTTTTCTTAGTTCGTCAGCTGCAAGCTCTCATTGTTCTTCTCTTCATTTTTATTTTAAATTTCAGATTAATTCTTATAAATATGCAAATCAGTGCATATCTTTTCCTCTTTTGCACTCTCATGTAATAATTGCAACTTCTTTCTCTGTGTTGACATAAATAACTTAAAGAACAAATTCATTATTTTTCAACAGTGCCTGGTGACCTTACTATTTTCCTTTAGTAATCATAGTTTTCTATATTTCTCCAAGCTGACTTAGTACTTTTACTCAGCACTTTTCTTCCTCCACAATTGCATCCTCAATTTTAGCCTACAAATTTCCTTTTTCCATAATTCAAACTGCTGGTGGTAATGAAGACTGGTGAAGCCACTCTAGAAAACAGTATGGAGTTTCCTCAAAAGTTTAAAATTGGAACAGCCATTTGGCCCAGTAATCCCATTTCTGGAAATATATCCTAAGAATCCTGAAATGCCAATCAGAAAGAATATATATACCCCTATGTTCATAGCAGCACAATTTACAATAGCTAAGTTCTGGAAAAAACACAGGTGCCCATCAGTACATGAATGGATAAAAAGCTGTGGGACATTTATACCATTGAATACTATGGGACTATAAAAAGATGTATCTCTTACCCTTTGAGACAGCATGGATGGATCTGGAGATTATTATGCTAAGTGAAATAAGCCAGTCAGAGAAAGACAAATATCACTTGATCTCACTTATATGTGAAATCTAATGAACAAAAGAAACTGACAAACAAAATAGATTCAAAGGCATGGATACATGGAACAGAATGACAGATCTCAGTGGGGAGGAGAGTGAAGGAGACAGGAAGAGATAACCCAAAGGCCATGTGTGCGTATATTCATAGCCCATGGACACAGACAATAGTGTGATGAAGGTGTGGGGTAAGATGGGGGTTGGGAGGAGGGGGGGCAAAATAAGGGAAATGGGGGACACCTGTAATACTGTCAACATATATATATGTATTGATGGAGTTAATATCCAAAATGTATAAAAACTCATACAACTCAACATTTTAAAAAATCCAATTAAAAAATTAATGGGCAGAGAACCTGAACAGACACTTCTCCAAACAGGACACAGAGATGGCCAATAGATATAGGAAGAGATGCTTAACCTCACTGAACATCAGGGAAAAGCAAATAAAAACAATAATGAGATATCATTTCACACCTGTCAGAATGGCTGTTATCAAAAGTAAGTAAACAAGTGTTGTTGAGGATGTGGAGAAAGGGAATCCCTAGTACACTGTTGATGGGGTTGTACATTGGTGCAGCCATCAGGGAATACAGTATGGAGGTTCTTCAAATTATTAAAAATAAAACTATCTTATGACCCAACAGTTCCACTTCTGGGTATTTATCCTAAGAAAATGAATACACTAATTCAAAAATATATACACACCCTTATGTTCATTGCAACATTATTTACAAAAGCCAAGATATGGGAGCAATCTTTGTGTCTGTTAATAAATGAATGGATAAAGAAGGTGTTTTATATATGTAAATGGAATATTAGTCATCCATAAAAAAGAACGAAATCTCCCATTTGGCACAGCATGAATTGACCTAGAGGGTATTACGCTAAATGAAATAAGTCAGACAGGGAAAGACAAATAATGTATGATTTTACTTATATGTGGAGTCTTAAAAAAATAAACAAAATAAACAAAACAAAACAGAAAGATTCATACATACAGAGCGCAAACTGATGGTTGCCAGGAGGCAGGCTGGTGGGGAAATGGGTGAAGAAGGTGAAGGAAAATAATAGGCACAAATTTCCAGATATAAAATAAGCCATGTTGATATATTGTACAGCACAGGGACTATAGTCAATAATATTGTAATAATTTTGTATAGTGAGAGATGGTAACTAGACTTATCATGGTGATCATATCGTAAGGTAGATACAGGGGTGGGCAAAAGTAGGTTTACAGTTGTTTGTATGGAAAATAGTACAATAGTTAATAAATAATAATAAACTCTGTGTTTTGCATACTCACATCCATAAAACTACTTTTACCCACCCCTATATATATATGTTGAATCACTATGGTGTACAACTGAAACTAATACAATATTCTATGTTAACTATACTAACAACAAAACCCAGAATTTCTCAGTAAAGGCCTCCTGTCTTCCTGTGTGTTCAAAGTCAACTTTTGACAAAATAAAGTGTCCACAGTTGTTCTGGGTCTCTTATCTTCTCGTCACCAGGACTGCCTCTTCACTTATCCTTCCTGCTCCATTATTATCTGCCGTTTCTTCCCTGAACCTATCCATCTATAGAGAAAATGGAAACTCTGCTAAAGCCATTAAGTTTTATTTCCAGGCAAATGCCAAGGAGTTTCTGAAATTCTGAGTTCACATGCTACTTTTTCTCACTATTTTTCAAACTGACATTTCCCTGATTGGATCTCTGGCCTTTGACTGACTTTAGTTCTGCTTCTCTAGCTGTAGGAATCTGTCTCCGACTGAATGGCCCCCTGTGGTCAGTTGAGTTTTGTTATGTCTCTGGGTAGTTTATTTTGCTATAGAAAAATAATATTTTTACCATGTGTCCTTTCTACACTTGTCCTTCAGCAAACAGCCATTATCCTATATCTTTCTTAGGTCAAAAACATAATGTATTTGCTCTCCTGGAGATGGTCTTGTTGTTTTTAATTTAAATTGTAAAAATTTTTTGTTTCTTTTTTTTGCTCAATGTTTGCCTCCAGGGCATAAATCTCATTTTCATTGATACAACCTAGCTGAGCCCAGATATTACAGTAATAACACTGAATCCTTGGAATGGCCTTCAAATTGAGTAAGGCTCCAGAATAAACACCCATCTTACCTCATTATGAGATAAAATTTCCAGATTGTTTAAACCTAAAGCAGATATGCATGCACCATAAAGCCTTTACAGTCCCATTTACTTCTATGGTTCTTCAAAACTACATATTCATGGTATTTAATATATAAAATATAATAGAGAATAATACAATATTCACATAGTTCCTCATATATTTCTTTTCTCTCTAATTATAAAGTACATGCTAATTGCATTAAATTAAAATATATAGAAATATATAAATTGAAAAAATGAAAAATTTTCATATCTTAGTTTTAATCACCTGATAAGAAACATATTAAAGTTTATAATGAATAACATAATATTATTTTATTTATAAAAATATATCCATTTTAATTCATCTATTTAAAAATAGACATGTTTAATGACCGTCATGATATACCATAGTTTCACAAGGTACAGATTATCTATCAGATATCAATAAAGATTAGAATGACTGCTCCATTTGGTTTTGCAAGGTGCAAATCATTTAGGATGATAACATAATTTGTATCAGTCTTTCATGTCTAATGGTGCTATTCTTCTTTGAGAAGAAATAATTCTCTAGGAATGTTCATTTCAGTATGTCGTACAGTATCATTTTTAAATATGAGAACAGCTAGCCAAATAGACATTTCTGAAGTACCAGTCTGGATAATGTTACATTTCTTATATGTGGTTTGCCACATTACCGGCATATTGTTTATTTTTAAATTTCAAATTAAAGCAAGTCAAAGAAACCATAAAACAGACTCCCCCAAATACTCTGATTTGGGTACTACCTAATACATTCCAAATTTTCTACTTTACTGACTCAGGAAATTGTTTGATTTCTCTGAAGACAGCTACTGTTTCACTTTACTTACCTCAATATCTCAAAATTATATTGGCATATATATGCCAATATATAATCACCTGATAATATACACACACACACATATACATATGTATGTAAATATATATTTAATCAAGTCAAAATGTCCCTATAGATATTGATCCTTAAGGAAATACCACTACATTTGTATTTCAGGACCTATATGTGCAAATCCCATTAATACTAATTAGATATTTTCAAAGTACATCCCCTTGCATTCTGCTTTTATTACCAAGAACTTAATGAAAAGTTCAAAAAAAATCTGTTTTACACTATTTTAATCACCAAAAAAAGTGAACAAAATAAACACGTAAAATTTTTGATGGGCAACACATCGAAATGAAATACACTTGTTAAAGATAATAATTTAAGCACAACTTGTTTGCAATACTCTAAGATTTTGGACCCTGGTGTTAATTTCATAATAGAACAACTAGCCTACTGATGTTATCAGTTACTTAGTAGATACATTTATTCTGGAATTGATTATATGCACATTATGACAGAGGTAAGTACTCTTCAGTGTATAACTGTGTTCATTAGACTAAATGAGAACCCCATAAAAACAGTGTTTGGGGCATATATGTGCGATTTTATAGAGACATAATTGTTCTTTTCCTACTTGGATTTGGAAAAAAAAATACATTCATCCTTTGAAAACCAAAAACTGCTGGAGAAAAGTATTAGCAAGACTAATTCAAGTGGTAGTCTACCCAAGGCTGTCTTCTGTCTTTGCATTATAGCAACATTTGATTCTTGGTGTGAGGGAAATCAAAGTAAGAGTTAGGGAGCCCAAAGAACATGGCCCTAGGTTTCTTGATGTCTCCCCTCAGAATTTGTTTTGTTAGTCAGAAAGCATGAGCTATAGTCTCACACTATTACACAAAACTAGGATGTATTCCAAAGTGTATGTAATTTTGGATAATAACATAAGGTGACCTAAGAAACAGCCTTTCCACTTATATCCCATCTCAGCTTTTGCAATTAACTGAGGCAACTTTTTTTGAGACTTTTATATTCTACCATCAGCCATCCTACATATTCTAGTTTTCTTTTTTTAAACTAAATTTATTGGAATGACATTGGTTAATACAATTCTATGATACAACATCTGTATATTGTATTGTGTGTTTACCAGAATTGTCACATAATTTCCAGAATCTGTTCCAGTATAGTTTTTATCTATTTATTTGTGATAGATTGGATAATAGACTTAGGGTTAAAAATGATTTAAAAAGATAATTCAGATTATATAAACAAACTAACACTTCATGAAGCAGACAGTCTTCTTTAGGGGTCCTGCAAAATAGAAAAGAAGGCAAGAAGGTTTTACAAGATAAAGAATGAAGAACAAGGAGTAGACCTAGAAAACAGCCGATTGGCTAGGGCCACATAGACAACCTTGTTTAGGGTAAGAAGGCCTAGAGGTGGCTTGACATTTGGGGGTTGTCTGAATGATTATATGTTTCTCGTCAAGCGAAGCATTTACAGAGAGGAATGTGAAAGTTATCTAAGTTTTAGTTGCTGATGTGGCAACCCTAGCAGGAAAAGTTACATTATGGGCTTAGAAATTTATTTCAGTAATAGATAGCTATAAATTACGGTACTATATAATGCAGATTATAATAACGGACTTAGGATAATATTTGTAAACTTTGGCACATCCTATGTTAACTTTGGCATTATCCTATGTTAAAAAGTAAAAATTTAGATTTTATGCATGCCCTTAAATAAAGGTATAATATCAAACTGCTAATTAATTATCCATGGGCAATGGGTTCTATATGTATGTAATAGTTTGTAGAACAGATTATCCATTTGCAATACAATATAGATATAATGTAGAAGCCTCTTCATTTTTCCTTGAGTGTTTCTTTTTGAAAATTTTTTATTAAATAATTTATTGAGATGACAGTTAATAAATTATACAGGTTCCAAGTGTACAATTTTATAATATATCATTTGTACATTGCATTGTGTGTTTACCATCCAAAGTCAAATTTCCTTCCATCGATGCTTATTTGACCCCTTTCCCATTTACTACCCCCCCACCTCCCTTTTTCTCTGGTAATCACCATACTGTTGTGTTTGTCTATGAGTTTTTGTTTGTCTTATTTGTTCATTTGTTGCTTTCAGTTTTATACCCCACATATGAGTGAAATCATATGATTCTTGACTTTTTCTGTCCAACTTATTTCACTTAATGTGATATTTTCAAGATCTATCCATGTTGTTGCAAATGGCAGTATTTTATCCTTTCTTATGGCTGAGTGGCATTTCATTATATATATAATATATGTATAAATGAATATATATACACACATATATATTATATATACACATATATGTGTGTGTGTATATATATATATACATATATATATATATATATATATTCTTTATTCAATCACCTATCAAAGAACACTGGTTGTTTTCATGTCTTGGCCACCATGAATAATGCTGCAATGAACATGGGCATATATATATATATATATATATATATATATATATATATATATATGGAAGTATCCTGATTTTTGTCCTTGATATTTTTCAAAATAAGCACATGTGCAGAATGAGTACATATGCACACACATGGACACACATATTGCTGTTTGTTGAAGAAATATAACTAAACACAAAATTCCTTTCCAACTCAAAAACACCTCTCCTCAAAGGTAATAGAGAAATAAAACAGTTTTAATATTGAATAAGTACTAAACCAGAATGTGATGTATATCCCAGGCAATACCCTGAAATATTTCAAAGACAAAACAAAATCATATCCCCTTATACATCCAAGCAGATACAGCCCATTACATACATATTCTCAGGATAAACAATAACTTGCCCTTTTGGAACAGGACTTGACAGCACCATTTGTCAAACATAATTCATTCTGAATTCACCTGGTAATTAGAGTGACTATTTGTGCTTTTATTGAACATTTCCCACCCTGCCATCCTAGTTTCTCCCTTGAAATACATAATAAGGAAATTCTAAATAATAAATTGTTTGGGAAGTAAAATAAAAGGTCACACACTATAACTAGTATTTTTTGTTTCTAGTTTGTTTTTCATAATTTTATCTTAGTTTACAACTCAACCATTATAAGATATTAAGGATCTAACAAACTTTGATTTCAGAGTCTAAGTTTCTATCTACCAGGCTTAAAGCACATCCATTGTGCTAGGTTTTAATTATATTCTGTTGAGTAATCACTTCCTTTCTCCCTTTCAAACTCCATAAACTCCTCTATTACTATTTCTAATAACTTCACAACTAACACAGATGTTACGTAACCATTCCCTGCAGTACCCCATTGTGTCTAGCAGATCAAGTTTATTACTATGATTCTAAACCTCAGGAAAGTAAAAAGAAATCTCCAGGACCTTGATCAAGTCCAAGGTTAAGTAAATAAGGGCTCATATTAAAAATTGGCCCCAAGTCCAGTATCCATACTCATTATGCAACTCATTAAATTTAATGCATTACAATTAAAAAACAAATTAATAAAAAAGTAACTCAATCACTTAGCTCCTAAATTGGTGGCATTTACTTCCAGTACAGTGGACTTTTATATGAACAGTAACATAATACCAAATGTAGACATGCCACTAAATGATATGGAAAAATCTAGTGTAACGTAGTTTTTTGACATGTCATTAATTATATCCTACCAGATACTGGTGATGTTTAAGGAATAACATGTATGCATTATATTTTCTTGTCTTTCTTTCTCTTTCTTTCTCTTTCTCTCTTTCTTTTTTGGTTATTAAGACTAGCATATTCAAGTGCCTCTTGAAAATATATACATTATCAATCTTCATGCATCCCTCACTGAAGACTAAGGTCAAAATGCATTGGTCCCTGTTGTATAGAATTAATTGAAATGAAATGAGAGCAATTTACTATAAACAAATTGCTGCTGAAGATCAAAGTGCATCAGGGCAATATTAATCAATTCTCTCTAACTTTACGATGTACAGAAGATATATGAACATTAAGTGGTAAATTTCATCTTTAACGGCAGATATAAATTCATACATACATATATATATATATTTTAAAGTCAGTGTCTGAAGAATATACCAGTAGTATAAAGTGTGCCATTTACAACCCCTTATTCTCACTGCCTTTCTCTACTTAACCCCAGACAAGGCACTAACTAGAATAAGTTAAAATTAAACAAGGGAGAGAGAGAGAACAGACTAACAGAGGGACTAGTGTGACACCGCCCACCTTATTTCTCAAATTTAAATCAACTTAACAAAGTTATATTCCCCAAAACTATAATAGTAATCCAAATACTTTGTCTTCCTGAAAAGCTGAAAAACAAGCAGTGGTGACTTGTTAACAGATAACATATGATTAAGAAAGCTAAATGAAATGCAACAAAAGGGGAGTAAAATTCCCTAGAAATAAAAGTGGACAAGTGTCATTAAGATAATGAATTCCAGAAGATCATAATACTGCTTTTAGTCAAATACACTAAATTTGTAAATTAATCACTTATTTAAAAAATGCAACAGTTTATTTATAAACTGGTGTGTGTGGGGGGGTGGGGGGTTGGCCTTGTTCTGCATAACAGAGCAAACATCAGAAAAGGATCATTGGTTTACAAACTGGAGATGCAGAATACCTAGAAGGAAAAAGGGTCAGAAGCCAGCACTCTTGGAGGACGCCATATATCAGATATCATGCCCAGGGAAGAATCTGTGTTAGCTGAATCCGATTCTTCAAGCCCCTTCCCAATGTGTGATAACTTGATTCTGAGTTGAGAGGAACATAGAATAATTAAAGGAACATGGGTTTTGGTATAAGAAGATTTAGATTCTCATCTTAACTACAGAGTATAAACTGTACTCAAACAAGTCACTACCACATCTAAGATAAAATTATGGGTGAGAAAGTGCTGTCATTTGTAATGCACAATGTAATACAGTTGAAGAATTTATGCCTAGGATTTAGATTTAGAAAAATTTGGATATCAATCCCAGCTCTATCACTTGATGTGAAACTTAAATTCTATGGGTCTTAAATTTCTTATCTATAAAATAGAGATAAAAACAATCACCTCAAAGGTTAATTCAAGAATGAATTTGTTAATGTTTATAAAGAATTAACCTCAATATGTGATGTTTTAAATTAGAGAAAATTGATTTTTTTCAATCTTTCCCTCTTACTGCACTACCTCTGTAGGTTATTGATCTCAATCTTTTGAAACACTGTGTTACATGATTTATTCAAATAAATTTATCCAGGATAAAACATACTCATCCCCATATTGCAGTCAAAGAACACAATGTTAAGTAACCTATATCCCCTGCCTTCTAATAGCTACCTTCCTAATGGATTTACAAGGTAAAAAGTACAATTGTAAGAAAAAATCAGTATGAAGCGACATACAAGGGAATGAATTATACCCTAGCCTTGGTCATCAATGTAGGTTTCTTGAGACCTGAGGATGGTCAGGAAAAGAATGGGGAGAACAGTACATATAGATGGAGCAATAAATACATAGACTTATTAGTGAGATAGAAAGATCAATGTATTAGTATTTGTTCAATACACATGATAAGTAATAAAAAGTTAAAAACTAAAAAGTCTGGAATACAATGCCAAAAATTGGGGAATTCATTCTGTAATCCACTGGTAGTCTTTGAGGCTAAGTATCACAGTGTCATGCCAAATTTATTTTTTTGAGCATAAAGCAAGCCTTCTGTCATCAAATATGTAAAAGGGTCACTGGGTTAAATACAATTTAATGGAATTCTTTAATTCATGACACTCATAGTGTCATTAATAGGTTGACATTCATTACCAATGTCACAAAGGGAGATTTAGTACATAGTGTTTTCCAAAATCACTTGAAGTTTCTCCATACTTCTCTGAGATTGCTATTTGCCAAAAATCAGTGTTTTCTGGTTTATTTGAGAAAGTAGAACACAGAAATATATTGAATGGAAGCATAACTAGAATCAAGAAAATCAGAAGAGTCTATTTCTGTGATCCAATTGAAAGATTTTAAAGGAATAATCTAGATATTGGGGGAGTGGTGGAAAAGGTAAATAGATTTGAAAGAGAGTATAGATGTGAAATTTAGAGGAATTGAGAAATTACAAATGGAACTGACATAGGTTATTTGAAATACCTTTTCAGAGAATTTGATAACCCCTTCCTACCATTGCCAGGAATCACTCTTTCAAGCCTGACACAACTTTGTAGGTACTGGGTTGTGATCCTGACTTATCTCTTGGCCCACCTGGAGATACAAAGACACATCCAGCTCTGGCCAGTGTGGCTCCCTTGGTTTGAGCATTTTGCCATCCCTCCAAAGGGTCTCAGGTTGGATGCCCGGTCAGGGCACATACCCAGGTTGCATTTTGATCCCTGGTTGGGGCTCTTACAGGAGGCAATCAATCGATGTTTCTCTTCCCCATCAATGTTTCTCTCTCTCTCTTTCTTTTTCTCTCTCGCCCTTCCTTTCTTTCTAAAAACCAATAAAAACATATCCTTGAGTGAGGATTAAAAAATAAAAGGTAAACATCCAATAACCCAGTCATATCTAGACACATGGGCATCTTCTACATCAAGAAGGTCTTGTTCTCATTCTGCCACCATCTCTGTTTTCCAGTTGCAGTTCCTTTTCTGAGATGTGCAATTCTTCCCTTCATCCTTCAGGACAAGCTGATTTGGTTTTCACCTTGCAATCCCACTTCGTCTGCCATACTATAGTGCGATAATCATAGAACTGCCACAGACAAATAACAAATAGTAACAAAGATAGCATCAATTATGCACAGTGTGTTGTGGCTTTAAACTATTTAGTTGTGCTGGCTTTACTGTCAAAAAGGATTTGGGGGGTATGAAGTTGTAATATTAAATAATTTCTTCTACTTTTTATCATGGGTTGCAGCAAAGTGCTTTGAATTGATAAGTTGCCAACCTAAAAGAAATATGAAAAAAAATTAGTGAATCAAAGGATCAACAGGATGGATAAATAAAACTAAACTATAAAATTGTGACCCCCACTGAAGTCACACTTTTGATTTTCCTTCTTGCTACACATGACACTGCTAAGAAACAGATAAGTGAGGAAAGAAACGAGATACTTTTCCTGCTGATAAATATTTAGAAACCTATTCTGAGGTTAATGCCTTGTCATTGCTATTTAAAGTTTAAAACCTGGTGTGTTTTAAAAAGTAATTAAGATTCTAAAAGAGTGAAAGCAAGTTCCTGAGTTTCTAAAGTGAGCACAAAATAAATAAAATGGGGCATTTTGAGGAAAAGCTGTAATGACAATTTCAATATTTAGAAATATATCTTTGCCACTGTTGAACAGGTAGGTTATATTTGAGAAAGATGGGGGGGGGGGCGGAGAGCAGCTTCTAACCATGTATTTATTTAGTTTTATAGACATCCTTTGTTTTAAAACTGTATTACATTTTAAAGTGTTCTTCAGAGTCCTATTCCCTTGGAGAAATTATTCATAAATGGCACTAATGAGTGTCAAGCTGCATTTCAGGGCATTTTGAAAATTGTCCTATTAATTAATGGTGTAATTAAGCTTTTGTCAGTGACATATCATATTTCTGACAGGAATAGATGGCCTGTGTAAGTCGGTGCCAGGCAGCCATCCAGGCAGCCACTGTGCATAATGGATGGTAGCAATTTAGCGCAGGTTTACAGTGATGGGACCACCTCCGTGAGGGAGGCTGGCAACTTGCACACACAGGCGGCGCTTTCCTTGCACTGTACTTCAGGAAATAACTGTAGCTGAGATTGATGTGGCCCCCTCCTTAGGATGACACATTAGCCTTTTACCATTAAATCATAAATAGTGTTTCTCTGAGCTTTTGTGACAAAAATGTCAATTAGCTTCTAAATTTCATTTTCGTTCAATTTTGTATTCTAATTTCATTTGCATATTAATGAGAACATGGTGCAGAACTGTTAGATTATAATACCTCACTAAGGCTAATAGGCTGTAATACACACTTATTGAGGGTAATTGTTATACACATTTAAATGTTCCCCCCATCACCCATCTATATGTGTGAGAGATATGCCACTGTTTAATGCTCCTAGAATATCAGTGTGTCACATACAGTAAAAGTGACACTTGGGCACAGAGAAATAAAAGAACCATAATTGAAATAGAAAGTAGATCCAAGTACAATCATATCAACACAATTAAATATAAATCATTTTATTCTGGTCCTCCCTCTATAACAGAGCTCTATTAATTCTAGTATTAATAATTTACATTCTGGTTCCAACTATCAAGTTCTTAAAATTGAAAGAAAAAAAAATCATATACAAGGATGGAATTTCCTTGGTAGAAACATTTCAGTCCAGTGAAGCTCACAGGCTTAGAATGACTTGTTTTACAGACAGAATCATTTTTTTTCTCTTACACATTTTTATATTTTCTGGTTTTTAATCATCAAGTTATTTTTATTAAAAACAACTTATTTTCATAAAAATTACAGAAGTATATTTTAATTTACATCATTATTATTTAGACCCTAGTTTTCCAAGTATCTTCCAAGATTTAAATAGAATTATAAAATGACTAATTGGCACTAGTTCAGAAATAAGTACCAGACTTTTAAAGCAGAAAAAGGATATTAAAGATCACCTAGTTCAACCCACTTCATTTTACAGATGAAGAAACAGAAGTCTTGGAGATTATGTAACTTGCCCCAGGTCATGCATCTAGTAAGTGGCACAGTGAGGACTAGGACTGGACAAGTTCAACTTCTTTTTGTCAGAGACTGTTTCAAAGTCATTTTTTAAAGAAAGCAGTTTAGATTTAAATGGAAATAGAAATGTTAAATAAGCAAGATGACGGAGAGAGGGAGAGAGAGAAAAAACGTAAATGAGGGAGGAAGAGAGGAAGGGAGAAAGGAAGGAAAGAAGGGAGGAAGCAAAAAAAAAAATGATATGATACAGTGAGGATCTTATTTCAATCCTTTAAGATGCCTCAGTAATTTGATAAAATGCATTGTTTATCTTTTCAGACATGGATTGATTCTATAACATTGTACAGTAAATCCCCACCTTATGAATGAAGTATGTTCCAGAATTTTATTTTGCAACTTTTAAAAAATCGTTTTAGTCCTAAGAACAAGGTGATATCGGGTTTATATCCAATAGCTTTTATAACCCATGATGGACCTGAAACACTTGAAGTAAGAAATAACAAATTTGCAAGGATAAGAATCACTTTGATGGCTTGGAGTGTAGAGTTAATAGAAAGTTTTAGCAGGCTGAGAAATATGGGCTCTAGGCAAGTTAATAGGTTAGTAATCCCTCAAAGAAATATTCTTTAACAATTTGTCCGTAATTTAGTTGCAAATATACTGAGCAATTGGGTGAAAAGACAGAGAGGAAGGACTGCTGATGGCAGTGGTGGCCTCTTCTATATTGATCAGTATGATTCAGCTTTGTCCTAAAATTTGCATATCCCTCTCAGCAAATGAATACCCTTTTTTTTAACTCAGCCCATCTCCTCTAGAAAGTAGTTTAGGCTAAGTTTTGTGACATAGGCATTCCTTATTTTGAGGGCCTTGTTCATCAGCAGATAAAGGTTAGCAAAATATATCTTCCAGTGGCATAGCACTTTCACTGACTAGTTTCAGCTATGGCTTTAGAATTCCTTAGAATAACAACTAATACACAGGTGGTGCTCTTCTCTACTAGGTATGAACCTAAGTTCTTTTTCATATATGGATTCATTTAGAAATAAATTTATGGTAAATATTGATTTTTTTTCTTCATTTTACAGATGCGAAAACAGGCACAACTGTTAAAGTTACAGCTTGCAGACTGTTGGAAGGGAAGGAGATTAGTAGAGAGTTAAATTAGAGTAGTGATGATTTCCCCCTTTTTACTTTTATTCTCCATCCTCTGTCTTCACACTCCCATGGTCTAGAAAATATAGTCATTAGAATAGTAGAAACAGCATTTTACAACAAGGGGCAACTGCCATAGATTTTTCCCTTCCTTCCCTTTGTTGGAGTTATTGAGGGGAGGGGTTGTGAGCAAAAGAAAACATGCTGGGAAAGAGGAACTCAACATAAGGAATGTTCCTCTCATGTTTTAATGATACCTTGGGAGTTCTGGGTTGAATTAGGCGGCTGCCTGCCCTTAAAAAAAAAAAAAAAAATGTAAAAGTCCTAAACTCTGGCAGCTCAGAATGTGACCTTATTTGGAAATGTAGTCTTTACAAGCTAAAATAATAAGCTAAAATAAGCTAAGTCATTGGGGATGGACACAAATCCAATATGACCGGTGTCTTTAAAAACGAAGAAAATTACACAAAGACTTAGACATGCTCACAGAGAGAATGCCATATGAACGTGAAAGTGGAGATCAGAGTGATGCATTGGTAGCAGGAAAATAGCAGAGGTTGAGAGGAACCACAGAAACTAGGAGAGAGGCATAGTACAGAGTCTCCCTCATAGCATTCAGAAGGAACTAACCCTGACACCTCAGAATTCTAGCCCCCAGAACTATGAGACTATTAATTTCTCTTGTTTAAGTCACCCAATTTATGGTACTTCATTATGGCAGCTCTAGGACAATAAATACCTTTAAAACGCACCTCCAAGTTGAATAGATGGGGTAAACCCACACTAGAAAATAGAGAGCGACAGGAGCTACAATCATATCTCCAGTTGAGGAAGATATGAACCATTATTGTGGTCACTGAATTAGGGCAGTTTTATTATACAAAAATCTGTTGTTCATTTGGAGTCTTAAAATTCAGGTACTTATTCTCTTAATTCTATCACTTTCCTTTCCAACTACATGTGTTATTTTTTAGTAAAGATGGTCCCCTAACATTCACACCCATATGTAGTGGGTTTAAATCTGATTCTGCATTTGGAAGTCTGGTAAAGATCATAGATTTCCATTTTAGAAATGATTTAAATCAGACTAAAGTTCCATCCCTTCTGAATCTTATTGTATTAGTTATCAGTCATAAGATTGGGTGAAGTTTTGAGGAAAGGGAACATTTTTCTGAGGACTCATAAGAATACTGGATATTTATTCGGAAACAGAAAGGATTTCTAGCCTTTAGTCAAGGATACCTTTATTTTCCAAGCCCAAATAGTTCTTTGAATCAAGAAGCTAAATGGCTGACCTGCCACTCTTGAGGAAATTTTGCTGAATTTGAGAGAGTTGATACTTAATTCCAACCTCCTAAGGAACATATAATATTATTTTCCTCTGATGTCCTGCCAGTTCCCAGAAAAACACCAGAAAACAGACCTGCACCAAGATCTAACATTAGCAGACTACTGACTCTTTTCCTACTCCAAGGTCCCTCTCTCCATGTAGCTGCTTTCAACAAACACCACCTTACATAGCGAGCCCTGCTTTAGACCCTGACAGAAATCTCTACTGAAGCAGAAAAATAAATTGGTCTGGAACAGGAGTGGGTCCTTAAGAAAGTAAGAAGAAACAACACAAGAGCAATGAAACATCCTGCCACCCTATCTCACTGTTTTCTGTACGTCTCTTTCTAGGAGCCAAAAGTTCCATAAAATGAACAACATAAAATAACTCTTCACACAGCATCAACTCTATCTACCAAGTAATACCAATCTGTCCCCATCTCATGATGGGGACAGTGATATACAACCAGTTGCCTAAAGCAGAGGTCTATTTATTATCCTTAACTATTCTTTTATCTAATCTCCACATCCAAGTAAGTCAAGCCCACTCTCTTTCACCTCCTTCATAAATCTGTCTTAAATCCATCTATTGCCCCTACCTTAGGAAATCATCATTCTTGATTGTGTCCTGGACCATATGAGCCATTCAACAGCTGAACTCATCAACATCACCAATGAACAGCTTGAAACAATCCCCTACATGGTCTCTTTGCCTCTCCATTGCATTCTCCACATCTTATTGTTTTTAAAATATCAACTTTAATCAAAGCATTACGTTGCTTAGTCATTAATAATACCTTTGACGATTTTTCAGGGTGAAGTCCAAACTCCTTAGGAGGCCACAAAGGCCTTTGTTATGAGGTTCCTGGTTACCTTTATGCCTTTCTGTCTTACCACTATTTTTCTCATTACCTTATTCACATGCTCCATAATTCATGTCTTAGACTTATTGAACTATTTTTATTTTAAACATTTTCTGAATTTCCTCTTGCCTCTCAGCTTTTAAAAATGCTATTTCATTTTCTTTTTCCTGGAGTGTTCCTCACTAACCCCACTTACACCTCCACCTCATTTTGTCTCCTCACTTTATTAACAGCATTTCATTCTCCAAAAAATCAATAAAAAAATCACTTCTGGAAGTTTCCCTTGAACTCCTAACATTCTGGGTTAGAAGAACTTCTTATATGCTTAGATAGCACCATGGCATCTTATTACAGCATCGTAATGTGTTATGGTCATCTGTTCACTTGTCCATCTTCCTCTGTGAGATTATAAACCCTTCCAGAAAAGTAATGATGTCTTATTAATCACGGCATCTCTGGTGCCTCATAGAGTTTTGTCATTTAGCAAGTGCTCAGTGTTCAACAAATGATTAAATATCCCAAGGGCATATGAGAGTGTTACACAGGTAATTCAGGGACTGCCTGTTAAATTTCCTTTTTACTCTCTCTTTTTTAAGATTCTTAATACTATTCTACTCTGTTAGCAAAAATAAAGTAGATAAACAAATGAATTCATTTCAATTTTTTTAAAAGGAGATAATACACTATCTAGTGTAAAGTCTCTGTTGTTACTAAATTAATTTTCTTCTTGTGGTTTAGCCCCCAAAATAACTTGATTATGATGAAAGTCCTCCAGGATGACTTTTTTAAGTATTCAGTAATGGTCAGTTCTTCGCTAAATGTATAAAAAGAGTTCAGTACTCATTTGGTGAATATGTAATATGTTTAAATTAAATTGGCAACTCATTATAGTGACTAAGACACAGAAATACTTTCTCATAAATTACAGGTAATCTGTATTTTCACATTAACTCTATTACCAGTAATAGAGTTTTAATGTGGTACTTACACTTTGATAAAAGAGAAATTGTGTTGCCACTAGACATATGTAAGATGTGTATAGAGAAAAAAATGGGAAAGTCAGGGGGCAGAAGTAATGAAAGATGTGAAGGAAAATGAGGAATTATAGGAAAATCTTGAATGATTAAGAATATAGCAACAAAGAAAGGGAGAAGAAAAAAATGAATGAAGAAAATAATAAGATGAACCATGGAAATTATAGGAAAAGAAAGGACATTAAGAATAGATAAAATAAATAGAGAAGGAAAACGAGAGTAGACCAGTATGAAATGTATATACATCACTGCTATGCTAAGAAAAAGAAATGATGCAAATAGAAATGCATATACTACCTGCATATGTTTAAATAGAAAATTTTCACATTACTATTTAAATTTAAATAGAAGTTAACAGAAATAGGGATCTAATACTAGATTTCGAACAATTTGATACTAATTATCCAAGAAGATTATTCTATAGCCTGAAATTACCCTAAAAATCATAGTTACATTGGTTGTGCAATGAGAGAAGTGCCTTTCTAGTCTCAAGGCTGTGCAAAGGCTGGAGGGCACTAAGCAATGCCATCAGTTTTATATTTATGCTTACCAACATGAATTCCATATATCTTCCTCAGGTGGTGTGAGGTTCTGCAGCAATAATATATATCCAAGGTCAGGGGAAGGGGGAATGTGCAACACACTCACCAGTTTAAACTTAACAAGAAACATGTGCAGTGGTCCCTTCCACAGAAGTATTTTTCTCCTTAAGAACATAGCATTTTATTTCCCCAGTAAATTTTCTTTAAACGCACTTTATGTGTCTGCTGTAATACTTTGGAATTCACTAGTATTTGATATCTTGTTAGAGAATAAAGGAAAGCTTCTGTAGTAGATTTTAGGAATTGGATATTTTGGAGGCTTATACTGAAAAGAAAGAAAAGGGAGGGACTTTCTGACTCATTTCCTATCTATCTTTCTCATATAATTAATTTTAATTCTGCAGTATAGAAAAATAGAAAAGGCAAAGTATAAGCTTAGCATACACAGAATAAATCCCTGTATTGAGAAAAGAAAGCTTCTGTATAAACAAGACAGGGACTGACTGAATGGTCCAACATATCACAGATTCAGAGACATTGGTGTTAAATTGGATTTCTAGAAATATGGGTCTTGGTTCAAGACCTTAAGAGCATAAATTTGATAAAAGATGAAAACAGTCTATATTTTCAAATTTTCTTTGTTAGTTATATTCAAATTTTCAAAAATTCAAATGCATAGGGGCAAATTTGAGTTAGATAAGTAAAATGATATTTGGAAAATCGTACTTATCTCCCTAAAAAGAATAAATATCAACAGGTCTAACCATTATTATTTGGGGATTCATAAAATTTTTATGTAGAAAAACTAATACTAACAAATATACTGGGCCCAAAGCTTCTCTTTGCCCTGAAGAGATGCAGCTGAGGTAAGTGTCTTTGCAGGTGGGGTGGGAATAAAGTGAGATGGGTTTTTGTACAGAGGGATGTGAGATTAAATACAGGTGTTTGGTCATTGCAAATTGCTGATCTGTCTTCTATATGCCTTTCATTTACAAAGAGTTAGATTTGTGAAAAGGAAAATTGCTGGTAATATACATAAATATTGTACACAATGGTGTCTCTACTCCCAACTTCACAAAAATAGTTCCCTTTTTGCATTCCAAGCAAAGAAGCAGAATAAAAGAGAGCAATGGTATTTTTTAAATTATCCTGTCCTCTTGAGGAAGGATGAACATTAGCACATCAGCAGACAATTCGAGTGAGAGACTTTTGTGGCCATAAATATTCAGTTCAGGATTAATTCTCTGACCATTCACCTATTTGTCATAGCTTACTTAATTAAGGTCCTTAATTGAGGAAATAAATATATCATGATATTGAACAGGTATGCTTTCTAAAGGCTTTCCTCCAAATTAACTGACTCTAAGTTTAAAAAATATCATTCCATTAAAAGAAGCTTTCCACAGAAAATTAAGAAAGTAATCTTCTAGCATACTTATAGCTTCCTGGGAACAATATTAGATTCATATTCATAGTTAAACTTTTCTTACCTCTTCCTCACTTCCTTCTTATCCACCACCCACTATCTTAACTTATGTTGTCATTAATTACATACACATTTGCATAATTCACTACATTGGGAGTTTGGTGAATATTGGAAACACTTCTTGTTCATTTTTCGCTTATTCATCTTTTTATCCCAATGTCTCACACAGTGCCTTTCATATACAATATGCACAATATAAACTTGCTGATGTAAGGGTGATATCACCAGGAAAATTAGCCAATACTTAGTATAAATTAAATTATTAAATAATATACTAAAAATAATGTTTCTAATAAAATCCAATTTAAATTTTCAACCACTAACTTCACTTACATCTTGGGATAAATTATTTCCAAGAATAATGACTTTTAAAAAAATGAGAAATGCAAATACAGTATAGCTTTTTTATCTAGAAATCAGGTTTTAGGTCTCCATAAGTCTTTGACATGACTCTCTAGCTGGAAGTAATAAAGGAAAGGGAACAATAATTTTAGTTATGAGTACACATGCATGCAACCTTTGAGCTGGGACAAGATTCTGCTTAGTAAATTAAAAAGCCAAAAATAGCACTTTGTGTTATTGGCTAACTGAAAATGATACATATTAATTAAGGTCCTCCAAGGAGCAGGCACCAATTTGGAATAAAACAACCATACAATTTATTAGGGAAAATACCTGTAGAGTAAATGGAGAGGAAGCCCAAGGAGACTGGGAGAACTTGTCAGGCCATGATGCAGCTCTCACCCTTGGAAAAGAAAAAAATTAGGGTGAAACAGTCGTAGAATGGTGTGCAGTTCTAAACAATTTTGACAAGGCCAAATGGGAATCCTTGAGCCAAAGTCAATCACTGGAGGAATCCTGCTTCCCCAGGAATAAGCCTCTCTTGGTGTCCCTGCTACACTCAGTCATTGGTTGGAAGCCATGGTAAGAAGAGTGGCGACAAAGCACACTAGGTTACAAATTTCAGAAAGCAGTAACAGGGATATTTGATCAGTTATGGTCCTCATAGTTGAAGATATGAGAGCAACATTTACTTGGTTGACACAGAGGTAATGAAACAATGGCTGTGATTAATTGACAGTGTCTTTCAAATTTAAGGGGTGATGATGAAGATAAGGAACAGTGACTGACTAAGAAAAAGATGGCCATGGTCTGAGTGGAAGCAAGAATTCCTAGATTGGTAGTTTGTGTACAGGTCTTGGGATCCAGCTCTTGGAGTCAAATGCTAAACTCTAAATTTGCTATTTATGTATCTGTGGGCAAAATATTCAAGCTTACCTTTCCTTGATTTCCTCATCTGTAAAATCAGATTAATTATTGTGCCTTTTTTGTAGGAAGCACTATTATTCTCTTATATTGCTGACACTGGAAGGCACTTTAAACGTCCTGCTTTAAACAACATATATTTTCATGGCTTAAGCTCATTCTACTATTAACCTGCCAAGTAGACTGTTATGTGAGTTGTGAAATCGGGAAAGGATAAGAAAATCAGCTCTGCCTTTATGAGAAAGGCAAAGAACCAAAGAGAAAGTTATCAAAACTCTTGCCCACTGATGTTATTATCCATTATGTCCCATTCCCAATGTATGTGTATATGAGTGTATGAGTATTCATATGTATGTACATATGTATCCAACTAAAATTAAATTTGCGAGATCACAATACTTAATCCTGACAAATAATTTTAAGCATGGAAAAATATTATACTATATTTAGAAAAATATAGCAACAAGATGCAAAACCCAATACACAAATAAAGCAGTTCATATTAAATTTCCATAATAAAGTGTTAAGATTTTATTCATGGAGAGGTAGCACATACAAATATAACACACTGGTAATTTTATAATTTATATTGAGAAAAGAGCATTGAGTATATAATATATTGTTTATCAATAGGACAAGACAGCTTGTCACTGCATAAATTATGCCTGCCCTGCAGGACAATTTATGTCCTTACCCCCTACATTTTGAAGTGCCTAGAGATAAAATGCTTTCTCAATTGAGAAAAGTATAAGATACTACTTATCAAGGAGAACATTAGGTTTTATGGGGCTTATGGGTTACAAAATGTGAGGGGTCTTTGAGGAAAATAAAATGCTTATTTTCAAGTGTATATTTATTTGTAATGGGAAAATAGGTCATAAAAGTTATAAATTTTACAAAAGTGACAAATCAACATAATAGCAAAAAAAATAAATAATATTTTTGTAATTATATGTTTCATGCTTTTATAATTATCTGTTTCACACTGTTACATATATAATGTTACCAAAGAGTAGTTTCTGCTTTCAGATATTTCGTTATGTTTCACTATTTATGTCATAAGAAATTTTCTTATAATAAGGGTCTCAGGCTGCAAATTCATTCACTCTGATGACTGAGTCAATATAGTAAATGCTAGGAATATATATCTGAAAGCCATCCTAAGATGGAGAGGGTGACAATAATTTACACAGAGAAGTGACTGTGAGCCACAAAAGTATAACCTACTGCCCCTCAGCTCCAAGAATTCTCCAATTCACTTTCTTATTATTTAGTTCCACAAAATGCCTAAGGTTTCTTCAGGGCTGCCTATCAGAGGGAATTTCGATGGAAAGAAAAACCTATAGGAAGAGATAATGACTATAGTAAATAGTGCTCAAAATATCTCATTTTTGAGAATTTTATAACATAACCATATGAAAGCATGGTCAGGAAGAGGCCTATTTAAAGAGGGGATTGTAAGAATAAGCTACATTTGTTTCTTAGTAAATATCTCATTTCAAAAGAAAAGTATTTCCCCCCCAAACAGAACAAATGCATATCTATATACCTATTCTAAAAAAGCATGTTGCTATTTTATTAAAAATTCATTCTAACTATGGGGGCTAAATTCTCTTGACAACTATTATATTTTAGTTATACTTTTTCTTTCTTTATTGCCTAAGTAAAACTATCAGATACTATTCTAATCTTTAGTTACAATATGGAATTTCAGTTATGAGGCCATGAAATTGCTCAGCAAAAATACTGTTGTTTTAGGTAACTTTATTTTGTTTTGTTTTGTTAATTTATTTGTAAATTTTAAATTGTAGAACAGCATCATATTAACCTACCTGCCTTCCTCCCAGAAAATAACTGATCTTCTTAACAGAAATTTACAACTTGACATATACAATTATTTTAATTTGTGATTCCATTCATTTTCAAATTTACATTGATGAAGAATTTTTTCTGCCACTGCTATGTAGATTTGGTTTTGCTGTAAATAAAATTCCCCACAGAATACACATATTACATATAAAACTTATAATATATAAGTATTATAATAAAACATAATATATATACATAACATATATATAAATATATACATATATGTAAAATTTCCCCTCAAAGTTACAGACAAATATCTGTTTTCCTGTCTTATTAAAGTTATATTCCAAACTCATAATTATTAGAATAAAGGTTAACTAATTCATAGTCAAATAACCTATTATCATCCAATAATTCCTAACAAGGAAATTTACAAAATTTGATAAAATTGTTCAGCATTGTTTTTCTTTAATTTAAAATAAAGTCAGAATATAAAAATGAGTATTGAATGTGGTATAGAATATATTATGTTTTCAAACATGCTACTCTAGTAAAACAGCTGCTCATAATGCTGTATCCTGTGCAGAAATAAATTGAAACAACTAATCATGTAAAAAATACTGCAACTTTGAAGAGTAAACTAGCTCATTTTTTTTTCCTTCTGCAAATCAGGAAAAAGATTGGAATTGTTTTACATATTTCACAGAGTTTTGAGCTGCAAAAATTTGCACTTCAGCAAATACCACGTTTAAAAAATTAGACTGACAAAAAAGAAACACTTATTCTATCAACACCTTGTTATATGTGTGAAAAACAATTAATTTAATCTACAATGTGCTTCCTTCTTATACTTTGGAATCCTATGGATTAGTCAATGTTAAAAAGCCACATTCTGCATCACTGACTGCATGTAACTGCTAAAGAACTTCATTTGTCATGAAGGAATAAGTGCCAAGGTTTCAGCATATTTACAATTTTAAATTGAGCATTTTAACACATGCTTAAACTGGTAATTTGACTTATAAAAATATTTAAGGGCATGTTACAATAATGATAAATGTACTTATAAGGCAGAAACTGTAGTAAATATGTCAAAATTGCTTGGCAATGAGAAAAATACAAAACTAGGATTTTTGAGATCAAAACCTAGTGAATACCAGGATTTTAAGTACAGCTATGCAAGTCACCTAAAAGAAATAGAACAGTTTCACCAACACCCTGTGCTTAACCCAGTAGAAAAATTTTATGTGTGTGCCTGTGTAAAACTGTAATGATATGATTATGAATGAAATGTTATACAACAGTTACTAAGGTATGCCCATGGGGAAGAGAGATGGTACTGTACCAGTCACTTGCCTATAAATGAACAGAGGACATTCTTTTAGACAGTAAAGGGAAGCTCACCAGTAAGTTTAAAATGTGAAGGGTACTAAAACAAAGGGAGACATCTTACTTCTGATTATCAGAGAGAACTCTAATGAATCAGTCAGTATCCTAAGAGGAAAGAGTATGTTCCACGGATAGCTCCTCAGAGAAGAATGTGACTAAGCAAAAATGGAGAGTTTAGTTTTAACAATAGTTGAAAAAACCAAGGGGTAGAAACAGCCAATCAGAGAAAAAGATGATACAGTATTTACAAAGGCATATAAGTACCTTATAATCACATAATATTACTCATATAATTATGTTATTGAAACATTATCTAAATGTTTTTATTTATTTACATCATCCTCTCAGGATTATTTTGCTTATATGCTCTTAGATCTTTAGAAGCAGCTATAAATGAGGGGCTAACTACATAATCATTTCCAGCTGTAAGTAACTGACTATGACTATGATCAATCTTGTAACTGTGATTTTTTTAAATATATGCATCTGCAAACATTT
Organism: Miniopterus schreibersii; assembly: GCF_964146895.1. Taxonomy (NCBI): domain Eukaryota; kingdom Metazoa; phylum Chordata; class Mammalia; order Chiroptera; family Miniopteridae; genus Miniopterus; species Miniopterus schreibersii. Next base: position 58,005,605 of record NC_138102.1, read on the forward strand.
GGAGCATAACTTCATGCTGTGGCTAACAAAATGAATAAAACGAATGAATTTGCATGCATGTGTGTCTATTTTCAAACACACACAATTATTTAATTTCTAAAGCAAATAGTTTCAAGACAAGGCACATCTTCATTTAAGACATGAGTAGAAATATTTAATTTTAAAATGTCTATAGATAAAATCTTTGTAGGGACAAATTAAAATGTATATCTATGTGACTATAACAAAATAAACATGTAAATTTGAGAGGATTTTGTTAAACTCTACTTTTCAACTTTTTAAGAAAATTTAAATTTCTGAAAGTTAAAAGCTAGAATATTGGTCACATACCAAAGAGAATCTATGATGCCAGGTAGCAGTGAATACACACTGAGATCTTGGTTTCTAATAGAATTCACCAATAAAAAGGACCATGGCTTCTTGGAGAATGGCTAATTTTAGGGTTGGGACAGAGATCATACAAATTAACTAAAAAATGACCACATGTAAAAGTCTTACTAATATAATTTAAAGCATGTCCCATTAAGAAGAATTGCAAATGATGTATGTACATACTTGTCCCTCAAGAAAATGAGTCTAGGCTCCCCATCCCTTGACTATAGGTTGAGTTTAATGACTTGTTTCCAAAAAGTAGAGTACACAAAGTGGAGGAAAATTAATTTTACTTATTTTACTCTTTACAGTAGAGAAAACTAGCAAGCACTAACTTGGCCAGTGTTATAGAAATAGATTTGTGTGTGTATTAAAGTAAGGAATATAAGTTTGATGTATGTATTAGACTTGAAATAAGTAACTCCATGTTGTGTGACCGAGTGTAACTGTGAGGCCTGCGTGCCACAATAAGATTAACACTTTGTATCCCCGGCTTCCAAGCAGGCCCCGTGCTCTGTAGGACCCTGATAAGACACACTGAAGATGCACCACACCTTCAACTGAACTGAAAAGCAGGGGCTTTTCGGCCACATCCTGGGATGCTTGTCTGCCCCCCACAGACTTCGTCCCCAGCTCCGGGAAAGCTGACCCTGCCTTGCTCTGCCCTGCACCTCTCTGCGAGAGCTTCCAGAGGGCTGCAGTGACCGACGCCGTCGCGGACGCACCCCCAGACCTCTTGTGTGTCTTTCAGCGGATCCTCCGGGTGGCCTGCTGGTGCCGAGAACCATTGGGAACTGGTAAATAAACCCTGTGTGATTTGCTTTATGTTTGTCTCTGTCTCCCTTCTTGAAACTTGAATTATTGGCTCGGTCTCATTGAACTAAAGTGTCTCTCGACCCTCACGGTGGTATATCCATGTATTGGGAGTTAGACCACCTGGGTTTACATCTCCAGAGAAACTGGGACAGCCAGGTGATTGAAGTTAATTTTTTCTCTTTTTTTTCCTAAGAAGACTGAAGACCATTGTCTGAAAGAGTCCAAAAGACATTTAATCTGAAATATTCCTTTCCATAAGAAGCAATGATGGATGAAAATTTGTTTTAGATCTTGAGATAAAAGCCCTGGCCAGTGTGGCTCAGTTGGTTGAGCATAGCCCTGTGCACTGAAAGGTTCCCTGTTTGATTCCCGGTAGGAGCACATGCCCAGGTGATAAGGAAATAAGAGTGCAAACCACTATAATATAAAAACTTTGTGGTAGGCGTTATTTTAGGTAGGCTCCAATGACCCTCACCATTGGTGGTCACACTTTTGTGAGGTTCCTTTCTACATTGAATCAGGGCTGATGTATGTGATGTGTAGAAAAATGTGGAAGTGGCAGTGTATAAATTCTGATACTGGATTATTAAAGGAATTTCAATTTTCATATTGTTTTCTGAATCACTTGCTTTGGGGCAATCTAACCACCATCCTCTGAGGGTACTCTAACAACCCTGTGGAAAGACCTTCTTAGAGAGGAATTGAGGACTTCCACCAATAGCCAGTTCCAATTTGTCTGCTATATCAGTTAATAATATTGGAAAGCAGATATTCCAGTTCCAGTGAAGGCTTCAGATGACTGAAGCCTGGCAAACATCTAATGACAATCTCACTGAGAGACCAGGAGCCAAAACTTCCCAGAGAAGCTGCTCTTGAACTTTTAATCCACCAAAACCATGAGATAATAAATTATTATTATTGTTTTAAGTCACTAAGTTTGGGTTAACTTGCTGTGCAAAGAGTAACTCATATAGCCTCTATTTTGAAGGTTGGTTTTCTGAAAAAGTTGACCAAGAGAAGTTCTGATTTCAAGAACACCAAATGTAAGTATTCAGATGATATTAAGTATCTTACGTATTTTTGTGCAAAAACCTCATTTTTTTCTAATTTTCACACTATCTTTCAGAGCAGAGGAAATAGGGTTCTTTCTATCTAAGCATATGATGGAAGAATTCCACATAGGGAAAGAGACTAAATGGAAGCTCAAGGGCCTACAGATAATAGTCCTTCATGATCTCCCAGTGAAATAACCAAGCCTCTATCTGATCAACACAAAGTAAAACTCATCCATCAACAACAGTTCTGCCCATACACAGAACTTTTCTATTAGTTATTTTAGAGCCTAACATTTAACTATAACAGGACACCCAAGAACCACAAGAGGTTTAAAGAAAGTTCCTAAAGTTTTTAGCCAGACAAAAAGAAACAATAAAAGAAAAGAATGTGGAGAAAGAGAGAAAAATACACGAATCACTCAAAAAAGATATTGCATCCAGAAAATAACAATACTTTTCTAGAAAGGGAGACTTTAGATAATAAGAAAAAAGTCATTAGAATTTAAAAATAAGTAAATAAATCATAAGTATAAAATATAAACTTGAAGTTGTTAGCTAGAAAATAGAGCCAAAAAATGGGATTGAAAATGAAAATGATAAGACAGTTCTAGCACTACACTTGACTGAAACAATTCTGATTTCCAGAAAAGGGAAGGGGAAAATAAAAGTGAGGCTATTGTTAATGTAATAATATGAAAATAATTCCTAATCCTGAATAATAGACGTTTTCACACTAAGAGAGCCCACAGAGAGTCTGGCACAAAAATTTAAGAAAAGAATCATAACAAGACAGTGAAATTGCAGAACAGCAGGGTTACAGAAAACACCCTAAGTGTTTCTAGAGACAAAGGTTAAAAAAACAATAGGTCATCAACAAAGAGATTAAAGGAATTGCATTTTTAAATTGCAACCATAGAAACCAGGTTTATGAAAACATGCTGGGTTTAAGGCTTCCAGCAGCCATTCTGTCTCCTCCTTGAAAGAGCCTGCCTGAGAACAAAGGTAACTGAAGTAAACATATGCAAAACAGGAAAGACAAGATTGATCTCTGATGACACCACTGAATCCCAAATTCTGCAGTCAAGGCCACTCTTTGAACCTGTCAATTGCATGCAATAATATTATCTTTATTGTTTTAACCTGATTTTAGTTGGATTTCTGACACTTGGAATTAAAACTCTCCTGACAAATACAACATTGTGTCTCTTATTATGCACTGAAAACTTAGAATGTTTATCATTTTATCCAAGGATGAGAGACAGGGCCATCTTGGGAACCACTGAGCATCCTGTTTCAGATTTATATGTTGAGGAAGCACAGGCATTTCAGAGGTCCCTGTGAACTGACATGTAGAGGAACATAGGGATTGGTGAGAAAAATATGAAAACAGTATATATTAAGATGGCATCCCCAGAAGTCAAGCTCCAGATGATAGTTTGTGAGAAAGTGATTTATTATGAAAATCCTTTCAAGAAACAGCCAAAATGAGTTGAAAAGCAGAACAGTGGGAAGCTGAGCTGATGCCAGGCAGAGTCCTTAAGATGGTATTTATGTCTAGAGTAAAGTTATGCCTTAGAATTGTCCTGACATCTGCTAACAAATTTGGAGCTTTCTTAACACCATACTTCTCAGTACTTGGTTATTGGACACCCAAGGAGAAAACAAATTACCAGGAACTTCTGGCTTTTTGGGCCTTGGTCAAAGCAAGCTCCAGGAGTTGCAGGTGCTGGCTGTTGGAAGCAAAGGTAGCCTAAAACCACGAGATACACAAACACCTGATAATAAGAAGAGGAGTGGGGACTTCAGAACATGTCTGTGAGACTTACATCAGCTGCTACACATGTGAAATGTAAAACAGTAGACTACCTAGGTCTTTTAGGTCAGACAAAATCACAATCTAGTATTGTAATTCTGAAAGCAACAGACAACCAAGTTCATCTATATCATAAGATTAAGTGACAGAGAAAAAGAAGTTTGAGAGAACCGCTACAAGTTGCCTGTTCACCTCTCCCCTTAGGCTGGGGGAGAACTGGTTAACTGTTGCTGCTTTGCTTTCCCATCTCTTATCTCTTACTTCAACTACAAGAGGGTCTGGCTAACAAGTAGTCAGTTCTCTTTCTCTCTCTTTTAATTGATTGTAGAAAGAGGGGGAGAGAGAGAAACATCAATTTGAGAGAGAACCACCAATGTGAGAAACATCAGTTGCCTCCTGTACCTGCCCCAACAGGGGATCGAACCCACAACCTAGATATGTGCCCTGACCAACAATCAACCTGCCACAGTTTGGTGTACAAGAGAATGCTCCGACCAACTGAACCACACCGGCCAGGGTAGTCCTCTTAATCTCTGAGTTGACAGTGACTATTTTCCACACTGATGCCTTCCAACCCTCTTCCATGAACCTATCCTACAGGAATTCTCAAATTCATGTTTGGAACTGAACTCCAACTCCTCATACAAAAATACCTGCTCTCTCTAGGTCTATAGTCTCGGCGATCTGAGCCATTAAACACTAGGTTCTCTAAATGGGAAATGAAAGTTCCATCCTTGAATTTATCTCTCTACTATGCCTAGTCTCTCTTTATCCAGTCTTGCTTTATTTCAATTCTCTCCATGACTGCACACATCTGATCATATCACTACTTTTATTTAAAATGTTCACTGGCTCCCTACTGATTCTAAACTTCTTACTCCATCTCCTAAGATCCTGTTAAACACCCACATCCCAATTTTTGACACGTTTATCTTGCACTTTTATGTTGTAGCATACTGTATGGTTTTCAGTTTTCTGAATTCATAAGACTCTGATTCCTTTGATCCTTTGCATATGCTATATCTTCAGCTGGAAATAGGTGCTTTTCTTCTGGCCTTCTTTATCCTATACAGACTAACTCTTCTATAACCAAACATTTAAATAACCCTTCCTCTGGAAACTTCTATCAATCAAGATTTATTTATTTGCTCCTCTTATGCCGCTCTTACCCTAAAGACACTTTTATTTATATCATATTTGACTCTGTACATTTTTTCTTTCATAATCAAATTTTAAAACCCTTGAAGACAGAGAAAGTGGCTGATTCTTCACCAAGTTTCTGTACCCAATGTAGTGTCTGACACAGCTTAACCACTCAGGGAATCTTTGAATGGTTTTTAATGAATTAATAGATACATTAAAAAGTTGTGTGTGGGGAGCCGTTGTGGCCGTAGGCATGGAGGAGCTGCCTGGGTGAGCTGCAGATGTGCTCCCCTGCTCCCGGGGAGATGTGGATGAGCTTCTGTGGCCCCAGGCACAGAGGAGCTGCCTGGGTGAGCTGCAGAGGTGCTCTCCTGCTCCCTGACCCAGTCCTTGAGGCACCAAAGCAATACTAAATTCTAGAAAAGCTAATTAGGAAGCTGGCCCCGGCCTGAAGGGTTAAAGGATAGTTAAGCCACATGCCAAGCCAAGGACTCAATCCTCCCCAAAAGTTCCCATTAGAAGCCGAGATAAAGATAGTTTCCAAGGCCTGAGCTCCTGCAGGAGGCAGGGTGTTTACTCTGAAAAGGCATTCGTAGGACCTTGGAGGAATTACTTTGTATCGGGCTAAGGGAAGAAATGTGGGGCGGGGTGCTATTCAGCACCATCAACAGTGCCTGTATATATTAAGCTGAAAAAATAAACTCAGGGCTGGCACCTGGCAACAGGAATGAGCTGCAGCCCTCCCGATCCCATCTTTTTTGTGTCTGTCTTTTCTTCATCCTCACCCCTTTCTCAGGACCGTTTGACTCTGCCGGCGGGCTCTGGCAGTTGTGGGGTTTTTTTTGTGTGTTTTGTGTGTGTGTGTGTGTGTGTGTTTTAGTTTAACTTATTTAAAAATGTAAGTTCAGTATCCTTTTAAAACTCTGTTCTTTTTTCTTTTTCTTTGACGTTCATCAGTGATAGCTCCCGGAATAACCTAGTATCACTGAATTATCTTAAATTTAATTCTTCCACATCAGCTTCTGCCTAGAGTAAAATCAATTATGGAAAAGATTATCAGAGTTCTTAATAGATTTGAACACTTTTCTAGATAATTCACAGACTGATAGACATTTGTCATAATCATCAGTAGACACTTTTTGTGCTTACAGCTACTTTAAAAAGACATCAAATAATCTAATTGTCCAATGATGTGAGGAAATACAAGTGACAACAGCAAAGTACTCACATTAAGTTTTGAGTGTTTATAAAGTTGCACAACTGTTGATGAATGAGCTCTTTCATATGATTCCTCTATCTCTAGACACACAAATTTTCTCAAAGTCAAGCAAAGAAAAATATATATGCAGGGATATGAAGGAGGGATCTCTATTCTCCTGCTGCAAGAAAGCAATGAGCTATTAAGAAGCTATCCCATAATTGCTCTTACTGCCCTTTCCACTTCCCCAAACACACACACACACACACACACACACACACACACACATCTCCTCTACATAACACATGCTGCCATGGAAGACAGAACGGACTTGCAGTGGAAGATAATATTTATGTAATAATAGATAAAGAGTTCACAAAAACAAAACATATTTCTTAAATTCTTTTGTGATATAAATGTATTTATATCATTATTTCTTAGTTAATAAAAAAAAAGCCTGCGAGTAGTATGGAGTGAGCTCATTTTCACAGCAATTTCAACATGAAATACTGAAGGCTGTTTTCTTTTGTTCAAACTTCATTTTCATGGAGATATCTGAAATCCCCCACATAAAACCTCTGTGTCCCTAAAACAGGAAAATTAGTTCCTGATCGCCAGTTTTGCCAAACCTCCTGCAACAAAGTTAAGACCCTGATCTCATTTTAGAATAATTTAGCATAGATTCTACTCACTGATCTTTCTGAAAAACAGAAAAGCCCCACATGTACATTCACACTTCACATCTGACCCTCAAATCAAATGCCAGCAGAGGCCTTCGTTTCAGTTTAAAGAACTGATTTCTTACCTTAGAATTTTAGAGATTATCATAATCATTCAAAATCTATTTTTTCTTGCAAAGAGATTCCCCCAAGACAATAATAGTTGCAGAGATCACAGGGAATTTAGAACAGTTCATACATTAGTTATTCCCTCTTTTGATGCACAAGTGCCCAGTGCCCGTCCCTGGTTCAAACACAGTTACACCTAAGAGATATATATATATGTAAAATTTTTCTCCTGGTTGTTTTGTGTTCTGTTTTGTTTTTATTTTTTCTCTACTTTAGAGATGATGTTCCTTTGCCAATTCATGATTTTCCCTTTTTTTTTTTCCTGCTGCTGGTACGAACAAGACAATTATTACACTGTTCTCTGTCAGTACACTTACTGCTTCCCAGGATCCAAGGTGAGTGCCGAGGCCCTCCTCAATATTCCTTACCCTCCTCAATATTCCTTACCCACCGGGAGCACACACATGCAGAGGCATGGTGTCTTCTCCTTTTCTTTTATTAGGGAAAGATGGAGAGGGCAAATCAGAGAAATATAGAAAAGTTTAGACATATAGATTTCTCTTATCCACAAAGATTAAGTTTTGGAGAAATAAACATCAATCAGCCTGTTCCAGAATGGATTAGATATTTGCCAGGTAGGGGCAAAGAAGCAAAAAACAAACAAACAAACAAACAAACAACAACAACAACAACAAAAAAACTAAACTAAAACACATTCCATTATGTATTTACTTATTCTCTAGGAATACAGTACTAATAGTCTAGGTGTACTGAATTTGATTAAAATGTGAACATAATATTCAATTGTATTTTTATTTTTTCATGCTAAACTTAAAGAATTATATTTTGGAGCTCCCTTCTTCTTTTCTTATTATTCATTAGCAAAGGACTTTATTTATGACTGCCCTCACACTGTTTTCCTGATGAAGATCAAAGCTTACCTAGTGAACCCAAACTTAAGTATTGATCTTCCTGACATTCTATCTTATTGAGAAATTTGGTCTGTGTCAGAATTCAAAGTGCCAGAATGCATAAAAGTACACTAGCTAGAAATCAGTTTGGGGTATGTTCCAGGAGAGAGAACAGAGAGTTCTGAAATCCATACAGAGATATGAAAGCAAAAACTCTCTCTAGAGCTCATGTTTTATTTAATTGGTAATATTTCAGCAGGAAGAGAAATGGTGCTATAAGTTTCCTTCTGTCAATGAAAAATAAATATTTTATTTCGACAGTGCTGCATGACATATAAATGTAAAAAATCACCTTTATCCTTATTATATTTAGGCCAAAATTTCTGACTTTTAAGAAGAGCCTGATATACATTTATTCAGAAAGCACACAATTTCTGATACTCATTATTAGCATTTTACATTTTGTGTGTCCTACTTGTTCAAATTTAACTTTTATGATTATGAAATCACACACTTCAATTTCTAAACAAAACAGAACATTAGAAAACCACAGCCATCAAACAACTCTAGAAAGCGTTGAGAAAAGTAAATGACTGACCCAAAAGAATAGGTATTAGCAGCAATCATAAGCACAGAAAAAATTATGTTTTATATCTATATAAATGTTTTTCAAAGTTTCCAAATATGTTTCCTTTTTATTTCAAAATTAGTTGAATGAAAGGTAAGAAACTAGGGTGGTATTTTTATTATTATTATTATTACTATTTTAGAGCATGAAGACATGAGGTCTGGTGTGATTAGTCAATTTACTGATGGTCACAAAATTTACAATGAATTAAGTTTAGATCTTAATTCAGGTCCGTTGATGTTTGTATATTCGGTTCTCCAGTGGAAATATTTCTTGGTCTTAAGAATTCTCTGGGACACCAGCTTAAAAATACAGACCCTGAAGCCCCTTCCCTGGAGATACTAATTCAGAAGGCTGCAAAAACTCACTGAGGTGCTGTCCTTCACTACCTTATAAAATTAACCCAAAATTCAGAACTCTTATATTCTATTCATGTCCATATTAAGTTAAGTAGTCTTATTAAGTGAAGATGCTAAAACATTTAGTTGGGCACTAAGAGTGTCAGAACAGAAACTGAGACAATAAGGGGATGGGTTTCGAGAGACCAGAGTTTTGTAAATAACTGTACATAGATAATATTTTTCTTAAAATTTACAAAATCACATAATGGTAGATTAATTGTAGAAATGGCCCCAATTCTCCAGTTTTCCTTTGACATGGGGTGCTCTACTGCTTCTTTAAAGGGTAAAATTGGTGTCCCACTCCCAGAATCCAGTTGGGACTGGTGATTTGCTTTTGCCAAGAGAAAATCATGGATATAATAGTGTGCCAGATTCAAGCCTAGACCTTAAAATACCTTGTGTACTTCTATTCACTCAAAGGTATTCCAAATGAAAGAGGGAAGGAAGTCTGTTCCAAGATAAGAGATCATTGAAGCAGAGATGAGTAATACCAGCTGTGGTTGCCTTTGACCAGTCTGCCCTCAATTGACCTGCCAACTGCTTACAAATATATATATATATATATATATATATATATATATATATATATATATATATATATATATGGACCATACACAATGAGCCAATCATAATCATAACCAGAACTAAGAACGGTCAACTAACTAGCTCAAGATTCATAAGTAGAAAAGCTGTGATACCAAACCATAAACTCTCCACTGCAGAACAGTGTATATACATTTCTATGACCTCATAATCATGCTAACAAATCAAATTATTATAAGGCACATGTCCTTCAATAACTATGAATAAACATAAATCATCACTATTTTTATTATCTGATTCAATACTCTATCAAATATACATATGTATGTCAAGAGTTTTACCAATTGAGGAGCATTGTTTGATGCTTTTAGTTCAAAACAATGTATATACATATATATTTTTTAGTTTCTTTGTCCTGAAAGTGTGTATCTATTTGCATGTGGGCCTAAGGAAAGACATTAGTATTGGGAATGGGAAATATATAAAGATACATAACACATGCCTCAGGTAGGAATGAGTAGGAATCCATTTATCTGTGCTCTATCGAATGAAAAAGATTTATAATGTCTTCAATATCTACCTTTTCTCATACCAATTGGTTTATGTGTATGTCTGCATGTGCATGTGTGTGTTGGTTTTAAAACTTAGAATAATGAAAATCTTGGGGCAGAAAGATACAGTGATAAATGAGTTCTTCAAATAGACTGTGTTATATATTCATGTAGAACTGAATATACATATAAGGCTTCAACTACATTCAAGGCACCCCCACACAAATTGGTTTAACTATTCAAATTTCACACTTCATACTGTCCTATATTTAAATATAGATTTCCACCCTTTAGTCTATCTATACCTGGGAGTTTGCCTTGATTACTTTGTGGAGGATTAGGGCTATTCTTCTCTGGACTTTAGCTAGATAAAAAGAAGTTTAGTAAGAAATAGAGAGAAAATTTTATTACTCTCTGAGTCCAGAAAGGCAAACAGGAATCCTCTTATTTCTGGCAGAAAAAAACAAAACAAAAACAAAAACAAGCAAACAAAAAAAAATCTGGAAAGATAGTAGTAAAACTATTAGACTAAAACAAATTCCATTAATACATGTGCATTTGCTCAACAGATATTTATTGAGCACATATTTTGAGCCATAAAGGGTGATCTCAATGGTTCTTAAAGATTATGACTTAAGGAATTTAAAATAAAGAAAGAGATGATATTAATAATTAGATAATTTAATATCACAGAAGCATTTTATAGCAATGCATACTTTGTAAAATAGTTGATGCTGCTCAGAATTGTGTCAAATAAACTCAAACTTGAAAATATGTCTTCCCTTTTAAAATAATTATTTAATCCTCAAAAGGTACTTTCTATTAAGAAATTGCCCAGTGGGCTATATGTTTTAGAGCTTGCCAGGGATAAAATATTCCTCAATGTCTTGCCAGAGATAAAATATTCCTTCTATTTTCATGTAGAAAAAGAGTGGCAAAATTGAAATTTATTCCTTCCTAGAGTAAATCAACAAATGCTAGGTATCCATAGCTTTCTAGAAATTTGATCACTATAAATTGTAGAAATAGGCAGAATGTCTGTCCAATGCTAATCTATATTTTTAAATAACATTTGGTGGGGTAAAAAATGACTCCTCTAGTTATTGTTTCTCTTCTTGCATTTGTGACAGCCCATCATCAGTGACATGACATTAGAGTTCAGAGTCTCCATCATGAGAAAATGCATTATTCATTTACATTATGAATGAACTTTTGAAATAAAAATGTCATAAGATGGTCTTCAGGACCTGAAGAAAATATATCTAATTATACAGGAGTGAACTACTGATATATAATGCCATCTTTCACATTTTTCATACATGATTTATTAGTTACAGTAGTACTACATGTGCATTTTTGTTTTAAGACAAGATATCTTTTAATACAAAGAACAAGGTAGGCACTCACACACCAGTGAACATTTTTACAGGCAAGCGATTTATTATTAATAAAATGTCTTCTGTAGGAATATTTTGGTAATGAAAATAGAGCATCTGAAGAAAATAAATCTTAATTTTTGACAACTTGCTTGAATATTGTCTTTCTAGTTTGATAGTAACAATTAAGTTTTAGTGGCTCAGCTGCCAATTTTGATAGGAGTATTCTTGAAATGTAATAGAATCTTGTTGATAAACACACTCTAGTTATAAAGATGCAGAACTCTTCTTCTTGAGTAAGTCATTTAATTATCAGTCTCTTTTTCTCCCCCAAATTTTTCATTTTAATAACTGTATTGTGAGTTTTATCAGACATGCAAATCTTACAGAATGCATACATATATTTATTTGGCATCCTAAACCTATATAATGCTCACATATATTTTTTAATAATAATAGTAAAATTAACTCCTATATATCCACTATCAGCTGAAGAATTAGACCCAATACAGGAAGAATTAGAGAAAAATGACTAAAGTCTAAATAAAAGAGCCTCAGATAGGTTTTAAGTTAAAGGAAAGAAAATGGGGTTCCCTGAATGCCACGTAGTTTGACTAAACATTATTAAATTTTTATGGGCATCATTTTTTTCAGGCTTCATTAGCTTCCAAATTTTGTTTTTTTGTAACGTTTTCTTAAATTTTTAAGCATTTCTTTGGACATTAAGAGGAAATCTTACTCAGCTAAGTAATGATATAAATGATAGATTTTGCTCTTTTTACTTCTCACCTGGGGCTCATTTTCTAGGTGGGGGAGCAGTCACCAGCAAGCACCAGGGATCGTGGAACATGTAAACAAACCAGATTATTCTGGAATCCAAGGAGCATAAAATAAGGGTTAGATGTGGAGTTTACACTTTCTGCCTAGCAGTTGCTACCTTTTACCATGTATCTTTACCATCCTTACTCTAAGTTTCAATCTAAATGCCATTTTTTCCATAAAGCTGGCTTTTGTGCTCCTGGATAGAAATCATTAGTTACTAGACATAAGAAATGAAGTCTGATTCATCACTGTGTTCCTTTCTGCCTTATTATCTAGTATAATTGTTCATCTGCTGCAGGATTTTTATATACCACATGAACTCCTGGCAGCCTAGGTTTCTAGCTTCCAGAGCACACACAGAGTATTAGTGCTTTGTTTTGTTGTGGAATCTATTTATATATCTTCCTGTTCTTCTACCTCATAAAAGATAATTGCATGCATATTTGTTTGCTATTTATCTCTCCCACTACTCTGTGATTACCATGATAATAGCACTCGTGTTTTTTTGGTTTTTTTAATCACTATTGTATATTCTTCACCTAACATAGCATCTTGCTTATAAAGGGAGCTCAATAAATATAGTTATTTGTTAAATGGGTGAACTCAGGGTCAGGATGATAATATCTTTCAAGGACAAAGGGAGAGGAACAATTCCTTAGAGAGCAAAATACTTAAAAAACACTGAGATATATGTGTGTATGTATCTACTTTTGATCATTTCCAATTATTTCTGAAGTAGATAGGTAAGTCCTTTGAAAATCTTTTAGTAAGAAATTATTTTAAGGCCAGTAAATCAAAGTAGCTTGAAATCAAGGAACCATGAGGTTCTTCTAAACTTTTGTAAAAGCTAAGTCCAGGAAATAAGTAATAGAAAGAAAAGATTTGACAGAGGAGGCAAGAACATACAATGGAGTAAAGACAGTCTCCTCAATAAATGGTTTTTGGAAAATTGGACAGGTACATGCACAAAAATGAAACTAGACCACCAAATTACACCAAACACACAAAAAAAGTCAAAATGGATAAACGACAAATACAAGACATAAAACCATAAAAATCCTACAAGAAAATATAGGTGGCAAAATCTCAGACATCTTTCTCATAGCAATATGTTTGCCGATACATCTCCTAGGGCAAGGGAAACAAATGATAAAATAAACAAATGGAACTACATCAAAATAAAAAACTTCTGCACAGCAAAAAAACCAAACCATCAACAAAACAAAAAGGGAGCCCACTGTATGGGAGAACATATTTGCCAATGACACATCTGATAAAGGGTTAATATCCAAAATATATAAGGAACTCATACCACTTAACAAAAGAAAGACAATCCAATTAAAAAATGGGCAAAGGGCCTAAATAGACACTTCTCCAAAGAGGACATATAGATGGCCAAGAGACATATGAAAAAATGCTCAAAGTCACTAATCATCAGAGAGATGCAAATTAAAAGCACCATGAGATATCACTTCCCCCCTGTCAGAATGGCTGCTATCAACAAATCAACAAACAACAAGTGCTGGTGAGGGTGTGGAGAAAAGGGCACCCTAGTACACTGCTGGAGGGAATGCAGACTGGTGCAACCACTATGGAAAGCAGCATGGAGTTTCTTCAAAAAATTAAAAACTAAACTCCCATTTGACCCAGTGATGCCACTTCTAAGAATATATCCTAAGAAACCCCAAACACCAATCAGAAAGAACTTATGCACCCCTATGTTCATAGCAGCACAATTTACAATAGCTAAGATCTGGAAACAGTCCCAGTGCCTATAAATAGAAGAGTGGATAAAAAAGCTGTGGGACCTTTACACCATGGAATACTACGCAGCTGTAAAGAAGAAGGATATTGTACCCTTTGGGACAACATGGAAGGACCTGGACAGTATTATGCTGTTGGGGGCCCGTGACATGTCTGGACATAGTCTACATCACCTGAGGGCCTGGAGTCAAGGACTCAACCCTCCCCACAAGTACCCTTGAGGAGGTTTGCTATCTGAGATAAAGAAATTACCGAAGTCTGGGCTCATGCAGGAGGCAGGATGTTTACTCTGAAAGAGTGTTTATGCAGCCTTGAAGGAACTATTTTGTATCACCCTCACCTCATTATCACTTGTTTGTTACTTACTATATAATAAAGACATTGAAGCCATTTGGTGCTGCTCCTCATTGGAGGGCAGTCCTCTTGATCCCATAACTTTGTTTGCCTCTTTCATTGCCACCGCTGGAACTCAGGTTTGTTCGTTTCTCAGGCTGGTTCCTGACATTATGCCAAGTGAAATAAGTGGAATATAATAAACAAAATAAACCAATGAACAAAATAGATCCAGAGACATAGAAGCATGGAACAGGCCGAGGGATCTCAGAGGTAAGGCGGGGGCGGAGGAGTGGGGGGGAGAGATCAAAGAACTTATATGTTTATATGCATAACCCAGGGACATAGACAGACATTGGTGCGAGGAAAGCCTGAGGGGGAGTGGATGCGGGGTGGAGGGGTCAACAGGGGGAGAAAAGGGGACATCTGTAATACTTTCAACAATAAAGATAAAATAAAGAAAAAGAAAGAGCTGTCTTTTGGACTCATAAAGATGTGAGCTTCATTCTTCCTGATTAAAATTAGGATTTGGGAATAAGAAGCAAGTTCTCTGACAGGTGCTAATGCTTCAGAGGTCTATGCATCTTTGTGAACCCCAAACAGAACTAGATCTTAGGAACTGGCCTTGTTAGTTTTCTTAGAGAAGCAGCCTGTGCCTCTGGGTAAATGCAGACATAGAGGTCTTCACATTTGAGGGACCTTGTGACTTGAACCAACAGGATATCAATAGCCTGCCTTGATTTTCCATCTTTGAATTTCTTAGTAGATTTGGCACATAGTGACCAATGAGAATCCTGATGGCTTTGCAGGTCAGGCAGGAAAAGACATATTGTCCAACATAAACCATACCAAAAAAACAGTACTATTAGTAGCTGAGACATATAAGTTAAATGCAAGCAATGATAATTTATGCAGAAAAAGAATGGGAAAATATACATAGTATTATATAACTTAAGTGTTATATACTTATAGCTATTGCCTAATCACAGTGAGTTACCATTTCAATCAGTTTTAAAGTTCTTTTATCTTACAAGCCACATTGCTCCCCATGAGTTTTGTTTGAAAATATTTAGAGAATCATTCCTATTAACATCTACTGTGACATATGTCACAGTATATATATATATATATATATATATATATATTCTAATAGGAAAGCTTAAATTTAGAACTGTGATCTCTTTTTGGGAGGCTTTGGTTTATATGTTCTAGCTATTTTATTAAAGTGCTAATGGAAATCACAAAGATATTTTGTTTGCTTTGGATATATCAATCTCTTTGTACATGTCTATAGGAGAGACTTTATATGAGCTATGCAACCTGAAGTAATCACTACTAAAATAAAAACTCCAAAAATCATTCCCACTCAGTTCAATCTTCTCATCTTCAGATGATTTATTTGACTCTGTAAAATCCTCATCTGTTATTCTATTCAAAACAATAACACTTTCTTTTAGTTAAAACTTCTCTGTTAAGTCATGAACAACTTTTGTACTGGAGAGTCTTATTTTGCCCTTCAGAATCCCCTCTTCTAAGTCTGTGACCCTGAGGTTCTTACTCTACATGATCTTTCATGAATCATCTGGGAAAATTTCCAAGAGTGTTGAAGCACAGCCAGGAAGCTGAGGAAATGTTGAATATAGCTGGAGAAAAACTGCTGGGAGGGTCAGAAGAATGTCAGAGAAGGTCGGGAACATCAAACCCAGAGAGGCTCCAACACATGCCCTGAAGTCAATGTAATATCACATCAAAGCTTCAAAAATATCAAGGTTAGAAAAGCTACTTTGCATCCCTTTTTTCTTTCCTTCTTCATTAATTTGATTTTCTTAACATTTACTATTAAAGAGCTTAACAGTGCCATAGAAATACATTAGCAATAATATTATGGTCAGATAACCATAACTTCTTAATAAGTAGCATAATAGCTACTAATTATTGTATAAACATTGTATTGATCACTTCACATACATAATCTCATGATATCCCCACAACAATTCTGTATCACTATCCCATTTTGCTGATATAGAATCTGAGATCCAAAGAACTTGTGTTAACTTAGTAAGGTTTTTCAGATGTTGAGTGAAACTCAGAACCAAGTGTACCTGGAAAGTTCTAATTGTGTTATGGCAGAGATCTTTGCAATTGTGTCACACTGTGAATATATGTGGTTACTAAATAACTGTAAGCATTTTATTTTTTCTTTCCTCTTATAGGGGAAATTTCTGGACATGAAATATTCCACTTATTCTAGCTTACTGAAAGATTAGGTACCTGTTATTTTTTATTCAACATATTTCAACTTGTAGAAAACCTTTATATTCTCTTCATTGTAATCAAGTTTGTTTCTCAGGTTTATCAGAATAAGACAGCTTTATCTTTGAAAATAATCTTAAATTGTACTTTGTACTGCTTAAAATAATTTTAAAAGTGGAAATTTTATTTGTTCTATGATTGTTATTAAAAATATTTCAACCAGTATCATCAGCAACAAACAAATAAGACCCATGAGATTCTATGGTGGAACAAAATAGTTCATCCAACTATTTTTTGCAAAAAGCATGGTTCATAGAAATTGAAATAACATGACAGACATGTTTCTTTGAGCTACAGGATTTATAAATTAAAAAAATGTTCTATTCTGATCCTGAGCTGATCTACAGATGTTGCTGAATAGCATGAGATCCTATTTACACTAGTTGCACTTGGATTACCACAGTATGGTTTTAAATCTGTAAGCCATCATTTTGTATCTTTAAATGATAAATGTTATCATTTCTTAAAGTTTTATATGTTGAAATAGCAATAAAATAGCATAAGATTTTCACAAATCAATTGCCTATCTATATGATTTAACTCCTCTAAATGATATTTTGGTTTAACTTAGTTGAAGATACTCATTGTGTACTGTGTTCCGCATTCTATGACATTTCTAGGGGAAAAGGGTAAATAAATTTTTGTACTTGCCTCTAAAAAACTTTTATCTTAAAGGAAAGACAGGTGATAAACAAATTGCTGTAATGTAATGAATAACAGTCATATGAAGTGTACAAAAAGTGCTACTGCAGTCAAGGGGGTAGGAACTTAATTTTAGGGATTTGGATCCCTTACTTGGTGTTTTTCATATCAATGCACAACTGGCTGTACTAATAGAGTTATTTAAGTTCATAATATTTTTCATCAGACCACACTGGCATAATTGTTTAATCTGTTCACTGCAATAAAAAACAATAAATGAGATTTTTTTCTTTATTATGTTGATGTATATCCCTCTATTCACACTTTGCTAAGAGTTTTTATCATAAATGTGTGCTGGATTTTATCAAATGCTTTTTCTGCACCTACTGATATGATCATGTGGTTGTTATCCTTCATTTTGTTTATGTGGTGTATCACCTTTATTGATTTGAGGATATTGTACCAACCTTACACACCAGGAATAAATCCCATTTTGTCATATGGTATGATATTTTTAATGTATTGCTGGTTCACAGGAAGGTGGGGGGAATGACCCTAGCCCCAGATCCATAAAACTGAATCACTGACACCCCCTGAATATGCCAGGCCTCTATACCTCAGGCCCATTCAGCTTACTATTACGCAGGGTGTGAGCTCCACAGGGTGTCCAGAGGGTTCCCCAGGCTTATGTTTTCTGGAAAGGATTGCTCCACCCAAGAAAGTTGGCATCTGCAGTATGGGAAAGGTGCTCAGCACAGGGACCCAGGCAGCTGTCTCTTCATCTCTCTTTCTGGAACCACAAACCCCAGCCTTTGCTCACAGGACTCTAGTCTGCTCTGCCTTCCCTCAGCCTAGCCCAGGTTGAGTGGCTGTGAACAAATTAGATTTTTACATACTGTGAGGGGAACTATATTATAACCACTATGTAATCTCCAGTACCTATTGCAGTGCCTAGATAAAGCCAGTGATCAGGAGATACTTTTTGAATAGATACAGAAAAGAATAAACTGAAACTCCCAAAAGAGTAATCCCACCCCAAAATGCTTTGGAAAATATTTAGATCATAGAATACTTTTTTTTTTTAATCCTCACTCGAGGATATATTTTTTTTTTTCCATTGCATTTTCAGAGAGAGTGGAAGGGAGAGAGGGAAACATCCATGTGAGAGATACATTGATTGGTTGACTCCCGCTCCCGCCCTGACTGGGCTGGGGATCGAGCCTGCAACCAAGGTAAGTTTCCTTGACCACATTTGAACTTGATACCCTTCAATCCATGGACTGTAGCTCTAACCACTGAGTAAAACTGGCTATGGCTAAGGCATAAAATACTTTTTATATGTAGCATTTCCTCTTTTCTTAATTGTTAAAAAAGACCGACTCCTTAATATTGATATGGGGAGAGTTATATTAATATATAAAACACTCAAGTTATAATGGGGAAAGCATGTGTAAGCATAATAAATGACAAATGATCTGAAACACTCAAATTCTACAGAACTATTGAAGATTTGATATGCTTAATATTCTAAATATCTCAGAAGACTGAAGAAAATAGTAAACTATGTACATATTTAAGCAAATATTTTTCCAATACCCACAGCCAAAGACATAATTTTAAAAGGGCATGAGACATTTCTAGAAGTGGAAGAGAGTGACAATCCCAAATTTTATTTCCTATTTTATTCTTAACATTTCAACCAGTAGAATATTATAGATCATAGCAATTGCTTGAATTTGAATTATAATGCTCACTTTGCTCCAGGCACACTAGCTTTTGTTTTGTTCCTCCAAGTCTCTTGTTTTCCCTTACTTCTAAACCCTTGTATGTGGGTCTATGAGAAGAAAAAAAAAAAAATTCCCCTGATCCCTTCACTAATTGAACTACACTCTTCCTCTGGATGTCAAGACAAAATACAAAATAACCAACTAACTAAGGGATGATTTCCTTATCTGCATCAGCTTTCCATGATTTAAGCACTCATAACACCATAAAATATTCATAGCATGTATCAGAGTTTTTAACTATTATGTTTATTTGATAACTCATGTAATGAGTATCTTTCTTCCACAAGCTTAAAGTAGTATGTGAACAGAGACAGAACTAAGCAGAAAAATGATCCTTGAAGATGTCCATGTTCTAATCTCTGCAACCTGTTAATATGTAATATAACATGGCAAAGGGGATTAAAGTTTTGGATAGAGTTACGCTTGCAATTAACTGACCTAAAAATAGGGCAATTTCTTGGATTATCAAGGGGTGGAGGTCATGTGATTACAAATGTCCTTGTAAGTGAAAAAATGAGGGGTGAGAGTCAGCATCAGAATGATTCAGTGTGAGAAAGACTAGCCCAACCATTGCTGGTTTAAAGAAGGAGGCCATAAGCCCAGTAATACAGGTCATCTTTAGAAGTTGGAAAACACAAGGAAATGTGTTTTCCTCTAGTGCCTCAGAAAAGAATGCAGCTCAGCCAACAACTTAATTTTAGCCCAGTGATAACATGTCAGACTTCTAACCTACAGAGCTGTAAGATAAATTTTGCTGTTTTAAGCCACTAATTGCATTGTAATTTGTTACAACAGTCATAGAAAACAGATAGTAGGTGGTATTCCCAGAACCTAGTACATGTCTGGAGTGTGGTGTTTGATACTATTTGTTTAATAAACAGATAGGTAGTGAGCCTGTATGGTATTGGGTCTTAATAGTTTCTTCTACTTATAAATTAATTAATCTGGGTCAGGAAATATTTTTAAAAGGCCACAAATCTCTACAGTTAGCATTTGGGGGGTTGAAGGTTATAGATCACTTTCTACTAAGCCTGCATGAGTGTCAGATGAAGAGTGAGAGTCTGCACCACCACCCGCATTCACCGGGTTGGTTGGCTTGTTTGCTAGAACCTTTGTTCAGTCTTGGGGAGTGGGGCCAGTGAGAGAATGCAGAGAGGCTATTGCTGGCCAAATACTGGAATATTGTTCAGAAACCAAATGTGAAACAATTTTTGCCTTAAATTAAATGACTCCCATTATTTTGGAGTGATCATATTTCAACTTCTTATTCCACTTGTGGTTCCCATTTACAACAACCCCATGGGCTATCTATTACTAATGCTATTTTCACATTATTAATTCAAGCTTAAAATATGTAGTGAAGGTTGTACCAGGTAACAGCATATGAAAGAAGAAGGGGAGGAGTTAAGGGAGTGAACCAGCTGAGTGGAGAGAAGTGTTTTATCACCAATTTTTTTATAATAGCCTGCATATGATAATCATGTTGGTTTGACTCTCTTTAACTTTTCTGCAGACAATGTTCCCCCTCCATGGCACTGTGACGTGGGATTTAAATCCAGGCTCATTGTATCCAACACCCACTTTTCTTCAATCATATCAGGCCTTCTCTCAGATACCAGGCTGCCTGTGTTCAAATTCTTTACAGTTTCATCATCTATAAAAGAAAGAATAGTAACAGTTATATTGAAATGGTTTGATATATTAAAACAATTGCTTAGAATATCATGTCATGGGGAAGCACTCTGTATATGTTAGCTTTTATTACAAGGCTCTGAAATTGCCACTGGAGTTGAATTAACTAGAAGGTTTTAATTTGCTGAATAGTATGTTCATGTTTCATGACAAAGCTGACTCATTTGGGCCAAAATAACTGTGCCAATTCTCTAATAAACTGCATTTAGTGAGCCATACCACTTGAGTTCAAATCCCAGCTCTGCCAATTACTAACTTGGGGCAAGTTATTTTCCCTTTTGATGTCTCTATTATGTCATATATAAGATAAGGTTAATAATAATTCTGCCATCATAGGGTTGCTGACTGTTAAATAATTTCATGCTTGAAATGTGCTTAAAATAGCAACTGTCACATAAGTGCTCCTTAGTTATTAGGTATTTTTTCATAATATCACAGAGTGGTATTTCAATAAATCTTAATTATTTTAAAAATAAAATAATTATTTTCTTTTATGGTATTTTTAATGGTGCAAATACTTAAAATAACAACAACAAAATAAACAGCATATATTCTTCAGAGCAAAGGTTACCAACCATGAAGCAGATTGGAGATATGTTTACATATTCATTAGCTCATTAAGTTACAAAAGGGGATTTTAAAGATTTTTTTTCTTGAAATGATAGTGTTAAAACTATGGCAGTGGAATATTTGTAAAGTTTTTTGTTTCATTTTCTGGTATAGGAAAATAATTTTTAAAAAGCTAAGTGATACACTTTTATTTGTTTCCTATCACACATTCTAAATGGCCTTTAAAAGACAGTAGCTGTTACTCCAGAATAAGGAGGTATATTCTTCTCTCAATGCACATGCAAATCTCCAATTAACACTAATGGGACTTATGGTGGTGAAACCAAAGGAAAATCTACTTCAGTGTCTCAAAATAAAGAATCTTTATTTTTTGATACCTACCTTTTTACCATCTAAGTGCAGTCGAGTGTAAATAAACAAATTAATATTAAGCATCAATTTGACACTTCCATTCATGTTGACATTCTGAAATACTGTCTTTAAACAGTAATGTGTTTTAAAGCAGAGATGTGGCTTTCGATACCACTTAAGAATTTATATGTTCCTCCCTCCTCTGCCATTAACATTAAAATTATAAAGAATGAGCATACGCAGTCCTAGCTGTACTTCAGCAATACAAAAAGGATGGGTTTTTCAAATGTGTGCCAAAACATTTTTTAAAACAGCATTTCAGAAGATTATCTCTTTTATATACACACACGGATAGAATCTTATTATCTCTTTGAGGTACAATCACATATCCCTCTTTAGAAAATATTTCTATAATTTTAGTTTTACTCACATAGTCAAATCTTCCTAGAAGACAATGTTTAAGTAGAAAACTGAAAAATCATTAAGAAATGACTGAATTTAAATAGCATGTTAAAGAATATATATTTTAAGGTATTGTATAACCATCAGAAAAAATATGTGAAAGGACTATTTAAATAATTATTTTTATTAGTCTAAGTGTAGAATGATCTACAGGCACTCCAGCCATAGATCTTTGGTAGAACTTGAGTCTTTAAGATAATTCTATATCAGACTACATAGTAAAAGTGTGTATCCCTGGGTAGGGAGAACAAATAAGCCCAGGTTAATATAATTCAATAAAAATAATACATAATACTACACAGTAACTATATGCAGATGTAGCCAAAGCCTGTAAATTTGTTATTTGACATTATTTATTTATTTATTATTTATTTATTTTTCAAATATGTTTTTATTGATTTCAGAGAGAGGAAGGGAGAAGGAAAGAGGTGATAGAAACATCGATGATGAAAGAGTCATGGATCAGCTGCCTCCTGCATGCCCCCTGATGGGGATCCAGCCCTCAACCTAGTTATGCCCTGACTCAAAATTGAACCTTGATCTACTGGATCATAGGTCAATGCTCTACCTCTGAGCCATGCTGGCTAGGTAACATTGTTTATGTTTAAATGCCTCAATAAACGTATCTTCCAGAACAATTATTTAGAGCAACTATAGCTAGTAAATACTGTATCAAAGCACAGAAAAATAATTTTTCTGACTATTAAAATAGAATACTACCCTCTAAAAAGCTTGGCTGATAAAGTAAAATGCCTCTCAAGCTGAAATATTTATCTAACATTAACTCATCTAGGAGGTAATCATGTCTAAACAAGGGGTATCACTTTTTTCTAGGTAAAAGGAAGTTGACATTTTAAGTTAAACTATTAAACAAGAGGTAGGTTTTTTTTCGCATGCACACTGAATAGTCTAAAGAAAAATTATCTACTTCTTAGTGATTAGGCCTGGAAGAATGACAGAACATTGTAAGCACTTCAGAAATATTTAGAATAAATAAATAAATTAATTAATTAACTTTTCAGACATCCCGTTTATAATATCAGAAATGTAGTTTGTCCTGTTCCTCTTTTTCAGTGCTGAGCACTGAGGTCAAGATATATTAGTTGGTTTTATAAAGTTCAAAGTGTGGCTGGATATAGGGGAAAAAGCAAATTGTTATAATTTAAAATAATAACTATGATGCATGATATGGTAATTACATTTGAATGGATTAATGTCATTGCCAAATATTAAATGCATATAAAAGTCTATTTTTGGATAAAATATTAAGATTTATTTTAAACATACTCCTTTACATGATTACTTTGTTAATGGCTTATGATACACTATAACCTATCAGGTTATGCCAATGAATATATTTTTGGAAAGTCCAAAAAAGCTGAAGAATATCTGAAAATGATTAATTATATTTTAGATTCTTATTGATTAATGAAAAGTAAAAAAATATATATTACCTACAATGTCTTTAAAAAGTTATACGAATAAGATTATGTTTATTTGTTCAACCTAATGATTGTCTTAACCACAAAATTAGCAATTTACTCTAATATCATTGATGATGCTATTAGTTTTACAATATGAAATGTTGGTTAGACATAGTTTAATGGAGTATAAGAAACTTTTTCTTTTTTGTGTGATCACATTTATGACAACAAGGCTTTTATTTACAAGTGACTAGTAGATTAAATTGTTTCATATTGATTTATAACCATATAGATTATTATTTCTTTGTTTTCTAACATAAACATGCAAATAATCCTGACATAATTATTTATGCATGCAGTGGTAGTATAACTCTATGTAGTATGCTGTTAGGATCCCTTGGACCCAATTTTAATTTTTGAGTTTCTTTTTTGATGAGTCTTAACTCTTTGTAAGCCTTGGTATTTTATGATATTTATTCTTACTTAGCTGCCCTCCAAAGAACAGGAAGAAAATATACTTAGTATTTTTTAACTGAATGAAACTGTCCCATAATGTGTTTTTTTTTAAACCTTACCTGAGGATATGTTTTTATTGATTTTTAAAGAGAAAGAGAGAGAGAGAAAGAGAGAGAAACATCAATGTGAGAGAAAAATATCCATTGGTTGCCTCACATGTGCACCCTGACCAGGGATGAAACTGCAACCTAGCTTTGTGTCCTGACAGGAAATTGAACCTGCAATCAATTGGTGTACAGGACAACGCTCCAATCAACTGAGCTACCAGGTGAGGGCTAAAATACAGGTTTTAAAAAA
This sequence comes from Miniopterus schreibersii, assembly GCF_964146895.1. Taxonomy (NCBI): domain Eukaryota; kingdom Metazoa; phylum Chordata; class Mammalia; order Chiroptera; family Miniopteridae; genus Miniopterus; species Miniopterus schreibersii. The sequence goes on from NC_138102.1 coordinate 58,030,173, forward strand.
ATGTTTTATGAGTCTAAAATTGCATATTTGATCTGAATTATATTCTTCCATACATTAAAATAATTGTTACTAAATTAAACTAAGAATTATATCATTATTGTTCACCTATTATTCCCAACTATGCTAATAAACTGTCTAAAACAAAAATGAAATGAAACAGAATGATGGAATCACCTAGAAAGATGATTCAGTGAGAAATTGATCATCTCAGTTTTCTTAGTGCATTGCCAAAATTATCTTACCATCTTTCAAGAATGCCTTATATTCTGCTGCCTTTAGATTTCACTGGGTAAAGTTGAAAATTCAGAATGTTTCAATTTATTCTTTTTAACAGCAAAGAGAAGAAACTGAAAGAAATCATTTTACAATTATATAAATCAGAAGAAGAATGCAAAATTATTCATAGCAGCACTGATGCCATTAATCATGATACTGAAATTGATCATATAATATTGTAAATCAAAAAAAGAAAATGGTAATCTTAAAAAAATACTACCACCAGAAAAACATATATATATATATATATATATATAATAATTATTAATAAAATGCATGAGTTGTATGAGTTTCTCATGATAATCTGAGTCCTAATTATGCCTAAAATAGATAGCTCGCTTTAACCTTATAATTGAACAGATTTTAACTTTTTGGTATTGAGATCATCTGAAAAATATATCACAATATGTAATAAAATGCAATTAAAAAGTAAAAAAACATATTGTAAATCATGTAATGAATGAATAAAGACAAAAAGGATATGTGATATGTTTTCTTAGAGTAAGCCATTCAATGGGAAAGAACTCATCATGCAATGTACTATTTCAATACCCCCCTAAAATATGTTACTATATTCATTGATTTATATTTTTCCTCATAAACTCAGAGTTAAATGACCACTATATAATCCCAGAAAGTCAGAGATGAAATGCACAATATTGGATATTTCAGGGATACTATCTAAACTATTTAGTAATGTTTATGTTTAATAGGCATTCAAACTTCCACAAAAACATGATGTCTCATAGGCTGTCAGAGGTCTCTCAGAAGATTCTCATCAAGGTTAGTACAGAATAAATTATGTACCTAAAGATAGGCCACTCTTTTAAAATGGCAAAATAGAGAGTTGATGATCTCTAAGAAATGAATGCAAATTTTATTATTGTGATTATATATTTTGTTGTAAAACATTACATAATTTAATAATAATTTAAGTCTTCTAATGAAATCAGATCCCCCCCCACTAATTTACAAGGCAGTTCAAAAAAAGGACTCTTCATTGACAGTGAATTACAAGTGAGAAAAAAATCAAGCAAAGGGTTCTAATCAAGATGGTGAGGAAGGTGGACCCAGTACTCATCTCCTCCCATGACTACATAAAAATTACGACTAAATTATAGAACACTCAAACTGGATAACCATCTGAAAGCCAGCTGAACAGAAACCCTATAACTAAGAATATAAAGAAGAAGTCATGTTGAGACTGGTAGGAGGAATGGAGACATAAAACAGGCTGGCCATGCCCCCATGTGTGATGGTTAAGAATCTGAAGAGATATCAGAGGTATAGAGACCCTCGTCTCCCCTCCCCCCAAAAAGTAAGAGTTCAGCCCAAGTCCAGAACACCAGTGGTGGGAAGAGGAACCCCAGCAACATCTAGCTTTGAAAATCAGTGAAGAGTTTCTCCATCTGGGGGACATAGAAAGATGTTAGAAATGAGGCATCCTCTTAAAAGATCAGCACATACATTTTCATCCACAGGCACTCACCTTTGGCTCTGGCAGAGGGACAGAAGCTCAAGAAGTGCCACAGACATACAAGGAGAAAATGAGTTGTGTGGCTTCTGGGTGAGGGCTGGAGAGACAGCTGCCATTGTCCCTCTGTTGAGCCTTCTCGCCTGACACTGAGCCCTCCCCCAACAAGGCCAAATCTGATTCTGCCTTAACCTGGTTTACACCACTAACTCCACCCTGATGATTCCCTGAAACCCCACCCTACACAACTCATGCATAGCTCACAGCCTGGGCTCCCTCTGTGCCATCCAGCCTGAGCCCACATGGCAGTCTTTCTTAGAAAACTTTCATGGAGTTGTCATGCTTGGGGGTGTGCCAGAGAGAAAAAATTATGTGACTTTGTGGTGAGGACTGGATGGATAGCCACCACTGTTTTTGTTGAGCCCTCCTCACTCATGGCCAAATCTGATTCTGCATTAGTCTGGTGAATTCTACTAGCTCCACTCTGATACCCCATGAGACTCCACCCTACCCAACTGGTGCACAGCACAGCCTGAGGCTTTTTCATCAGCTACCATGCTGGGTCTTGTAGCAGTCTTTCATGAAAAAGTCATGAGAAATTCCATATGGCTCGAGGTGGGTGCCAGAGACATACCTGGAAGGGCTGGGTGTGTGGTTTCAGGGCAAGAGCTGAAGGAAAGACCAGCACCATTTTTGTGTTGAGCCCTCCCCCCACATGACCAAATTTGAATTTGCAGAGGCCTGGTACACTTCATTAATTCTGCCCTGACAACTCCTTGATAACCTGTTCCAATGCAAAGGTCCAAAGGTCCCAGGCGGGTGATAGCTGGCCTCAGTGCACCCTGAGAATTTGTTCGGTGGTCTCAGACCTTGCACTGGCACCAAATCTTGAAAGTGGTTGTAGGTCTTAGAGTGCCTTGGGCCTTTTGCTGCTCTGCCTAGGCCCAGTACTGGTGGCAGTTGGCCTCCTTTCTCAGTGTGACCTCTCCCACATGCATCCAAGCTCAACACAAGCAGCTACTGACCATGGATCTCTCTGTAGCTCCTAACATGTAGTTCAGGGGCTGTCACAGGTGGCATCTCACACTGGAGTCCCTCCCAAGTAGCCCTAGAATGAACACAAACAATGCCTGTCTTTAGACCACAATAAAGCAACCCAATTAGTTCCACAAGTAGCACACCCAAAGGGAGGCTTCAGATGTCACCAGACTGCTCCATGAGGTCAGCCAACATACAGCAGCTTCTAGCTGTTGTCCTGTCCAATCCTCACATCCAGCCACCCTGAGGGACAATCCCACCTAATGACATGCCAAACAGCAATCAAGACTCAGCTACTACAGGAGGGCACATACAACTCCCACAAAGCACTATATTGAGGTGTTCAGGGAGACTGCACTGAGCCCCACAAGACAACTACTATATAAGAACATCCTGCCAAATCTGGGAGATGTAGAAGATCTACCTAATAAATAGAAACAAACACAGACAACCAAAATGAGGAGACAAAGTAACAAATGAAAGAACAGGAGAAAACTCCAGAAATGGAACTAAATGAAATGGAGACAAGCAATCTACCAGATACAAAGTTCAAAACCCTGGCTATAAGGATGTTCAAAGAACTTAGTGAGAACTTCAAAGAAAGAGATAGCAACCATAACAAAGGACATAGAAACCATAAAAAAGACCCTTATGTGAAGAAATAATGACTGAAAACTTTCCTAACCTGGCAAAGAAAATAAGCATACAAGTCTAGAAACAGCAGAGAGTCCCAAACAAGGTGAATTCAAAGAGGCCTACACCAAGACAGATTAAAATTAATATGCCAAATGTTAAAGACCAAGAGAAAAAATTTAAAGCACAAGAGAAAGGCAATTAATGGTCTTTAAACAACTTTGAGAATCTTAATGGATTTCCTATTAATTATACAAAAATTTAATACATACACATTATATATTTTATGAGTTATGTTATTAACTTTTTAGAAATTCTAACTTAATAGTTTTAGAGTTTGTCCCATTAGTACACAACAGTGTAGCAACCTGACAATCAGTTAAACATGGTGTTGCTTAAGAAGTATACCTCATAAGATGCTTAAGGCCTGACAAATATTTTCTAATCTCCCAGAGTGAAACTCAAATGGCAGTAGAACTTCAACTTTCTGAGTCTATTTATCTGCTTTTGGTTCTCTCTAATGATTCTGTATTTTTGTTTTTGTTTCCTGTTTCAATAATTTTCAATGAGAATTGGTTTTTCACATGGAGCCAATACCTGCTAAGCGCTCAAAGATGTCTGGCTTGCTGGGATCTAATCTCCCCACTTGTAAAGAAGGTCATTTACTTGGAGACTAGAACTTTTGCAAATTTGAGATATTGCAAAATGAGAAGAATTAACACAAAAATACTAGTAGCAAAATTTCTAGATAGTAGTTAATTTCCTGGTTTAGTGGTTGCTCAATAGACTTACAGGGCTCTAGACCTAAGAATGCACACTCAAGGGGGCCTATATCAGGATGAATCTATCTAAACAATCAGGCTAAACATAATAAATCCTGCCCATTTTTTGTAATCAAGAATGAATTTTAGAGATTTTTAAAGATCACAATGGAAAAGAATATTAAGACAATTCATTTTAATATCCAGATTTCGTGAATTTTCTTATTACTTTCATATTTCTGTCTGCTTGATATGTACGTATGCTCATTCAGTGAGAAAAAAATCTCAGTGATTTTATTTTATTGCACTGTAGAGCATTAACCAGTTTTGTATCTAATCTAGCAAAGTTACACTAAAATTTCTTTATTAATTGCTTATAAATACTTAGCACTTTAAATGCTCTCTGAACCAATTTTAATGTCTAACTGGTTTCCTCAGTAATTAGTTGAATAAACTCTTTGACGCGTGTTCATTATATATTTATGTGAGAGTCATAACAGATTAAAAAAAAGCACATGAATATTTGCTCCTGTTCTCCCTACAGTAAGACTAATAAGGTTACTTAGACATTTAAAATGTTGAGCAATTCATTAAAAAAAACTAATTATACTATTCTAACCAAATTTTTTGTGTCAGAGTGCTTTGGATGATTCACTGAGAAAAGAAATCAGAATTTATTATAAAACAGGAATATTCAATTTGAATTTTTGGTTGGAGGCAGTAGTAAAAGAAATAGAAAAAAACAGGATGTACTGAGCTTTCCTATGTATCAGATACTTTTAATTATATTACTTCTTGTGTTTTCACAACTGTGTGAGATTGGTTTCCATATATCCATACTTTCTCCTGGGTGAGTTTGCCTATCCTAATATTGATCACACACTTTTGTAATTAATTTTAAGATTCTATCTTAAGAGTGGTTTGAAATATTATTTCATTTCTTTTATTGATTGATTTTAGAGGGAAAGGAAGGGACAGAAAGAGAGGGAGAGAAACATTGATTTGTTATTCCACTTATTGATGCATTCATAGGTTGATTTTTAAAAATATTTTTTATTAGTTTTAGAAAGCAGAATGGGAGAAGAATAGAGATTGAGAAGGAAACATTGATCTGCTGCCTCCTGCATCCCCCCTGCTGGGGACTGAGCCTACAACCAAGGCATGTGCCCCCACCTGGAATCATACTGGTGATCTCTTGGTTCATGGGTTGATGCTCAACCCCTAGGCCATACCAGCCAGGCCCATTGGTTGATTCTTGTATGTGTCTTGACCAGGGGTGAAACCAGCAACCTTGGGCTATCTGGATAATGCTCTAACCAACTTAGCTACCCAGCCAGAAATTAAATATTATCATTTGAATATATACAGTTCCTAAGAGGGTGAAAAAAAACATAAAATTATGTTTTCCTTCATATTATTGTTTTCTATGATGCCTCCTTTTTAATCTACCATGACAACCACTAGTGACCCACCCTTCAATGCCTATAGAAGGTATATGCCATGGGAATAATAAAAGTTTTATTGCCTTAAAGCCCTGGATTTAAACCCTGTTTCATCTACCTCCTCAAATAGATCATTTGATATCTCTGGACCTTAACTTTCTCTTCATCAATTTAAGTATAAAATTATCTGTCTTGAAGTATTATAATGAAGAAAAAATGAGATGATTTGTATGTAAGTACTTAATATAGTGAATGGCATATGTGCTATCAGTAAATAGTAATGTTATTCTCTATTATTTATAATTCCTCCTTGATAACTCACAAACAAAGGGCAGGGGCTCTGCTAGGAAACACATGATGGCTTGCTTCCATTTATCTTTCAATATTAGATGACTATTTATTTATTTTTCTCCCTCACTCTCTTTTTTTATTAAATTTATTGGGGTGACATTGTTTAACATTATCATATAGGTTTCAGGCATGCGTTTCTGTGTTACAAGAGCTGTATATTGCTCTGTGTGCCTACCACTCAAAGTCATATCTTCTCCCATCACCATATATTACAACCCCTTTCACTCCCCACTCCCTTCCCTTTGGCAACCACCACACTTCTGTTTGTGCCCCAAGTTTCAGTTTTATATCCCACATATGAGTAAAGTCGTGTGGTTCTTAGCTTTTCCTGACTGACTTATTTCACTTAGCATAATATTCTCAAAGTCCATGTTGTTGCAAATTGCAGTATTTCATCCTTTTTTATGGCTGAGTAGTATTCCACTGTGTACATGTATCACATCTTCTTTATCCAGACCACTATCACAGGATCCTTTGGTTGTTTCCAGGTCTTGGCCACTGTGAATAATGCTGCAATTAACATAGGGGTGCATATATCTTTGAGAATACATGCCTTTAAGTTTTTTGGGTATATACCCAGGAGAGGGATTGCTGGGTCATACGGAGGCTGTATTCTTAATTTTTTGAGGAATCGCCAAACTGCTTTCCATAGCTATTGTACCAGTCTACATTCCCACCAGCAGTGAATGAAGGTTCCCTTCTCTGCAGAACCTCTCTAATACTTGTTACTGTTTGTCTTGTTGATAGTAGCCACTCTAACAGGTGTGAGGTGGTATCTCATTGTAGTTTTGACTTACATTTCCCTAATTCCTAGTGATGTTGAACATCTTTTCATATATTAGCTGTTCATATGTCTTCTTTGGAGACATAGGAAAAATAGCCAGTGTTCATGGATTGGAAGAATCAACATAGTTAAAATGGCCATATTACCCAAAGCAATATGCAGATTTAATGCAATCCCCTCCAAAATCCCAATGTCACTTTTTAATGAATTAGAATGGGCAATCATCAGATTTGTATGGAACCACAGAAGACTCCAAATAGCCAAAGGAATCCTGAGGGGGAAAAAAGAAGATGGAGGTATCACACTACTTGACTTCAAATTGTACTACAGAGCTGTGGTAATCAAAACAGCATGGTATTGGCAGAGAAACAGACACACAGATCAGTAGAACAGAATAGAGAGCATAGGCATAAAACCACATGTATATGGACAGATAATTTTTGACAAAGGAGCCAGAAACATGCAATGGAGTAAAAATAATCTCTTCAATGAATGGTGCTGGGAAAACTGGAAAGCCACATGCAAAAAAATGAAACTGTATTATAGATTGCTCCCATGTACAAACATTAACTCAAAATGGATCAAAGACCTAAATATAAGACCTGAAACAATAAGTTACATAGAAGAAAACATAGGTATCAGATTTATGGACCTTGGTTGCAGAGAACATTTTATGAACTTGGCCCCAAAGGGAAGGGAAGTAAAGGCAAAAATAAACAAATAAGACTATATCAAACTAAAATGCTTTTGCACAGCAAAAGAAACTGACAATGAAAAAAACAGGCAGCCAACCATATAGGTGATATTTACAAACAGAAGCTCTGACAAATTTTAATTTCCAAAATATATAAAGAACTCTTAAAACTCAACATGAAACAAACAACCCAATAAAAAAGTAGACAGCTATTTAATCACTTCAATTCTCAATTCAAACCAAAGAAAGTGGAAATAAGCAATTTGAAGGCTGGCCCATGGACCAGTAACATCAGCATTATATAGGAACTTATTAGAAATGTAATATTTCCTCCCCACTTCTGATCTACTGAACCAAAAGTTGCATTTTTACAAGATATTTAGGAGATTCATAGGCATATTAAATTTTAAGTAGCTCAAACTAAATTACTCTAAGCCATCTTTCTGTTCCAAGTTCTGAAAATATAAAAATATTTTAAAAATAATATCCATACTATTATATTAGCAATAGTTAACACTTTAAACTTTTTAGTTGTATACTATTCTGGTAGTCAACTGCTAAGTTGTTAACTGCTAAAAAGCTTGGTGGAATGAAGCAACAACTATTTTATTCTGTTAGTGAGTAATTCAGGCAGGACACAGCAAGGATGCCTAGTATCTGCCTCACAATGTCTGGGGACTTTGCTGGTAAGGCTTAAAATGCTGGGGGTTACTTAAATGATGAGGGGATTAAATTATTCAGGGGGTTCTTCACTTATGAGATGGACTTCTGGACTGGGATGGCTAACAGGTAAGGCATATCTGAATTGACCGGAACGTCCATATAAGGCCTTCCAACAAACTTCAACCTCAGTCTATTGACCTCAGGATTGTGAGACCTCTGACATGACGTCTCAGAACTTTTAGAGAAAATGCTCTTTTGAACCCAAGGCAGAAGTTAAATGATCACTTCCTGCTTTAGGTTTATTTCCTGTGTATTTGTTTACTACAAACACTGATAGATGTACCCAGTTTCAAGAAGAGAAACTATGGACCTGTATTTCCATAAAGAGGTATCAAAGCATTAGCAGCATGTTTTTACATCTGCACACTTTTTTTGTATTTATGAAAATGCTTCTCAAAACTTTCAGCCAATGTGACTCCTGGAAAAGAATGAGCAGATAATAGTGGCTGTTCTGGGGGAAGTGACATCAGCATGATTGAGGAATAGGAAGTTCCAGTTCCAGTGCTTGTCCCCACACAGGAACGCCAATTTAACAGCAACATGAGGACTAAAATGCCTTATGAAGAGTCCAAAATCTAGTTAAGAAATTAAACTAAAACAGATGAGCACAAAATCAAGGACTTCTGTACTGAAACAGACAAGAAGAGCAATTTCACTTTACCCATAACAGACCCTTCCCCAAGATGAAATAGCTCATTACAAAGAAAGAACACTTTGGGCTGCAACTTCCCCCTCAGGGACAGGAAGACCAGAGAATGGGGTGAATGGCTTAAGTCCCTGCCTTTCAGTGAGCTCCCTCCCTAAGAGGCTGGCTTCTATCTCACCTAACAAAGAGCACTGAAAGCACTGGCATTGTCTGGAGGTCCGGGGCAGGGGGCAGCTAAGAACAAAGAAAAAAAGGAGGGGAGTGATACTGCAGCAAGAAAATTTTGAGAAAAGACACACACCAAAGCTGAAGGGATCAAACTGCCTGATTTCACACTATATGTATGATAGACCTACAGTGATTAAAACACTGTGGTATTGGTATAAGAACACATATACAGGCCAATGGAAGAGAATAGAACCCCAAATAAACCCACACATAAATGGCCATCTGATCTTCAACAAGGGTGCCAAGATTACACAACTGAGAATGGGTAATCTCTTCAATAAATGGTGTTGAGAAAACTGAATAGTAACATGCCAGAGAATGAAATTGAACCTTTCATTTACACCATACACTCAGATAAACTCAAAAGGGGTTGGATATTTAGATGTAAGATCTAAAACTGTAAAACTCCTAAAAGAAAACATATGGGAAAATTTCGTGACAACAAAAGTAAAATTAGACAGGGGTACTACATCAAACTAAAAAGCTTCTGTATAGCAAAGGAAACAAATAACAGAGTGAAAAGGCAAACTATGGAATGGGAGAAATTATTTGCAAACCACATACAGGGTGGGGCAAAAGTAGGTTTACAGTTGTGAGTATATAAAACAGAATTTATTCTTGTATTATTATTTATCAATTATTGCATTATTTCCCATATGAACAACTGTAAACCTACTTTTGCCCCACCCTGTATTTGAAAAGAGATTACTATCGAAAGTATATAAGGAATCATACAATTTAATAGCAATAAATAGATAAAAATTCAATTAAAAAATGGGATGAAGGTTGAATAGGCATTTCTTCAAAGAACATCAAATGGTCAAAAAATCTATGAAAAGATGAAAAGATGTTCAACATCATTAAACATCAGAGTATGTAAATCAAAAGCAGTGAAATATCACTTCATACCTGTTAGGAAGGCTATTTTATATATATATATGGAGAAATTAGAACTATTGTGAACTCTTGGTTGGAATGTAAAATAGAGCAGTTACTGTAAAACGTATAGAGGCTTTTCAAAAAATTTAAAATACTATTCTGCATTAGTTTCAAGTGTGCAGCATAGTGGTTAACATCACATACTTTACAAAGTGGTCCCCTGATATTTCAAGCACCCACCTGGCGCCATACATAGTTATTACAATATTATTGACTACATTCCCTAGGCCGTAATTTACATCCTGTGACTATTCTGTAACTACGGATTTCAATTTCTTAATCACCCTTTTCACCCAGCCCCCCAAACTCCTTTTCCTCTGGCAACTACCTGTCTGTTCTCTGCATCTATTATTCTGCTTCTATTTTGTATATTGATTGAAAACTGTAACTGAAAAATAAAAAAATTAAATTAAAAAATAATTTATAAAATAAAGAATCTTATTTAAATTTTAAAAATGTAAGTTAAAAATAGAAATATCATATGATACAGTAATCCTGCTACTGCACTTCTGAGTATATATCCAAAAGAATTTAAATCAGAATTGCAAAGATATTTGTACTTCTGTGTTCATTGCAATATTAATCACAATTGCCAACACACAAAAATAACCTAAATGTCCATTGATGGACGATGAATAAAGATGTGATGTATGCTTCCAATGGAATATTATTCAGCCTAAAAAAATGAAGGATATTCTGCCATATTTCACATGAGTGAACCTACTGGACATGCATGATGAAATAAGCCAGTCACAAAATGATAAATACTGCATGATTCCACTTATATGAACTATCTAGGAGAGTCAAATTCATGGGAGCAGATAGTAAAATGGTTGCCTCAACACAGGGGTAGGAAGAAATCATTGTTTATCTGAAATTCAAATTTAACTGTGAGTTCCATTTTAATAAATCTGGCAGCAATAACTTTAATTTAGATGTATACCCTCTCCAGTCATTTATTAATGTTGATGCTTTAGGAAGAGGTGTCATATTTACCCAGATTTTCCCCTTAACCTATGATTCAATATGGAGTATATACTAACGCACACACACCTCAATGTTGGCTGTACAGTTGGTCGCGAGACAAATGAATAAATAATGAGTTTGAGCAGGTGACAAGCCAGGAGGGACTCTACATTGAGACAAGCAGTCTTTATAAATTTTTCCAAATTCTGCTAAGATATTCTAATACATTTATGTTTAAAAACTCTTAGAATCCTATCTTCAAAGATATTACCAATTTCTAAGCAGATATATAATGAGAACTTATATACTGAATTTCACTACATTATAAACCCTGAATAGCTATAGTCATAGGCTTCTTAGGTTTTCAATAACATGATTATTTCTTCTATCTGTGAATCTTATACCCTCAACTAAATCCTATGCATATCCTAGAAACTTAATAAGTACAGCATATTCTGATTTACTATTAGATGTTATATATAGAAAAAATAAAAGGTAACTTCCCATACAGCCTTTTGTAGCAGCCAGAAAAGTAATTTTATTAGTAATTTTCCCAATCAATGTCTTATTTCTTTAAATCAGGATTACAATTTTTTAAAATTTTACTTTTGAACCTGTACCTAAATATTGCAAATATATGTTGCTAAGCTGTGGAAATATAACTGAAGATTTAGTTTATACATCCATCGACAGTAATTACAAATATACCTCAATGTTTCCCTTTAGAAGAATCTAAGGCATCTCAAACCTTTTCTCCTCACTAAATGCAAGTGCCTAATACCTTCCATGTCTGATTTTGTGCATTAAAAGCAGGTTATTCAACTGAAGCAAATCCACAGCTATGTTAATTTCTCTGAGGGAAAAAAAAAAAAGTCTGTTGAAGAAGATAAACCCTTTCCTACTTTTCCTTTTCAGATCAAAGGAAAATATACCTTTTTATTTTTGAAAGCTTGTATGAGAGGAAGAATTATAACCACATATTGTAAAGCTCATATTAAATCCCAGAGTTTTGAGAAGAAAACAAACCTTCTTCACTGCTTGCATTAACATTTCTACTGTTTGTATTTGAATATTTTTGCTGATGGGTCTGAAAACCTTGTGAGTTATATATAGCAGGAGATCAAAGGGACAAAAATGATGGAACAAAACAAGAATTTCCGGAAGAGCTGACAGAAAATACTGGCACCCATTATCATAGGAGCAAACATTTTAGTATAGACATAATATGTTATTAGCCTTCTTTCCTTTTAAAACAGCTCAATATATTTTCAAGGTGACTTAGAATCATGATGTGATTAATTCTCACAAAATTCTCAGGTTTCCCATAGATGTACATGTTATTTGTTAGCAATGACGTGTTGGTAGAAACTATCCTTGAATTTCCTATTTATCTCTGCAGTAGAATTTCTTTGGATTTCCAAATTCAAAAGCATATTCTCTAAATCAGATACTAATAATAAATGCTTATAGAAAAAAATAGCAAATAAACCAAGATGCCTTTTGCCAGATTTTAACACACGCATTGCTTTTTAGAAGTACTAATTGGATAGAAATGAATTCAACATTGTGCTAAGTAAGAAACAAAATACTAAAGAAGTTATTTGAAAGCTAATAATGCTTACATCAGATTCAGAAAAACAAAAAGAATTATGAGAGAAAAATATTATATATGTATATAGTCAAGGAAATAAAATAATGTTTCCCATTCAATAAGTTACTTATTGGCAATGTAATGTAATTTCTGCTTTTTTGTTGTATTAAAGCATACGTAGAAAAACATAGTACCTTCTAATGAAAATTGGAAATAGTTGATAACATGGAAAAGATAAAAGCTATAGATAAGAACTATAATATAGTTCAAGTATCATTATAAATAAAAAGAAACAAATCAGTGCCAAATGTATTTTTTGATACACAGTAGATGATCAATATATGTTTATGGAAGGAAGGGAAGCACACGAGAAAGAAAAGGTTTTGGTCGCTGCATGTAAGAGTTGCAGTAGCTTGTGTCCAAGATACTACAATTCATTCATATCCCCTCAGGACACACATGCTTTTCCTTTATCAAATGATGACATCTATTTCCTTACCCTCTTGATCCAGCCTGGCATGCGATTTCTCTGAAAAAATCAACTATGGTGGCAGCCCTGGCCACTGTGGGACTAGTCCCAGAGAGGACTGTGTCATACTCCTGGCTGTCCTGTAATGCTTTCCTTTAGAAGCATGTGGCCACGTAAGAAATATTACTATTGGCACTATCAAGCTTTCAGCAGCCCAACTGAAAATTAAAATAGCATGTGTTGACTGAGAAAGGAGCACCAGTCACGTAAGAAAAACTAAAAAAAATTATACTGGTTATCCAACCCAGTGGAGGCTTTAGATGTCTGCAGCTCCAGGGGTTTATCTGATTGCAATTGCCTGTGAGACACTAAGGTAGAACTACACCCTGAGCTCAATCGAAAGCTCAAAGACAAATAATAGTTTTCATTTGAAACTAAGTTTTCGTAGGATTTGTTACTGAGTAATAACTATAACAAAGGCCTTGTTCATATTCAAATATATCATGAAACTGATAAACTCCATTTAAACAGAGTCAGTTGCATGTGTCTTTGCTATAGTACAAGAACCATGGGCCCTGCCCACTAGAAGGTAAATATTCTTACACTGATGGGGAGGGAACACTCAGCTTCTATACTTGGGTAAACTGCACAGGGTAATATCCACCTCATTGAAAATTATAGTTTACAAAGGGAAGAATTATTATGTCCAGAGCTAAATATAGTGTCCATGGTGAGAGGAGGCGCTCATTCCGTTGAGACCAACTTAAAGTAGAGCATAATCAAATGTGGGAGCGAGGTGTGCATAAAGGTTGAAAAGTGGCTATAAACTGAAATTATAGGGACTAGCTAATAAGGCTAATGAATTTCCCCTAGCTTCATTCCCCAAGAGGGTAAGTCTGTTTTGGAAAAGTATTGGCTGTTATTTTAAGACAGAAATTGGTAGAAATAAAATGAGAAAAGGTTGGGCAATCAAGCAGCGCAAGTAGTTTTAACCCTAAAATAGGAGGCAGTAATGCAAGGTTGAAGACGGAAAGGAGAGTTTGCCCACACTGGGGAAAATATATGAAACATTACACACATTTTGCTTTTGTAACTCCTAAGCCCTACTTTCATTTTAGAGCTCTCTAAGTTATACTCCTGAAAAAGATTTAGGATGGACTCTAAATCTTAGTTTTGCTAACCGCATTTTAGCCAGGTAACATTCTCAGGTACCCACCACACTGTCCCTTGAAAAGTGTTACTGGTGATCTCTCTCCTTCATATTCCCACCATCCGCACGCCTCCTGCTACGGGCCCTTTGAATCACTCCCTGTACAGTGCGAGTGATTCCTTATGGCCCGTGAGTAACACAAACACAGGACGCGAGGGTGATCTGGTGCAACATCCGCCACCTCATTGATCGCCAGGGTAGGGTGACACAAAAACCATACAAAATAATGCATACCACAATAATAGCTAACCTTTATCCAATATATATTACATTAAAACTATGTTCATAGATTCATACAAATTATTTAACATCTCATAACTCTGTGAGGTAAGTATAATAGCATTACTTGTACTTACCTCAGTAAGTGTTATAATGAGTACTTATTTACAGATGAACAACTAGAAAAAAAATTAACATGTAACTCATCCAAAGATATGGATATTGGCCGCGTTAGAATTTAAACCAAGCAATCTAACTCTAGAGTGCGCTTCTTCTTTTCTAGATATACTAGGTGTAACAATTAATGCTAAAAGCACAAAGTCCTGAGAGAACCTAAATGACTAGTCCTATGGGATTTTGAAACCTCTCATCAATAAACTCTATACTACTTAACAACAGGTAAGGGTATGCAACTCTGCAAGCATATGTGTGACTTTTATCAATTTTACAAAACAAAAATATACGAAGTAGAAGGAAGCAAAAAGAGGGAAGGGAAGCAAGTGGTACTTTATATAGGTAAGTTTAATGCATACATATCAGAGGTCAAATAATGTTAAATACCACATTCAATTAAACTTAAAATGTACTTGGTATAATTCAATGTGATATCTGTATAAATCTGGTTTTCCTTTTATTTAAATTTATAATTAACATTGAAGTGTTTTTTGTTTGTTTTTTTAAATATATTTTTACTGATTTCAAAGAGAGGAAGAAAGAGGAAGAGAGAGATAGAAGCATCAGTGATAAGAGAGAGTCATTGATCGGCTGCCTCCTGCCTGCCCCCTGCTGGGGATCGAGCCCGAAACCCGGACATGTGCCCTGACCAGGAATAGAACCATGATCTCCTGGATCCTAGGTTGATGCTCAGCCACTGAGCCATGTTGGCTGGGCTTGAAGTGGTTTTTTTTAACCTATGAAAATATATTTTAAATTTGATGGCATGTCTTAGTTTTGATATCATAGCTTAGATTTAATGGCATATTGGAAATACAACACTACAGTCAGAGCTGGCTTTGTGGACATACAATATGTGTAGTTACACAAGATCCCATTTGTAAGGGCCTCCTGCCTTGGTTTAACCCTCTGGTGTCACCGTCTTAAAATTCTTAGTAAATTTGAACAATGAGCTACATATTTTCATTTTGCACTAGGTACCACAAGATAAGCAAACAATTTTGAGTACCATAATATTTGGCATAATTATTTATGTGTGATTTAGTAACTCAGAATTTGAATTCAAATTTTATGATTTCTGGTATATTTCACTTGTTGCAGTCAGTGGTCTACAAGTAATATATTAGAAGAAAATGGCCTATCTATTCTAGAATCTTTACAAATCACCATGCATCGTTCAATGAAATTGACAACTAGTTAAACAGTGGGAACTACTAATTTGAAAACAAGGAACATAAGGTATCTCTCACTGTCCCTCATTATAAGACACATACCTCATTTTAGACCCAAGAGTAACTACGTCCCACACAGGCCTGATGTTTTCTGACATTTATTATGGCAAACTATTTACATCAGAAATGCTACATTATGAAAATATGGCTACAGAATATCTTATTTATCCTTAGACATTAATTATACAACTTTAAACCTCCTACATTACATTTTCCATGTGTTCCTCATTCTGTTCTTTACCCCATATTCTTCCTGCCCTTCAGTTTTGGACATCTGAGAAATTTAAACTAATATGTTATCTGTGTTTGTGATAACACTCTACCAAATATACAGAAAAGAAATATCACACATTGTGAAAAGAAGCTATATTTTGAAGTAGTGACTATAAAACCAGCAATTATAACCTCTTGTGAAACTTAAAACATTGTGTTTCCTAATTTTTTTAATGTTTTGCTCTGAAACAGATATTTGCACATTTGGGAAGGTGTGTGTTTTAAGCTAAAATACACCGGTAAGATTGGAATTGTTTATAAATTGAATAGGTCTATCATCTATCAAACTACCTTAAGGATATTTTTGTTTCTGTTTCTTGGAGAAAAACTGAATAGCTTTGGAGGGGGTTGTCATAAAAGGACTTGTCTTCTCTCCATCTTTTCAGAGATATCCCACTGTTATTAATCTATTTAATAACTAATATAAAAATTATTCCAACAACTGTAAAGAAAACTAGGAGAAAGAAGGAATATAACTCTATATACAACCAGAAAACAAAATCCTATATCATTATATTCATCTACCTACCCATCCTTATACCATTACCATGCTGCCTTGATACAATAAATACAAATCTTAAAATTAGACAATTCAAGTCTTCCAACTTGAATGTCATTCAAACTCCTTTTGGTTTCTTAAGTAAGTCTTCATGCATGCCCATTTAGATTTTAGGAGTTGCTTGTCAATTTTGAAAAGAAAACCTAATGGAATTGTTAATGTGACTGCCAAAAAATTATAGCTCCATTTGGAAGGAATTAAATGATTGTGAATATTGTGTCTTCTAATACATTAGTATATATCTCTATTTACTTAGGTCTTCTAAGTTTTGTAGTTTTAATTTTATTAAAATTAAGCCTAAAGATTTTGTCTTGTTATTTTTTATCTTTAGTCATTGAAATACTATGAATATTTTCATTTTCCAATAGTTCATTGCTACTATTTCATAACATGAATTTTGGCATATCAATCTGATATCTCACAACTTGGCTATTCTCATTCAGTTCTTCCTTTACGTTTTGTTGAATCATCTCATCTATATATGCAATTCTGTTATCTGTGAATAAAGACTCCTCTTAATTTCCCAATTATTTCTATATCTCTAGATTGCCTTATTACACTTCCCTTGTTCACTTTTCTTCATTCTTTTTTCTTTCTGAAGTTTAGCCCTACCCCTGCACAAAGGGTGGGAGGGTCACTCCAGGAGGAGAAACCATGGTTAAAGAAGTTAAGAAAGGTGTGAAAATAACTCATAAATACAAACTATTAATAAAGAAATGTAAATTTTAGAGAACCAAAGCTGAACATACTTTAAGGAACAGAAACTTCTGTGACCATGCATTACAAGGAATAATGTTATGGTAGAAGTATCTTTTGAAAAAGTCATTAGACACCCTCAGTGGAATGGTACTGGGAGGTGAGGACACTGGAGGTTTTTAGATCATGAGGGTGAAGCACTTGTTAATGGAATTATTGCCTTTATAAAAGAGACTCCAGGGAGCTCTCTATTCCTTCCACCACATGAGAACATACCAAGAAGACAACAGATTTGCTGACAACTTTATCTTGAACTTCTTAACCTCTACAACTGCATGAAATAAATTTCTATTGTTTATAAACCATACGTTCTTATGGTGTTTTGTTACAGCAGCCTAAATAGATAAGACAGAATATTGTACCAAGAAATGGGGTGCTGTTCCTAGTATACAAATATCTAAAAATGTGGAAGCAGCTTTAGAACTGAGTAATCAATAGCAGCTGGAAGAATTTTGAGGTGCGTGCTGGAAAAAGCTTATATTATTGTGAATTAAATATTAAGGGCAATTCTAGTGAGAACCCAGAAAGAAAAGAAAAATACTGCATCTTCTTAGAGAATACCTGACTAATCCTGAACATAATGTTGGTAGGAATATAAATGGTTAAAGGCCATTCTGAAAAACTATCCTTGATATGAAGTGTCAAAGAACTTGTCTGAATTGTATTGTCATTTTTTCGTTTATTTGTTTTTAGAATTTGTGAGTGATAAAATAAGCTGTAGCAATTTATATGCAAAGTGTTGAAGGAGTGGCCTGGTTTCTCAGGACTGGTAATTGAGAGATTACTAGGGCAGCCCCTCCCATGACAGGCCCAGAGTGCAGGAGCCCTAGGGGCATGACTGCCTACACCTAGATTTTAAAGCACAAGCCCAATGTCCCTCAGAACTATGGGGACCTGACCCATGCAGAGAGTTGCATGCCCTTGCAGGCAGGGTCATCCACAGCATTGGGGTACCAACCGCTGCCAGTCAAAGCTTCAAAGGAGGGACTTCCGCTCCAATGAGTTCATAAGGTGGGACTTCTGCTACAAGGAGTCTGAAAGGCAGGACTTCTGCCCCCGTCAGTCTGCAGCAGAGCACAGATCTGAGGAAGATTGTTCTCAAGCCTTAAGATCTTACAGAGTATGCCTTGTAGTTTGGACTTACTAGAGACCTCTTACCACTTTCTTTTCTATTTCTCCCTTTTAGAATCAGAATGTCTATTCTATGCCTGTCATACCATAATATTGTGGAAGCACATAACTTGTTTGACTTTTCAGGTTCACAGCTGGAGAGAAATTTGTCTCAGCATGAGTCCTATTTTGAGTCTCACTATAACAGGTTTAGATGATATTTAGATGAGAATTTAGACTTAGATTTTTAAGTTGATGGTGGAACCAATTAAGCCCTTTGGGAGTCTTGGGATAAAATGAATGTATTTTGCATGTAAAAAGGACATGAATTTGGAGGACCTAGGGTGGAATGCTATAGTCTTAATGTTTGTGTACCCCCAAATTTATATGTTGAAATCTTAATTGTGATATAATGGTATTAGTTAGGAGGGCCTTTGGGAGGTACTTAGGTTATGAGGGTGGAACCCTAATGAATAGGATTAGTGCCATTTTAAAAGACCTCAGAGAGCTCCCTTGCCCTTTCTACCCAGTGAGGTTATGATGAAGAGAGTTGTTTATGGACCTGTCAGTGAGTTTGTACCAAACATTGAATCATCCAGCACCCTGATCTTGGACTTCCCAAGCTCCAGAGCTCTAAGAAAAAAGTTTCTGTTGTTTATAAGCCATCAAGTCTATAAAATTTTGTTATGGCAGCATTATCAGAGCAAGACACCCACCATTTATTTTTTTTTTAAATCTATAGCTTTATAATTTAAGTATATTTTTGTAGACATTGACTTGCAGACATTGTTTTTTTTCATTGATTTTTGTCACTAACTATGTTAAATATTTTATTTTTCTGGGTTTTACAAAACACTTTGCTGGTATATCACAATCTTCCTTGAAATATCTTATCACTTCACATATAGCATAAGAATATTATAGTACTGTACTTTTATATCTCCAAATCTAGTGTGTAGGGTATTAGGGTCATAATTTTTATTCTGGCATAAATTTTAAATGCCACACTACATTTTAATTATTTTACTTTACAATCATTTCGCTTAAATAATTATAAAATGTATTTTAGCCCGGCTGGGTGTGGCTCAGCAGTTGAGCGTCAACCTTCGATCCAGGTGATCGGGGTTCGATTCCCGGTCAGGGCACATGCCCAGGTTGCGGGCTCAACCCCCAGTTGGAGGCATGCAGGAGGAAGCCGATCAATGACTCTCTCTCATCGCTGATGTTTCCATCTCTCTCTCCCTCTCCCTTCCTCTCTCTGAAATCAATAAATGTACATTTTTAAAAAAATGTATTTTAACATTTAACTACATATTTAAAATTCTAATGCTCTTCATTAATTATGTTGATTTCTCTTTTCATCTGGTATTATTTTCTCTATATTATATAGACTTTTTTTCAATAATTCTTTTAGTACAGGTCTCCTACCAATAAATATTCTCCCTCCTTTTTCTTCTATTTTGTCTTGTTCTCTTTATCTTATTATTTTTTAAATATATTTTTATTGATTTCAGAGAGAGGAAGGGAAAGAAAGAGATAGAAACATCAACAATGAGAGTCATAGATCAGCTGCCTCCCACACACCACCTGCTGGGGAACAAACCTGCAGCCTGGGCATGTGCCCTGACTGGGAATTGAACCATGACCTCGTGATTCATAGGTTGACACTCAACCACTAGGACACACAGGCCAAGCTTGTCTTATTTCTGAAAACAATTTTTGGTGAATATAAAATTCTAGCTTGATACAAATGGCAGCATTTCATCCTTTCTTATGGCTGAGTAGTATTCCATTGCGTACATGTACCATATGTTTTGTATCCCGTCTTCTATCGAAGAACACTTTGGTTGTTCCCATGTCTTGGCCACTGTGAATAATGCTGCAATGAACATAGGGGTGCATATATCTTTATGAATACATGCTTTTGAGTTTTTCGGGTATATACCCAGGAGAGGGATTGCTGGGTCATATGGTAGTTCTATTCTTAATTTTTTGAGGAATTGACAGACTGATTTCCATAACGGTTGTACCAGTCTACATTCCCACCAGCAGTGAATGAGGTTTCCTTTTTCTCCACAACCTCTCCAACACTTGTTATGGCTTGTCTTATTGATAATAGCCACTCAAACAAGTGTGAGGTGATATCCCATTGTAGTTTTGATTTGTATTTCCCTAATTGCTAGTGAGGTTGAACTTCTATTGGCTGTTTGTATGTCTTCTTGGGAGAGGTGTCTGTTAAGGTTGTCTGCTCACTTTTTAATTGGATTGTTTGTTTGGTGTTGAGTTTTATGAGTTCTTTATACATTTTGGAAACTAAACCTTTGTTGGAGCTACTGTTTGCAAGTTTCATCTCCTATCTGGTTGGCTGCCTGTATGTTTTGTTGTCAGTTTCTTTTGCTATGCAAAACTTTTTAGTGTGATATAGTCCCATTCATTTATTTTTGCCTTTACTTCCTTTGCCTTTGGAGTCAATTTCATAAAATGTTCTCTACAACCAAGGTCCATAAGTTTGGCACTTATGTTTTCTTCTATGTAACTTGTTGTTTCTGCTCTCAGATTTAGGTCTTTGATCCATTTTGAGTTAATTTTTTTTACATGGGGACAAACCGTAATCCAGTTTCATTCTTTTGCATGTGGCTTTCCAGTTTTCCTGGCACCATTTATTGAAAAGACTATCTTTACTCCATTGTGTGTTTCTGGCTCCTTTGTCACCAATTATCTGGTTTTATGTCTGGTCTCTCTATTTTGTTCCACTGATTTGTGTGTCTGTTTCCGTGCCAATACCATGTTGTTTTGATTATCATAGCTCTGTAGTATAATTTGAACTCAGGTAGTGTGATACCTCCACTTTCATTCTTTTTTCTCAGGATTGCTTTGGCTATTTGGGGTTGTTTGTTCTTTCATACAAATCTGATGATATCTTGTTCTATTTCTTTTAAAAATTGCATTAGTATTTTGATGGTGATTGCATTAAGTCTGTATATTGCTTTGGGTAATATGGCCATTTTAACTTTGTTGAGTCTTCCAATCCATGAACATGGGAAATTTTTCCATTTTGTTGAGTTTTTTTCAATCTCTTTCAATAATGCTTTGTAACAACATGGATGGACCTTGAGACTATTATGCTAAATGAAATGAGTCAGTGAGAAAAAGCTAAGAACCATATGAGCTCACTCATATGTGGGATATAAAACTGAAACTTGTGGACACAAACAGCAATGTGGTGGTTGCAGAGGCAAGGGGGTGGGCAGGGGTGGGGGTGAAGGGGTGTTAATATATGGTGATGGGAGGAGATATGACTTTGGGTGGTGGGCACATAGAGCAATATACAGCTCTTATAACATAGAAACCCACACCTGAAACCTATATGTTCATATTAACCAATGACAACCCAATACATTTAATAAAGTATTATTTTAAAAAATTCTAGCTTGAGAGTTAATATTTTACATTCAGGAATTTAAAGATGCCATTTTATGATCATTTCTTTCCATGATTTTTCCCGTGTATAATACTTTCTCTTATTCTCAAGACCCATTTAAGATTTTATCTATATATTAGATGTTCAGAAATGTAATTATAATGTTTTTTGATATAATTGTTGTTATTTTTATTATCATTCTTTTCTATTTTTTCTCTCTTTTATACATATATCTATTTCTATTAAATAAATTTTCTCTAATATTTTAAAATATATTTTGTGATAATGCTCACATATTGTTCTAATATTTTCAATGAATGATTCCCATTATAAATATTATGGTGGTGAGTGTCTATATTACTGAGTGTCATTTTAATAGATGAACAATTTACCCTCCAAATGTCAATGTAATAAAAACAATGATAAAAATGCAGAGATAGAAAATGGAAGATATTTATTTTATTAGAAAGCATATTCCTAGTTCTCAACAAAGTATAAGCATGAACAAAAGATACACATTATTATTCTCCAGGTATCTGGTCAAAAGAATCAGCAGTAAAAACATGATTATCTTTTCCTGAAAGTGCTAAAATAACAGTAAGATCTAAATGTACTCCAGTAAGAATATTTACCGATAACAGTTTCCCAAATCTCCAGTATACTAAGAAACTATCCTCCATCTCTCAGAATTAACTGCAGGGAAAACTGAAGATAAAAAAGATGTAGAGACACACACCTATTATGGTTTGGTTCAGCAGTTTATGATCACTTACTGAACTGCATGTAGAAAGGACATTTTAGGAAATTTTGTTTTCATCACATATTTGCAAGTTAATTTTGGTGGGAAAAATAAACACAATTAGTAAATCAAACCAATTTCCCTTCCCTGAATTCCAGTCATCTCATTTCATAAGGATTCTGCAGTTTTGTCAAATTTAATATTAAGAATATTTTGCTAAAGTGAACTCAAGTAAAATGTTCACAGCAACCAAATCCTTTGGCATTCATTTTGAATCAGCTGTGCTGACCTTAGGATTGTATGTCCTCTCATGTAGCTCACTACTTTCTTCCATTTTCCTACTGATCTGGAATAAAAAAATTTGTATTTATTTAGCAAAAAAAATTATTGAATGTAAAGGTGCTCAATAAATGTTCATATAAATATATTAAAGGGTTTTTGGGGATTTTTTTCCTTCCTCTAATTATTTTCCCCCTTCAAAAAAACTAAGCCAGGCACTTAATATAGCTGTACCTCAGAGGATGATTACATTGAGGGGCAAAGAGCAGAAGTTCCTCTAAGATAATATTTTCTTCTCAAATTGATGTATCATGGGGGTGGGAAGAGACCTGTAAGAGACTATGCCCTTAAAAATGGACATAGGTAGAGTGGAAAAAGAAAAATAAGGAGAGGGGACACCTAAAGATTAAGAAAGGCAAAGAAGTGTAATGTGCCAGAAGAAATAGGATTTTGTAGGTTCATTCTCTAGTAATACCCCCAGAAAAGTGGTAGTGAAAGTTTTCTATCAAAGTAAAAAGTACCTCCTTGATTCACCAAGAGGTAGGACCTTGAATACTGAAATATATGGAAACAGAAGTGTGGGCACTAGAAAGCATCAGAAGAGGCATGAACCTGAGCAATGGAGTCCTTAACGTTAGTAAGGGTTGCTTTAGGTCACCAGCTTATCCTAGGTCACAGGCCTCATAAAGCAATGGTTACTTGGTTAGTGAATCAGGGGTCATCTAGCAAAGGCCACAGTAAACCAAAGAGTATTATGGGTGATGTGTGTGTGTGTTGCTTTTCTCCTTCTGCTTTATGCAACAAGTATAGAATACAAGCCCTGAGAAAGTGAAAACACCCCAGTAGTCATCAATTCTACATCCCTGGAAGTCTGATTAGATGGGAGGCAAAGTCAGATTTAATTTGATTTAAATAAAATGAATTGTCATGGAAAATTTTGCATATCTTTGTTTGTATAATTAGATTCTCATCCTGTACAACATCACCTTAAGGACTGGTAAATATATCAGAAAGACTGCTGATAGGCAATAGATGATGGGTTTCTCCAAAGTAGTTTTTGCAATCTTTTTAATATTGTTACCTGATTCTATTTTGAATTCTTATATAATTCTTACACTTTCAGAGCTGGTTCACACTACCAATCTTCAAATCTACCATTACCACCACAATGATACATTGTGTCCATTGCCTTACGGAATGTGATCAGCACATGCACCATTGCTATTCTGAAGGACCTTAAATCAGCCCTTCCACCTGAGAATTTCACAATCCCGGAGATGATGTCTTACTGTTTTCCTCATGAATATTATACCAGATTGTGGCAGTTTTCATCGAAGAGTTTGGAAATTTTTTTCTTTTAGATGGAGACCTACAGATGGCTATTTAGATGGATATTCAAGGGTTGTTAAATTACTTTATGCCAAAATATTTAAATATCTTGATAAAAGAGATATTCCCTAGCAAATATAAATTATCATAGTTTTTCTTAAGAATATTTAGAACCCTTGAGTAAATAACCAGAAAATAAATCAACAATTAGTTAAAGATCTAACACTAAAGGGCACCAGGAACACTGTATGAAAATAAACTGAAATTTTCAAGTAACTAAACACCAATAGGAAACATTTAAAGATGAAATGAAAATTAAATTTAAAAAGTTGATTTAAACAATCATTCCTAGAATCTATTGTGTTCCTACTATATTTGAAGCTTGTGCTAACAATTATACATGAATTAATCCATATAATAATCATAAATCTTTTTGAGATAGTTATTGTCATTACTATTAGGTAGGGAGACAAGGTCACTTGAGAATAACTATCAGCTCATAATCATAACTCAATAAGTAGAAAAGCAGGGGTTCAAACCCAGGCAGCCTGGCTCAGAGATCTTGTTTTCAACAACCTTGTAATACTGACTCTGCTATAGATATAGCCAAAGATGTGAAAATTCTGAATAAAATGGAAAACTAACTACTAAAAATATTTACATACAGGTCAATATTGATTAAGTAAATATTTGACAAAACCCAACACACTTTTCTATAATAAACAAACAGAAAAGACTCAAAGCTCCTAGAGAATGAGTCATCAAATGTAGAAATAACATACCAAAAATTGTTAAAAACAAATTCACTAACAAATATGGTAATTCAATTTTAATTCTCCTGAAATTATTCACTTAATTCAACATATCTTTGATAAAAAATTTCAAATTTTTATAATATCTTACTCATTTTATAAGCTATATAAAAAGAAAAGAAAAAGAAAAGAAAAAGTGTTGATTGGAGAATTTTTTGCTAAAGTACTGGATATTTCTATGATAGTAACTTAGATTAATCTATATTATATAATATTGGTTGTGAAATACACAAGTAATCAATGTAAAAGCTTTAGGATCAGAAAATTTTTCAGAAAAATATGATAATTTTAGTTTATGAAAAGCAAAATAATAAAGTAACATTTGTTTACTAAAATTGATAAATATCTCTAAATGCATTTATCAGATCTATTCAGTAATGTCTTATTTGAGCTGCTATAGCACAGTACCATAGACTAGGTATCTTATAAACAACAGAAATGTATTTTTCATGGTTCTGGAGGCTAAATAAAATAACCTTGTCCCAAAACATCTTATTTAAGAAAAATTCAACTTTTGAAATAATTTTCTAAAACAAAGTGTTCATTATTTGTCATATATGAGTCAGATTGCTAACTATAAGGGATATTTGAGTAAATTGTTTTTCCAAAAGTTTGATACCAGAATGAATAAGGTATTAGACATGAAATAGAATCCTGAAGGTCTTTATTTCTTGCTCTCCGAAACTCCACGAGAATGTTAAATTTAAAATAAAAGTCATTCTTATCATGTGGGTTCTTAAAATCCTATACATGTATGGGAAAGAATGGTGAAAGGATATGTGAAAATTTCAAGATAGTGAGAACAACCATGCATGAGTTTTAGAGCAGTGAAGGCAGTATTATTTAAGTTTGACATTAGACAGAAAAATAGATTCACTAAATGTGACATGATAGTGAACAACAAGGGATATTTTTGAAGAGAATTTAAAATGAAGAAAATATTGGGAAAGTGGTACTTGAAAGGAAGGGGTATTAAGAAAGATTAGGACTTTATTCTTAGCAGCACAGCTTTTAAGTGTCTTTTTGCATAATTGCCTTTTCATGTCTCAGTAAGTACAAGAGTAGCACTTTATTTTGTACCTGACTTAATCACTGGGTTTTCAGAAGCTTTCTCCTAGTAATCCAATTGTCTCCTCATTAGATTTACTTCATTTGTGTTTCATTGTTTGTAACAAAGTAAAGGTGGTTGTGGCCTCCATAGCTTCTGCCCACATTTGTAACCTCCATCTGTAATTCTCCTTTCTTTTATTGACAATTGTTGAACATAATTTTTGTACTTATTTGGTAAAGGGTCTTGTGTATTTTTTTAAAATTATATACCATCTGGATGATAATCTAAATGTGCATTATTTTTTACTGTTCATGGAAAGTACAAATATTTTTAGAAAGGGCTAAACTACTGACAATATTGTTGCCTGTGAATTTTCATTCAAAAAAATGAAAATTAACCTTGTGTTCAAAATCTCATCCCCTGACTAAACTATTATGAATGTCACAAAATGTCCTTGTTTCTTAATATACTTAATAAAATTTAATTCATATAACAAATTTGATATGAATAACAGTTCATTCTATTTAAGCTATATATTTGTCAGTGTCACTTCAGTTACCTCTTTGACAATATTGACTGATTTAATTAATTGACTAATTAATTAAATGTCCAATTTTGCTGCATGAAGTATTTGAAGCAGCATATAACCTATATTATGGTCATAAAATTCTATTATTGAAAGAGACTTATAGATTATCTTGCTTCATGTCTCATTTATAAAAATAAGAAAGCATTGACCCAGAAATTTTGAATTAATTTTCAGGCTTAGTAGTGAAATGTGAATTGGAACCTAGTTCTTCTAACTTATACTTTGGTGTCCTTCAACACCCTGATTATAAAAAACGTTTAATGTTTTACATTTGACACTTGACACATTTTTTGAAAGGGAAGATTTTAATAAGTATTTTTGATGATGTATATTATGATATTCAATAATTTTCATGTAATCTGAGGTTGATAGTCATAGAAGTATTTTTAACTTTCTGTATAGTCTTGCTATACTGATGTGTGTCTTTGAAAAGTGTCCTATGTATATTTTAACATATAGAAGGCATGGATTCTTGGTCTTAAAGTCAAGTCTAGAAGATGGTTAACTTTTCATAGTTTTATATTTCTGAACTTATTTTTCACCAAAATGCTTAATTCAATGGGAAGGATAACAAATAGCCAAGGTGCTGGGGGAAGATCCAGAGTTCTTTATAATCCCTTGCTCACGCTGGCACGTTTGATAGCATTTGCTGTTACAACTCATTCTGCTGGTTTATTTTTGTGGCATCTACCTGTCCTGGCATCCACGGCTTTATTGGAAATTACTTGTGTGCAGCCCATGTAGTCCTGGAGTTTGTGGGGAATTTCTGGCAACTGATAACCCCGCATCCACTGTACACCCGCTCTTTATTAGCATATTTTTCCAGGGAAACATAAGGGACTTGCTTGTTTGCTTTATTGATTCTTCTGAGAGAAAGAAAAGCAAGTTCCTTTAGATTTTTTCCCCTCTCTCATTCTCTTTACTCCACCACCTATCCACAATCTGCCAGTGAGCCTGGAAATAAGCAGGATAAAGGGTCTCTTCACCAGGTTTCTAAGAAGACTTGTCTCACTTGCATCCCAGTCTCTCTTTCCTGCCCTGGCCTATAGACAAACACCTCAAAGCCTCAGAGCCCTGTTTGTGATGTTCAGAACATTTTATGCCAAAGTATTGTCTCTGAAAAGTAATTGCAAAATAAAATGTTTTGCATATCCTACCCCACATATAGCTTTAATAAAGTAATACATACATACATATATATATACACCATAAAATTTACCTATTGTAAGTGTGTAATTAAATGATTTTTAGTAAATTTTTAGATTTAGCACCACAATCCAAAATTAGGACTTTTCCATCACTCCAGTAGATCTGTGTGCGGGTTGAGGTGTATTCAAAGTTCAGGCAGGTTTCACGTCTCTCCCAGCTTTTGCTTTGTGCATGATCAGCTTATATCTCCATTGCACATTTAGCCAGGTTCATGGAAAGCCAGCAATGTACCAAGAGCTGCTCGCAGCCCTCTGTGGATTTCTCACTCCTGATATCTCACTGTTAAATATCCCCATCAGGATTAAAACCCCAGACTAGCTGAGTCCTTCATCATCTCTGTTCATTAGCTTCTGAGATCACTATTGTTTTGGACTAAACAGGTGTTTCCTTCTTCAATCCAAAATGAGTAAACTCCCAACAGCAGCAAAGCTACTGGTTTTTCTGGCTTATCCCACCAAACTGTGTATGTGTGCTGGGGGGTGGGGGTGGCGTGGGGATTCAGGAAGGAATGCTGCAGGTGCTAGATTTTCAGTAGTTTAGTAGATTTTCAAGAATATTGTAAACCTTCAGTCAATTTCCAGTGCCCTGAAATTATTGACCATTTTGCCCAATTGTATAGTTGCTTTTTCGAGAGATTTTGCTGTGCTCCTCACTTTGCTGTACTGGAAGTCCCAACTCTGAAAATCTCTCCTGAAATTCAAAACTGAGAAAAGAATCTTTATTATTATCATTATTATTATTATTATTATTACTATTACTATTATCCTTTACGTTAGTCATATTCTAGGATGTCTTAAGCATTGCCTGGGTGGAGCAGACGCATTGAGGTTGGGGGCAGAATTCTAGAATTTAAAGAAATATTTTTAAAAAAATCTCCTCTGAAGGTAATACTGAAATATTTGATGCCCCCTTTCATGGTGTTGAGAGTCTTTATCTTTGCATTCTGTTCTACAAGAAGTTTCACATTCAGCACAGATCTTGACCGGAAATGGTTGCTTCTTCCACTAGATGAATATTTGTACCTTCCCAAAAAACACCACCACACACATGCCCAACACAAAGAAACTCTCAATAAATAGTAGTTAAGAAAAAAGAGAATTATTTGTAATATAGTAGGAAGTATTAGATAGAAAAGACAGAGGCAAAGCTGACTCTGATTTAATTTATTATATGACGTGAAAACAGGTTAAAAATCTGAGAAAAATGATTAAACTTTGTATGTAATTTCTGTATATAATGCTTTAAAAATACCTGAAAAGTATAAAAATACATTTTTAACAAAAATTAAAATTAAAGAAAAAGCAGTAATACATGCAATATCAGTGAACTCATGACTTAAACATCACTCAAATTTCTCCTTGCCCTAGCCAGTGTTGCTCAGTGATATTCTTACTCTCATAGTTCAACGAATCAGAGCTTTCTGAATCTGAACATTCAGAGAAATGTTTTGATAGAAATATTCATAATGAAATAAAATTTTTCTAATATTTCATCAGGTTATAAATGAGAATGGTAACAGGTTTGTAGCTTTGTATCACAAATAAGTTTAATTTTTATACTGTTACGAAATATATTTAAGGATGGAAAAAGGTGCTTTATTGTCCCATTTTAGATTCTAAGCTATCTAATTTTGAAAAATTGTCTGGTCCCACAGTACACTGAAACAATATTTTCTAAAGTCTAAATAGGAAATGATATAGGTTTAGAAAATCCTGCTGCTAGGCAAGAAAGCTGTAATTCTTTACAAAATCTCTCAAAGACTACTGGGGCAAAGTCACACAGCATCAGTGGGCTGACAGAAATCGTTATCTCAATCTTCTTGGGTAGTTTTAGATTAAGAAGTTCTATCAAAAAGCCCACGCTGTTTTAAATTATAGCTCATGGGGGAAAAAATCCTTGATTTCTCTTTTGCTTTACCATTTATATAAGAAAATTCTATCATCTCTTACATACTTGGTTGCAAAGATCACAGTATATTTCTGAATATCTTG
The DNA here is from genome assembly GCF_964146895.1 of Miniopterus schreibersii. Classification (NCBI taxonomy): domain Eukaryota; kingdom Metazoa; phylum Chordata; class Mammalia; order Chiroptera; family Miniopteridae; genus Miniopterus; species Miniopterus schreibersii. The sequence continues at coordinate 58,060,141 of NC_138102.1, forward strand.
ATAGCTTGTTTCATCGAATTGTTTTTCCTCATGTTTTGACTTTTTAAGTATTTAAGCAGATAGTACTGCATATGAAGAATAAAGGAAATTCTCCTTAGGTTTTATGTGTTAAAATAAAACCACACCTATTTCATGCACATATTTCATTCAAAGAACAATTTAGGCCCATTTAAAATTATTGGATGTTTTGCTCTGACATTTAGTTAAATAGAAAAAAAGAGCCTCTTTCCAAGTGAGGAAACACCTTTCTTTGCTTTTTAAAATTATCTAAGTAAAATTTCCAGAAACGAAATTTTCTAAAATACAAAGAAATGGCTTCATTGTTTTGTTTTGTTTTCTAATAAATATCAGAAGTGCTTTGACATTTGTGTTGAACAGTAATAAATCTCTTAAAGTATCAATGTGCTTTGGTCTTCAAAGGCCATAAATGTTTATCTGAAACTGTACAGAATTATCCTATATGTATATTATATATGCATACATACACACAGTTCTATCTTTGATAAATAGTCCATTTATTTACTTTCATTCTTTCCACTAATAGTGAAGTTGGGTGTACATATGATTCCTAGACTTTATTTTTGTTATGTAGAGGACTATTTAAATATTTATACCTACTGTGTAGTGTCATCCTTTCAATTACTTGGAGAACATCTAAAAACCATAGATGAACGGGCCCCACTCTCCTAGAGAATTGTTTTTTTTTAAAAAAGTATCTCAGTGATTTTTTAAAAAGTGTGGATGCAGGTTGGAAACCACTGGTCTTCAGTTTAGAATTGTTACTAATCTTAATAACCTAAATACTTAATATAGGATGCTGTTTAAGAAAAATGTGCCCTTTTTATTACTATCTTTGGCTTCATCCTAGAAACCTGTTCTTCTACCTTAGTAAAATAACTTGAATAATGTGTGGATTTTAAAGGTAGCAAAACTTGTCACAATTTTTATCACTTAATTTTATTCAAAGAGCCCAGCTCTCCTCTTTCCCTTTGTTTACATCCAATCCTGCTGCCATCTCTTCCTCTTGAACTGAGGATTTCCCAAGCAAAAAACTACCCCAAGTCATTCCAAAGCAAGGAAGTCAAGGAAAAAGAAAAAGTTTTACTCATCTCATTAAAAGATCCAGATTTTAGCCAAAAGGAAATGTAAAGGCATCCTATTTTGGAACACTGACAATATGTTATTTTATATACCCTACCAAGGGAGAAACTACATGAGTAATTTGTTAATCATTCTTACAAAGAAAGTAAATGAGCAGCGTACAGTGAGCGGGTCTGGGTTAAAACTAATTATGTGAAAATATATCAGAATGATGGGAATTAGTAAAATGAAGATAAATGCCAGCTATAAAAATGCATACAACATAAACTTTTACAAAATTATACACTATAATGATCAGCAACTAATATTCAAAAGAAATATCCAAATTTTGTTTATATACATAGTAGACATTTAATGTATAAATTGATGAAATGAATGAATGTGAACTTAAATATCAGTCAACAGGATATCAATTGAGCAGTCAACAAAAATAGCTAATTAAATAGTATATATTTATTTAGAATATATGTGTTACATTCAAACTCTAGCACCTTTACTTGAGATACCACAGGAAAATACTAAAATAACCAGCTCTTCCAAACTAGCCTAGCCAGGCTCAGAACTGTTGTGAGGCTCAAGACAAATCTAGCAATATGAATGAAAACATTTTGGTAAACTGAAAAGTACTATGAAACTTTAAGATGTTAATTTGTAAAAATATTAGTGGCCTAGTAATACTGAATTTCAGGCATATTTGTACTGTTCTATAGTATCAACAGAAGGTCTACCAATGAGACATTTACCTCTTAGAACTTTAATGGTAAGCCAATATCAAATTTTAATGTTCATATATCTTGTATATAAATCACTGATTGCATTATTGTTAAATGAAAAAATGTTTTTATTTATTAATTTTTAATCCTTACCCAAGGATATGTTTTCATTGATTGTTATAAAGAAAAGAAGGGAGGGAGAGAGAGAGAAACATCAATGTGAGAGAAACATCAGTCAATTGCCTCCTTTAGTCACACTGACCAGGGATCTAACCCACAACTCAAGCATGTGTCCTGACCGGGAATCATACCTGCAACCTTTTGGTATAAGGAATGATGTTCTCATCGAGCCACCAGGCCAGGGCTTAAAATTTTTAGAGAATAAAGAATTATACTGAATTGATCCTATTATACAAATAATGAATGGAAATCCAAGATTTGTGAGAAACTAGTAACAAGTGAACACAAAATTTGTCATTCTCATCAAACTTATGATAATGATAATCTAAAGCTTATTAAATGATAAACATTATTATTATGTTACACGATGCTTACTCATCATTTTTTCATAAATGATTGCTGTGGTATTACTTCAATTTTTATTTATATTTTATTTATTTTTTAAATTAAGTCTCTTTTTCTTTATTGTTGAAAATATTACAGATGTCCCCTTTTTACCCTCATTGATCCCTTCTACTTCGTACCCACCCCACCCACAGACGTTCCCCAGACCAATGTCCTTGTCCATGGGTTATGCTTATAAACATATAAGTTCTTTGATTAATCTCTCCTCACCCACTATCTTCTCCCTACCTTCCCTCTGAGATGCCTCAGTCTGTTCCATGCTTCTGTGTCTCTGGATCCATTTTGTTCATCAGTTTATTTTGTTTATTGCATTCCACATATAGGTGAGATCATGTGGTACTTGTCTTTCTCTGCCTGGCTTATTTCACTTGGCATAATACTTTCTAGTTCCCTCCATACTGTCCCAAAGGATAAAAGATCCTTCTTTTTTACAGCTGCATAGTATTCCATGGTATAAATGTCCCACAGCTTTTTTATCTACTCATCTAAAGATGGGCACTTGAGCTGTTTCCAGATCTTAGCTATTGTAAATTACGCTATGAACATAAGGGTGCATAAGTTCTTTGTGATTGGTGTTTCAGGATTCTTGGGATATATTCCTAGAAGTGGGTTCACTGGGTCAAATGGCAGGTCAATTTTTAGTCTTTTGAGGAACCTCCATACTGTTTTCCATAGTGGCTGCCCCAGTCTGCATTCCCACCAGCAGTGTACTAGGGTTCCCCTTTCCCCACACCCTCGCCAGCACATGTTGTTTGTTGATTTGTTGATGGCAGTCATTCTGACAGGTGTGAAGTGATACCTCATTGTGGTTTTAATTTGCATCTCTCTGATGATTAGGGACTTTGAGCATTAGGGACTCTTAGGCATATGAATGTCCTCTTTAGAGAAGTGTCTATTTAGGTCCTTTGCTAGTATTACTTTTAAATGGTGATACTCAATTTATTTTTCTTTTCGATTTTTAGTTCTCACTTTCTGAGTTCTCTTTATCTGTACCTATCAGAAAGCCTATTGGTATTCCCTGACAATATCTCCCAATGATGAATGAAATCATCATCACTGATTCTCCACAATTGAAAATAATAAAGTTAAAACAAGCACTATATAAACCTGTGGCTTGTGTACTGATATCCAAACAGACATATAGTCAATGAACATATAAAGCCTTAACAAACTTTATAAGACCTTAAAATCATCTAAAATGTACTCTCTAAACAAAATATAATTAGCAAAAATATCAAAAACATAACTAGAAAGTGCTCAATCACTGGGAAATTAGCCCCTGGTTAAAAGCAATTAGAAAATATTTTAAACATTAATAAAGATACAAAATATCAAAAGCTAGACAGATGCAGCAAAATTTCAGGAAAATGCATAGCCTTACATATTAAGAGAAAAAAAGGACTGAAAAGCAATGATCTAATCTGTATCTCAAGAAGCTAGCTCAAAGAACTGTATTAAACTTGAAACAAAGAAAAATTATTAAATAAAAGTAGAAACAGCTCAAGTCGACATGACTTCGCTGGCAAATTCTTTAGAATATCTACAGAGGAATAGCATCAATCATACACAAAATCATCCAAAAACCATTAAGAGAAATATTTTTTCAGAGTCTATTATAGCTTGGATAAAAAAAAAAACCCAAAACAAACAAACAAAAAACCTGACAGGAAATGTCACAGGAAAAGAAAATCGCAGACTCTCTCATCAATTGCAATAAAAAATTCTAAACAAAATAGAAGCTCATTAAATCTGGTGATACATAAAACAATAAAATAGTTTGACCAAGGGGGATTTGTTAAGGGTAGTTTAATATTCAAATGTTAATAAACAATAGGATTCATCACATTCAATAAAAAAAAGATAACAAGAGTTTTAACTGAAGAAAAAGTGTTTAACAATATTTAACACCCATAGGCAACACACAAATCCTTAACAAATGAGAAATAGAGGGGAATTCACTGAATCATATAAAAAATAAATACCAACATTTTATAGCAAATATCATACTTAATGGTAAATACTGAATGAAAATCTTTTGCTGAGATGATAAATGATAAAGCATTCCCTTACGTTAAACATGGCTCTGGAGGTCCAAGGCAGTTAAGTAAGAGAAGAAAATCTTTTTAAAAACACAGGATTGGAATATAAGAAATACAATTCTGAATACAAAGAAAATCCAAAATCAAATCTATAGATATACTTGGTGGGATACAATGTGAATATTTCTAAGTCTCTGCATTGTCAGGGCTTTCAGAGCAAAAACTACTGGCTGCCTGAGTTAAAAGATGATTGCATGGCAAATAAGCCTTGGAAATTAAAAAAAGTGAATGAACCCAGAGAGATTTTCAGGTTATCTCCCCGAAAGTCATTTATTTGCATTTCAAAAAGTGACTAGATAAGGGATTTCCCCTCCTTATCCCAGAAAGATTCTGTGTATCTTGCGTAAACTCCTTTGTAAACTCAATCTCAGTCTCTCCCTCTCTCTCTCAAACTCTCTTTCTTGCTTTCTCTTGAGAAGAGGAAGTATAGCTGTACAATCTGCCAAGCATAAACCTCATACTTACTGTCAGGAATAAATAAACTAGAAAGAAATAAAAAGAGGAAGGAAGGAAGGAAGGAAGGAAGGAAGGAAGGAAGGAAGGAAGGAAGGAAGGAAGGAAGGAAGGAGAAAGAAAGAAGAAAAAGAAGAAAAAGAAAGAAAGAAAGAAAGAAAGAAGGAAGGAAGGAAGGAAGGAAGGAAGGAAGGAAGGAAGGAAGGAAGGAAGGAAGGAAGGAAGGAAGGAAGGAAGGAAGGGGAAAGAAAGAAGAAAAAGAAGAAAAAGAAAGAAAGAAAGAAAGAAAGAAAGAAAGAAAGAAAGAAAGAAAGAAAGAAAGAAAGAAAGAAAGAAAGAAGAAAGAAAGAAAAAGAAAGAAAGAAAGAAAGAAAGAAAGAAAGAAAGAAAGAAAGAAAGAAAGAAAGAAAGAAAGAAAGAAAGGAGAAACAATTTCATTTAAGTAAGTGAATTTAGCAAGATTGTTGATTACATGGTCAATATACAAAAATTAATTGTCTTTCTATATACAAATAATAAATAACTGGAAATTGAAAGTTTAAAAATATAGCGTCAAAATTATTACATGTTTACAAATACATCTAACAAAAGATATGCAAGATTTCTGTACTGAAGACTATAAAATATTTGTGGAGAAATATTATAAAACCCAATGAATGGAACAGGAATGTAGCATGCTTGTGTTATGGAAGACTTGATATACTAAATATCTCAATTTCTCTGGATTAATCAATAGATTCACTGTAATGCTAGTCAAAATTCAAGAAATTTTGGTCAAATTTGGTAAACGGATTCTCAAATTTACATGGAAATTCAGTGGGTGAAAGAGTCTAGGCAAACTTGAAGAACAAGAATAAAGCCAGAGTACCTTTAATATAATTTATTGAGAATAAAAATGACTAAAAGTTGCAGGAATGCAAAGTAGAGAACTGTAAGACCCTGAAAAAACAAATACAAAAATAAAATATAGCTTACAGTAGAAGTGAAGTTTTCAGGCTCTGGAAAGCAATACTCAGATTTTCAGTTTAGATTCTGTCATTTACTAATTTTGTGACCTCCAGCCCTCAAATACATTTCACATGAAACGGTGCTAAAAATAGTAGCTTCTTTATTAGGTTGATGTGAGGATTAAATGAACTAAATCATGAAAAGTGTTTTGAGCAGTGTCGAGAATATATTTAGCACGCAATAAATATTAGATATCATTACTTAAGAAATGTGAAAATAAGCTGCATGGAAACAAAAGGAGAGGAAGACTAATGTGAGTGAATCACTGAGATCAAGGGAGAGAGGGCTACACCGTAAGGCATTAGGGGAAGGCAGGCACTGGATAATGACTGGTCCTGTTGATCATGATGAATGTTTAGGAATTCAATAAAATTGAATACTATTTATATACTAATGAAGAGATTCAAGCAGGGCAGTGACACAATAGGATACACATTTCAGAAAGCACTCTGGCTTCTGTATAGAGAACAAAATGTGGTCGTGAAAGCTGGAAAGGGTACTCGTTAAAAGTTGTTGTATAAGTAAATATGCTAGAGGTTTGGTCTTGTGTTTTTCAGTTGAGATGGTGAGAGTGGTTCGATATGGGCTATATTTTGGAACCAGAGATAACAGGATTTGCTGAAAGATTGGATGTGTATCATGAGTACTAGAGAAAGATCAAGGGTCACTCAGGTGTTTGGTGTTAGCAGCTTGTGGAAATGGCGATACTGTTCAGCAGGATGGGAAGAAGCGAGAAGCAGGAGACGAGGCAGGAGTGGGAATTTAATGTTGTGGATGTACTTAAGATGAATTGTGTATTTCGCATCCAAGGGGACATGTTGAAAATTGGGGACAAGTTGGACATAGAAGTCCATATATAACTCAGAAAGAGATTAAAGATAGAGATAAAGGTTGTGTGTCGTATGGATGGTGTTTAAAATAGTAATAGCGGTGATTATGATTATATATGTTTAGGTATGTATATCTTCTCTTGCCAGGCTCTGTGCCAGAAACTTTTCCTGCATTATCTCACTTATCTCTCAGAAATGACTCTAAGGAATAGTTTCTACTTAGGGCCCATTTTAAGACAAGGAAATTAAACCTGGAGCTGGAGTAATTTGTACATGATCACAAATAATATGTAACAGAGCAAGGATTTGAATAAATGATAGTCTGACTAAAAGCTTTCTTTTCCAATTATGTTACATTTTTTAACATCAATTTACTTCTTTCAAGTCAGAGAATTTAAAGCGTGGCATTCTAACAGCAAATAACTAAGTTTGTCAGCAAGTTGTCTCTCATGCATTTCACTTATGCTGCATCATACAAAAATTATAAATCTTTATTTGAATTATTTTTTACTAAGTTCCTCTCCATATAAATTTATAGTATAACATTAAATCAATATTTTATAACCTTATAATGCAGTAGCCATGATCCCTGTGTCCTTGCGGAAATGGAACTACTTTTTTTAATGAAGGAATCCCAAGGTAAAGAGTGGCAAGTCACTGTCAATGTGGGGGAGGGGTCATTTTTTACTCTTACTAAAAATTGTATTCTTACACTATGAAACACTTCAGATCTTAGCCAATTATTCAATGGATAGGACTTCTCTCTTGTGAATCCATCATCCTGCCACTTTAAACAGTCTTCATCTACTCCCTTTGCAGATTCTCGTTTGTGGTTTGACATACATTTTCACTTTAGCTCAATCTTGCCTTTGATTTTTTTTTCCTTCTGCATACCCAAACTTTATCTCAACTCTTCTTAATGAAAACAATAATTGACTTTATACTTTCCACCAAAAATATCTACCAACTCGATAGACTGCTAAGTGTTTGGGGGAAAATAAACTTCACACAACACAGCTGTAAAACCAGATATTTTCCTCTCTTTTGCTCCTTTACTCCCATCTTCTTTATGGTCACTCCTGTTTATTTTTTTTCTCCTTTCCCTAACAAAAACATTTTATCCACATCTTGGAGGTGATATGATAGCATGCAGCCAGAGTGAGATTTGGTGAATGATCAGCATCTGTTCAGGGGTTTCCTGTTACTGTAAGATCCCATTGAGAGCAGTGGAATATAAGCAGACACACTGCTGCTAACCTGGAGGAATGATTGCAACCTGGCTACAAGGCTGCAGTTCTTGATCATAAATCCTTTAGATAAATGTGCTGTAAGGAGAAGTAGCCAGGATACAAACCCCTGTAAACATGATGGTTTTCTTTGGAAATATGAAGGACCCCCAGAGTCTCCCAGGTTTGGAAACCCTTATTTAATTGGAAGTATTGCGCTTTTTTTAGGATATGTCTTAAATGTTTTGTTTTTTTAAAAATATATCTTTATTGATTTCAGAAGGAGGAAGGGAGAGGGAGAGAGAAAGATAGAAACATCAATAATGAGAGAGTGTCATTGATTGGCTGCCTCCTGCACACACCTGCTAAGGATAGAACCCACAACCTAGGCATGTGCCCTGAATGGGAATCGAACCTTGATCTCCTAGATCATAAGTTGATGCTCAACTGCTGAGCTATGCCCAGCCAGGCTTCTTAAGTATTTTGATGGGCCTTATATGGTTTTATATGTTTCTAATTTTATAACTCCATCATGCAATTTACTTATGTAGGGCTTTTAAAAGCAATTCATAGATTATTGGGTTATGTTTCCAAGAGATATTGTGCTACAGTTTGTTAGCTGTAGAAAAAAAAAATTTTAAATCACAATCCATTTGTGCCCTGGGTCAGAGTATGAGAAAGCAGCACAGTGTTAGGAAAATATTGCAGCTAGACATACCTGGGTTGAAATTTATCTCTATCATTTACTAAGTGTGTGGCTCTAGGTGAGCCCCTTAATAGCTCATTTTCTTTAACTCTAAATTATAAGAACACATATATTTTAAATTTGAGGGATGATAATGATAATAGTTATAGACTAAATGTTTGTGTTCTGTCAGAATTCATATGTTGAAACCTTCCCTAATGTGATGTATTTGGAGGTGACTGGGTAACGGGGACAGGTGAGGAACATGGAATCGAAACTTCACAAGCATTGAACCAGCCAATGCTTCAGTTTTGAGCTTCTCAGCCTCTAGAACTATGAAAAATAAATGTTTGTTGCTTATTAGCCACCCAGCTTATGTACTTTGTTATAACAGCCCAAATGGACTAAAATAGAAATTACTACCAGAAGTGGGAGATGAGTCTAACAAATACCTAAAAATGTGGAAGTGGCTGGACGAATTTGGAGGCGCATGCTAGCAAAAGCCTAAATTGCCATAAATGTACCATTAAGAGTGATTCTGGTGAGAGCTCAGAAGGGAAAGAGGAGAGCTGCGGAGAAAGCTTCAGTCTTCTTAGAGAATTCATAAATAATCCTGAACAGAATGTTTGCAGAATATGGCTGGTAAAGGCCATTCTGATAAGGCCTCAGGTGGAAATGAAGAACATGCTATTGGACAATAGAGGAAAGGTCATCCTTGTTTGAAGGTGACAAAGAACTTGGATGAATCATCATATTCTAGTATTTTGCGTAAGATAGGAATTTTGAGTGACAGAATTAGATATTTCAGCTGAAGCAATTTCTAAGCAAAGTGTTGAAAGAGTGGTCTACTTCCTCCTGATTGCTTATTGTAAGATGCAATGGAAAAAATGACTTAAATATGGAATAATCAAAAAAGAAGCAGAACTTAAAGATTTAGAAAATTCTCAGCCTATCTGCATTGCAAAAAATGAGAGTGTGGCCAAATAATCATTTGACAAAGACATTAGTCAGCCATCTCAGCTGAAGCCAGCAAGTATTGTTCAAGTCAATTTCTGTTGTTTATAATGTACCCAGTCCACAGCAGTTTATTATAGCAGCACAAACAGACTAAGGCAGTAATATACCTATTGCAAGACACATAGCACTCATTCAATATACGGTCTCCCACTTGTCATTATTATTACTTTATATCCATAATTGCATTCAAGCATACCTTGTTTGCTATTGTTTTTAATAACATATCATGACATAGTTCTCAGAAAATTAAAAAAATATATTTTTACTGATTTTTATAGAGAGAAGAAGGGAGAGGGAGAAAGAGAAATATTGATATGAGAACTGAGAGTGGAACATTGATCGGCTGCCTCCTGCAAGCCCCCTACTAGAGACTGAGCCAGCAACCGGGGCATGTGCCCTGACCAGAAATCAAACCAGCAACCTTTTGGTGCACAGGACGACACCCAAACAACTTAGCCACACCAGCCGGAGCTCAGAATATTTGTTAACCAGGATTTTTGGAGTAAGATATTGAAACAAATAAAACCACCATGCACCTCCCAGTCTAAGAATCAAAAGAAGCCACACTCTGATAAAAAGCAATTAAGCATCTGGCAAACAACAAACTGAATCCTGATGGTATAGCCAGCACTGGAAGTTTAGGTTCTGAGGACTTTGTCCCAAATGCACTGCAATTTTGAGCAGATGGACATTATATGTATTGGCATGACATTTCTGGGCTGATAGATTTTGTTGGTTTACCAATGCCATGTCTAATTTAGGTTTTGTCAGCAGTAGTATTAACTGGATGAATGGGCTTATGGTCAGCATAAATTTTTTACTTAGGGAGCTCTAAGTGATCCAGTCTTGTTAGTGTATAATGACTGGTGACTAACATTTCATGATACTACTGCTTCTTGAACCTTTCAGAACTACAAAAACTGATTAAATATGTAGCAATTTCATCAAGCCTACAATCTACACCTAAAGTGTTGTGCCCCTGAGATATATGCAAATTTCTTCCAGGTGGGGGGAACCTTTATTCTGCAAAGGTCCATTTGGATATTTATAACATCATTTGAGAACCATACAAAATTATCAAGTTAAAAATTAGCCTGCTAAATTTGGTCAAACATTTAATTGAATTTATTGAATCTTGAGTTCTGCCTGTGGTTGCCTTGGTAGGGCCAGACCAAATGATTTCCAACGGCTGGATGTTCCCCACCCCTGCTTTCAACCATATCCAGTGGACTCCTATATCTTGATGGTACGATCCTGTTATGCTACCTGAAGTAAGTAAAAATGGGAAAAGAAAATGATGTGACTTTTAGTCACTAAGTCCCAGGTATTGTGATACTTTAGGAAGCAGAAATTTAAGCCAAATAAGAGGAGAAAAAGGGAAATAAAATTGTCTTCCATTCGCCTTTAATATGTAAATAGCTTATATACTAAAGTGCTTTAGGAGTTTTTTTTTGGCTAATTTCAGCAGGAGAGAAGTTAGCAATTAATCTGAAGTGTCTCAGTTTCAAAGGAAATTGTCATGTTTCTGTGGACAAAGATTTAGTTTCAGCAGACCAAAAGTTAACATGCTTCTCTGGAATGTTTTGTTAAAAAGAGAAACCCAAAGTATCTAATCTTAGAATTTTATTATATAATTACAAAGTATAACCCAATTTGTAGCCTTGTGAACTGCATTAAATGTTAGGCAGTGCCTAGATATGCATAAAATGAAAGCAGACTTTAGTTTCAACCCCCACGTGTCCCATTCTCCCAGCGTTCCCAGACGGACTATGGTCTTGACTTACTGGGTACCTTTCTGGTCTCTCCTTTCTCTTGTTTTCATATCATTTTTCATCCCGTGATATAAAATGAAAAAACTCCCATGGATATTTTCTTTACTTTTCAACAAAAAAGGATCTAACATAAACAAAAAAGGGTCTAACAGTGATTTTTTAAAGTCTTATTCATTGTGTGCTTCTGATTGTTGGTCTGTGTGAATAGGAAAGTGGGTATGTTTAAAGACATTAGTTTAAGTTTTTCTTGCACTCTTGAAATTTGCCATTTGTATGTAAAATTAAATAACCTGAATTCTCTTTCATTTTGTGTGAACTGCTTCTTTGGATAATATCTTCCCACAGAAATAAGAATCACAATGAAAGTAAAATGGAGAAATAATATAAATCAAGCCAAATATAAAACTCAAGAAAAGAAATAAAAACACATATGTCTGTGAAATTTGTAAATGATAGAGCGAATCTTATTTTCCTCACAAATTATTAGGATTTTGGTTTACTTCACACACTTACTGCCTTATCTTCAAATATTATTTGAAAAAAGTTATGATTTTTTTCTTCCTGTCTCATCTATTCATCACATCCTACTAAACAACATACTAAATCATTTACAGATTATTTATCATGTACAGGTCTTTTGCTTGGCAATAATTTAGCAGGTTAGCCTTTGCACTAATTGAACTCCAATAACTTGGACTCTGAAGAAAGGACAAGAGGAAAAATAGAGTCAATATCAAATATTTCATTTAACCCTATTAAGCATTTTGGAGAAATTAAGATAATTTACTAATAATTTAAACTTATTATCTATCGTCATTAATATCTCTGTAATCATTATCGTCATTTTTCTTTTTCTCTATATAGTTCTTGGAAAATTATAATTTTTACACATGGTCTTTCATTTATTCTTACAATGGCACTGTGAAAATGAACATCTTATAATTGACCTAAATAAAGACCAAGGGAGTTAAAAAAACAACAACTGTGCAATATAACATAACTAGCAAGCAATGATGTTATATTTCAAGGCCATGGCATCTAATTTTAATGTAGAAAATATTTTCCATACTAGGTGTTAGCTTTTTATATCCATATTATTATTGCCCTAAATATATACATAAAGTTTCTGAAGCAGAATAAATTATTTAATTATTCAAATAATAACTTTGTAATTCCTCTGTGCCCCAATTTTCACTGGAGTGGTAAAATGTAAAACAGATGTCATCCTGTACATACAAGGTGAGGGATCAAAAATAAAAAGTCTGGACTTTATATAGAAAAGAGACCACAAAAAGATAATTCTGAACATTTATATAGAAAACTTCGCCATCCCCTTTAGAGTCTTTTTGGAAACATAAGGGAGGGATCCTGGGACTTGCTCTTTGGAAAGAAAATAAATCCTTCAAGAGAGGTATAAGACTAGTGTGTCCAATATCTCCTGCTTTCAAGTCTCATCTCCTTTGCAATACAGACACATATTTCTGAAAAAATAAATCTCTCCATCTTGTGATCTAGAGCTAATGAGTCCTCAATTAACTTCTAAGGTTTGTCTTTTAGCTAGGGTCTGATGTCTCAGTAATATTTGTTTAAAAAGTCTTGACTGTTCATAAACATAAACATATTTTCTACACAGCCTCACACCAGGTTTAGATGAATGTATTTTTATAGCAAAAGTATACCGTATATTGAAAAGAACAGCAATGTTGCAGAAACCATTAGTCTCTCATACCTTGCAAAAGAAAATCTTGTTTTTTAAAATTTCAAATAGATCATATGCATTTGCTATTTTTAAATTGATAGAAGATTATTGAGTTGTAATTAATATACTTTTGTTTTGTTTTTGTTTTGTTTTGTTTTACAAATTTATTTTTTATTTATTTATTAAAAGTATACCTTTGTTGATTTCAGAGAGAGGAAAGGAGAGGGAGAGAGAGAGACAGAAACATCAATGATGAGAGAGTCATTGATCGAGCCCGCAACCCGGGCATGTGCCCTGACTGGGAGTCGAACCTCGGTCGCCTGAACCCCAGGTCAACGCTCAACCGCTGAGCCACGCCCGGCTGGGTGTAATTAATATACTTTTAATATCAAACTAACAATTTGGTCTTCAAAATAAAATATGACATATGTTCATTAAAAAAAAGAAAAGACCAAATTGAGTGCTTTGCTTAGGGGTTGAGTTTCAGAATGGTGGAAGTGGCCAGAGCCTTGCCCTTGGGTGCTTTGACTAGATCAAATCATTTAACAACTCCACACTTACATCTCGTCATTTGAAAGGTTTTAATGAAATTACAAACTAATAAGATCATTGTGAAGATAAGATAAATGTGTACACTTAAAGCAACTGAATAGCACAAGGAAGAAAAGCATTTCTTAATACATAATACAGTGATTTGCAATTAATAAAAAATTCATAAATTACTTGATACTTAGCAAAATATTCTAAAAAGCTGAAGCTTCAAAACACAAATATGTTTGATCACTGGACAGTGTAATTTTGGGTATTTGGATGAATTTAGAAAATCTCTAACAAGCACAGTTAAGTTTGTAAAAAATAATCATACCTTCTCATGTTGAAAAGTTGTCTAGCATTATTTCTTGATAGTAATAATGTGATCTGTTACTGGGATTCGTTTTTACATTCATTAGATTTTCCAAGTTAGCATAAATTCAAATTGCATAGTTTCACTGAATGTGACATAAATGATTGAGGTAGACATTTTCTCTCTTAAGTATAAACCTTTTAGTCTATGTGCATAAAAACAAACAGCAATAATAAAACAGAGTAACTGCTAACATTTTAAACAATCACAAAACAAGTCATCCAAAAGTAACATTGAAAGCATTTCAGAATTTTTGTGCATTTTTAACAATTTCTGTATTCTCATATATAATCTGGTGAATGCATATTATGATACCTTGTTGTTACTTTTTAAAACAATTCCTGAATTTCCATAAAATCTCTCTTGATTCCAAAGTCAAAGATCCCATTACATCTATTGTCTTTAAATCATAAATAATTATGCTTAGAAATACATGTTTAAGTCTCCATGGAATTAATTTAAAGATCCTGCAGAAAAATTTCTACTTAACTAAATGGAAACTCTACTAAAAATTGTTCATTATGTTCTTTCTTTAGTTTATACTTTACATAATAATATATCATTTATCTACTATGCGGTTTCACCTCTGTAGGGTGGGGGGAGCAAATAAACCCTGCTGCTTTATGTTTACTAAGGATTTTCTCTAGACTATAGTTTTTATCTAAATGGATCTCACTTCCACAAAGGTGGAATACACTTTTGTTTTATCTCCCAAATACTACTTATTTATTTAGCAAATACTCAATACGAACAATTTCACTTAATCTAATTCATTTTCAAATGAAGTTGGAAAGTAGTAATTTATTCCTGTTAATTGAGAATGAGATATTATCAATAGCAAAATGAATTACTAGCATATTCAAAGACTCTAGCTCTGGCTCTGAAGGCCTAAGGCAAGTTGACTATCCTAAGTAGAGCTATATTCCTGATGATTCTTTTAACCATTTAACTTGAAAATTTAGAAGCAAGAGTGCTTAAAAGTTTGTTTCATTTAAATTTTAAGATCTTACATCCAAAAGTCTCCCATCTATATGTGCAGCTGTCTCATTTTCTACAGGCAAAATTTGTAAACTGAAAAAGAATATAATATTGTTGATAACAAGGAACTATTCCAAAGCTATTTCCACTGCTCTCTGTTTAAAAATTATTCCAGTAAACCCACTTTTGGTGAGTGGAGATTTGCAGTGGAACAAGGTGAATTAATTCACTTCCCTTCACATAAGAGTGGCAAACATGTAAGAAGCCGATTGAAGAGTCAGCATTTATAATGGGAAGGATCAGAGGCCAAGAGGTGTCAGGAGAAGGTGCTCACTCTGACAGTGGTACAGATTTATAAGATATTAATAAACATCTTCCATTCAACATCAACTACAAGAAAGCAGGGTAAAGGACTTTTCTAGCAGTCTAATTAGGAGCCATAGTCACACAAAAGAACAAGGTTTGGCCTCAAGCTGCATAAAATGTCAGAAAGCAAAAATTAGGACACAGTAGGTAGGACTGGCGAATTCTCTAAATTAACTGAGAAATAAGAATAGTTGATGTAACAGTTTAGTTAAAGAATTCGAGGGGAAATATTTAAAATGCAAGTCAAAGAATATTTTAAATGCAAGATATGATTATGAAAGGATGAGGCAGTGAAAACCATGCAGTAGCGGAAGTCACAAACTGGCTGCTTGCCACATGAATTTGGCTGCACATAAGCCTGTTCAGATTGACCCTCACAGTGCTTAAAAATTTTTTAAACTGTTGCCTACCCTTGAAAGCTTGTGACTCAAATTGGAAAAAAAAAATTGTAGTCTTCAATGGATCCCCTAATTCATTTAGAAACAAACCAAATTCCTTACAATTCTGTATAGGAACCTAAAAGAATTGCCCACATATACCCTTATTTCTCTGACTTCATTGCCTATTTCTTTCACTTTTCTGTAGCCACTTTGGCTTCCCTTCCTTTCCTTCAACATATATTTTACATTAATAGCTTCTGCCTGCAGTTCTTGTCCCCAGATACCAGCATAACTTGTTCCTTGATCTCCTTGAAATCATGATCACAGTGACTACTCTATTTAAATTTGCAGTCCCACGTATTATTCCCAATCTCCTTTACAGGGTGTGGTAACAGTAGGTTTACAGCTGTGGGTATATGAAACAGTTTATTCTTGTATTATTTATTAATCATTGTATTATTTTCCATACGAACAACAGTAAACCTACTTTTGCCCCACCTTATATTGTGTCTTATTCTTTCTCCAGAGCAATTATCATATTTTAAAATATTACATAATTCACTCATGTAGTATGTATAATGCTGGTACTTTCCCCAGTAGACTGTGAGCTAGCTCTACGAGGGCATGGCTTTTTGTTTGTTACATCCCTTTATCCTAAGTGCCTAAGACAATTATGACCATCACCCTTAACCCCAGTGAGATCTCTATATATTTCTAAAATTTTGGAAGATCCTATAACCCCAGACCTACAGTACCTCATAACAAAAATTGTCAGGATCCCAGGAGCACATGTATCTTTTGTCTGAGGCAATCATTCTTGTTTACTATTATAGTTTCCAATATCCCCTTTTGTCTCCCTGACAATGAAGCTTGGATTCATCATTTACCACCAAACTTGCACTGATCTCTTATATTTTTAAACACTGAAGTTAAGCATAAACTGAAGCATATTTTGTATAAATACATGGGGGTATAAATAAGGAAAAATAAAAGACATATTACTTTAGGAAAGTGAAAAACATTTCTTCTTAGCTTTAATATGAACTTGAATCACCACTATGAAACAAACATGGGATACCTCATTTAATACATTATTTGCTAACCCTGTGAGAATTTGAATTTTATGTCTCTGACTATGAGGTATAAGAATGGAACACTAGACATTTCAATTGGCATGTTAGAGACCAAATAATTTTTTAAAAATCTAAATGCGATGTTAAGAAGTTTACAACTAATGTTGGATGAGCCTCCAATTAGATAGTCAACACAAGTTTGTTCTAATAATTTCTATTTAAAATATCAAAAATTTTACCTTTGATGTTGAGTTATTAATAAAATAATGTTCTTTCTAAATTGTAGGAAAAGGAAAATTTGTTCTATACTTTAGCATCTTCAGTGATTAAAAAAAAATCCTATTTCCTCATGTATAAGTCAGGTCCTCATTCTGCCTACTGGATTATTTGACTAAAGCAAATAGCAAATAGCAAAATGATACTTAAAAAAAAATTCACAAACATGCAATTTTCCTTCAGGACAAAGTATTCCTCATGTTTAGTAAGGAACTTTTGTCACCCTATATATCTGTCCCCACAATGGGAGCCCCACCTCCACTCATTCCTCATTAAAGATCAGAACAAAGGGGTGGGAAATTATATAAACCTATTTTGAAAATTCAGGATTCTAGTAGTTTGTTCCTTTCCTTAACTACAGGTGTCAGACAGGCCAAGAGAGGGCCCAGGACATTCAGCTTCCTGATTCAGTCACCTGGATTATTTTGTTTGCTTGAAAGAGTCCTAGATTCCAAGAGTAATGACTACCTAGTCCAGTACACTGCTTGCCAAGTTCCTCTACAATGGGCCAAAGTGAGAGTATAATGGAACTGCATGCATTTAAGTATTTTTCCCCTGTTCTTGCACCACTCCAGATGAAATGCCTTTGTGTGAGTAGGGAATCACTGGGAAAAGGGTGGGACTATTATACCTACCGGAATGGGACACACTGACTTTTGTGGCAAAGGAGAGGGAAACACCGCAGAGAGGTGTTTCAGATCCAGTGAATTCTGAAGGACTGATGTACGTTCATGATCTATCTCTTTAAGATTTACCTCAAAGCCTTCCTCAATAAAGGACAACTCTAAAGCAGATCTCTCAAACATTGCAGGCATATAAATTTAACTGACTGCTGGGTTTTCCATCCACTGACAAATTTCACTGACCGTGATTTGGTCACCATTCTTCTTAATCTTACTGAGATGTTGAACAGAAACGGCGAGGGGCTGGCTCCCAGCCTCTGTACTTACCAAACAAAGCATGTGGCAGCACCTCTGGATGTTTTCTTTTTCCCCCACACCAATTCTCACAGCTAAAACCGAGGCAGTCTGTGAGGTGGATGGGTTCCAATCAGCTAGAGGCTTGGAAAAAAGGCCAGGTCAGCAGGCCTGCGGGCTCCTGGAGGCGACAGTCCTGCTGCACTCCTCTGTTCTGGCTTTGAAAGCCCCCCAGGTGCACAGTATTTGGGCCAGAGCAGGCTCCCCTTGCACCTGGGAGGGCCTCTGGGGCGAGGCACTGCAGGGTTGAGACTGTGACTGTGGAAAGGCCAGAAGTCCACAAGCACTGGGGATTGCATACTAGATGGTGTGAACCAAGGTCCTTAGAGATGTCAGGCTTTCAGGCTTTCGCTGCGGGTGCACTCAGCTGTGTCTTATCCCCGGACTCACCTGCCTGGTCCCATAGATCTCCAGAGGTCCCACAAGATCAGGCTTCCTCTGTGGAAAGTGTGGCTGTGCCTGCAGGTCTTCTGGCATGATTCTGCGGTTCTCTGAGCCCCCACCGGTGGTCTGAGTGTCCCAGCCCGCCTTCTTCTTGACCCTTGGTCAGGACGGGCATTTGCTCCAAAATCAAGGTCTCCACTCAAATATTTGCAATGAGCTATCATTCTAGAAGTCAGGTTGCAGGACCTCTTATTCTGATACATCACACTTAAGAGACCCTAGCAGTTGCAAACATGATTTCTTTTTTTCAGGTGACAGTGTGCACTATCAGAACTGTAATTTTTGTGTGAAAGGCAAGGTGTTAACTTGCTTCCCTGTTTGAAAACATGATGATTTTCATCTCAGATGAAATTGTAGATATCTTTAAGTATTTAGGTAAAAACCACCAGTATGATCAACTACCTCTCAGGTGACCGGAAAGACCTCTCCAAAATGAAGCTATCCTTGGATATTTAGGCAATCTTCCTGGAAAAAAAGCTAAGATATTATTCATGTTCTTCCTATGTGCAGTTATTCTTACAATGGGAGTCATCCAGTTAAAAAGGTGTAATGGAATTTGTCCCTGACTTTAGTTGAAATTTTCAGTGATAAGACTTTGGCACAGGAAGACAGTCAGGTTAGACTCAACTTATTACCCAGCATTGTTATGAATGATGGAATTGTCTTAGACTTCTTTGTAGGCCAAGGTAGAGTGCATTAGTCTCTTTGTGGGTTAATGCTTTGAGAAAGTTGGAAAAATCAATACAGAAATTTAATGAGAAAGTTACTTTTTTTTTTTTTTTTTAAGGTAAACTCTGGTGTTTTATGGATTTTGTACAGGATATTGAGGGGATGGTTGAGGTCAATACTCAAGTTGACCTCATCCTAATACATGAAGACTCCTTGAAAGTAGCCTTAATTAAATGTTACATGAAGCAATTGACAGGTATGGTCCCAGTCTCTGTAGGACAGACCAATGAAAATGGTTGACCAAGTGGCATGCTCATGACACAATGCTACATGTGTATCTCATGTTTCATGTTTATTTGTTTCTTGTGAGCAAGACAATTAATTGCCTCCTTTTTTTTTTTTTTTTACCATCTTTTCAAGGATGTTTGCATAGTGTGCAGCCTTGGGTGATATAGTGTCTCCCTTCAGAGGAAAAGAAAAGCAAAAGCACTCTAGTATGATGAGATGATGTCCTCCTTCGGAGAAGAGAGTTCTCTAAGCTCAATATTCCTTTTCTGTAACATAGTCCAACATATGTGCTGGCATAAATCTCTCCCATCCCCATTGCCCCTTCAGGACTTGTGGACAAGTTGAACTAATGTAAATATGCTAATGCTCACAATGATTTCTGTGCCATAAGTAATTAAGTCCTTAGTCTTGGACCAGGAGTCTCATGTCTTCAGCCAACATCCATGAAAATATGTCAGGCTGACACATTAGTTTGTAAGTAGGGCAAAATCTCAGGCCTCTCACAATTTTTGACACCCTGGGGTCATTTATAGGTTACATATTTTTCTTGAAAAATAACATAAATTGTGCCTTTACTGAATATTTAAATGTATTTCATGCTGAGGACCTCTTTCACCTACTAGTGTGTATAAATATATAAAGAATGGTAGTGTTATCAGGCTAAGAGTTATGAAGTTGCAGAATGCATTCAAAATCCTAGGCCCATCAATCAGCAAGAACAAAAAAGCATACTTCAAACCTTATATGATGGCACAATATTTACCTATTTTAATAATAATCTTTAATCTTTCCCCAGACAACTTTATTTAATATTAGAAGCTTTCTCTAGTTAAAACAACTTAGTGGAAATCCCCAAGAAAGCAATAAAGTTGGCATTTATACAGTTCTATTAAAACGAAGGTCAGATTTTCAGCCAGCCAAAGCTTCATTATGAGCAGGCTGCTAGCCCCTGGAAACCTTCACTGCCTCGGACCCATTATGGAGCTGATTAGTAGCAGGAACTTTATGTAATGAGCCTCATTACCCCCATCTGCAGTATATCGTCCTCTTTCACCTCCCCACAATCCACATACTTTGTTTCATAAAAATTGTCATTTTTCTTGTTTGACTACCAATTTGCTACAGTAATGAAAATGTTCCAAATTAAATTAAATGCCACCACCAGCACAGGATGCTCATATAAAAGATAGTGACTATGGACTCTGTCTGGTAGTTGGACAGCAGAGTTCATAACAAAGGCATATCTTTCTAAGATTTTGGTGACTAAATCATCTGAGATGTAGCAATGGTGAAAGATAATTTTAGCCCTTCAGTTGTCCTGGAGGTAAAATGGAGAGGAAAGTGTTTTGTTTGACAACCTTTCACTTTTCCTAAATTAATATTCCCTGGAAGAATATGAAACACCAACATATAATATTCCTCCTGTACTTTTAGGATTAAAGATGAAAGGTGACTTTCATATATGTTTCCATAGTATCCTGTCCACCTAATCCAAAGAGGAAATGCTTTCTTGTATTATGATAATTTACCTACTTGCTTTGCTGTACTTGACAGGAACTGTCTTTGAAGCAGACAATATTTCTTTTTTGCATTTTTATTTCAATTCCAAGAGTTTGACTAGAAACTTGAGAAGTGATTTTTAAATTAATGAAGTCTTGATTTTAGAGAGCTATAGCTAGGCTTATCCACAGTGATTCCACTAACATTGTACAGCGGCTAGATCAGATAGGAATGGATGCTCTAGGTCAAAAATGAAGGAAGAGCCTCAATAGCCATGTTGAGTTGGAAACTCTGTACCTCAGAAGATTTTCTGTGGATACACAACGCCAAAATTGTTACCGAACTAAAGGGTTTCATTTGTCTGTGTGCATCAAAGCCCAATAAAATGTGAACAGAAGTCTGCAGTAAAGAAAGTAAAGGTTTATTACTTTAAAAATGACACCATACTCGGAATCATAGGTGAGCTCTAATTTAAGGACCTGGCTTTCTCATGGCTTCCAGGGGATGGGTTGCATAAGGGAAAATCATTTATTATGGTGACATCTCTTTTTTATAACACTTGAATTTGACATTTTCTTTATCTGTTTTGATCTTTTAAAAAAAAATTCAGCCTGGCTGGGCATGGCTCAGCGGTTGAGCATCAACCTAGGATTCAGGAGATCGTGGTTTGATTCCCGGTCAGGGCACATGCCCGGGCTGCGGGCTCGATCCCCAGTGTGGGGAGTGCAGGAGGCAGCCGATCAATGACTCTCTCTCTCATCATTAATGTTTCTATCTCTCTCTCTCCCTCTCTCTCCCTCTCTCTGAAATCAATAAAAATATATTTAAAATATATACATACATACATACATACATACATACATACATACATAAATAAATAAATAAATAAATAAATAAATAAATAAAATTTCATTGTAAAAAACAGAATTAAACTTTCCCCCATATATGACACATATTGTACAATATATTTCAAAACAGTACTTGGCTCAGAGCTGACTTAATTCTTAATTCAAATACAGTTCATATATGAGGAACACATTGGTGAGATGAGCAGCATATTTAACTTAGACTTTAAAATTTAAAATTAAAGGTAAGTGATTTATTCACAAATTGAGCTCTAAATTTAATAGTGAACCTATTTGATATGACATAGAAAATATTCAGCTTAATTAATTATGCTGACATTGTAAAATTTTCAATTAAGAACCTAATAATAATAAATAATAAAATCACAGTGTTCTAAGCATTGTATTATATACATTAATGGATCATATTATTTCATACTAACAACAGTTCTATCAGGTATTATTAGTTTCACTTTGCTAATCAGGAAATTAGGTTTTCAAGGAGTTATATAATTTTTTAAGGTCACATAACTAATGTGTGGCAGAGCCAAAGACTTCTAGTTTAAATCACAATGTTACATTTGGACTAAATTTTATGCTTTTGTTGAAATAGTCCCAGAATAGATTGTTTTTTCTGTGCATATATTTCCTTATTTTAATATTAACACAGTCAAATAAATTAAACTTAATTGAGTGCCGAAAAGTAGGGACCACACATTTTCACCTGTTTTTTGGCCTTAAATTCCATCACAATGTATACATCTATTTGTTGCTCAAAACTATTTGATGAATACCTTATATATATAGATCAATTGTTCTCTTTTTATATGGGAATTTGTAGCCAAGTATCAATATTTCTTTTGAAAAAGATTCATAATCTTATGGAAAATAAGGAGAGATCATGAGAGCATGTTTCCAAACATTTGTTCTAATAAATTCACATATTGTTTAATGGACCCTTGATAATTAACTGTGCCTGAGGAGAGTGGTTAAAATGAGAAAGCAGTTTATGAGAAAACCACCTTAGCCCTGTAATCCAGGGCTTCCCCAGATATCACATTTTGGTACTTCAAATTTTCTAAAACCTAGACTTATTTTCCATATTCATAAAAAATTAAGTTGCTGTTGATAGGATCCTTCAGTGCAGGTACTAAAAGGTTTTAATTAACATGTAAATTGCTTTAGAAATTAAATAACAGTGAACCAAAGGTCTTTAAAATGAACTGGGAGCAAGTGTTCATTGCTTTTAGAGAACTCTACATCACAGAAAATGTATAGTAACTACTTGACTATCTTAAAACTGTAATTATTGTTTTCTGCTGAAGTCAACTTCATTAAAATAATCTTCAAAGGGAAGGAAAATAACCATGCTATCTAATATTTTGCTTTCTACTTTTTTTTTTTTAATATTACAAGATAATAGAAGCAATCAAACATCACCCTCATTTCCTTTCTTCACCTAATCACTAGAGGAAAATTTAACGTTTTCTTGCATGCTTTCGTACTATTTATACATTTGAATTTTTTTAAATTGTATTTTGCAGAATACTTATCATTCCACAGTATAACTTTCCATTCAACATCATGGTTTGGTAATTTATTTATTCTGATATATTTTATATGTTACTTAAATTCTATATATGACTTACTGTGAAATATATATTTTATTCATATTTTTCCTATTGTACTGTTATTTATAACTTTTACAATGTACCAATGATTACACCTGTATGAAGTGATCACCTCAATAAATCTAGTATCCATCTGACATCATATATAGTTATTACAATATTATTGATTATATTCTTTATGCTGTACTTTACACCCCCATGACTGTTCTTTGACTACCAATTTGTACTTCTAAACCCCTTCAACTTTTTCATCCATCACCCTAATCCCTCTCCCATCTGGCAACCCTCAAAATGTTCTTTGTATCTATGAATCTGTTTTTGTTCTGCTTGTTTGTTTATTTTGTTTTTTAGATTCCACATAGAAATGACATCATCTGGCATTTGTATTTCTCTGACTCACTTATTTCAATTAGCATAATACCCTCTACGTCTATCCATGTAGTTGCAGATGGCAAGATTTCATTCTTGTTTATGGCCAAGTCATATTCCATTGTATATATGCACCACTCCTCTATCCATTCACCTATTGATGAACATTTAGGTTGTTTCCATATCGTTGCTATTGTAAGTAATGCTGAAATAAACATGTGGATGTATGTCTTTTTGATTTACTGTTTTGGGTTTCTTCAGATAAATATCCAGAAGTAGGGTTGCTGGGTCTTTCCTTGTCTCTTGTTATAGCTTTTGTTTTAAAGTCTATTTTGTCTGGTATAGGTATTATTACCCCAGCTTTTTTTTGGTTTTGTTTCCATTTTAATGAAATATCTTTTTCCATCCCTTTACTTTCTGTCAGTGGGTGTCTTTCCACCTGAAATGATTCTCTTGTAGATAGTATATCCGTTCAGTCACTGTATGTTTTTTGATTGGTGTTAACGAGGCTGATGAAGACTCAGCATTTAATCCATTTGCATTTAAAGTAATTGTTGATAGATTATGTATTTATTGCCATTTTATTATTCATATATTTTATCTTTCTTCTTCTTAAAGAAGATCCTTTAACATTTCTTGTAATATTGGTTTGGAAGTGATGAACTTCTTCAGCTTTTCCTTGTCTAAACAAGTCTTTATCTGCCCTTTGAATCTAAATGATAGCCTTGCTGGGTAGTGATCTTGTTTGCAGCTCCTTGCTTTTCATCACTTTGAATATGTTGTGCTAATTCCTTCTGACCTGCAACGTTTCTGTTGAAAAATCAGTAGATGGTGTTACTGAAGTTCCTTTGTAGGTAACTAATTTCTTTTCTCTTGCTTCTAAGATCCTCTGTTTGTTGTTAATGTTTGCCAATTTAAGTATGATGTGTCTTGGTGTGGGCCTCTTTGGGTTCATCTTGTTTGGGACTCTGGGTTTTCTGGACTTGTACGTCTATTTCCTTCACCAGGTTAGGGAATTTTTCTGTCACTATTTTTGCAAACAGGTTTTCAATTTATTGCTAGAAATTATCACAGAGGTTACTTACACTATTCTCATTTTTTTCCCCCCTGTTCCAATTGTTTTCTGCTTTATATTCCAAATTGCTGATTTGATACTCTGCTTCATCTGCTCTACTGTAGATTTCCTGTAATGTATTTTTCATTTCAGTTCGTGTAGCCTTTATCTCTGACTGGTTGTTTTCTATGGTTTTCATGTCCTCTTGCCCTATTCACCCTAGCTAGGTGCTCCAGGTGTGCCTTTTGTGTGGTCTGTGTGCACTGTCCTATTGTAGTTGAGCCTTGATTGCTGCAGGCACACCACCAGGAGGGATTGACTCCCAGGCAGATCAGCTGTGAGGACAGGCTGTGTCTGTAGTAGAGGAGCTGAGTGCTGTGCCGGGGTGACCCTGGAGAAAGCACAACTTGCTTTAGTGAGGCATTGATGCCTGCCGAGTTCACCCTTTGAGTATGTTGTTTGTGGAGGTGGTTAGGTTGTAATCTACAGTTGTCTGAAACTGGGGACCCGAGGAGGTGCAAAATCAGCTACGTCTTTGCCCAATCTGGTGGCACCAGATTGAGCTACAGATCATTCTGCAGATGACCGCTACTTGTGCTTCATTTGGAGGTGCCAGGAGAGGCCAAGCTGTGAACCAAGGCCAGCTGCCACTAGTGCAAGGCCTGGGGACACTTAACAAGAGGTATGGGGTATGCAGAGGTCCGATACTGCTTGTTTGAGAGATTTTAGGAAAGTCCAAAGCATGAACAAAGAGATGCTGTTTTTATGGACGAGCCACTAGAAATGGCTTGGGTGGGTCTGCAATTTGGTTGGGGCAGGATCTCAGGGAATCACCAGAGTGGACCAAATAACATTAGCCAGGTTGATGGAGGCTCAGATATGGCATCCACCTGAAGCTCTGTGGGGGAGGGCTCAGCAAAGGAACAGTGGCTTCTGCTAGCACTTCTTTCTAGGAGAAAGCTTCCTCTCCAGCCCTCATCCTGAAGCCAGACAACTCAGTTCCTCCCTGTATGCCTTTTGAGCTGCTACCCTAGTGCTGGAGCTCAGAGGGAGTGACTCCTAGGGAGTCTGAGTAGGTCTGTGCCATTTAAGGAAAACAGCCTGGGACTTCAGCATCCATCAGTCTCACTCAGCCACAATCCCTGCTGGGCTTTGCAGCCAGAAATGATGGAGACTTCTCTTCATGACACTGACACACTGGGCTTAGGGTTCTGATGTAGGGCTGAGACCCCCTTGCTCCTCAGGGGGAACCTCTACAGGGGAGATATCCCTCCCAGTTTTTAACTGCCACATATAAGTGTGAAACCAGCCAGTTCTGCATCTCTGCTCTCCCTACCAGTTTTGATGTGACTTCTTTTTTATATAATTAGTTACAGGACTTTTGTACAGCAAGATTTCAGGCAGTTCTGAGTGATAGTCATTCTATAATTTAGTTGTAATTTTGATGTAGTTGTGGGAGGTTCTACTACCACGTTTACCTACACAGCCATCTTGACCAGCACTTTATTTTCATGTAATTAAAATTTATTGTCATGTAGATTAGTTCAGTCTAATTAAATTAATGAATTAAAATTAAAATGTATCCAACCTCCGTTGAGAGATATATGCTAACCTATTTCCCTGTACCATAAGAATTTTGTTATAGAATGATGTTGTGCTTACACTATCAGTACAAGTTTAGGGAAGGAAGTGGAAATCTAAGTTATTTTGAGTAAAAAGAGATTTTATACAAATAGACACTAAAAAAATTTTTCAAATGTCTGAAAGAGCTATGTCTCCAGCATAAGTTCTAGAACATTAAAATAACAGACTCAACTAGGGAACTACAAGCTATGAGACTGCAACACAAGTTAGGAGATCAAGAACATATACCTCTAGCTGCAATCTTGAAGCTGGGATCAAGAATCCTTCCTTCTGCTGCTGCTGTAATTGCCTCTCAACAGCCAAATCAGAACTGGAACTCTGTAGAAAAGTTGTCATCACTTACCTGCCAGAAGAAAGGAGCTATAAACGTACAGAAGATGGCTTTCATTTAGCATCTGGTTCCAAATCTTATGAGTCTTCATCTGAGAGGTATACATATATTGTCATTTAGAATCCTAGCTACAGAGAGTAGTGTTCAGTTTTTAATATTTGAGCCTTTGCAGTATGTGAAGACACCTTAGAAAATGATTGAATTAAAGATCTACAAGAATGTAATTACTCACTGTGGTGTAAATGTCATAAGGGCAATGGTTTTTGTTTTCATTTTGCTATTCTGTTTATTCTGTATCCTCAACCTCAAAAGCACTTAGTGATTCATAGTAGAAGCTCAATAAATATTTGTTGAATTAGTGACAATTTTGTCGAATCTCCAATATCTATTAAATTATATCATACACACTAAATATTTAGTATTAATGTTATTTTTTACCAGATTTTTACCAAAATTATGTTCTTCATAGCAAGCATACTCACAATACATAAGCCTACAAAATTTTAAATTTAGAATATCATCCTGTTTTCTATAATACACTTACTGTATGGCCCTTTTATTTAACCTCTATGATACCTCAAAAACAATTTTTAATATCATTTATATTTTAATACTTTCATTCATTTATTTCCCTTCCAATGATACAATATCCTTGAAACCTTTAGTGTGACCTCTCCATTGCTAAATTCTCTTTTAAGCGTTCATCTCCCCTTTTAAATTCTCATGACGTCTAATAACAACTCTTACTTTCGTTCCTTATGCTTACCCTTTCAACACAGCTTCCTCATGAGGTACTGCTGCTTTGTACCACCTCATAATCACAAGTATCCACTGCTGTGTCTACTTGCAGCTTATTACTGAGTCTTGACATTTCATTAAAGTGATACTGATCAGCTAAGCTATGCTCTAGAAAGAGGTACCATGTGGTTTTAGCCTCCTTGTGTCCCAGCAATAGAAGCTGACACTGCATTAAGGGAAGACTTAGTCCAAAGACTAGTTGTTCTGTGTGTGGAGGGGGGTTGTTTTTTTTGTTTTTGTTGTTGTTGTTAAGTATAATATGTAATAGATGGCATAGTGGATTCTTTCATCTTGTAACTTCAATTGTTAAATTTAGACTAAAATATCTTTCTATTTTGAAGTGGTTCTTCAGATACTCAAGGGCTCCAGAAAGTACAAAAGAAGCAACAGAGTCATATTTCCATTTCCTGAGCCCAGGAAATCATCTATATGCTGTTAAATTAAATTGTGAGATACAAATCATTAAGCAGGAGTTTCGTTGGAAGTATGCTATTTGGAAAATAAGTGTGTAAGAGGAAAAAGAGGAAGCAGCTCTGGGCAGATGAACTTGGGCTGTAATACAGTCTAGGTAAGTAACTCACACAATCCCCTGGAGAACCCTAAAGACAAAATAATCCTGCATTATTGTTCTGCTATGCAGGGAACAGCAAATATGGATCCATTGTATATCCTCTGTTGGTTTTGGTGTACTTTTCCCTAGCACCATATTGCATCTTTGTTAACATTGATGCATTTAGATGAATTGCTTTCCTGACTTTTCCTTTTTCCAGTTTTCATTTAAGAATATGTAGTGAATATTGTTACATGTCGCCTACTTCTGTTAAAAACTGAAGGACTTAAGTCCCCAGTTGCTGGGACTGTCAGAAGACAACTCTCAGTTTTCCACTCTCTTTATAAATTGCTCTTAACTAGAGAAAGCTGCCTCACCCAGCTTTCCTCAATAGCCTACCTCTAATCACTGTTCAGTGAGAGAACATAAAACTTGACCTCACTTGTTACAAGGTAGGACACCTCTGACGTGCCACCCCAGTTTCAGAGATCCCTGGGGATCATCTGAGATCACTGTGAAACTAAATCACAACTTTACTTCCCCCCCCATGTATCCCCTCTCCCTCTTCCATAGATATTTATCCCAACATAAATATGTTCCTAATAAATATCCTGCATGATAATCTGTGTTTCTGAGTTTGTGTTCCAGTGAACTTGAACTACAATCAATCAAAATGTTTTCATATTTGAGAAGATCCTATAATTTGGCAAGTAATGATAAATAGAATTAGTAAATAATTATGTGAAACAGGATTATTGCACTAACAATAGAATTCGAAAACAAAATCATAGGCTGTAAAGCTAAACAAGAAATTTGCTATAGAAACCCAGAGGAAGAGAACATTTTTGAAGGCTTTCAGATTCAGGGAGATTTTTATGGAAAAGAAGTATTGAGTTCAGCATTGATGAGTGGGAAAGGTTTTGATGGAGGAAAGGAATGAAGAGCATTCCACGAAAGGTGTACATTGCCGAAACAAGCAGTGAGCTGGCAAATTTCCACTATTCATTATTCTTCACTCTGAGTGTGACTTTGTAGTACTTGGAAAGGTGACAATCAAATACCTCTTATTTGGTTGTTTTAATGTATATTTTCATGATTTTCTCCCTGAAAAGCTCTTAAGTTGATTGTATCTCTTATCACAATTTCTAAGCTTATTACTGGTTTAACTAAGCTGCCACTGGAGGGCTGTCAACCTAAAATAATCTCACATGTTCTCATTTTAAGAACTCTCCCAGGAACTGGATGATCAAGGAAATGATTACCCTCAAAATAAAAGTGCTTAGTAAAATTCTGAAGGGAGAGTGCATCCATACTCCTTTATCAGTATCATTTTCTCAGACTAGACTAGGTCTTGACCAATTAGGCAATAGCTAAATATATTCAGATTGACATTAAAACATGGATAACATGCAAAATCAGTTTTTCCATACTCTTTATGTATCTAGCTTTAGTATCTTAAGGAGTCCACATGCTCAAATGAAAATTAGTGGAGCTATGTCCTACCTTCAGGTACAGAAAGAAAAAGATCTTAAGGAGAAATTCAATATATATTTTTATTGTTACTTATGCTTATTACAGCAATTAAGCAGTCATTTCACTATTTACAAAACAATAGGCACTATTGTCAGTCTCATTTTATTTTAGGACATAAAACATAGACAAACTTTCAATTGGGAATAGTGGAGGACTATGGTAGACATTCTTAAAAAGGACATAGGAGCCTGGCTGTTCATGGCTCAGCAGTTGAGTGTTGACCTAGGATCCAGGAGATCGTGGTTCAATTCCCAGTCAGGGCACATGCCCGGGTTGTGGGCTCAATCCCCAGTTGGGGGTGTGCAGGAGGCAGCCAATCAATGACTCTCTCATCATCGATGCTTCTGTCTCTCTCTCTCTCCCTCTCCCTTCCTCTTTCTGAAATCAATAAAGATGTAAAAAAAAAAAAAAAAAAATAGGACATAGGAAACATGAAGATGCTGTGACATAGATAAGGCTTTTTTTACATCATACTATAAGACCCAAACCATTTATTTAGCTTCTCCCTTGAACAAATAACTAAGGTAGGGCAGCCACAGTACAATTAAACCATGGTCCAAAATAAATCATTACCACCTCATTTATATTTAAATAATTAAGCTATATATATTTAAATAATTAAGAGAATCTTATCTGTAGACTGCAAGGCAAAGAATGACAGCCTTTTCTACTACATTCTTCTTTGCCAGCTCCATTGAAATAGGCTTTTGCCTTTCCTGTCTGGTTTGTTGAAGCCATGTGCATGAGTTAGGAAAATATTAGATAATTTTATTTCATTTATCCAATTTAGCCAACAGACGCAATTTCAGGTAAAAACACGTAAATCTGACCCACAGCTACTTTATACAGACATTTTTTTATTTAACTGAAATCAGTGCAATGCAGTAAAAAAGTATTCACAGTGTGATTACTGTTTATACAGAATTCTCTAGATATCATGGAGGAAAAAATGAAGTAAAAATAAAAGGAACATATATTAAAAATTAGAAAGATATTCTAAAATTATGCACACAATTTTATACCCTAGGCTTTCTGAATTAGAAAACCAACTCAATATTAAAAATTGCTTTCAAATGCATAATATTTAAGACACAGAAATTTTTTTTTAGTAACCCTTAATAATGTGGGGAAAATGCATGTAACAATAATGGAAAAAACACTTAGCACAGACTCCAATAGGCTCTATTATTTACTATTTATATCAACACTATGAGATTAAAAACTCTTATTTTTATTTCACAGGTGAGAAAACTCTAAGAATAGAGGTTAAATAACTTTTTTAAGATGATAAAGCTAATAAGTATCAGAGTTGGGATTCAAATCTAGTAGTCTCAGCACCTGAGTCCATGCTCTTAACCACTACTTTATATTATCTTTTAATGACTCTATATCAACACAACATAAATAAAGCTGCAATATTAAGAAGGAGAGCTACAACTATACTGTTAAATATAATTCTCCTTTTGGTACTGCATAAATGCATTTAATCATTCAATTCAACTGGATGTAGGTAGTTCAGAATCATAACCAATGTTTTTGTTTAACAAGTATCTAGTGGTCTGTGTATGTTATAAATTATATGGTAAAAGAGTCAGGAGTCCATAAAATAATAAAGATGTTTTTTTAATGAACCAATCCATATATAGTCTGTCCAAAAGAATTAAGTGAGTTATCAGAAACTATAATGCTGGCTATATCAGAAACTATAATTGTAACTAGATTTCAGGTCTCATAAGTTAAAACCCAATAATTTCTCTAGTTTTATAGGGTGTTGCTATTAACATGTTGTTAGATGGGCCAGGTACAAAAACCTGGGTATAGAGACTCACAAGAGCAAGAAGCCCCAGATGCCTAGCAAGAGGTGAAACTGGGAGAAGAAGAGCCTTGTCCCCAGGTACCCTATCCTCCCCCAGCCTGTCAGATCTTGTAGTTTAGATTCCCTGAAGTTTCCTCTCTAAAGATAACATCTAGGTCTCAGTTGTGTTTCAGCTCCAGGCCCAGAAAAGCAGCAAAACCAGACAAGTAGCACTGTGGCTGCCTCAGGACCAGATAAATTGACTCCCCTGCCCTGGCTCCCATCAATCAGTGGAGACCACAACCCTGCAACAGCACAGCTGGAAAGCTAATGACTATTCTATTGAGACACTTCCCTGAGACCTCCTCTAAGATTTCCACCTGCAAGAGAGATAAATACACTCAGGACAAAGGACCTAGCATGTGCTCAAGACTAGGGAAGCATGCCAGGGCCATTTCCATCCTTCTGAGGGGACCTCAGGAGACTTGCAACCAGGGGAGCAATGGGCAGTGGCAGCTTGTCCCGGGTTTACCTCCTGAACCTGTCTCTAAGGCCCCCTTCTGTCTCTGACTTCTCAGGGAGCCAAAGACTAGGTTCCCAGCCTAGCTTCCCATGTTGCTTCTTCTATGCCCTTCCTTGCTTCACTGTCCCAAGTATATTTTTGCTGACATCACGGACCCATTTGTCTCAGTGCTGGGAAGCCCTTTTCTTTGGATATCCCCATCTTTTTTTAATAAATTCAATTTTTTTTTAACCACCACCTGAGATGGCTATTTAGCCTGCCTGGGCCCACCATCAACCTTAACCTTTCATATATCAAGCAATAGTAATTCAAAATCCTATTTCCATGTGTGTAAATAAGCATTTAATAATGTTTGCGATGATGAAAAAATGATAAACAATGTTTCATGACTTCTCTAATTTGTTTCTTGGGAGTCTGTATCTCACTGCTGGAATTTTAAAGAAATTTTAAATACAAATTACTGATTCTGATGCCTCATTTTCCACTTGAATGGATTATACTGATATGCTCAAGAAATGGGGCATCACTATGGAAATATGTGAACAATTTTGACTATCTTGTCATAGTGGTCATTAATCATTTATATTAACATAAATCAGGTAGCTGTGTAGTTGAATATTATGTAACTTATCATTTCAGGAATATAATGATTTCCACACTATTGGAAAATTCCAAGATAACAATCTAAGGTTATTATCATTATTTATATATGTGCTCAGAATAAAAATTATTCTACATTGTCTAAATATCAACTTCACTTGGGGAAGATAAGCATCTATGTGTTTTTAAAATGAATTTATATTTGTATCCTTTTTAAAATTAGCTTATACAAACTCTCTCTCTTTTTTGTTTTTAAATATATCTTTATTGACTTCAGGGAGAGGAAAGGAGAGGGAGAGAGAGATAGAAACATCAATGATGAGAGAGTCATTGATTGGCTGCAGCCCACAACCCAGGCATGTGCCCTGACCGGGAATCGAACCCTGATCGCCTGGATCCTAGGTTTATGCTCAACTGCTGAGCCATGCCCGGCCGGGCCAAACTCTCTCTTTAAAATATTGTTATTTGATAAACCTAGAATTCTCTTACTGTTCATAAAAATTTCATATATCAGTGTTTTTTTTTTAACTAAAATCTGTGTGTATTTTGTTTTTTTTAATTTATTTTTATTGTTGAAAATGTTACAGATGTCCCATTTTCCCCCACATTGACTCCCTCCACTTCACTCCCACCTCCATCCCAGGCTTTCACATCATTATTGTCTGTGTTCATGGATTATGCATATATGCATGTAAATTCCTTGGTTAATCTCTTCCTGCCTCCCTCTCCCCTCTTCCTTCTGATATATGTTAGTCTGTTGCATCCTTCAATTTCTCTGCATCTCTGGGTGTAAAGTTTGTCAGTTTATTTTGTTTCTTAGATTCCTCATATAAGTGAGATCATGTGATACTTGTCTTTCTCTGATACATCTGTTCTTTATCTACATTCAGTCCCAAAAATCTAATCTATTATGTAGTAAAGCATGCCACTTTTATTAGAATTAAACTTATTTTAATTTTCAAAGGCAAAAATTGTGGCACATCTTCAGTTATTTTAAATATTAATATAAACCATTTTCATCTTTCCTTTTAAGTCACATCCCAGAAAATATCATCTGCTACATTCTCCATGTTGTCTAAAATAGCTAAGGGCTTCTGTATTTATTCTTGTACTTTAACTGAGAAGGAAACGTTAGGCTTTTAATTTAATAAAAAAAGTTCTTTCTTAAGCAAGTCGAGAAGATCCATGTGCATATTTGAGTTGGGTAGATGAGCATTATTTTTGAAATTGCAAGTTGTGAAAGCACTTTGGATTAGTTTCATTCCTGACAATTGATAAAAAGGGATGGTAGGAAACAAGTACCATGGGATTTTTTTAAGATTTTCAAATTAAACTTCATGTCAAAATATCCTTCAAGAGAATGATAGATAACACAGGATCTGCAAGTTACTGCTCAGCAATCTCTTTGTTTCACAGCAGAGTTCAGTTCTCTCCGTGCCTGTCTTAAAGTTAGTCTTGGATATAAGATAAACATTTATAAATATTCTGTAAACTAGATTAGATATTATTCCTTTCCTTTCTCTTGAATATTGTGCATTCTTACAAGATCACTTGTAGAGTAATTGTACAAAATGTATTCTTGTGGAATGTGCAACATTTTTACAACCTAAATTTTCTAATGTGATGGTGTATAGTACATTCAGGATTATTATATAGCAACATAGAAAAAAGAAGGAAACTCATTTGTTATTAGAGATAAGTATATTTTTTCTCTCTCTTTCAGATATCTTTTTTTTACTCTAAATCAAAATGATAGCCTCCGAAAATGAGATTTAAAGTTTATTAAATATTCTAAAATATATTAACTTTACCATCTCTAAAATGGTGAAACATCACTTTCTCAAACTCACTATTGTTGAAAATTTCTCTCCAAATGATTTCTAAACAAAGAATATATTTT
This sequence comes from Miniopterus schreibersii, assembly GCF_964146895.1. Lineage (NCBI taxonomy): Eukaryota > Metazoa > Chordata > Mammalia > Chiroptera > Miniopteridae > Miniopterus > Miniopterus schreibersii. The sequence goes on from NC_138102.1 coordinate 58,094,757, forward strand.
AAAAATATAATGAATGCATTTTTTTAACGTAATAGCTTTATTTCTTAAAATCTTGCTCAATTTTTTTCATTTATATTTTCTAAATAGTTCTTCCAAGTTTTGGTATATGACTTGTTCAGCTTGCTGTACTTTTAAGGTGTTTTTCTTTATCATTCTTATGTCTTAAGAATCCCTTATATTTCATGTTCATTTGTGACTTCGTGGTTGTGAGTCTCACAGGCTCTTTAGATTTCAGTGTTCTAGAGCAGTTTTTTTGCTTGTTTTTTGTTCAAACCTGTGTTCATCCTTTTTGTAGCCTCTTTTTGCCTCTCAATGGTACCTTACAATCAATAAATTGAATAATACATTTGCATTGCATCTATATTTATTTATTTATTTATTTATTTATTTATTTATTTATTTATTTATTTACTGTCATAAACGAACTATTGTTGCAAATATTTCTAGTTCTTACCGGTCATCAATGTGTTCATCTACATTTCCCAAACTCCATGCTTTTAGGCTGATCCCATAAGACAGGGTTTTGCACCCTTCAATTTGGGTAAGAATAATTAAAGCCATCCCCAGGCATGACTCTTAAAATTATCCAACAGAATTGCCACATCCTCACTTCCCCTGCTAAACCTACTTTAGAAGCAACTTATTCTGGAAGGCATAGCTAGAAGAAAGAGAACAGCTCAACCTGCATTAGACTTTATGTTACTGGCAAATACCTTTTGGGGGGCATAAAAAATAGAATTAAGGTTACCTAAATTTGTGAATGCTTACCTTAAAACATAAATTGGTATCAAAAGAGAGGTATGTTTATATGGAAACTATAAAAATATTTGTTATTTAATTAGGAGAGAGGTAGTAAGAAGTGAATCAATATCAGAGTCTGGAAAGACCATAATACATGTTGTGTATTGGCAACACATGTGGTGAAAGGGACGACTGCAATCATTTGTGAAGTGGGCCACATGCTTACTTTAGAGGAAACGTTCCAAAAATTTTTATTTTCTATTACTGGCTATATTAGGCAAGATTTTCAAGATAGAAATGAGCCTGTCTTCAGGCAAAACTGCAAAAAATAACATTACATAAATTCAGAACCTTGCAGATTTGGAAAAGCTGACAGCTTTTTGACAGAAATTTTAAAATCTTTTCAATGATAAGGGCCCAATAAAACCTTTCAGTTAGAAAAAGCGACAGGAGTCAAAGACGATACTAAGATAACCTTCTCATAGAAGACTCTTGCTCTCAAGGTAGCCATATCAAGATGAGAGAGAACCGAGTGGGTGTGAAAGAAAGAAATCAAATGGATGTGAGAACCATATTAAGCAGAAAAACTCAGAACGATTGCTTGCACAAGGAACTGACTCGAAGTGAATAAATCAGAAGCCTATTAGAGAACAATACAGTGGTGCCTGGGTTTTCTAATGTAACCCGTTCCAGAGACTGTTCAAGTTCTGAAAGGTTTGAGAACCGAGGGATCCACAGCCCACAGCTGGGCCTCAGGATCTTGCCCTCAGTGGAAGCCGTGTAGCATGTTTGACTTCTGTGGCATGTTCGAAAACTGAAGCATTTACTCCCTGGTTTATGGCGTTCGCAACCCAAAATGTTCATCAATGGAGACGTTTGAAAATCGAGGTACCACTGTCTTACCAAAGAAGCAAGCAGAGACTTAAAAATACCTTTAACTTTGAGCTGTGTACAAGCTTTCAGGCTGCCAAAGTGTGCAATGAACAGTCTTCAAAGGTAGATTAACCAAGAAGATATTGTTTTCCAACACCTTTTCAGATGTGCTCAAGATGAATAAAAATAATAATAATAATAATAAAAATCTCTAAGAGGTTAAGCCAGAGCTATAGGGGAAACCGGGCAACAGAGTTTCTGTGGAAGAGCAGAATCAGGCTCTACTGAAGAAAAATTTTACTACAAGTCCAGTTTTTGTTTGTTTGTTTGTTGTGATTATAATTTTCAGTGAAAAATTAAGGTTTAAATAAATCATTTTTAAACTTTCATTTGGTTTTATCAAGTCAAAAATATATACATTTTTATAACTCTATGAAGATCATAAAGGAGTAGCCATAATTTTATTTATTTATTTACTTATTTTTAATTTTATTTTTTTTAATGAAGCAAACACAAAATTTTTACTATTTCTCATTTTGGACAACTTTCAGGAAAAATCCACTAAGCCTTAAGTATATGTTTTAACATAATCTCATTTTTGATAAATGGAGCTCTAATTCTTTAAAAGATACAAGCTAAATTGCTATGTATGTGAATATGAATTGAGTATTCATGACAAAGACGAAAAAAGGTGCCAAAAGCTATTTAAAAGTTTCTAGGTACAATAATCACTTTTGAGGTGAGATTCTGTATTGGTGTCAGGGAATGACTAGAGACACAAAGGATGTGAATGAGCGAGCCTGGAGGATTAGATCTCGGGGAAGAGAGTTCCAAGAAGTTGGAATAGCAAGTATAAAGGCTCAAGATAAATGTGTCAAGATCAAGGAATAAGAATGTTAATACCACCAGAGCAGACTGCATGAGGAAGGGGTAGGAGGGGTGAGGGGGCAGGAGTAGGAAATAAAGTCAGAAGTACAGCAGGTGTGAAGCACATACAGTTCCTTGTAGGCCACAGTGGAAGCTTTGTCCTTACACTGATTGTAATGGGAAATTGCAGGAGTTATCTAGACATAGCAACAACACTGCTAGATACAGTTTTAGAAGACTCTCTCTGGCTGCTTTGTTTGAGAATACACTAGAGAGGGACAGTTATAATAAATAGCTTGAAAAACCATTATGAAGCTATTACAATAATTAAGCTAAAGATGGCAATGGCTTGGTCCAGTATTGCAGCAGTGCAAGTGGTAAGACATGATCAGATTCTGGGTATGTTTTGACACAGTTATATGTTTCCTTCAAAATATAAATATGTACTATATTAAAATATTTCAAAATATTTCAAATATTTCAAAATATTTAAAATATTTCAAAATATTTTTTGAAATATTTCAAAATTGTATTTGAAATATTTAAAATATTTAAAATATTTCAAAATTGTATTTCTTTCTCTATAAGCTAAAATGAAACTCTCCATATTTTGTCTAAAATTATAGTTCAGAAAAATTGGGAAATAGGAGTGTATATCATCTATTGAAGTAAGAACATGTAACATATGAGAATGCTAACTTCTCAGGGCTGGCACTTTGTGCATGAAGGAAGATAGAAGTAGATGGAGGTAACATGTGTGACCAGATGCTTCCATTCTAAACATTGATGGATACGTTTGTATTTCTCTATCTCAAAATATAAAAAGTGCCCTGGTTTGTTTTGCTCAGTGGTTAGAGCATCGGCCTGAGGACTGAAGGGTCCTTGGTTCAATTCCAGCCAAGGGCACATACCTCACTTTGCAGGCTCGATCCCAGGCCCTAGTTGGGGCTTGTGTGGGGGCAATCAACCTATGTGTCTCTCTCACATTGATGTGTCTCTCTCTTCTTTCTACTCTCTCTGAAAAGCAATGGAAGAAAATATCCTCAGGTGAGAATTTAAAAAAAAAAAAAAATATATATATATATATATATGTATATATATGTATATATATATACACACACACATGTATATTTTAATTTTATATATATTACATATATATATATATACACATATGTATGTAAAGTAATCTTATTAAAAATATTCTAATAGTAGTTTGCATTAGTTGGTGACTCATTCGTGGGTCATGCAGCTTTTATAACTTCTAAGTAGTATACTTCTTTGATTCAATAGTTTTTTTCAAAAATACATTCTAGACCAATCTGGTTTCACATGAACTCTATCTGGGAAATTTTTAAATTCATCACATGTCTAAAACCTCATAAGGCTGTGACACCATAAATTGCATAATCTAGGTTTACTTATATCTATGTTTCAGAACGTCACAGGTCAGTGATTGTTGAGGTAATCTTGGACTCAGGCCATCCTGATCCATTAGAAATCACAAGAGATTCCAAGATGGTTTGCTGTTGTTAAAGTCTGAACCAAGGGGATGGTTTATATAAAGGGGAGTTTATGATTCTTAAAAAGAAAAATCCTAGATAAACCTCAAGAGATTAATTTTTCAGGACATTATAGTAGGCAGAATATAGAAAGCATTTTTTCAGGAAGGACCTACACTTTTAACTACTTCTATTAATTCTGTGTTGCAAAGAAGCAAAATTTCAAAATAATACCCAAATAAAATGAGTAGGTTGGCTACAGTAAAAATAAAGTTTGGTCTTTAGATTTGTATTAGGAGCTAGGTTTCCCTCATGCTAATCCAATATGTATAGCTCTGTCAGTGCAATCTCTGAAGTTAGTCTCATTGGACAATATTGCTACACCAGGATAATGCCTCAGGCTTATATCCAAGATATGAACATCACCTCCACCGGGATGTATGAATTATGAGTTTGGGGAAATTGTTTATTATGTGTATAAGGAGAATATAATTTCAAGAGAATTATCAGACTTTCTTCACTAAGAGTATTTGGTAGCTGTTGATTTTTGTCATTCATGTTTCTGAGCTGGGCAGGGGGGAGAAGATGTTGTCTCTTATAAGGTTGAATTCTGGCCACATGATATAATTGTGGTACTCGTGATTATACATCTAGTGCAACGTAGGAGTTTGTAAAACCTTGTCATATTTCAAATAACTTTTTCATACTGATCTAAGGGAACTTTAGTTTTATGAATGGCCTAAGTCACATTTTTGCCAATCTTGTCAACTGACTTACTAAAAATATAATCAAGTCGTTCTCAGGGAAGTATATGAAGTGTTGGTTTATCACCTAGTGGTCTTTACCACATCATGTAGACCAGGGATTCCAAGAATATACTTTTATAGTATTTCAGAAATTTATAATATATCAACCTTGACTTCAGGACAGTTAAGAGATAGTAAAAAGCAGCTAGCTAATGGTGATGTGACTTGCAATCTTTAGGCAACCTGCGCCCAGAGGAAACACCTCCAACTATAATAACACATCCTATGAATAGGGATTTTACTCTCTGTGTTAAAGTTGTGTAAAATTTCAGATTTCCCAAGCTTAGATCAAACACAGAAGAGTGTAGATGACAGAAACACAGAAGTCAAAATTGTTCAGACATCAATTAATGTCACTAGAGGAAAATAAATGTTAAAAATAAAATAAAATAAAAATAAAATAAAATAAAATAAAATAAAAATTAGGAAAGATCAAAAGTAAAGAGTTAAACTCAGAGCAGGAATTAAACAGGCAAATCAAATTCAATTTGAGGAAACTTTTGATACTGCAACAGGTACAAATAAGCAGAAACAAAATAATACTCACTAGAAGCCACTGTGCTGTTTCAGATGCTTTAGCCACGTAGTGTGCAGTCATTTCTTCTTCTGGACCATTTCAAATGTATCCAGACACACTTTTGATGAAAGATAGTCAGTAGAGACTGTTTTACAATGTGTAAATGAGAAGACTTGATTTATTGAATTAGTTATCCCCAGCTTATGCTTCAAAAATAATGAGGTTCTCTGTAAGATCCTTTGCCACTAACAAGATAGACTATTTTGGGTATTAACTTGTTTGGCTTGTTTTGTTTAGCTTCTCAGAGAATGAACTCTCTTGTTTTCATGGAATTGCAGTCTCCAGAAGGCCTGTGACAGCATAAACTGAACATTGTCTCCCACTTAATCCCCATAAAAGGTAATTGCTGTTTTATTTTCCTAGGCATTAAAATAGAGCTCCTCTCCCCAAAAACAAACTTCTTCCTAATCTCACACTTAACTCTTAGTTATTTTATTTTTACTTCCTAAGGTGTTTTTTGGGCAAGTATTTCTTAATCAAAACTTTTTCTACCATTTCCACTCCTAGTATTTTTCAGTCAACTTTGGTTTGTTTCCTGCCAAGCGATCTCCTGATTATCCAAAATTAGCATTCATACAAATCTGTGTTTGTATTCACCATATACTGGCAATAGTAGTCTTTGGCAAGAAACTCCACATTTAGGGAGCAGCAGTTGCCCTTCTTACAATACTGACTTTTTTGACCCAGGGCCCCTAGCTATTATTATCTATGGTTTGGTACATTAACAGGATAACAAACTATAATCAGTTTTGTTTTTTCAATCTTATGTAAATTGATCACTTATATGCTTTTAAAGTTTTGTTAGCCCATGATCTTGATGATTCTAATTACTTTATATGACTGATCTCATTTATAATGCTCTTAGTAAAGCAGAACCGTGAAGGGAGGGTGGCGGAGTTTGTGTGTTAGAGACTAAAGTCAGGGCTAGTACTTAATTTTCTGTAAAGACTGTATGAGTTTCTTAAAAAATCTTTTCCAGAACTCTGTCCTCAGAGTCTGGGCTTTACTTCTGGGAGCACATATAAGCATTCCAATTCATGCTTACTGACTTTTTTCAGTAAATCATTTCTTGGTAGAACTAAAAATTGTGGTGAGAGGCAAACAAGATGAGTCATAGGCTAATCATTACACTTTAACTCTTCCTAAAAGTCAAAACTCAGACTTTGCTAAAAGGTTTTGTGATAAAGATCAAAACATTCACAGAGGAGTAGTTGTGTATTTTTGCCTATATACACAATTTTTTTCTCAACTCTAATTGCAAAACCATTGAGACCATATGATGACCTTTCTTTTTATTGCTCGCCCTAGCCTTATGCATCTTGACTCTTCATTTCCCACTTCAAATTATTCATGGAGATTTTACAATGATATCAAACATCAAGACATAGGCTATCATGTTCAGTCACTCCACAGGTACAGCTACAACAGAAATTCCTGTCAGTCATGTCTCTGAAATTTTCTCTCCTTTCACCTCAGTGCAAAATGCTAAGGTGCCACCCACAGATCATCTGGCTTAGAAATCCAGGTGAGATTATTAATTCTTACCCCTCACCATGATAGTCAACAAAATCTTATAATCAATGATCCAAAGAGATTTCTAACACATTTATTTCTCTTCATCAAGTCAGCTACCACATTTAATCAGTTCCTCCTCACTCTGGCCTTGAATTTTTCAATATTTTCTTAACTTGTCTTGCTCTCTTTATTCTTTCTATTAGACCAGTCTTTCCTACCTCTAAACTGATTTTTTAAAATATTACACTAGCTCTTTTACCCACTACTATAGAAAATTTCAGGATTCTCTATGTGACAGCTGGAGGCTGCAGCTTTTATGTCTATATCAAGAGTGCTTTCTAATTTGGTCACCACCCTCCCTCCCCAGGCTCAGCCCTTGTTACTTCATCCCTCAGATAGTTTACTTTAGGCACAACCAGTTATGCCATGCCCAGAATGTGCCAGGAATTCTCATGTTCCCATGTCTTTATACATATTGGTTTTTTATTTATTAGGTGTTCTTCCCCAATCCTTTATCACAACCATTAAGAGAAGCCCTGCAAATCATGTAAGAACACATCCCTGAAGCTCTCTGGCTCTTCTTAACAAAGTCAGCATTCTTGCCTCTGTTATCTCGTGTACCTTGGGAAGATAATTATAACATATATCACACTCCACTACATTTTTATTTGTGTGTCTCTAAATACTATTGTTTCTTTGTCTGTATCCAAATATTGTATATTGAGAGAAGTATGTCTTATTTACCTTTGTTTACTTGATACCTAAAATTATTATTGGCAATTTCTCAATTAACATTTAAATTGGATGAATACTGTAAAAAAGAAAGATCTCTTCCCCTTTGAGACAGCATGGAGGGACCTGGAGAGTATTATGCTAAGAGAAATAAGCCAGTCAGAGAAAGACAAGTATCACATGATCTCACTCATATGTGAAATCTAAAGAATAAAATAAACTGATGAACAAAATAGACCTGGACATGGAAGCATGCAACAGACTGATGAATCTTAGAGGGAAGGTGAGGGTGGGTGGGAAGAGATTAGCCAAAGCATGTATATGCATATATGCATAACTCATGGACACAGACAATGTGAAGGCCTGGGGTGTGGGGCAGGTGCTGGGTGGAAGAGGTTAAGGGGGGGAAAAGGGGACATCTGTAATACTTTCAACAATAAAAATAAATTAAAATAAATAAATAAATAAAAAGTAAATTGGATGAATGAATGAATTAATAAAAGGATGAGAAAGTTTTTCTATAGCTTAGCCCTTGCCTTATAGTCTAGTTCTAATAATTGTTCTGTTGTCTTTTTTATCCCATATTTACGTTTCTTCCTTAAAACCTGTTCAGTGTTTCTCTTCTCCAAGTCTGGGGCTCTACCTTATAACCTTGTGAATAAAGTTATATTTTGTCTTTTATATTCTTAGTAGACAAAGAATCATATTTGCTTATATTTAATTCCCTGAAACTACCACTACTGACATTTGTTTTTTCTACTGAATATCACTGATACCCACTTACTTATATACTTGTTTAAATCTGCCCATTGAACCTTCAACAGAAGTCATGTTACCCCTGAAAATGTATTCAGTGTCTCAATCCTGAATTGCACAGCATCTGATTTTTTATCATTTATGATTTTTATCTCTCCAAAATTCAAAAAATATGTATTACCAATTGGATTGTAAGAATGATATATGAGTAAATAATTTTGGAGTTTATCTAAATCTATATATATTTTCATAAATAAAGGTTCAAATACTACAACCAGGTGGTTAAAAATTTATTTATAAATTATTGAGTTTTTCTGAAAGAATCTTATCTTCAATGGCAAGATGATAGCCCTTAAGTAGCAGATAATTTATTTTAAATCATTTTCAGAGTTAGTCATTTTAAGACTATTTCAAAGGATCATATATTTGGTATTTGTTCACACATATATATTTCAATTTATGTCTCCAATTTATATTGGATGATTAATAACAACAAACAATGTTTTCTGTCTATAAAAGATCACATTTTATTCCTCAAATTATGGAGGATATAGAAGAATTAAATTGCTAGTGTAGCTATGAATTGGCTATTTTTATTCATGATATAGTTGATATGGTTACACTAGCTTTTAAAATTAGTTAGCATTGATTAAAGAGATATATTTTTCTTGTTCAAATAGACAATGCTAGATGTATTTAAAAGTGACATTATCTTCAAATAAAATCATTAGTACATGTGCTGCCAAAGTGAGCACATTAAATAAAATCTTTAGAACATCTTTACAGAATTGACCAGCAGACACTGAATTTTTTAAGAATAGATTATTGAGGGGTTTTTTTAGAGAGAGAGGAAGGAAGAAAGAGGGAAGGGAACATTGATATGAAAGCAAAACATTAATTGGCTTCCTCCTGCATGGTCCCCACAGGGGATAGAGCCTATAACCTGGGCATGTGCCCTGGCTGGGAATCAAGCTGACAACCTTTGGGTGCATAGGACAGCACCCAACCAACTGAGCCACACTGGCCAGGGCTGAATTATTGTTTTTTATATATACTATAAAGTTCTGCTCATGAAATTTTGCTTCAATTGTAAGATAAAGACAGTATTTAAGTCTATCAAAGAGATAATTCCTTTTGAGAATTTAGGGAAGGTGGAAGGGAAAAATAAAAGTAAAAATTTATTTTAAAACAACTTTATTTGGTTATTATTTTTGATTTGTGAATTACTAGTACATTTTAATTTTGTTTAATGTTTATTAATTAAACAAGTGATTGATAATAAAGTTATGTCATAGAATCTTATACCTGGAAGAAATTTTAGTGACAGTGACCCTTTAGATACATGAAGTTTATTAATTTGCCTTAACTTATAAAGCATTTAGTGTTAGATCTAGAAATTCCCAAATATTTTTACATACATAAGTGTCATGGATCTGAAAATTTAAAATTACTTTATGGAGTTTTATTTACATATACTGTGGTTTGATTTAGACAACATCTTTACAATAGACCTTTCATGCACTATTTCATGCTAAGTTAGAATAATAAATATTTCTTAATCAAATATAAACCAACATTTACAACATGTCTACAATAAATTAAAAAAATGTTGGTGTATTGATATCAGTGATTTTTAATGATTTATGAGTTGCTGGGTAGTTTAACAAAATTATAGCACTCGCTCAAACATCTAGAATGTGAGAGAAGATGCAGAATTGACTATATTAGAAGGAAAATCACACAAAAAAATATTCTAAAGTTATAGGTGAGCCTATTTGGTGGAGTATGTGAGGGCTTTTTTAAGACTAGCTGAACAGTGATGAAGTCAATTTCCTAATTAGGACTTTTTAATATGGTGCTCTCCAATGTGTATGCTACCTAACACCATTTCTATGAGTAGCTCGACAGAAAAGTAACTCAGAATTGAGGACAATCCTGTAAAGATCTTCATCTAATATCTCAATCTTAGGAAATCATGAGAATTTTAAATGGGTCTCTGAAATTCTATGATAAAATTACCTACTTGATATTTTAAATTGCAATTTTGCAAACATTTTCTGCCCAAGATTTTGTAGAATCAATGATTATTCCTAGTGGAAATAACATTCATGAATTGTATTTTTTTCAGTGTGGCCACATAGAAATACATTTAATACTGTGAAAAAATTCCAAATGTGTGAATTATGTATATTTACTTCTAAATGAGCATCAATAAAACCATCAGTAGAATACTATGCTAACAAATTTTCCTCACTCCATATGTAACCTAAATGTGAGGAAAGGCAAAGAGATTTTGGGATCTTAGTTCACTAATGTATATATGACCCAGAAATATTTATGAAAAATAAACTATTAAAAGGCCAATGTATATATGTTATTAAATAATTAAAAAGAACAAAATTATCCCTTTTTTCAGTAAACTTGATAGAATATCTATGTGTGCCAAGCACAGAAATACAAGAATGAATGAAATAAATAAAGCTCTTGAAGCACTATAGTATATTATGGTATATATAGTATATTTTATTTATATTATATATATATATATATATATACATTAAAAATAAATTTCTACCATGTGATATGTAGATGTTGCTCTTTTTACATGCCTTGGTGTATGATCAGCCCATGTTTGTTTATTATCAATTGACCTTATGATTCTAAGTACTTAATGTGTGCCCAATGCATGCAAGTATATACAGGGTGTTCTCCCTCAAAATGTATACACACTTCACAGCTGATTCTATTACATTTTAAAAATGAAATGTATTTTTATAAACACTGCCTTTATATGTATTCAAACTATGTATACATGTTTTGGGACACCCTGTATATTACAAATCTCTAGCGACCAGAATCTGACCTGCTAATAGATCATATACCTCTTGTGTGCTCCTACTTTGAGGTATAGATGATTTACTTTGGATATAATCTCCAAGGCAAAAGGAATAAAGTATAAGTTCTATTTTGGGTATAACAATGTTATAGCAAAAATATTCCTAGTGTGAGAGTCAAGGGAATAAAAAAATTACCCTCTTTGGGAATGCTGAGAAGTTAAATTTTCACTAATATCCTTAGATTATGGAGGAAGCTACACAGAAAAATCTCTGAAGGACAAGTGTCTGGCTCAATTTTGCCAGGGTGGAAGTATCACAGCTTTTTTCTCCAAGATACTCATTTTTTCTGTCAGGAGCATGTGGGCAAATGTATCTTAGAGAATTCTGAAAATCAGTATAAGAATATCATGTTTTCTTTCTCAACTAAAACAATTATATTAGCTTAAATACAAGTTATTTATTATAAGATCAAGCGAATACAAGCCTGTGATGATGTTTAAGAGTGTTCCCCTAGTTCAAGGATCTTTTTGTAAGACCTACTATAGCAACTGTTTTTTCCTCAAAATGTTGCAGATCTGAACAAGTCCCCAGTTAGCAAAGTATCCATGATTCATGTTGTTCGGATTTTGGTTCATCATATAGTCCTGATGCTGTGGTTCATATTTTGTTACTGTCAAAGTCTGTATGACAAATAGAAAAACTCACTATCCCTGTTACAGGACCCCTCCTTGCTTGATTGTAAGTTGGGAAATTTCCCTCTGGTGGACACCTGAGATGGTATCAGTTACATAGGTGGCTCTGCCATGGTTGCTTGAGACCATGGTATGTTCAATAATGGAAGCTGTAACACTAAAAGAGAAGACAGCGCAGCAGGGCGTGGCTCAGCGGTTGAGCATCGACCTAGGATCCAGGAGATGGGGGTTCGATTCCCGGTCAGGGCATATGCCCGGGTTGCGGGCTGCAGCCAATCGATTACTCTCTCATCATTGATGTTTCTGTCTCTCTCTCTCCCTTTCCCTTCCTCTCTCTGAAATCAATAAAGATATATTTAAAAAAAAAAAGAGAGAAGAGAGACTGGGATGGAGGAAAGGTAGTTCTGTAATAGTTGCTATATGTCATAGACATCAATAGGCCATTAGAAATTAAAGCACGTGAAGTGAGTGTCAACCCTGCCCAGGGGAGCAACTCATTCATCTAGAACGATGGATTTCACAGCCAGGAAAGTATGCTGCCCCTTCAAACAATGATTGGTACTGTTAGGATTAGTCTTTCTAAGAAGAAAATTGCCTCGTTCTCTGTGCACTGGGATGGCAACAGGCAGTACATATTCAGAAAAGCAGCCAGATGTTAGACAAATGATGACAGGAAGAGTCAGCTATTCTTGGAGTCAGCTATATTTCTTTCACAAATATGAAATAGTGTATATGTAGACTTTGGTTAAACAATACAATCCACGTCATGATGGCTATATGGAAAGCATCTGTGAAAGTGTGGAAGCAGCAGTAGCTAAATCTTCCTAAGATAACATCATAGAGGAGTTGACACTTGATTCTGAAGTATGCCTTAAGAAAACACACACAAGAGGCAGAGATATCTAAGTATTGCTACAGATGGTGAAAATGATTTGTCCAGGGACTGTGTGAAAAAGCATTGTATGAACAGGGAACTGGGAATGTAGAATGGGTGTATAGGTTCAAGCTCAGATTTGAAGGAGTGGCAGGTGTTAGTTTATGGAACGGTTGATCAGCTGTGCTGCGGAGTTTAAATTGCATCTTATGGATGATAGGAGCCAACAAAGGCAATTTAGTAGAGTTGGTGGGGTAAAGGTTATGGGCTAGAGACAAAGAACATACAGGCAATGGGGCAACTTAAGAAGCTATGGCAATTGTCTCAAAGAAAAATGATAAAAACATTACATGACAAGTTTAAAAAGGGTGCATCAAATGTAAAGAAGAACTGTAAGAGTCTTTTATTGTAATAAAGAATTACTTCAAAGTATAAAATTTGTGTAAATAAGTCACAGACAGCCAATACCACTGTAACCTGTCGTCTTTCATTACATCATCTTATCCACGTCTAGCAACCTGTTTATCCCGAGCTTCAGTTTTCTTATAAGCACAATATGTGTTTTGAACTCTGTTATTTTGATTTTTTTAATTAAATAAAATCTGTTTTCTCCCAATCTATTGAACAGATAAAACATTTATATATTTTTGCTAAGATGATAAGATAAAACCCCAAAATTGCTTCACTGTCCGCAAGGGAGTCCTTGTAGCATTTCTGATAAAAATGAATTCTCACAGATTCAGTTAGAAAACCATTGGATTGGATAATTACTAAGATCCTTCCAGCTCTATTGTGCTATTATTCTCTGAAGATATGATTATTCCAGTGATTGATTTCTATTTTTACACAAGGTGACTAGCCCCAAGAATAATGTCACTCACTCTGAAGTATGGTAACTTGCATAAGTGGATGAAAATAGCAATATGCTGTAATTTTTTCTAAGTTTCTGATTACACTCTATTGTAATTTGTCAATGAAAACACTCCAAGTTAAAACTACAGTTGAGTTACTTTACTGATTATAGGGTAAGCCAGTTCAGTCAAGGATTGGTGACAACTACGTATTCTAATAAGCAAAATTCTGTGTAAAAAAGGAAAGAAAACTATAGTTATAAGAGCCATTTTTGCAGGTAATTATTATGTATCAAACCTATTGTTTATTAACGTCTTTCCTAATTTAATTCAAACAAAGTTATGTTATTATCAAAGACCAATTTTAATTCAGCCACCTCTCTTTCCAAAGCCAGTTCATTTACAAAGCATTGATACTCTTTAGATGTATTAGTTCAGAGGAAGACCCTGGTTCCAATGATATTGGAGGAAAACATGCTTCATCTTTCTCCATTGCTAGTGGGAGTGAGGTTCTTGGGTTACTGCTGGACTAAGCATTTCTGGGGGCCCCACAGGAGGGTGAGATGCAGTAGAAAGTTTTATTTTTGAGGAATTATAGTCCTGGGTTTCCAAAGTCCCATTTCCCTTCATCCAGTCATAGAAGAAGTGTAGCTGGGGTTTCAGTAGGGCTAAATCAGAGCCAGTGTCCAGTTTCCTTTCCATGCTGGAGCCGGGTCCAGTACAGCATCAGGCTAGTTGCAGTTCATTCGTCCATTGTGTGTGGGGCCACACAGGAGAATGTCAAGAATCCAAACATGAGCCATGGGCCAAATGTGTCAAGAGAAGCCAAGAGCACACCAGAGCAAGGTTCTTTCTTTAGGGGATTATATAACCCAAATTTCCAGATGTTTGCCACACCCATTCTGGTGGCCAACCATCTCTGCCCCCAGGTGTGATTGACAGGCAAGTATCTTCCCTATGTCATCCTAATTTTACTGAGCATGCATCTATCTTCCCTTTATTGGATCCCCTACCCCAGTGTTTTGCAGAGAACACGTCTATAATGTCTGGCCTTCCCTTTGGTCCTTTCTTCTTATTAATAGCTACCTAATTACAATATCACCAAGTTCCAGTGGATGTAAAGATGTGCCCCCCTAGATCCCTGTTAAAAGGAAGACTTATTGCCCCAGCTGCCAATATACAGATTCCGGCTGTTATATATTTCAGAGTTTGCCTCAACTTGATAGAACGACTTTTACCAAGGGAGTGACCCTCCTTGAAGGGCCTGAATCAGTCAAAGGTATAAAGATGCAACCATTCTGAGCCACTGCAAGACAACTCAGACAGGCAATATTGTTACAAGGTTCCTGATGGGGTTGACTGAGGTTTGGCAGGACCTGTATTACAGGATGGCTTCTACCCAATCCTGCTTCACTTCCTTTTCTTTTCCACAAGAGCTATACTTAATAAATGTCCTGAACACTAAACTCCATCAGAGCATCTACTGTCAGAAAATAAATCTGAAACATTCTACATGATAGATTTACATTCATTTTGGATTTTAGTATCTGTTGTCTTGAGGATATAGCTAAAACTGATACCAATTTTTTTTTATTACCATTGTGTATGCATGTGTGCACATATACACATACATGCACACACATACATATACATGTACACATACATATACATATACACACACATAGCACTGAGATGTTCAAAAATTCTGTGCACTCATTTCTTAGAACATAATTAAATTTATCTCTCCAAGTCCCAAGTTTATGTGACTACTGAGTTCTTGGTAGCTTGTATTTAGTCTTATGTGGCACTAAACACTGTGTATTTTATTTGTCTATTTAACAATTTTTCTAATGAACTGTGATGATGTTATTTACTTATAGTATGTGTTCAATAAAATATTTTGAGTAAATTAATAACTATTACATAAGCTATATTATAACTCATGTTATTTTTTCTAAAAACTCAACAGATTATGTGCTATGAACATAAACTTTGCAAGTTTAACTTTGTAACAAAAACGTGTGTGATACAACAATTTGAATATGTAATTTATTGTCTTAAACAGTGTAGTAGTACATCTTCATTAACAAAATTTTCTTGTTTGAATATTTAATATTACCTGGAATTAGCTATACCTATATCTTGATAGGTATTATGAATTTTGTAAATAATGTAATAATTATCCCATTAGTGTTATTTTGAATTAATAGTCAATGTTTTCTTCTAAAAGTTTCTAACGTTTAACTTAGTTTTGTTTTATTTTGTTTTCAGAAGAGCATACACAACAAATTATTACCATACTCATTAAGGAAGAATAAAGTACTATAGAAAAAACTCAAAAGTGTAATGGCTCAAAAACAAAAGTAGTGTATTTGTTCACATAACCATTCAAGGTATTTATTTATTTATTTATTATTTATTTATTTATTTATTTATTATTTATTTTAAGACTTGCAGATAAGTCTTTTGTCATTAGTTGAATCAAAAACACAACCTTTCCTTTGGTGGCTCTAATAACTTCCTAGGGTGTTGCTGCGGAGAGTGCATTATTAAGACTGGCTCACCACACTCAGTTTCTAGCAGGTAAAAAAATTTAAATAAGAATATCTAAGGGGAAGACTTTTTCTCTTTAAAATCCTGGACCAGTGAACACAGTGAAGATCACTTATGCTCATATTTCATTGTCAGGTATTTAATCATATGGCCATACTTAACTGTAACAGGGCTAGAAAGTGGAGCCTATAAATGAACTTAGAAAAAGTGTAAAAACATACCTCTACCACCAACAGCCTTAGTGCTTTAAAAAGTCTACTTTGGAAAATGTCAAACATTTATAAAAGTAAGGGGTATAGTATAAGAAACTCGGGTCAATCTTATTTAATTTAGTCTTAGCTCACTTTTAAAACACAGATCTGACATTATCTCTTTTTACTCATAATGCTCTGTATCTGTCTCTGATCATCTACCCAAACTTCTTTTTGAAGACATCATCACCATAAAATTATCTCCTAATAAAATTAATAATAATTTATCACCAACAAATAACAAATCTGTATTTAAATTTGATTGTGAAGACCAAAGGTTGGAAGAAAGGTAACAACCTCTATCTTTCTCGCAACTTTGAACATAGACTGTAAACTGGTTGTTTCAGAAACTGACTTGGAATTGAGAGATGTGTAAAAGGTCAATTTGCCGTCAGTTTTAGAAGCTTAGATTTATTCTTGTATCTTATATTCTTGCAAAGACAAACTTGCAGTGTTCTGTAAAACATTGTTAAGATTCTCACAGGGAAACTGCAAGAAAAGCAGATTCTCAGGCTCTAATTCTAGATGTTTGTTTCTATAAATCTGTGTTGAAGTCTGGGATCATTAATTTTAACAAGTGCCCAGGTTATTCTTAATTATATTAATTTAAGAAACAATTTATGGATAATGAGAAAGCAGTAGGCAGAATTCTAAGATGGCAACTCAAACTTGTGTACACACAACCTCCCCCCTTATGCAGCTAAACACTGGAAACTCTTGTGAAAGCATTTTGCAGGGTAATTAAGGTCCCACATTATTTGACCTTAAGATAAGGAGGTAATCCTGGTGGGCCTGGCCTAATCACATGAATCCTTACATTCAGAGTTTTCTCTAACAGTTGTAAAACAGAAAGTCAGAGAGGCGCTAAATGTGGTCTGGAAGAAAGCAAACCTCCAGGTTGTGAACTGCTGTGGGTTCCACATGGAAAGGAATATGAGTAGCCTCTAGTTGCTGACTGCTCTACAGCCAAACCTACCAAGATACTCAGTGGTGACCTCAGTCATACCACCACAAGGACAAATTCTGCCAGCAATCTGTGACTGCTCTAACAAACAACCACAAATTAGTTGGTTTAAAACAACAGACATTTTTTCTCTCTCACAGTTCTGGAAGTTAGAAGACCAAAATCGGTATTACTGCATCTCCCTCCACCTTTCTCTTAATTACAAAGGGGACCGCCTGTCTAACCTCAAGATAATCACATCTACAAAGACTTTGCCAGATAAGGTAACATTTCCCGGCTCCGGTGACTAGGATGTGAGTAACTCTTGGGGGCCTTTTTTCAACTAAGCATAACCAGCAGGCTTAGAAGAAGGCTTTGAGGCCCAGATGGAAACTGCAGTTCCAGCCTGCACTGGTGTCAAGCTCATGAGACCTGAGCAAAGAATCCAGTTATGCCATGCCTGGACTTCTGATTTCCACAACCCGGAGCTAACAAGTGAATGTTTTAAGTTTGCTAAATTGGGTGGTTCTTGTTACACAATAGTAGAAAACCAATACAGAGATGGTGGGATTTTTTCTGAAGTATTTAGGCTATGATCTTCCCCTCCTGGAAACTTCTTTTATGTTACCCGGTTCAATAAAAAGCAGCTTTGTTCACTCAGAAGTGCATTGTATTGCCTTAATCTTCTAATCCCAACGCTTCCCTTCATTACTACCTTGCAACTTTCATTCCCTCTTCACATTTTCACCCATGTCGTTTAAATACCTTCTTAACACCAACTTGTATCCCATCTGACTTGATCCTATTTTTAACGAGGCTGACAAAATGATGTATCTAAATCACCCCTAATCACATCACTTTCCATATGAATACCCTTTACTACCTTCCTATAGTATTTAGGGGGGGAAAAAATCAGCTTTTCGTCATGAATGTGCACAATTTGCAAGTATTTTTAGAGTAAAATGGGGAAATTTTGTTCCCAGTTATAAAAAACCACTTTGAGTTGAGTCTATGAGCCAGTATCCTCTGTAGTTAAATGTTCATTCATGGAAAGGTGGGAGAGCCCTGTGTGAGCCTGTGCACAAGGCGCCCTGTGCAGTTATCACACTCCTCCACCTCTTTATAGACTCACCTGGCTCACTGTCAGGGCTTTCATGCTCAAGTCACAAATAGCCTTTCCTAGAATCTTTCTATGCTACCTCCAGACTGAAATAGCCACCTTTCCTTTGACATCATAGTTACTCTATCACCCTCACTAAATATTTACTTACCTAAGTGCTGTGTACTGGTTTCATTACCCTGTCTGTATTCTGCCTAACACAGTGCTTCACATATGTAGCAGTTTCTCAGTAAATATTACCAAGTAAGTGAATGAATAAATGGATAACTCCTGAATATATATTGTATACGTTTGTCCTTTTCTAGTTAATTTTTAAAGAATGTTTAATTTATGAAATATCAGTCCTTTTGCTCTCATATATTTCTCCATTAATTTCACATCTGCCTTGCATGTGTTGTGATGGTTTGTTATTGGTCAGGCTCCTGTAATTCTGTCATACAAGCAGGATGGTCTTTCTTTTGGCCACTCAGCCCCAGCATCTAACAGAATGTCCTGTACATATTAGTATTTAATACAAATTTTTGCTTTAGAAGTGCATAATGAAAGGGAGGAAATTAGAAATAATCCAAGGAAGGAATAAAATAATAATAGAAAGCAAATGAGAGATTTGGGGAAATTCAAGCTTAAAGGAAAATAGCATGTAATGTGGTTGGAAGTTGGAAAAATGAACACACTTTTGTTGTTGTTTGATTTGCTTGTTTATTTTCAGTTACTTTTAAAAAATGTGCTTACCGGTGGAAGAAGGACTCATTGGAGGGTGAGAAATTGAAAATAAAATACACTTGTAACCAAGAGATCAAGCTTGCCAAATAGATTCAAGGAGGCATAATCAACTGCACAGAAGGGGATACTCTTTCCTTCAGACAAGCTTAAAGGTGAAAAAGAAATTTAAAAAAAAGAGGAAGGTTTCAATGGATTGCCTTTATTTTTTATGAAACAAGAAGCAAGGTTGTCTGCTGAGAAAGGACAATGCTGGTGGGATTCCTTGCTTAAGAAAGTGTTTTGGGAAAGATATAAAACAGTCACTTTGGACTAAATAAAAGCAAAATCTGGTGATTAAGGAGAAAATAATGGAGCCTGAGTTTCAGACACTATCTCCAAAATTATAAGGAGCAAGTTTCTACATTCCTCCTAAATCTCTGCATGTAGTCACTGGCAACCCTTTCTGCTCACGTTTGCCAGATTAAGCATAATAAAATATAGTTTTCCTCATATTGTTTCATAAAATAAAGACTTTACACATCTATTTCTATTAAAATTTATAAGACAATTACTTAATAAATATTCTAAAATAAATAAAAACCATAAAATATATTTACTTTATTTCAGTAGTTTGGATAATGTAAAACCAGAAGACTAGTGTGGCACACATACACACCAACACAAACACACATTTTCGTTACCATATGTTATAAAATATCAATAAACCATGCAATTAAGATATACTTAATATAAAGCTAAATATAATAGAGAATATTAGAAAAGTGAACACAAAAATTACACTTATCAGTTAAAAACTGTGTATTTTTTCATGACTGGTGCCCAAATGTATCATTATATAAGCTTCAGTGAGTTTTCCACAATCCAACTTTACAAAAAGGTTTTTGGAAAGAACGGGATGCTATTTAATCAAAGGACTGAGGGGAGACTGCAAAGTGTTGGAGGGTGAGACTTGGCAAACTCAAAGACTGATATTTGAATTCATGGAATATCTGCACCAATGGGTGCCAGTGTTAGCTCACTGCACTGACTCTAGATTTAGAAAGAATTTGAGCCCAATATGTTGATTAAATTGTAAATTATATTAGAATATAAGAGTTATTGGGACTAGATTAAGACATTTTATGTATATTCAATCACGTTTCAACAAATTTTATTTCTGTGTGTTTGACTATCGTGGGGTGTTTTTATGCCTATTCTGCAGTGATAATTATTCTCATCACAAAGAGCAGCACTTTTATCAAGAACTTAGCAACAGACTCAGTGCTACAATTCCTTCATTAAAACTGCTAAGTAAAATTGCCAATACTTGCTTTATCGACAAGGATTATAAAGCCGTTATTTTTCACTTAGGAAAAGTTACTCATTGTGAAAAATCAAAACTTTCTTAGAATTTAAAAATATGTATGTATTAATAGATTGAAGTAATGTTGTTACAATTGCAATCCAAAATGCTGTCCCATAGAGATTCTAGAAGAGTAAGATTTAGCAAACCTGTCCCATAAGACTGACTTTGTTATTTTGGCAATTCAAATTATATCACTGAGCTAAAATGCTCCAAGACCATGGAACTTAATAACACTAAAATCAGCAAGTAAATGACCCATACTTAGGAGAAAGCATGCAGATAATAAAGATTTGGTGAGAGCATTTCAGGTGTAAGAAACTTTAAAAGACAAGCTATTTATTAATTTTTCAATAAATATGTAGTAAATACTATGAATGACAAGATGTTTATTATTTTTTTCAACAAACAGTTATGCCACCATGCTGCTAGTTGTTGGGAAAACAGCAATGAGAAAAAAAAGTCTCTGCCTTTGATGCCAATAATATCAATTTTATGACGTGATTACAAATAGTTCATTTTTGTTGTCACATAACGACTTGAGGGTTGTGGCAGAACTTGGGACTGAGTAGATGAGCAAGAACTCCATAATGAAAGGCCATGTGTAAAATGGAAAGATCTTTATGGAGCACTTATTACTTCTATGGATAATATATATTTGATAATAAGAAGAAATATGTCAAAATTAAGAGATATTTACTAAAAGAATTAAAAAGGTATATAAGCTTCAAAAGCATCCTTAGCATAGACAGAAATTAATGCTATTATCTTATTTTTAAAAATAGCTTAATATGTATGATAATAGAGTCAACATGATAGTAAAGCTTCTTGAAAAAAGAACTGGTCCACACCAAATGCCATACACTTTGCCTCCTACAGCAACCTCTGTTAGCTCAGATACCTCAGGCTGATGCAGAAGAGAGGGCACATGCCCAAGAGAACAGTGGGAATGCCAGTGTGGAAATACAGCACAGTGAAAGAGGGCATGGGAGCCATTGCGATGAACGGCCACCCTTCTGTTTACAGAATCTGAATTTAGCTGACATAACCCTTTCTTTTTAACATTCCCCCCTCCCATTAAAGGAATATCAACCTTAAAAAATATCATTCTTCATGATAAGCACTTCTCTCTTGTTAAAGTATCCATAATGAAAACCATTGAGGCAGTTCAGTAATAAGACATTTGTATAAGATTGTAAATATCCCCTGATTTAATTTTCTACTTCCAGATGTATTTTAGCTTTTCCCAAAAGGAGAAGATCTACAAGGGCATAATTCAAATTTAACAGAGCAAGAAAAGGTTGTATATTTTTAGGTCAGATCACTATGCCTTGAAACAGTTTAATGTCCTTAACTTACTTTTATTTAATAGCTCCTGATTGGTATCCTGCTGTGCTCAATATAAATACTTCTTGTGTTGGTTTTCAGCTTTATATTTTTTTGGGAAAACATCTTAATTAACTTAATTGCTGTTCAATTCACATAGATAAGTTGAAGATTCACTAATTTGTTATTTGTTGAAGCAGACGGAGTGAAGAAGTTTGGAAATGGAGTTAAGAAGCTTAAATTTAGTTTAAACATAATCTGTAACCAAGTGTTTAATCTTAACTGAAGTACTTGTCTTCTCTAGGGTGAGTTGAGAGGCATGATAGTATAGGTGTTAAGATCACAGAGGCTCAAGCTAGACTGTGTGAGTTTATATACTTTCTCCATAACTAAATAAACACATAAAGTTGGAAAAAGTACTCTCTTTGAGCTTCAGTTTTTTTATATGTAATATTGAACTAACAGTAATAATATCTACCTTATAGAGTTAGATAACTAGAGTACCTCCATAGTTGTTATGAGAGATAGGTCAATTTCTTCATTTAAGTTTTTTTAAAGGTGTTTTCTCATAAGCATCTATTCAAAGTTAGCTGTTTTTATTAGTGTGCTAAAAACAAGGGATTCTTAGAAGTCTTCATAGTTATAATCAATACTCTGTGTGTAGTGCAATATAAGGAAGACGTCCACCAATTTTATCACATTTTCAAAAGGTTATATGTTTTAGTTATTGCTGGATAACAAATTACCCCATGTAGTAGCATAAAAAAAAGTTTCAAAATGTTCATGGATTCTTTGGAGTAGAAATTATGACAGGACCCAGCAGGTATAGCTTGTGTGTGTGCCGTGATGCCTGGACCTCAGCTGGGAAGATCTGACTGACTGGGGTTACTAGCAGAGGCTGCTCTGGTTACTATTACTTTATAACACAGTGTCCTAATCTTATTGTGTAAAGCAGCACACTTTTTTATTCAGGTCACAGGTTCTGTGTAACAGGAATTCAGAAAGGAAACTACAGCTAGAAAGGCTCAACTGGATGAGTAGTAGAAAAATTAGGCTGGAAGGTTTATTTCCAGAATGTTTTTGTCACTCAACCTGAGTTGGAGCATCAGTAAGAAGAGCTCAGCTGGCACTGGGGAGCAGAGCCAACATATGCTTCTTCATTGGCTTATGCTTCTCACATTGTGATGGCTGTGTTTTAGAGGGACATTATAAAAGGGGGTTTATGGAGAGCAAGCATCCCGAGAGAACCGGGTGGCCTTCATAGTCCTACATAATGTCACTTCTGCTGTACTCTGTTGGTCACAGCAGTCACAAAACAGCCCAGATTCAAGAAGATGGCCATACACTCCACCTCTCAGTGGGAGGATGTCAAAATTTCAAGGACAATTATTATTTTAAAACCACCACACAATTTAACATACAATATAAAGAGTCACTTTTTTCTTCCCATTTCTAAAAGTCTATGCATAATTGCTTCTTAAATTTATAGTCAATTTTGAACATTCAAGTGTATAAATCATTTTAATGACCATCTATCATTCCTTTCACCTTAAACTCCTCCATATGTTGAAAAGTAAACTCATCAATATTTTTTTAAAATCAATTTATTCTCTAGACATCCTTTAAAAATATAATTTTGTTAGGAAATTAAACTCAATGACATTCTTGACACTTACCTAATTATCTACCTCCATATTTATTCCATCATCAAATACTTTCAAATTTTCCTTCCTAAACTCTCTTACAAATGCCTTTTTCATTCCATTCCCATTTGACAATGGTTCAAATCTATATCATATTTTATGGGGATTATTAAATAATTTCCTTCTTGTTCAGACAGACTTTGATCACTCCCCTCCATCAGCTGACCCTCTACCTGGCAAAATTATTCTACCTAAAACAATGTGACGTAAATATTAAGCACTGATTTAAAAGGTTTGATTTATTTCAAAGTTTACTGAATGAATCTGACATTTCTTTTTCTCAGGGCACTTTTGTTGGAAACTTTGTGTCTAACCTTGCAAATTCTTTTATTAGTATATGATGTGAATGACTATTTGAATAGGCATTTTGGAACAGATACAGACACGGAACCAGAGAAAATACAAGCAATAGCCCCAGGCTCCTACAGAATCAAATTCACTTCTGCTGATGTTTTAAGACTACACTGATGCTGACCTTGAGTTAAAAGAGAAGCTACTCTCAGGACAGCAGAATTGTTGCCAGATGGAGCCCAGCTGACAACTTCAAAATTCACTTTTTAAAACTTGTCCAGGTTAAACTCCTACATATTCCACTCAAGCCAAGTTTTTCTGCACATTGTTCTTTTACAACAAAACGTATTCAGAATCTTTAATTTCCGAACATTTTCAGCATACTTGAGCTCTCTCCTTTCTCCTTTCCTCTTAGCAAGCTAGAGGTTCCCACATTTGTGTATGCAAACATCAGACGTTTCTTAATCTTGGAAAGTTTATTTTAAAGTGCACATTTTTTGCCAGGCCGGTGTTCCTCAGTGGTTGAGCATCGACCTACGATCCAGGAGATCATGGTTTGATTCTCCATCAGGGAACAAGCATGGATTGCAGGCTCAATCCCCAGAGGGGATGCATGCAGGAGGCAGTGGATCAATGACTCATTGATGCTTCTATCTTTCTTTCCCTCTCCTGCCCCTCTCTCTGAAACCAATTAATATATATTTTAAAAATAAAAATAAATAAATAAAGTGCACATTTTTTTTAATACCAGCCCTAGACCTATTAATTCAGATATCAGACCAGGACTAAAAAATCTGAATTTTATCAACTGAAAATTGAAGATTTTTATCAATCTCAGGAGATTCTAATGAGGTTGACCAATGACAGACAGCTATTAGGAGGAAATGTCCTAGAGGTAACTTAGTAGGTCAGTACTCAAAATGAAGTTTAAATACCAATTTTGTAAGAATCCATCTCCATTTTATGAAGATGAAATTGAACACTGCATTATCTGACCTTTTAAAATACTTTCTAAGACAGAACATTATAGTAAAGGGCCAGTGGTCTAGGGGGAAATCAGACAATATTGCATGTACTTCCAGCTTGGTGTAAACACAGGCAGATAAATTCCTTTCTGAGGATTATTTTCTTTTTTTAAATGTAAAATATAAGAATGATGATACCTACCTACTTATTCCCTAAATATGTTGTGAACATAAGTTGAATTAATAGACTTATACATTTGGAAAATATACTTGAAAGAAATGAGAACTTTTCAGTACTAAACATTTGTTACACTTATTTGGAAAATTATACTAATTCTTTTACTACTTAAACTCTGCTCTTATCTATTTGCTTATTTTTGTTTTGTTTTTGTTTTTTGTTTTTCTAATGGATTATAAATTCCTTAAGGAAAGGGATTTAGATTCTTCATTCTTGAGAAATTTTCCTT
This sequence comes from Miniopterus schreibersii, assembly GCF_964146895.1. Classification (NCBI taxonomy): domain Eukaryota; kingdom Metazoa; phylum Chordata; class Mammalia; order Chiroptera; family Miniopteridae; genus Miniopterus; species Miniopterus schreibersii. The sequence continues at coordinate 58,120,061 of NC_138102.1, forward strand.
TTTCCAGTGCTAACTATATGAGTTTTTAATATGTCTGTATAGCTGAGATTTAACAAAACTAGGCTCCTTATGTGCAGCTCTTTATATCCTGGTAGATTGCATAATCACACTTCTTAATTCCAGTGATACTTTGCTTTTTTCCCTGTCTTTCTATCATTTATTTTTTTGTTCTTGAATAGTATCTTTGTTATGAGAATTTCTTTTGAATTCAGAAGTAATACATACATAATTTAACAATTCAAATAATACAGAGAAGTACAGATAAAAATTTAATAACCTTTCCACCATTACATTCTAATTATATCCCTTTTAGGGTAAGTGTTAAGTCTTGTATTTTTCTCTCCCATCCTTCTTTAAGTTTAATATATATTAAATATTATACACACACACACACATATATATGTATAACTGCACACACACACACAAAATGAAAGTGGGGTTCAAAGAGGCATAATACTACACATCGGGGAGCACAGAATCAAGTATCTACATAACCAGGTGAGTAACAAAAAATGTGAAGTGGCTCTGAAATGAGCAATGGAAGTGTTGGGGACTGGAGCTCACTGCCAAGTTTCTCTCTGTCTCAAGGAGGCAGTCATCATGTGGGAATGCAGATCTTGGATGGCCAGATCTTACAAAAGACAAACAAATGTTGAACCAAACAATTCAGTTGGATCTTTCCTTCAGAATTCACTGACACTACCAGATTCTGGATTATCTTGCTTCTCTACTAAATTCAAAGATTTAGATATCTGAATGAAGAATGGTTTGAGGCCCTGTTCATTGAAACATAGTCATGACATTAAAATAAAAACCATTCCCAGACAGATATTTCAACACTGATGCAAACTTACTTCTTGAAAACTTGTGTTATTGGTAATGGAATTAGATTTGTATCACAGGTACAACATTGATTTAATATTTATCTTTCATGCAATCTGCAGCTACATGTGTTTCGGGGTCCATTATTACTTTGCCACTATTTTAAAGTTAATTTAGTTTTGATCAATTCCTTAGACAACTGATATTGATGAAAATTTAGTACATTTTTCAATTAAGAGATAAATTAAAAATTAGACTTGCCTGAACAATCACTTTGTGGCTGTTAATATTTTATTGACCAATAATAAAGAAAGCATATTGCTATTTATATACTCTTTGATATACAAAATTGGTTAATATAAAATAGTATATTTTTCTTTATGATTTATTTAACAATATCTCATAGGTAGAATCCTTTTGGATTCAGTACCTATTTCATTTGTTTCCTTTCCTTTTGACTTTAAAAGAATAATTACAGAATACATTTAGAGAACTTTCATCAAGATGTCTTTGAAAGTAAAAAATCCAATTCAAAACTTCTGAAAATGGTTTTCTCCCAATTGCTTCTGTAATTCTGTTCCTCTTTATTCCTTGCTGATTTTCTCTTTTCAAAGATCTCCTTTAGGCTACCTTTCAGCATGCTTTATGGATCAGTGATTCTGCTGATTGTTTTTTCTCACCAAGGTCGTTAGTGGGACCCTTCTATCTCAGTCTCCAATTTTCACATAGGCTTTCATCTGTCTTACAATCCATAAACCTAATAACTGTGTATTTCCTAGGATCCTCAACTAGAGAGCCTGGATAGTTAGGGTTGGTTGATTTTTTCAACAAGTTTTCTGTCTTGTTGCTTATGCTAGTTCTCTATTAAAGTGAAAAATATAGTTAACATTGAACATCTAGTATGTTCCAGGAACTATGAAATTTTTTTTATAATTCTTATTTCATTTTATTTCTCTAACAACCCAAACTGGAAGATTACTTATTCACTCTTTATCAATTAAATATGATTCTGTCCAAAGTCACAAGTTAATAAACATCAGAAATGAGATTTGACCAAGAGTCTGATTATAGAACTTAATTTCTTGGCCACTTTTATTAACAATGCTTAACTTTGCTATATTATTTCTTCTACATACCTTGAATGAAACAATGTAATCCAATTTTTAAAATAATCTAGCAATGAGTTTACCTACCAATAGTTTTGGTAAAGAAACTACATGATTCTTGAATAAAAATTCTTAATTTTTACATAAAATTTTAAAAAATTCAAATTTGTAAGAAAATTTGATAAAATGGCTAATGAAATAAGAAAACAAAAATAAATGGACTCAACAAATACTCTACATTCATAAAACATGAATAAATTATGTTTGATTAACTTATTTTGCTACATCGTGGTTGATTTGTAGCACATTATAAAGTATTACTTTAAAATACTCTTCAAAATTTTCATCATTCTCTTATAATTTAACTTTTCTTCTCTTACTGGCAAATAAGGAAAGAAAAGCTGTAATTCATTTGTATATTGAACAGTCATTTGTTGTACATACCCTATGCTGTGCTTGTCATGCCAAAGGGAGAGGTATCAGCTTTTTGTAGGGATACATTTCACCTTGAAAAGAGGTGGGTTCTAAACATAGAAGGAAAAGTGTTCATATTAGTAGTTAAGGAGAGATGCTTCTGTCTTCACCTTGCCTGAGGTTAGTGGAAGAAAGAAATAACCTATGACATCACGGAGCATTTAGTCTAATGGAGAAGATGGAAAAGTACTTAGCTCACCAAAGGACCATAAAGGGCTTCCCCAGAGAGAATGACACCGAAGTTTTATCTTGGGGGTGAGGAATGCATAAGACAAGTGGGGGTAAGGGAGTGACTCGCTCTAGACAGAATATCTTATGCAAAGTCACAGGGGTGAGAGAGCATGCAGCTTGGTTTGCTCATTTGTTTGATCTCAGGATGTTGGTTGGTCAGAGTTAGTTCATGCGGGAATTTGTATTCTTCCAACACCTTTTATTTATTTAAAAAAAATAATTTAAGTTTATATTCAATATTTTTTTTTGCTAGTTTCAGGTGTACAGCATAGTGGTTAGATAATAATATACTTTACGCACTATACCTACTGATATTTCCAGGACCCACCTTGGCCCCATACATAGTTATAACAATATTATTGACTATATTCCCTAAGCTGTACCTTACATCCTCATGACTATTTTGTAATTACCAGTCTATACTTCTTAATCCCCTCACCTTTTCCACCAGTACCCAAACCCCCTTCCCCTCTGGCAACTATCAGCTTGTTCTCTATATCTATGAGCCTTTCAACACTTTTTATTTATTTATTTATTTTTTTCATGAGACACTAAACACCTGACTTATTATAAAGATGATCATACCATTGGCTACAGGACAGCAAGCATAACACAGTTTTGTTGACTCTAGAAGAAAACAAAGGACAGAACATTAAAACAAATTATGAATGTTATCTCCTTCAACTTTGAAATTAAGAAGATTGGGCAGGGCCACTGAATGATAGTCGTTATTAATGTGATAAATGGCACAGGTTTAGGAGGACTTCCAAATACTGTATTCCACACATATTGAAGAATATTGGGCAAGTTATCTTTTTCAGTTCATTTTATTTATTTATGATTTTAATTAATTAATTAATTTACTTATTTATTTTTAATGTTTCTTTATCTTTGTTGTTGAGACCATTACAGATGTCCCCCTTTTAGACTTTACCTTATTGGTAGTAGGGAGCAACATCATTATCAGCTGGCGTTTGCTACTTTGTATCCAATAGAACAGTTTTTGAATAATACTATAAAAATTGCCATTGTTTTGCCACATACTGCTTTATGTTTTAATACACTTAGTGATATTATCTTGGCTTTAGACACTTTTGTTTCAGTCAACCTCACCAATGTAATTCAACATATTTTAGATCCTTAAAATATAAGAAGCATTTTGTGTGTATACATGATATTAGATTTCCTACCAGGGCTCTAATTCTTCTTACTCTCCCTGCCCTTGCAGGCTCATCAATTTTTGCATGGTTGACTGGGTTCTTCTCTGAATATTCTTTAAAAAAAAAATGATGAGCTAGGGCTTCATAAAAGTAATATATTTGAGAAGATTTCATTCAAAAATTGCTGCACTTTAAACTGAATTTACAAACAGACATATTTTAATGGTACTTTAATGCAACTCTAATATTACTTAAATATCATAAAAATAATAATAAAGACATAAAGACCCCAATAGATAAAAAACTTAGTGCCAAAAATTAAAAATAAAATTGTGTTTGTGTGTGCACGTACATGTTGTATGTGTCGATGTGTTTGTGCATATTTGTTTATAGTGAAATCAGTGCATCAGGAAACAAAGAAATGGGGGAAAAAAACACATTGTGCTGTTGAATGGGCACAGTAAAACCCAAGCATGAAAGCCACATACATATATGGAGAATAATATGACATCAAGTAATTTGGCCTATTAATTACACCTCCAGGTTGTAATCTACTCTAGAGGTCTCACTTTTCTTGTTCCTAGTCAGCATCTATTTAAATTTTATTTTAAAGTCAGAGATAAGCAGAGTATTGCTTGTCCTATTCTCCGAAGCCTGCCCATGCTGACCCTCCAGCCAGTATTTGATAAGACCCATATCTTTCATTCGTAAGTGATTAGTGCTGGAAATATTTAATGTTCCTGAAGAGTCCTTATTTATTCACAAAGCAATAGACCCCTCAATATGTTAACTGTTTTATTTTTGCCTGAAATGAACACATTTGTAACAAAAGAGACGTTTCAACTTATCAAGATACCTACTGGCAAGCACTGTTCTAAGCCCTGGTAGTAAAATGATGAATAACACTTGATCTCTGCTTTCAAGTCTCTTACATTCAAGGTGAGGTCTATAGAGCTGAGGTCTGAGAGCCACTTGAAAAGGGATGTAAAGTCTACTATTCTGAGAGAGACAATCCATAGTTATCACCATATTGCTCTTTTTTTTTTTCTTCTTCTTTTTCTTTTTAATGATGGCCACAGATTTTTCTAAAAAACAAAGCCAAAGTAAAGGACTATAGATGATTATATCTCCATATGATGACACGGAGGACATACAAATGGGAGTTCTGAAGTACAATAGACTAAAGCCTGGTAACTCATCTGGAAAAGTGTGCCAAGTTTAGGAGGTTTTGTGTAAGGGAGAAGCTTACACTTTATTAATGTCATATCAAATCTACCTCTACCCATGCTCGAGTAATTCATTCTGAATTCTCACAAAAATAATAAGAATCCAAGACCCCAATATATAAAGTCAAAGTTGACTTCTGAATTTTGATTTTGTGACATAGTTTTAGAAGGTGTATGGTGAAGATTAATGCCAGGACCACAATATTTCTGTTTCCTAAACTTAGATAAATTACTTTTTTAAACTTCAATTTTCTTATGTAAGAGATTAGGATAAACCTATGGTGAAAATCACATAATAAAAATAAATTTAAGTGTTTTATATTTACACACAAGATAAGAAATCAGTGATATTATTTGTGTATTTGAGTTCATTTGTTTCGGGTTTATGAAGACTCTTTTACACACACACACACACACACACACACACACACACACACACACACACACAGAGTTAATTTGCCATGATACTCTTCAGTGTTAAACACAAGTCAGTTAATCCATCATATACTAAGCTTTAGTGCAAAGACTTTGAAGTGTTCTTTTCAAGCATGGTTTTGCAAACAAAGTTTTATAAATGCCCTTGGCAATTCTTTCATGGTTATATCCTGCAGACTATGTGAAATGAAGAATTTTAATTTTTATTTCTAGTTTTGTAGTAGCTTTAATATAACATGCAAAACAATATCCCCATCTTTAGAAATTTTCTCTTAAAACTCCATTTCTTTTTTTAAAAAAAGCCTAGCAGATTAGCTGTTTTTTCTTCCCCAATAAATAGGCACATAAATATAAAAACACCAAAAGAGAAATACTATTTTGTTTTTATACCACCATCTGTTACTTATCACATTCTGTGTATTGTGTTAACTGAGGCAAACTGCATACTGCTGAAATGAGCATTGTTTTTCTACACTCTTTAATGAAACTTCACCCAATTCACTGATTTTACTCAAGAAATAAGTAGAAAAGAATGTTTTATAAATTACAAATTTGTATTTATATTTACTCTATAGCTTTTCTGTGAACTAAGATAACTTTAAATAAAAAGGGAAGCAGAACCTTAGCCAGTTTGCTAGTGGTTAGAGTATTAACGCTCGGACAGAAGGGTCCTGGGTTCAATTCCAGCCAAGGGGACATACCGTGGTTGCAGGTTCGATTCTCATGGGGTGCATGCAGGAGGCAATCAATCGATGTGATGTTTTTTTGTTTTTTTCTCTCTCTCCCTTCCATTCTCTCTGAAAGCAATAGAAAAAATACCCACAAGTGAGGATTAAAAGAAAAAGGCAAGCAGTGGGGGGGGGGGGGGGTATTTTCTATTTCAAGATAATGCTATAGTAATACAAATGTAAGATATTTATTTTTTCATTATTTTAGAGACAATAAATCTTTTAAACACTAAATTGACATTTTTATTTTGTCCTGATTATTATGGAATGATGATTTCTTAATGGTAATGACTGAGAAACTACTTTTGCTAAGTTGATGTCCAAAGTTTAAGTAATGTATAATTTTAAGCATTTAAGGTAAATGCAAAATCTTTTATTAATGTGGTGTGAAGGTTTTATATTTGAACACACTCACGCACACACCAGTAGCAGATATATTTTTTCCAAACAACTTTACATTTTACATAATTTCCTAAATGAAATTAACAGCATTTATGAGCCCATTGTGGGCAAAGATGGAGAATGATATAAACAAGCCAGTTACCTTTTCCTTGAGTATTGTGTAGCCTATTTTAGAGTAGAAGGCATTGCAGAGAAAAGATGTATCAAGAAAAATATAATATGATATGCCAAGAGAACTTCTTAAAAAACTTCAGCTACATACAAGAAAATATTCAGGAATAATATAATGTATAGAACTTTACTTCAAGCTTGCTTTTTTTTTTCATAATTTTACCCTCTCATTGGGAATTCAGACATATTAAGAAATAAACTGATTTGAGCCATAACCCATTCTTTGACATTTCTTCTATTTTGAAAATATCAGATGAATAAAAAGATAGAATATGTAGTGTCATGTTCTAGCTCTGCCACTTATTTGTAGTTATCCTGAGGAAATCAACTAAAACTATGGTCCTTACACTTACATTGCTTAATGGGTAAATCAGCATTCTCAAAACAAACAGGCAAGGGTGCCCTCTATGGAGCACACCCAGGCCTTTCCTCACTCCTGCCCCTAGGTGTGATTTTCCTTGCCTCTCTTTCTCCTAAGTTCCAAGGGACCTTGCTTTGCTTCTGTAACTTGTTTCCTGAGCTCATTTCTTCTATAGCTCACTTCTTCTACCTCTGTGACTTTCTAAATAAATTTTCTGTTATAGTTTGAAAATAAAAATCAACCTCACAAAACAAACAACAAAAAACAACCAGTTGGAAAGTAGATAGATAAATGATGGATAGATGATAGATAGATGATGATGATAATGATGATAGATAGATAGATAGTAGATGATAGATAGATATAGATAGATAGATGATGATAGATAGATGATAGATGATAGATAGATAGATAGATGATAGATAGATAGATAGATGATAGATATAGATAGATATAGATAGATGATAGATAGATAGATAGATGATAGATAGATAGATGATAGCTAGATAGATAGATGATGATAGATAGATAGATAGATGATAGATAGATGATAGATAGATAGATAGATGATAGATGATAGATAGATATAGATAGATAGATAGATGATAGATGATAGATAGATATAGATAGATAGATGATAGATAGATAGATGATAGAGATAGATAGATTAGATAGATAGATGATAGATGATAGATATAGATAGATGATAGATAGATAGATAGATAGATAGATAGATAGATAGATAGATAGATGATAGATAGATAGATGATAGATAGATAGGTAGATAGATAGATGATAGATAGATGATAGATAGATGATGATAGATAGATAGATAGATAGATAGATAGATATAGATAGATATAGATAGATATAGATAGATAGATAGATAGATAGATAGATGATAGATAGATGATAGATAGATATAGATAGATAGATGATAGATAGATAGATAGATAGATAGATAGATATAGATAGATAGATAGATATAGATAGATGATAGATAGATAGATAGATAGATAGATAGATAGATAGATGATAGATAGATAGATAGATGATAGATGATAGATAGATAGATGATAGATAGGTAGATAGATGATAGATAGATAGATGATAGATAGATAGATAGATAGATAGATAGATAGATAGATAGATAGATAGATAGATAGATAGATGATAGATAGATGATACATATTGACTTATTGTAAGGTATTGAATCATGTGATTATGAATAAAACTCATGATCTGCCATCTACATGCTGGAAACCCAGGACATTTAGAGGCCTGACTTCAATCCGAGCCTGAAGGCCAGAGAAATAAGAGCACTGAAGTTGAGAGAATACATGTCTCAGCTCAAGCATTCAGGTAGAAAGAGAGTGAAATCTTCCTTTCTCTACCTTTTGATTCTATACAGGGCTTCAGTGAATTAGGGAAGGTGATGTGATTTACTGGTCTACTGATTAAAATGCTTTATCTCTTCTAGTCACACTCCCAGTGGCATATCAACAGTAATGTTTAGTCAGATATTTGGGCATCCTGTGATCCACTCAGCTTTATATGCGCACACACACACACACACACACACACACACACACACACACAGGAGGAATACTCATGGCAATCCTAGTCCTCATTGCTATTGATGGTCATGTCATTCTAACTGGTAGTTGTAACTATCTTTTTCCATTACCCATTCTGTATTCCCTTTGCCTTGAACAAGCACATTAGGTGGTCCTGGTTCTTTATCTGGTGGGGTGACCAAAAACTTTATTTCTCAAGGATCTGGTTCACTAATAGTCCTGCCCAAATTGGGTTGCTGTAGTTTTCAACTGACCTTAATATCAGGTCATAATAACACTGAGAGACCTTCTAAGGTATCTCCTGTATTCCAGATGTAAACTTTCTTATCTCTATTGTGGAATAGCAGTCCAGTTTCTCCACTAGTAGACAAGATCAGTCACCCCAGCCAGCACAGTAACTCTGATTTGAATTACTTTTCAGAAGCAACGATATAGATTATAAAGATCTTCAGTACAAATCCAGATTATAATAGTGGGAAACAAATGAGATTAAGAAAAAGCAAATAAAATTACAAAGTAATTGCATATTACTTGAATGACAAATTACTGACCACTCTAATGTACAGGGAGCTTCATGTTAGGGATTGTTTCTAGAAAATTGTTCAACACTTGTTTTAGCTGAGGCAGAGATGACTATAATAAGAATAGCTCATAGTGTTGAGCCCATTTGTATTGGAATTTTTGTCACAATTCTCATTCTGTTCAGGGACTCATTAATCTTAAAATAATCACCTTCTCTAAAAGAGTTTTAAGAACCTTTTCTGTAATTTGAATCTCTTGATGAACATACACAGTCCATGAATAACCTTAATTTCTGGGCAATTTAAAAAGCTCTGTTTATTTTGTTATTTCTAAAATATCTTTGACATTAGCCATCTACTTTTGCTATAGACAGGTTCCTTAATATCTGGCTGGATAATTAACCACTGCCCAGATCTTAGTTTATATATTGACCTAACTTCAGCTCTTGTTTCAGGTAGTGAGAATAACAAGTAATTTTATTTAAGACACACATTTCAAGAAATAAAATGTACTAGAATACTTAGACCAAACCTCCCACTGAGAACAGGTAAAAAAATCTTCAATAAAGATTTTCAATAAATATCCAGATTATAATAGTGGAAAAGAAATGAGATTTTAAAAAGCACATAATTTTAAAATCTTATTAAAAACAGAATTTTATAAAAAATAAAGGAATCACAAGGTTAAAATTAAGAGGAAGCTAAATTACAGAGACTTAAGAGAAAGACAGAAGAGCACATTTGTCTTGAAAGCATTTGCTAATAGTAAAAAAATCTACTACAGTTTTCATGGCCTACTAGAGTGAGGAGTTTAGAAATCATAATTCAGAGACCACTAAATTGAGTGGCCTGAAGACCTTTCCCATATTAAGTTTGGACTCCTTAAAAGATATTCTATTGGGACAACTGTACCAGTAGTAATAACCTTCCCATCACACTTAGATTCCTCGTGGATGTATAGGACAGGAAGAGGAAAACTGTTTCTGAGAAGCATCAAATACCTTTGGCATTCATACTGATTTAAAGTAGAAAAGCTTCTATCACTAAGGTTTCATAAACTTCAAGATATAAGTTATACACTAAGTATGTATTGATTTGAATCTACCAGAAGCATATCCAAATACTCTGTTGAAGACAGTGTCTTTATCCCAGTCTTCAGTGGTATCTCATAAATAGTAAGTCAAAAATAATATTAAAACATAGTAAATAACATCCTAACAGAGATGAAGATATTTCTCCCTAATATTGGAGAGAAATATTAGAGAAAAGAGAGAGCAGAAAGAACCACATACTGTATTCACTAAAACACTAATACATAATGTACTTGGATATTGTAGTTATTGGATACAAGCATATAAAAACTTCATTTACTAACTTTGAAAAAATAAAATAAAAATTAAGGATATGGACAGAGTCCAGTGACATTTAGGAAGTAAAGCAATTAAAATTAAAGAAAAATAATCAACACAGGACAGATTTAATAACCCACTTGACACTATTAAGGAGTAAGCTGGTAAACTGGAAATCAGGTTAGAACAGTTATCTAGGATGCAGGAACGAGAATGAAAAATAGATGTAAAAGAGGTTAACGGACATGGGGCAAAGCATAAGATCATGATGGAAGTCAGTAGATAGTGTAATAAAACCTTTAATAATGCTGAAAAAACCTACTAATGATCAACATGTCTATAATTAGCAAAAATATTCCTTATGACTAAATAATAAATTCATATGAACAAAAATAGAGTTTGAAAAGATCAAACACTCACTAAAGTAAATTAAGACAAAATCTACATTATCAAAACAATTCCAAGAAGAAAGAATGAGAAGCAAGAAGGAGTTAATGTAATATGATAAATATGTAGGTAAATATAATTATTATCAACTATATAAAACAGAAATTATAATATTTAATGGTGCTAAAAAGAGAGAGATCATATATGCAGCAACAGTGTTATGTAGGAATAGAGCTACTTGTTCTATCAAAAGAAAAATAAAAGAATTGATTAACTTTATACTTTGACAAGCTAACTATGCATGTTGTAAATTCTTGAGTTATCACTAAAAGAATAAAAAAAGAATTGCTTTTTCCACATAGCACATCATAAAAAATAAAATGATTAAAAAATTATTTAAAAATATAGTCATGAGTGGTTAAAGAAAGATAAATAAGGCAGAACAAACTGAAAAGTAAAAAAGTGAATGTTAGTTTTAACACATTAGAGAGTCGGGATATCAATTAACTTGATAAAGTTAAAAAATTATCTAATCAGATTAAAACCAAAATGCATTTTTTTGATGGAACATGACAGATAAATAAAGATACAGAAGTTTGAAACAAAAAATGGAAAGTATGTATAATGAAACAAATGTAATGAAAATATGTAGTAAAATTTATGTGTATTAAAATATATTTATATATTGTCCAGATGGTGTGGCTCAGCAGTTGAGCATCGACCTGCAATCCAGGTGATCTTGGTTTGATTCCTGGTCAGGGCACGATCCCTAGGTGGGGGCATGCAGGAGGCAGCTGATCAATGACTCTCTCATCATTGATCTCTCTCTCTCTCTCACTCTCTCTGAAATCAACAAAGATACATTTAAAAAATATATATATACATATATATATACACACACATATATTTATATAAGAAGAAGGAGAGAAAGAGAAACAGGAGATGGAGAAAGAAAACTGTAAAGAGTGAGAGACAAATCCTCAATCATATTAAAAGATTCTAATTCATCTTCTCTGGTAATTGACAGAAGACAAAAGTAAGTAGGGCATAAGAGAATTACACAACACAAATTATAAATGAACTTAATACACATATATGAAAAATGCGCCTAGTAATGATAGAATTACTGTGCCTTTTATGAACACATGAAACATTTACAAAAAATGATCAAATACAGGACAATACAGAAAGATCAAACTTCAATTAACTCAGCATCTTGCTCAAAATTCTTTGCAAAGATAAATAATACTAAAAGACATGAGCATGAAACAATAGTGAGTGTACAAATAAACAATATTAGCATGAGACAGGGCTATTACAATAGATGGTGAAGACACAAAACATCAATTATGGGATATTATGAAACATTTTATGTCAAAGTGTGTCAATATTAAAATTAAATGGACAAATACTAGAAAAACAAAATTCACATAACTGACTCATGAATAAATGAAAATGGATACTCCTATAACCTTTAGATTGTTTTAATCACTAATCAATCTTTTTTACAAATAACAAAGATAGACAGCTGCAATCTGAGGTTTCTATAAGGCATTCATGGAAAAAAAATATTTGAAAATTACCAAACTTTTCTGATAATATTGAGGCATGTTTAGAATAAACTCTACTATAATAACACATAAACATGTAAACTGTGTTGTAAAGGTAACAATGTTTAAATCTTTCTAATCTTATATAGCTGTTCTATAGATGAATAAAGAAATTACCACAAATGTATTAACAGCTTAAAACAATGCCCAAGAAGAAAAACAGTTGGAAGACTAACTATAAGGCTACAGTAATTAAGACATTGTGCCACCCTGGCCAGTGTGGCTAGTTGGTTGAGTGTCATCCCCTGCACAGAAAGGATGCAGTCCAATGCTGGCTCATCCCTGGCAGGGAGCATGCAGGAAGCAGCAGATCAATGTCATATTGATGTTTCTTTCTCTCCCTCTCCCTTCCTCTCTCTCTACAAAAATCAATAAAAATTATATTAAAAAAAGACATTGTGGTGTTAGAGAAAGAATAGCCAAACATATAAATGGAACAGAATAGAGAGCCCAGAAATAAATGCACACAAATATCATCAACAGATCTTTGATGAAATAAAGACAATTAATTCATTAGAGAAAAGATATTCTTTTTAACAAGTGGTCCTGGAAAAGAATGGACATCCACATGCAAGAAAATGAATCTAGACATAACTATGTAGACCTTACAACATTCATAAATATTAACTCAAAATGGAATATAGTTCTAAATGTAAAATACAAAACTATAAAACTTCTGAAAAATTACATTGGAGAAAATGTAAGTGACCTTGGATTTGATAACATTTTAGATACAATACCAATGGCACAATCCATGAAAGAAAAAACTGATAAGTTGAACTTCATTAAAATTAAACAGTTCTGCTCTGTGAAAGTTACTGTTAAGAGAATGAAAAGACAAACCACAGCCTGAGAGAAATATTTGCAAAACATATATCTGATAAAGCACTTGTATCCAAATATAAAAAATATTCTTTAAACTCAACCATTAAGAAAAAACACACACAACAGATTTTTTAAAAAATGGGCCAAAGATCTGTACAGACACCAAAGAAGATATACAGATTTCAAATAAGCAAGAAAAGATGCTCAACATCATATGTCATTAGAGAATTGCATACAAAAACAATAAGATGCCATTACATACCTATTAGATTGGCTAAAATTCAAAACACAGACAGCACCCAGTGCTGGAGCAATGGATTCATTGATGGCAGGGATGTGAAATGGTACCGTTACTTCAGAAGACAGATTGACAGTTTCTTACAAAGCTACACATAGACTTACAATCAGATCAAATAATTTTATTCCTACTTATTAGCCCAAACCAGTTGAAAATTCATGTTCCCACCTAAAACCTGCACATAAATGCTTATACTAACTTTGCTCATAATAGCCCCAAATTGGAAGCAACCAAGATATCCTTCAGTAGGTGAACAGATAAACAAACTTTAATAAATCCAAGCAATGGAATATTATTCAATGACAAAAAGAAATTAGCTATAAGGCCTCAAAAAGATGCTGATAAAATTTTTAAGTTCATATTGATAATTGAAAGAAGCCAGTTTGAAAAAGCTACATACTATAATTCTAACTAGTGACATTCAGGAAAAGACAAACTATAGACATTGAAAAGATCACTTGTTGCTAGGAGTTTGGGGGAGAGATGAATAGGTAGAACAAGGGGTTTTTATAGTGAGACTAATCGATATGGTAATGTAATGGGGGATACATGACATTATGCATTTGTCAAAATCTATAGACTACAACACAAAGAGTAAATCCTATTGTAAACTATGGACTTTAGTTAATAATAGTGTACCAATATTGATTCATTAGTTATAACAAATGTACCACATAGATACAGCACATTAATAGGAGAAACTGTGTGCAGGAAGAACTCTCTGTACTTTCTGTGTAATGTTTTTGCATACCTAAAACAGCTCTAAAATATAAAGTCTATTAATTTTAAAAATTACATTTAGTTTACTTGTGCAGTAAAAGCATAAAATAGTAAATTTTACAACACAGACTCTGTCAAGTCAGAAGTCTAGGATCTATATGGCTGGGTTCCTTGCTTAGGGTCTAGCAAAGCTGAAATCAAGGTTTTGGCAGCCTGTGTTGTCATCTGGAGCTTGGGTTACTCTTCCAAGGTCATTCATGTTGTTGGCCAAATCCAGTTCCTTGTGGAACTGGAATCCCCATTTCCTGGCTGTTCATCATCACTCTTAAATCCGAAATGCCACCCACATTCCTTGCCACAGCCAGCAATGGAGAATCTCCCTCACATCAAATCCCTCCTATGCTTCAAATCTTTGTTTTGAATCTTTTCTTTTTTTTTGTATCACAAAGAGCTACTTAGGTTCGGTTCATCTAAAATAATCCCCCTATCTGAAAATCAACTGATTTTGGAAATTAATTACATCAGTAAAATATCATTTGCCACAGAATATTACAAAAAACTGGAAATGATATCTCATCATATTTGTAAATTCTGCCCACACTCAACAGGAGGGAATTATATAAGTGCAATGACCATTGTGGAGTCATATTAGAATTCTACACACATCACATATATGAAAATCAAGGTCAAGGGTTTATGTTAGCACTGTCTCTGTCCAATCCACAGAGCCATTTAGGGACTCAGAGTCAGAGTTTCTGCCATCTTTAACGTATGGTTTGCCAGGTTGCCCTGGGCATCACTATCCCAGCCAACCAAATAGAGAAATAATATGAGGAATAACACACTGGATAAATCATGGCTTATGCATGGAAGTAGTACACACAATTCTATGTTCATTCTATTGGAGAGACATCAGCGATATTATGGCCATTCCTAAAAGTTAAAGAACGTGTATATTCCATCAAGCTCTGTACCCAGAATAAAATGGAAATATATTTTGATGGTTACTGTTTTGTCCATTTGGGCTGCTATTAAAAAATACCAGAAGCTGGGTAGCTTATAAACATCAGAAAGTTTTGGAAGATGAAAGAGTGTGTTCAGGGCCCCAGAAGTTGAAAGAGGGGCCCTTCTGGGTCACAAAGTTCTCACTGTATCCTCAGATGGTTGAAGGGGCTAGGGAGCTCTGTGGAGCCTCTTTTATTAAGTCACTAGTCCCATTCATGAGGGTTCCAGCCTCATGAATTAAGTACCTCCTAAGAGTCCTATGTTCCAATACTATCACCTTTGGGAGATACGGTGTCAATGTATGAAATTGGGAAAGGGACACAAACATTCAGACACAATACATTCTCTTTTGGTCTCTCTCACAAGAGAAACCCCTTCCAAAGTCATATTTTCCAGAGATGGCCACAACCATACAACCGTTCCAATATACTCATCTGAAATGTGACATTGTCCTTTATCCAACAAGAAATTACATTTATTTCTCAACTGCTTGAATCTGAGAAATCCCTGGGACTGCTTTAATGGATTAGGAAAAAATGTGATCTTTCCAATTCTGGGAGTAGACCTCAATCAAGCTTCACCTTCATATATTTTGGAATGCTGGCTTTTGAGATGCTTCCAGTTGAAACATAGGTGCTATCCTATTTGGATCTCAAGCCACATTAAGAGACCATCTGTAGGGTCTCTGGTTGAAAGCTCCAACTGAGCTCCTGAATAAGCAAGTAGCATCAACTGCCATGTCAGTGACCCTTCTTGGTGACTCTTGCCCTACCTGTCACCTAACTATAATGGATGAGAGATCTAAGCAAGATCACTTAAGTGAGGCTGAGAATAACCCACAAAAATACAAAAGATAATAATAAATGATTCTTGTAACCTACTAAATTTTGGGGTGCATGGTAAAAACTGAAAAGGAAGACAAAAATCATGTCTAAAGATGAAATACACAACTTTAACTTAGACAATGAAGACATTGGAATTGTTAAAGATTTTGCTTACTTTGGTTCATTAATCAATTCAAACGAAGACTGCAGCCAAAAAATCAAGAGAAAGTTGAGAGTCAGAAGAGAAGCAATGGAAGAACTAGGAAAGATCACCAAGAGAAAAATGTATCATTAGAGACCAAGGTTAAGATCATCCACATCCTCATATTCCTAATTAATATATACTGGTACAAAAGATAGACAATGAAAATGGCTTATTTTCGCTTATTAGGGGGGAAAAAATTGACTTGATTGTTGTGTTGGAGGAAAACTCTACAGATACTTTGGACCACTAGAAAAACAAGTAGGTTCTAAATCAAATTAAGCCTGAAAAATCAGTGGAGGCAAAAATGACAAGACTGCAGCTGTCCTACTCAGGCACATCATGTGAAAGCAGGGTTCTTTGGAAGAAAGAATAATTCTGAGGAAAACAGAAGGCAGCTGTAAAAGATGGAGACCAAGTATGAGAGGGACTGACTCAATAAAAAAAGTTATAGATAGGCATGAGTCTACAGGAGTTGAGCAGAACTGTTGGGGCAGGATATTGTGGACATCTCTCATTCATAAGATCACCAGGAGTTGGAGCTGACTCAACAGCATATAACATACTTGGTGAGAATGTTTCCAGATAAAATTAGCATTTGAATCTTTAGATTTAGTAAAGTAGATTGTCCTGTCGAATGTGGGTGGGCATCATCCAATCCACTGAGAGTCAGAATAGCACAAGAAAGGGAGAGGAAGGAAGAATTTGCCTTTTACTTCCTGCCTACCTGTGTGAGCTGGCACATCCATCTTCTCCTGCTTTTGGATGTGGATTTACAGCATAGCCTCCCCTGGTTCTCAGGCCTTTAGACTGGGACTGGGATTACATCACTGGCTTTCTTGGATCTCTGATTTGTGGCTCTTTTCATCCTCATAATCTCATGATCCAATACCTTATAATAAATCTCTTTATCTATCTATATCTATATCTATATCTATATCTATATCTATATCTATATCTATATCTATATCTATATCTATATCTATATCTATATCTATATCTATATCTATATCTATATCTATATCTATATCTATATCTATATCATCTATCTATCTATCTATCTATCTATGTATCTATCTATCTATCATCTATCTATCTATATCTATATCTATCATCTATCTATCATCTATATCTATCTATCTATCTATCTATCTATCTATCTATCTATCATCTATCATCTATCTAATCTCTAATCTATCTATCTATCTATCTATCTATCTATCTATCATCTATCTATATCTATCTATCTATCTATCTATCTATCTATCTATCTATCTATCTAATCATCTATATCTATCTATATCTATCATCATCTATCTAATCTATCTATATCTATATCTATATCTATCTATCATGTGTCTATCATCTATCTTATCATCATCTATCTATCTATCATCTATCTATCTATCATCTATCTATCTATCTATCTATCTCTCTCTATCTATCTATCATCTATCTATCATCTATCTATCTATCTATCTATCTATCTATCTATCTATCTATCTATCTATCTATATCTATCTATCTATCTATCATCTATCTATCTATCATCTATCTATCTATCTATCTATCTATCTATCTATCTATCTATCTATATCATCTAATCTATCTATCTATCATCTATCTATCTATCTATATCTATCTATCTATCTATCTATCTATCTATCTATCTATCTATCTATCTAATCTATTTTATCACCTATCTATCTATTTTATCATCTATCTGTCATCTATCATCTATCTATTTATCTACAGTAGTCTCCCTTTATTTACAGTTTCAGTTACCTATGGTCAACAATGGTACAAAATTATCAAATGAAAATATCAAGAAATAAACAATTCATAAGTTTTAAATTTCACATGTTCTTAGTAACATAATGAATTTCTATGCTATGCTCTTCCATCCTGAATGTGAATCATTCCTTTGTCCAGCATATCCATACTACATACTCTACCCACCCATTGCTCACTCTTTGCCATTTTGGTTGTCAGATCTGCCATCACAGTGTTTGCAGTGCCTGTGTTTATTAAAATAAGAGTTATTTAAATATCTTACTTGATCCCAAAGTGCAAGAGTAATGATGTTGGCAATTTAGATATGCCAAAGAGAAGCTGTAAGGTGCTTAATTTAAGTGAAAAAGTATGTACACATTAGAAAAAATATAGGATATATGGGAATTGGTACTATCTGCAGTTTCAAGCAGCTACTGGTAGTCTCGATACATATCCTCCATGGATAAGGGAGAACTTCTGTATCTAGCTATCTACCCTATTGGTTCAGTTTCTCTGTAAAACCTTTATTAATACTCCCATATTATGTAGTATTAGAACCTTAACAAAATAATTGCTTATAATAACATAGAAAGTAGAAATATGTTTAATAAATTGGGGGTCTCTAAAAAGATGTCAAAACATGACCTGGTAGGTGTGGTTCAGTTGGTTGGAGCATTGTCTTGTATACCAAAAAGTGGTGGGTTTAATTCCCAGTCAGGACACATAGACAGGTTTTGGGTTAGATCCCCACTTAGGGTGCCTGAGGGAGGTAGGCAATCAATATTTCTCTTTCACATCAATGTTTCTCTCTCTCCCTTTCTTTTATAAAAATCAATAAAATTAAAAATATTTCAAAATTGTAACTTCCATCTCATAAGCTGTTCTGAAATGTGACTCTGTCAGTTTCCTATCAAGTTACAGATTTTGTTTCTCAAGCCTCTCAAATGGAACAGGCTTGCGACTGCTATGAACAGTCAAACATGGTAGAAGTAATGTACAGTAGTTCTGGAAAAAGCCTGATTTGCCCAGTAGCTTTAAATTTTATTTTTTGAAACTCTTCTTAGAATGTTCCTTCTCTGAATACAGATGCTATGTTTTGAGGGCTCAGACACATGCAGAGGCCATGTCATGAATTCTAGCAAACAGCTCAATCCAATGGTAGATTAACTACCAATCTTTTCACCAAACCATCTGGACTGTCCAGACCAACAGAGGATTAAGGGGTCATCTAGCCTAGATGCAAATTGTTTGTAAGAGTATGAGAAATCCAAACAAGTAAAACCAGCTGTGCCAAGTCAACCCCAGAATCTTTAGTGACAATAATTATCATTTAAGACATGAAGTTTTGATGCAGTTTGTTTTGCAAAGAGTGGGGTTATCACTGCTGCCAAGGGACTAGAAGACATAATATAAAGCCACAGAAAACCATTCCAAGGACTAAAATCTAGTGGAACTTGCTTGGTTGTGAACAGACTTTAGAGTGGTGATCTTTTTATTTCTCCCATTTTCCTTTTTTTTTTTTTTAAATGGGAGTTCCTATCTTCTGTCTGTCCCACCATTATATTTTGAATGCAAATAAGTTGCTTTCTAGCTTTATAGGCCCACAGATGGAGAGATATTTTTCTCCAGAATGGATTATATCTAGAGTATATATGAATTACATTTTGAGATTTGTAATATTTAGAGTTGATGATATTTAGATAAGATTGTGGATTTAAAGTTAATACCCTGTGAGGATTTAAAGTTAACGCCATGTGAGGCAGACTGAGTAGAAGTTACACAGACACTCTCCCAGGACCAAACTGTAATTACAACTAAAATATAGGAAAAACATCCTGAATAATCAACTGCAACTGAAGATGAGCTGGAGAGCACCCTCATAACCAAGGAGGAAAAGTGGAGACCACATAGAGACTGGTAGGAAGTGTAGAGGCCCCAGAGGGTTGGCTGGGCTCCCACAGGCAGCAGCTGAAGGTCCAAAGGGATATCTCAGCTGTGGGGGGTTTCCACTGAGGACTCTGCGGCCTAAACTCCAGGCTGGGCTTCCCAGCCAAGAGCACCAGAACTGAGAAAGGTGCCCACATAACATCTGGCTATGAAAAGCAGCCTGGTTTCTGTCTGCCAGGGAGAGACAGCTGGAAATGCAGGTACCCTCTTAAAGAGCCAATGCACAAAGTTTTGTGTGCAGCCACTGACCTTGGGTTCCTGAGGGGGGAGAGGGGGTGTGCTGAGTGGACTGGAGCTGTGTGAGGAGAATCTAGGGTGGTAGACTCTGTATAAAGAGCTCAGAGGTCACCCTTCTGGATTGCTGTGCTGAGTCATTCCCCCATACTGCAGAGGAAGACATTTACCTTCCAAGCAGCTTTTCCCTGAGGGAGAAGAAATTGCCCCACCCTGCTGGAAAGCCTCTTGCCCTACCCCTTGTAGTTTCTACAGGCTGAGGCTTAAGAAGAAACTGAAAACAATCAGCCACCATACCCTGTGGAGTTTCTACTGCCTGAGGCTTATTAAGAGAATCAGAGTAATCAGCCTGCACACAGAGGCAGACTGTGGAGTGCTTTGAGTCTTTGCCTGATCTGCTTCTGGACATGGGCCTTGGAAAAGCAGACTTTGGTGTGCATCTTGGTCCTGTCCAGATGCATCCAGCCCCAAAAGAGGGAATTCAAGCTGTGGGTTGTTGATAGCTCCAAACGGGGTACTCAAGGCCAGTCACAAACAGCATCTGACATTGGCCTACACCAGAGACCCTCCAAAAAACTGAGAGTCATAGCAGATCTACCTAATACATAGAAACAAATCCAAATAGGCAGTCAAAATGGGGAGATTAAAATGGAGGAAAACAATCTCTCAGATATGGAGTTCAGAATATTGATTGTAAGGATGCTCAACAGCATGAAAAAAGACATGGAAACTATGAAGGAAATTAAGAATGATATGGCAGAAATAAAGAATTCATTTGAAGGAATAAACAACAGATTAGAGGAAGCAGAGGATAGGATCATCGAATTTGAAGACAGGGTAGAAAAAAATCACTCAATCAGAGATCTAAAACGAAAAAACAATTTATTTCCAGTCTATTTTGTTTCTTAGGTTCCGCATATCTAATAAACAAAATACAATGAGGAACAAAATAGATCCAGAGACACAGGAGCATGGAACAGACTGACAAATCTCAAAGGGAAGGTCGGGTGGGAGGGTGGGGAAAGATTAACCAAAGAATTTATATGTATATATGCATAACCCATGGACACAGACAATAGTGTGGTGAAGGCCGGGTGGGGGGAGATGTTGGGATCAATGGGGAAAAAAGGGAGGATATCTGTAATGCTTTCAGCAATAAAGATAAATTTAAAAAATAAAAGTAAATAACGTTAATGCAATAATGGATTAAGACATTGGCGGATGTTGAAATAAAGTGAATGTATTTTGCTTTTGTGACGGGTTTTTTAATTTTAGGCAACCAGAGGGCAAACTATAGTGGATTAAATAGGGTTGTCCAAAAATTCATGCCTACCTATAACCTCAAAATTTGACCTTATTTCAAAATAAGATCTTTTCAGATGTAATAAGTTGAAATGAGATCGGATTTGATTAAGGTGGGCTTTAAGTCTAATGATTGATGTTCTTATAAAAAGAGGAGAGAACCATGTAAAGATAGAGACAGAGAGTAGAGGGTAACCACAAGCTAAAGAATGCCAAATGTTGCTGGGAGCCACCAGAAGCTAGAGAGAGGAAAGAATTATTTTTCCCTAAAGCCTTCAGTGAGAGCATTGCCCTAGCAACAGCTTCATTTCAGGCCTTTAGTCTCTAGAATTATGTAAGAATAAATATCAATTGTATTAAGCCTCCTAGTTTATAGTCATTTGTTACGGCAGCCCTAAGAAAGTAATACAGAACGTTTTAAGATTCGAAAAAAGTTATTTATCATGCTATTTCCACCAATTTCAGGATCAAAAAATGAGGGTGATGCTAAAAATTAATAAAAGAGTAGGTTCTTTCCTCTCAAGGTAAAAGTTGCCTGCATAATGTTGAGAAAGTAAACAGGGATTTGTTGTCAGGTACTAGAAGTTGTGCCCTTTCTCATATAGTCAAGACGGAAGAACACATACAACAGAGGCTTTTTGCAGGTGATGTTTCTTTGCTGTCAACTGCATGCATGTTCTGGAAAGATGGCTTACACACTTTCTTGGAAAGATGGCTGTTTGATTCTTTATACTTACAGAGTTCCCTGGTAGTAGTCTTGAATTTGAATTTTGGGACTGACTCAGTGAGTAAACCATGAATTTTTTAAATAATTAATAGATAAATGCCAATCTCACTCAATATTTTAAATTGAATTATTTTTTTTGGTTTAGATTCAAAATTGGCATAAGTTTATCAAATATATATTTAAGCTATACATTTTTCAGTTAATTTTAGAAATATTTTCTGTACCAAAAAATAAAGCCTCCTTACAAAGTAGTTGTGTTAGTTAACTGTTGCCACTATAATGCTCATTGGGAAAATTCACTGATATTCCACATTAAGTATTAAGCATTATCCTCTTTTACCCTTTTCTCCATAGCTCTTCAGGTCAACTCGTATGGTTTTCCTTCAAGTCACAAATCTGCAGGTTAGCTGAAATTTTCATGAATCCAGCTGGCCTCGGATCTAGGCTTCAGGGATACTGGTTGTCTGGAGTATTTCTTTCAAGCTGAAATAGCAGACATTCAATAGAAGCACAAAAGTACTATATCCAAACATCCACACTTATTTCATACATATGCTTTAATCTCATTGACTAAAGCAAATTATATGGCCAAGCTGAAATTATGTTTTGGGAAAGTGGAAGAGTGTTCTACTCACAATGCAACCCTTGCAAGTGCGTGTCTTACTGTATTACCAGTGGAAAATGAAGAATTGGGAATAAAACCCAGTTCATCAGTGTTATTTGTAAGTGGGATCCAGGCCACCAAGAAGGTTTATTCCGAGACCACCTAGTTAGAAATCTAAATGTCACACACTTTTCATGTACTATCAATTCAGTGTTGTCAGCATTGTAAATGATTAGCACATTCTGCAAAATTATACACAGAGTTGACATATTTCAGATAAAAAAATGGAAAAGAGCTATAACTATTCAAGGCTAGTGAACATATACTCTGCCTGGCTGTGTGGTGGCTTTGTGATTTGTCAACTTAGATGAAACTATATTTTCCAGAATTCCTCTCCCTGAATACTTCTGAAATAGGATTTACAACATGGAAAAATTGAGCAAGATTTGGAGGAAGAAGTAAAGCAGTAGCTATTTTTTATGCTCTGAAGGTCAGGGAAAGGTATTTATTTTGTCAGATCACATGTTGCTGCTGGCTTATGTCCTTGACAATGGCATCACCCAGGCCGCAATTCTAGCTCCTATGGATTATCTCCTTCAGCTTTTCTGAGTCCTAGGCTAGGCAGCAATTCTGCTCAGTGGTGCAGGGTGCAACATGCAGTTGTATCATCAAGGTTGGAGGTGATCAGAAGTAGATGCAGTGTTGTGCTGGCAAATATTTAGAAGTTGGCTTTCCAGAAAATTAAATCTCTGATTAGAAGAATTTGCCAGTTTCTATGGTAAAAAATTTCTCACCATGGCCTATTTCAACCTACCAGTATGATGTTAACTCTCTCTACAAATTCTTAAAATTTTACATTTGTCACTCATGAGCTAATATGAGGCAGCTCCATAATTTCACCAGACAGATATGAGTCCCATGTTTCATGGGATGTCCCATTTTTCTTTGAAGTTTCCATATTGTTATGGGTTCCAGTTTGTCCTATGGGTTCTAGTTTTCCATGCTGTCTGCAATTTCTCATCAGGACTACCAGACTAGCTTAGACAGAGGTGACTTAAGCTCCAACATGGTATGCAGGGCCAACAGCCTTTTAGAGACTTCTCCACCAGCTCCCAGAATTGAATAAGGTTTAATGTCTATAATAAATCCTTTATTTCTATATAATTGTCTCATCAGCTAGATTAGTTCCTGCTACTATTATAAATATATAATAATATATATATTATTAAGTAGTTGAAAATGTTCTTCAGTATTCCCTGAATAATTTTGAAACACTTGTAAATCAACATTTGGTGCTCTTCACCTCCCCTTTCTGTTCCTCTCCAGGTATTGACCATGTTTTTCTAGACCAAAAAAAAAAAAGATGTTCTAGATCTTTCTTTGCTCTTCACATCCAGCATCTACTTTTGTTATAGTTTTCATGATTATATTTTTCTGATTGCTGACTAAATAATTACCCAATATTTCCAGATACTATGTTTTGATACAAGGACCATCTATGTTCTCCTGAATTTTTTTTTCTATTATCATATTCACAGGCAAACTGTTGTCAGCAAAATTTTAGTTTGAATTTCATCAAAACAACATACTCACATGGTATGTAGAAGGGGGAAAAGAAGAAACCATTATCCTCCCTGGCCTGAAGGGTAGGTGTGTGGACTGCTGATAGCCCTAGGGTTTGTAGCTGTTCCCAGAAAAGCTCTTATAAATCAGCAGGGCTCCAGCTTAGGTGCAGAAGGCAGTTAGATCATTGATGACAATTTATTATTCTTCTGTTACTTTCTGATTTTTCAAAAGCAAGTTTCCTCGGACTAGAAGGTTGTGCTCTTTAAAGTGTTTTTCTGATGATAAAGCGGAAGGTATTTATCTAGGTTCAAAAATCAACGATAAAAATGAAAATGAGAGGACCCTGGTTTGTCTGTATCAGAGACTGTCCTGAGGATCAGGAAATCTTGACTGTTTAGATAATATAAATAAAGAAGACTCCTTTTATTTGCTAATTGCTTTTTTGGTTGTTTCTTGACAGTCTATGGCTCTTGCTTTCAAAATATAATACACTTATACTCCTTAAGTTTTGAGTTGATGTTTAGATAAAAAAACCATTTTTACCCCCTCCAGAAACAGTTAATTTTAATGACTCCATTACAATAGTCCAGGTGAGCATTGCGGTGGGCGGTAGGGAACACTAACCATTTTCCTCTGAAAATTTCTCTTTGGTTCTTCCTGAACTTATGTGCTTGAACTTGGCTGGTCTTTTTTCTTCTTCCTTTATCTTCTTTAGAAAGAGCTATTTTTACACTCATTTTTCTTTGTATATTAGTGTTCCTCATGGACTTAGTAATATTACATATTTTGTTCCTCAAGCTCTCTCTCTTAAAATTCACAGAGGGAAATATAGAACAGTTCTTTTATGAATTATTAAAATTATGGATACTTTCACTAAATATAGGTTTCAAGCATCTATTAAGATTTCAATCTATTTTTATGGTCTCATAATTCTTGGTTGTTTAGTGAACAGAAATTATTGTTAGGTATGGTCAAATAGAATAAGCAGTATTTCTTCTTTTTAAAGAAGGAATGGATGACTAAATGTTACTTTAATTTTATTGTTTAAACACTTGGATGTTTTATATAATCATTTGTGTGGGTGTTTTGATAAATTTTACTGCAAATTTATTTCTTAATTTATCAATACTGTAATTCATCTTTTGCCTGCTTAATCTCACGAATAGGCAGTTTCCATAAGTTTATCAAACAACTACATTTATAAGTACTTTATTTAGGACTCTGGGATACCAATAGATCTGTATCATCATAATAGATTAAAGATCTGAGCATAAATATTTCAATTCCTTCAATGTGGCCCTAGTAGTACATCTGCCTGCAGATTAATATAAAGATTGGAATGCTAGCCACTGTTAAAGATCTACCAGCTCAGTCTTATTTATCATGAAATCATGGAACTCTAGATAAACTTAATAGTTTAAATATCAAAGTTAATAGTCTTTAATTATGATAAACAGATTATATAATTATGTGTTTTGTGTGTGTTTGTGTGGACAGAAAGAAGATTGAGAGAGAGAGTGTAGGAGATTAATTCAAGTGGTTTGAATGACTTGAGAAGTTAAAATAATTTGATGGTCACAACTGGACAGAAATTTAGGGTTTGGAATCTTTTAATATAAAATTCTTTTTACATTTAAGTAACAACATTGTTAGTGACAATACAAAACAATTATTTTGAGACTGACTTTGATTTTCTTTGAGCTAACTTGGCATTTGATGGTGCTCATAGACTATAACACATTAAACCACATGAATCATTCATATCATAGACGATAATTGATACAATTGGAATCATATGTATGATTATTGTTTAACTCTTTGTATTGACAAAATGCTTCTCTTCTTTATACAGTCTGTGTTGTAAGATTGGTGTTTTAAATGTTTTGTTTTTATTTTATTATAAATGTTATTTTATTTTTAACTGTTAATTCATTATGTTAATATATTGCTTATGATTTGGATACATTTTAAAGTATTTGTAGTGGAGCTAGATTTAAATCATATAATAAAAATAATGGTCAGTGTCTGTATATATTTGCCTCGTTTCTATAACTTAGCCGGCCAAGGTTACTTACAGTATAATTTATGATATATATTCATTATGGACTGTGGAAGAATATATGCAGAAATAATTAAAGCTGCCTGGCCGGGTGTGGCTCAGTGGTTGAACGTCGGCCTAGGATCCAGGAGATCGAGGTTTGATTCCCCGTCAGGGCACATGCCAGAGTTGCAGGCTCGATCCCCAATGACTCTCTTATCATTGGTGTTTCTATCTCTCTCTCCCTCTCCTTTCCTCTCTCTGAAATCAATAAAGAAATATTTAAAAAAAAAGAAATGATTGAAGCTGCAATATGCTCCCCTTTTGTTTTGTCTTTTATATTATACTATTTTTAAGTTTTCTTCTTTTATTGAGCTAAATGTTTTAATTACTGGTAAAATAAATAATCATAAAATACAATTATTGCTTTTTATATTTTCTGGATTTATTTAAAGATATTTAATTTCCCAGGGAAGGTACTTTTTCTTTTCTATAAATGAACCCTTATTAAGTT
Source organism: Miniopterus schreibersii (assembly GCF_964146895.1). Classification (NCBI taxonomy): domain Eukaryota; kingdom Metazoa; phylum Chordata; class Mammalia; order Chiroptera; family Miniopteridae; genus Miniopterus; species Miniopterus schreibersii. The sequence continues at coordinate 58,147,200 of NC_138102.1, forward strand.
GTAATCATGTCTATGTGAAGAAGGCTTTGAAATGGTCAATCATGCTTTTGTTATTTTAGGATTAGATTACTACAATCCTCTACTGATTTCAGGCCTAAGAGGAACCTGCATAAACTTCCTGGTGCAGGATGATGCTGCCAGATTCTTCTTGCAAAAGACATCAGTCTGAAAATATTTTCACATTCCTTTTTGAATTTTGTCCAAATTACAGGTTAAACAATATATTGATTATAAAATGACCTATTTTCCTTGAAAGATTTTAGTGACAATAGCTCACTATTAGCAACTCTTTTTAAAAAAATACTCTTAAGCAAACTTTCTGCTAATTTCAAAGTTAGCTTGTAATCATCTCACGATATAACCTTGTAAAAATTGTTCTGCACCTTTGTTTATAAAATCCCTTCAATAAATGTTCATATACACATACATATATATATATACCAAACAAAGTTTAGCATATTCTCAACAAAGTTATGTCTTAACCTTTTTTATATATGAATATAATTTTATTTTATTTATTTATTTTTATTGAATTTATTGGGGTGATATTGATTAATAAAATTGTATAAGATTAATGTGTACAATTCTATGAAACCTCATCTGTGTATTGTATTGTGTGTTCACCACCCCAAATAAAGTCTCCTTCTATCACCAGAACAATAATTTTAAAATCCTGTTTCAAGGTTATGGCTCTTGCATTCACATCACTTTCTAAATTGTCAGAAAGTATGTAACATAAAACTGTGACTACAATACTATTACACAGTGCTATATATATTCCACATGTAAGTGTTAGGTTTAATGGTCAAAAATAAATGAATAAATAAAAAGCAGATCCAATTATTGGATTTTTATTTGTGAACTGATTTATTTCTGTGAGCAGAACATGCTTCAAGTAAGCTCAATATCACAGTATTACTCCAGAAAAAAAATATATATGTTCTTCTTTTTTAATATTAGAGGTTAGGGTTACAAGGATACATAAGACAGTATTGGGCCTTCATATCATTTTTATTTTAGAAAAATAGATGAAAAGTTTACACAATTGCAACATAAAGCAATTTGTCCTGTGTGCTATGTAAGTACTATACACATAATACAACACAATGGAGGGAAAAGATGAGGGTCAGTGAAAATTCTATAAAGGATTTGGGTGATTTTTAGATGAGAAATTTTTATAAGACAGAACAGCAGTGGAGAGAAGGTAATTCGGAATGAGGAAACAATGAAATGGATGAAAGCATAGGGGAAGAACTATCTAAGAAATATGAAGTCACATGGTTTGATAGGAATTTACGTTTAGGGAAGGCAAATAGTGAGAGGGAAGGAAAAAAATAGATTTTCGGGGGGAAACAATAAAATCCTTTAAACACTTAATCAAAGAAACACAGAGTAAGCTTGGGAATAGGGTGATGGTGTGACTCTATAAGATTAAATTACTGATGCCATATAAGATATTACTGTGACTTTATAAATAACTAATGAGGAAGGTACATGTTGGGGCCAAGAATAAAAATAAACAGCAATAGCAGCCACATGGATAGGTGCATATTCTTTGAGGAATCCTAAAAATCATGTTTACACATTTTGGTTATAATTATTATAATTATTGGTACATCCATTTTATCACACGAGCACATGGAGCATCAGAAAGCTTTAATAATGTAGCCACTTATATTTCCCTTATCAGATATCAGAACCAAGTGTCATTATGTCTCACAAACTTCTAAATCCAAACAATGTTTATAAAATCATTCTTTGTCTAAGTTGTGTGAGGACCCACCAAGACAGAGGCAGGCCCTTAGGCCCCGGGGCAGGGCAAAAGGCATACATGAGTGACTCAGTAAACTGCAGAGGGTGGAGGCAGTTCCAGGAATTAACTTAAATCGGTGGGTTTGACAAATACCAGGTGCACTCAAGCTTCAGGCGCCTGTGGTTGAGAAACATCCTGAGCCCACCCTTCCTGGAGAATTTACAACCCTTGCAAGGACAATGATTGCTTGCTCACTGTAACCCTATATAAGCTTGTTGTAAATTTAGATCAGGGTTCGAGTCAGAATTCCACTGCGTTGGATACGACCGAACCCCAGCTAGCTGGAATAAAAGTCCCTTTTGCTGTTACATTATCAGCTCTGGAGTGATTGTCTTTCCGCTGCATAGGGGATCTGATTTTCGGACATAACAGTTGTAAAAGATATATAATAAATTCTTATGTTTATTTTAGAAAACTATCATTCTGCCTTTTAAAAATATCATTGTTTTAATAGTGTGTGCTTTGTTCTATTATTTTTAAGTCCTCTGGGGGAGGGGGGAATACAGAGTTCTGAAGAACACATGAACACTTATGGCCTGGGTACCATCCAATGTATTCAAAAATACTTATCAATTCTTTTTTATAAATAACTGTTCATCTCATGTAACCCTTCATCCAATTGTTTATTATGTATTTTAAAGTTATTTATAAACATATATTCACCATCATAGAATATAACTTTATAAAAAACTCATCCATCCACATGTTACCTGTGTGTGCAACAGGTCTTTTAGTGGCACTGTGAAGAAAGAATTCCAAATGCATGCATGGAGAAGTTTAAACTTGATGGTAAGATTATATTGTAAGTTAAGGGGAATTAATACACCCTCGGGGACCTAGAGGGTAGGCAGGCTCTAGAAGCATTGCCACAAAGCTTCTGTTAATCTTCCATATATCTTCTTGGTTTAGGCAAAGGACAAAGAAGTATATAAATTATCCAACTCAAACTTCTTTTTGCGGGCTTGGATTGAGGCCTCCTCCCAGTAAGCTCTAGTGGGGCTTCATACCCTTATCCAATCCAGTTACCTTTCTGCTTGTTCCCATGTTAAGCCCTGCCCCTCTATTTCATCACTTTGACTCCCTTTGTACAAGGGCTGAGTAGTGTCATTTCTGCCCCCTACCACTGGTACCAGGATTTTAGCATTTCTAAGGAAGTTTCCTGTCCAGGTTCCAGACTTTTAACATTTCTAAGGAGGTTTCCTGTCCTATTTTGGGACCAGTGGAAGCACCCCCTCCAGTGTGTTAATGGTTCTGTTTACCAGTGAGCTAGATGGAAATTTTGTCCTGTTACTTGTACCTGCTTCCCAGTTTATGAAAATTATTTAAATCCCTTTTGCTTTATTCTTGTAACTCTGCCTATGCTGACACACATACATTTAAAATGTTTATGTTAAAATTAGCTTTTTTAGAACTCAGACCTCTAGTTAAATTCAGTACATGAAATATTTTTTTTTCTCTCTTTTGCCTACTCTTTGAATAGCAGCTGCAAATATATCCTGGGCTGTGGGTAATGGCTCTACATAATTTATAGACTGAAGCTTGAGAATGTGTTGCAGGGTAAATCTTGTTCAGAGGATTAATTGTTAGAGAAAGAAATACTAATCATACTCTGTTAACGGTGATTGTTCTGTTCTGATTAAAGAAAGCACATTCTGATCTGGTTGGGATTTGTATGCCCAGGGACATGGGAGCTAACCTAGGAAGTCATCCCATTCTCCTGCTTCAAGAATTCCTAGCAACATGGAAAGATTAACAACCTTGTTGCTGAAACAAAGGAGTCCCGGAGGTGCTCATCCTTTGCAGCTCCTCAGCCCACATAGCCTGTAACCTGTCCTTCTAGCCAACATAAGCAGCTGGTTTATGGGGGTGGGGTAGAGCAGATTTTATGTGGATGACCTGCTGCTCTCCCATACTGCCGGCATTATTGGAATAAACGCTCATAGAAGATCAATCCTCTCTGCTTAATTGGCTCAAGTAGTGACAGGCAGCTTGAACCCTTTTGTTATCTGGTTTCCTAATGTGATATTGACTGCTTCCTCCTTGATACACCGTGCCTTTATTTGGTACCCTACACTGGTGATAATGCATAACAATTGGGGACTTTTATCCTTAACTTCGTGGGAATAAGTAAATCTGCAGATAAAGAGAATTCTGTGCTTAGTGGTGTCAACCCAATATTTACATAACAAAGAACATGATTGCTGCATTAAAATTTGAGAACAGATTACATTTAAATAAACATAATTGTTTCTAATAAATTGTGAAAGCACTCAGTTACTTGAAAATGTTAACTCAAATTAACAAATTACTAAAATGCAAAAAATCATTCTTAGTAACTTAATAATCTGTTAGCTAATGTTGACTCATTTTATAGCTCTTCATTTTTTGGTGAAGAGTAAATTCCATCTTGTGGGAAATTATTCTTATGTATTTATATTATATTGTAATTAAGATATTTTTTATATAAGGAATTTTGTGATATCGAAATGTTTTTAATGTTCACATACTTGTAGCAATTTTAAAGGACGCAATTTACTCAAGTCTGAAGTTATATTACTTTTCTATGCTCTGCCATAATATTTTCATTAATCTCATTTCTTTTTTAAAAAGTAGGTGTTTTTAGAACTAAGGCCTTCTCATAAATTGCTATTCCTATTATTTTAATCCTAATCAAGACATAGCTTAAATTTAAAATTTTTACCTTATTGAAATATATCTGTATATTGTTGTAATAATTTAAGTAATCATTCAGCTTTATAAATCTAGTTAGTGTAGAAGCCATTTTTTGGAAATTCACTTGACTGTGCATGTGTTTATGAAAGAGGTAGAGTAATAATGAAACTAAATAAAATAGGATTTTATGACCAGAGTTTACTCTCCCCCTTTTGTTTTGCATAAAAACAGTTTTAATAACGAAGAAATAAAATTGCATAAGAAATAGTTAACATACCTGAGAGAATATTCAAGTTCCTCATACTTATTAATGTGCAAATAAAGTGTTAATGAAGCTTGCTTATTTATTCATTAAAGGAGGACTTAGAGGACATCCACTTAGCTGTACTTTGTTAGCAATTTCTTGGAATGGATGGATATAATAGCAATGATACTGTGTTGTCTCAAAAAATTTGTAATTCAATTTACATTTTAAATTTAGACAGACTTACCCAAGTTTTAATTTGGAGTTTTTAGCCTCCTATAAAGATTAGGTTAAAAAGACAATTTTTATTACAAATATAATTGTCAGTCATTGAAAAGGTAATAAAGTAATAAAAATGTAGAGTAGTGTGGAATTGTTTCTTAATATTTTTGCATAAATAGTTATATTGAATGTAAATTAAAGAGACTGTGGATTAAACAATAATTACACAGTAATAGTGGTTAAATAGAAATTGTAAGGGTTTACATTGTGTACTGTGTAAGGCAAAACAGTGGGTAAGATTCATGCTAGAACATTCTTTGCTATAAGAAATATATGTAGTCTTTTGGGCTTTTCTCTCAATAAGCCTTATGTTTTCATACCTTTCGTTATGGAACCATCTTAGAACAGTTCAAGAACTGAAGACTAGAAGCCAACTACTTATGATCAAGCCTGTCCTCTAGTTTCAGGACATAAAAGAGAAGACTAAAGAAACTACTTAACTTTTACCCCTGTTTTAGGACAACAATGAGAATAAAAGTGAAAAGGGGAACATTAGAAAAAAAGTGACACCTTTTTAATTAGCTACTTATTAATAATATAAGGAGCAAAGGGGAGGCCAGATGTTATAGGAATGTCATTTGGGCAGCTTCACTAAGAAGCTGCACCTTTGCACTCCTCAGGGAACCACTGGCTTATTCACTGCAAAACATTGGGAGAAGGGAGCCAACAAAGGGAAGATAGACACATGCCCAATAAAGCTGGGTGACACAGGGAAGGGATTTGACTGTTAGTCACACCCAGGATCAGAAATTATTGGCCAGAATGGGCGTGGCCACTGAAAGTGCACTAAAATTTGGGAATGCATAATCTAAACAAAGGAGTTGACTCTCTTGTTGCTCTTGTGCTCTTGGCTCACTCTTGGCTTCTTTGCATTTGCCAGTGTTTTCTCCATAGCCATTTAGGCCTGCAGACCCCACATGCAATAGACTGGTAGACTGTAGCAGGGAAATACAAATTAGGTTAGCCTGATACTGGATTGGACTGTGCAGACATGGAATGGAAACTCTGGACACTGGCTTTGATTTTAGCTCTACTGAAGCCCCAGCTATACTTGTTCTATAACTGGACTAAGGGAAATGGGACTTTGGAAACCCAGGGGTGTAATTCCATAGGAATAAACTTTCTATCATATTTCATTCTCCTGTGTGAGTCTCAGAAAATTCATTTTTTCGAGATATCACAAGAAATCCACTCCCATAGCAATCAGGGGAAATGAGGCCCTCTCCCCTCCATTAACAGAAGCATTTTTTCTTTTTTCCCTACCTAGAAATTTTGGTCCCCAGTAATACTCATTTATTTGCCATTGCTCAAATATCACCTCAGTCATCTCCCTAAAGTCCTTTCCAAACTGATTGGTATTATTCTCCCCTGCTTATTTTCTTTTGAACAAGATGAACTCCACATTTCCCTCAGCTTGACCAAACAGTAGATGGGCTTCTTCCTCACTCTAGATCCCTTACTTCTCTTTTCTTAGAGTATTTTCTTTAGAAACTTATGAATTCATTTTCAGCCCCTTTGAGATATTTGTAAGTCTTTTAAAAAAGCCTCTTACTAGTTAAGAGCTTAATTCCCATGATAGCAAATTAGCAAATACAGATGGCCTAATTACAGAGGAAAAAAAAAATACATATATATATATACAAACACACATACATACATATCTATCTGCAAACCAAGGAAATAACATACTCCACACATCCTTCTCATCAGTTGCTTTTCAAACATCCTCCAGTATTGTTCCACTAGTTCATCCCAGCTCTCAAACATTCTCCTGCTTTTGCTTTCAGTAGAGTTGAGATGAGATCATTTTTAACCTACCTCCCTTATTGTAATACCCTTGAAAAAAAGTTCTCTTTGTCCAGTGCATCTCTTCTATCAATACTATTCATAGTGCTAATGTTATGTCATTTATTTGCTTATTTTCTGAACTTTCCACTTAAATGTAATCATTGTAGGTAATGCAAATTTTACTTTTAACCCATCATAAATTTTTAGCTGAGCTATTTGACAAAAATGCAATTAACAAGAGAAATAATTTTTTTACACATGTAGTCGACATCATGTGGGGAAAAAAACTCAATAAAAAGTAACTCTAAGTGGTGACTTGGAACTCTGGCCCACATAACAAAAAACAATAAATTTCTGAAGAAATGATAGGAGAAAAAGAAAGCAGCTTTAGGCAAACAATGGGAAGAAAAATATAATGGAAAAAACTAATGTAGTAAGGTTTATTTGCAGATTTTTGGGTGCCTTCTCTGGGGTGATAGGAACTTACCTCCAGTAAAAGAAGAATTTATTTCTGGCCCTCAGGCATAAAATAAGAGGACAGAGAAAGCTCTCCCTGCATTGGCAATTCTTTTAATTGCCTTCAGCTCAAAGTAATTTTTACATCAAAGAAACATATTTATAGGTGATAAATTCTGGTTTCCTTTAGCACCATGATAGTGGGAATTTATTTTTGACTCACCATGGTAGTTTTACTTTCTAGAACCATGCCTAGCACAAAGTTGATATTAAAAATACTTATTGAATGAATAAATAGTGTGATAAATATTTAGCTCATTATTATATATTCTATTTCTTAGCACATAATGAATGTACAATAAATACTATTAAATACACTTTGTTAACAGAGATTTATTAAAATTGTGATGAAAAGACAAAAGATATTATGTGCAAAGGCATTTAGGTATCAACAGCATACTAGGTGTGGAGTAATTACAACCAGTTTACTGTAGTCAAAACGTAGAAGGGAAACAGAAAACTAGAAATGACTTATGCTGAATAGATCAATTTTACAGGACTAAATAACATTTTGAAATACATACTTGATCCTTTCAGTTATAGGCAGGTGATGAATGAATATACGTAGTAACAGTGGAAATCTCTGTTCAGTCCTGCACATGCGTATATGGGCCTGACTCTTTCATGACCCTAAGCCAACTCAAGTCTTAATTTAATTCCAAACCTTTTTAATAAGAAGTGAGCCCAGTTTTAAGAAGTGAGTCTAATTTGATGCCCACTAAAATGATGTCACACTACGATAATAATGAACAGCGATAACAATGAACAAGATGGATTTCTGGTTCCCTTCTATAAGCAACCAATAAATGCTTTTCAAACTCTTATCCATATAAATGCATTTCTACCTCATTCTACATGACACTCTCATACGTCAGAGTTGAGGAGATTCACTGACCTCTCTTCAGAGAGTCAGGACCCTTCCTTGACTGGCATATTAAATTCACCCCGTAAGTTAATTATTATTGTAGGTCTTTGTTTTCCCTTTCACAGTAAAGTGTTTAGGTGTTTTATGGGCTCACTGAAATGAAGCTTTTAGGATGGGTATATAACACTACAGGGGAAGAAAATTAAAACATATTTTTTTCTTATTAAAGAGTATCAGTTTTTAAAATGTTCTTTTTTAAAAATTTTATTTTTATTGTTGAAAATATTACTGATGTCCCCTTTTTTCTCCATGGACCCCTTCCACTCCACACCCACTCCCCACTCCAGGCCTTCACCACACTTGTCTGTGTCCATGGGTTATGCATATATGCATATAAATTCTTTGGTTAATCTCTCCCCACCTTGAGATGTAGCAGTGTTATAGCCAACTGAAAGAAATACGATATTTCTATGTTTATAATCCTCAACAAGTACTTTATGTAAATATTAACCTTTTTCCATCATTGCCTTCTCAAAACACAAATTTAAATTATGAAAATATATTCATATTGAATTGAGAGTCAGTTAATATAAATTTTCTTATGAAAAATGCCTTATGGTAAGTGCAAAATCTTTAATTCAAGCAGATATATAAAACTGTAATATACAATTTATGCTATAAGTTTGAAATCTCTTAGGAGATATTCAAAATAGAAAGTGATTGCATCTTTAATATTTACAATGAGCCTAATGCATTTTAAAGGGAATACTTAAATTTGGTTAAAATGCATAAATTTACCACTTGTTAAGAATAGTTTTGGTAATTCAAAAAATGCTGGATTCAGTAAACTGTATTAAAAAAATATGTAAAAGAAGAATGATCACAATATCATTCTGACTTATTTTAAATCATTTCTCGTTATTGGTTTCTTTACACAGGTTTAGTTGTTAGTTTTGATTATTATTTTAAAAGAAGATTTTGTATCTCCCTCTGGTGATTCTAGAATGAATAGCAATCTACAATGTGCAATAAAACCAGAGTATCTGGCCTATGGCTCTTTCTCACCTTATTTCCTGTGGATTTCACCTCTTACTCATTCAGCAACAGCCATACTGACCTCTTGTAAATCTTTCAATACACTGAACATGCTTCTGCCTTTTCAGTTCCTCAGCCTCTACCTTGAAAGCTAGTCATTCTATTCATTCCTCTTTACTCTGTCTCTTCTCAAATGTCACTTCTTCTGAATGGCCCTCAGTGAGTTTCATTCTTTTTTTTTTTTTTTTTTTAACCAGAAAGAGAACCACTACCAATCTGGATTGGCAGAGTTTGCTCTATTTATTTTTATAGCTCTTATACCATTACCCTCACTGTATATTTTTTATCATTTGCTTTCCTTCAATTAGATGGAAGTTATAGGACAGTTGAGGCCTTATTTAATTTCTTTCTCCATCTTTGGTACTTATAATAATGCCTATATAATTATTTGGTACATAATAATTATGCAATATATATTTATTTAAGAATTAATGAATAAATGGATAAACAAATCATCAAGTTCCAATTGTTTAGCTTTTACTAGTGTAAGGGCATAATGCTGATAAATTGCTTCATTTAATCTTCATAGAAATAATCTAGTGTAAGTGTTATTATTCCACTTTTATAGATAAGAAAATTGATTTCAAGATCTAAAGGGAGACAACCCAGGTTACATACAGTTTTTATGTGTTATATAGCAAGAACAATTTAGGCTATAAAGACTACAAGTACAGATTAGGACATATTAAATTAATTATTAGTGGGAAATGTAGTTGGAAGTGTCTACTGGGGAGATGATAAAACTTTCTGAAGGTTAAGAGAGAATACTAGTGTGGGGGATGTTAGGACAGGAAAGAGGGAAGGGGGAGTTTTATCTCACCCAGTAATCAAAGAAATCAGCCACCTTAAGACTTGCCAAACATGTTGACCAGATGTATGTACAAACATTCCAAGATAAGCCACCACTTAGAAGGGAACTTTGAAACCTAGTCTGCCACCCAAGATATACAGCAGAGGACTTTAAAATCTGTAGGGAGAAGGGTGTAGAACCCCTGGAACCCCATACCAGGTGTGGGCTCAGACTAGCTGAGTTGCCTGCTTGTGCTTTATGCCAAGTATATTCTTAATAAATTCACTTACTTTGCTTTAACACTGCTGTCTGTCACTTGTCTAAAATCTTTCTTATAAGATTGACAAAAGCACCCTGGCCCATGTGGCTCAGTTGGTTGAGCACTGTCCCATACAGGAAGAGGTGGCTGCTTTGAATCCCTGTCAGGGCACATGTCCTGGCTCTGGGCTCGATCACCAGTAGGGGGCGTGCAGGAGGCAGCCATCGATGTTTCTCTCCCTCTTCCTTCCTCTCTAAATATAAATAAAAGCATATTTTTAAAAAAATTGACAAAAGCCAAGGAGGGGACAGCCACCCCTCAGACTCAAGGGGCTGTCCGGTAACACTTTTTATTTTTTTCTCTAAATATTTTCCTAATCAACCCTCTCTACCCTCTTCCCTCTACTTTAGCTGGACCCTTACATTTCTTATTTTGCTTTCGGCAACAGCCTTCTAACCTCTCACTGAATTAGTGTCTAGTATTGTTCCTTCAGATTTTTTTTCTACACTAAATAGTATACATTTTTCAACACTGAATATTTATCATAAGTAAGCCTCAATTATCTTTCTAAGTTACAGTGCACCCCTGGTACATACAAATTGTTCTTCAGGCAGCACAGAAATGAGAAATTCAGTGCCCACCAAGAACATATAACCTTTTTAGCTTTTGCAATATAATTTCAGGGGCAGAATTGACTTTTGCAAAGGAAAAGCACTGGGGACAGAGTGAGTGTGGTACAACCAATGTGTAACCACAAATTTGAGAATGAGGGTTTTAACAAAAGGGATTTGTAGAAATGCTCAGCCTGTGAATGGACAATGCTGTTCCCTTGCTGGGGGTTGGGTCTAGGGTTTGGAGAACCATGCAGTGGTAGTAAAGATGCCCTAGCAATGGGCCCTTTCAAGGGATCACCAGTGGAATGACGCTTCAGGGGAGCCCAAGTGGACTGAGAATCTACACCTACAAAATAAAAAGTCCAGACTATGGAAAGGGTGAAGGAGGGCTATTGTATTTATTGCTCTATCTCCAGTGCTCTTATACTCAATAGCTGCTCAAAAAATGCTGCATTGAAAGGAATCAGTTTGAATCTTTACACTGTGTGAGACTGAGGAGTAAGTTGCAGTGTCTAAACTTCAACTGTAGTTTTCTCTGCAGTGAGCATGCAAAGAGATCATGCCTGTGAACCTGCCAGTTAAATTCTGAAGCAAATAACAAATGAGAGGAATGAACGATAAGCCTGTTCCTGTGTTGTTCATTTTAAAGTATTTCTAGATATTAATATTAATTTTCATTATTAAAGAGCAGTGCCAATTTCTCAGTAACATCCTTTACTTCACAAAAAGATCATCCAAGTTATAATAACATATATTATTCATGCAATTCAATAAAGCTCTTCTAATTTGCAGGAGAAAAATGCAGGCCATGAACACTTGTATTTTTCCTCAGTTATTCCCCTTGCACAAAAAAGACTCCTCTTTACAGATTAGAGGTGACTTCCAAAATTTTGTTTTTGCATGCAAATCATTTTATGTTCTGATCACTGCCTCTCTTTAAGTCTTCATCCCACTTGCAAACTACACATTAGACCAGCAGGCATGGTAGCCTATACCTGTCTGTGCTGAGCCATCCTTACTTCCCTGAGACTGAAATACTCTTTCTCACTTATGAGCCCTTGAGCGCACCATCAATCTATACCCCTGTTTCTGCTCTCCTGTGACTCATATCTCTGTAATATTTCAGATGGAGAAAGACTGATTTTCATCATCACATATTGCTTTTTCATAAACTATACATACTGTACAATATTTGTGAAGAAAATGTAAATGTGAGAATAGCTATTGTGAATACCTAAAATTAATTTTACATACGGCAACACATCATAATTTAACACCTACTGTTAACTACCTGCACAGATTTTTAAAAAACTATCAATTATCTTAGTGTGCCTTTGTTCCTTAGAAAAATATGTTGGTTTAAATATAATCAAAGAGAAGTCAACGTCCTTTTTTTCTATGTGAGTATTCTCAAATAATGTTTACTAAGATGCTATAAGAATTTACATTTAAAAAATTCCATGGCCATATGTTGGGGAAAGCTGTATCAAACATAGATATTTTTTTATAAACCCCAGATACTTCACATACTGATGTACATTGGGGACACTAACAAATATACATTAAGCCATGTTTCCCAAACTCTTGAACATAAGAGCATGTTTCTAGAAATAATATCTTGTAAAAAAACTGATACAGACCCAAATAACCCCATATATTTAAATATGTGCAAATGCCTGAAATTCTAAGTTGAGTGCCTTTGGATTAAAATTTTGTTTTCTGTTAAAATATCACTAAGATAGCAGCTCCAATTTATGCCTTGCTTGTTAAATATGCTCCATATTAAATCTGTCTTTGAAAGCTAATGTTGAAAATCGTTTAGATGGATCATGGAAATCTTAGATGTTTGAGAAGACGCTGCTGCTCTAACAACAATAAAAAATCTGACAATAAAAAAAGGGTCAAACAGCATTAATTCAACATTTTTCTAAGGGTCAAAATGTTACAACAGTGGAAAATTACAACTAGCTAGCCTTGTCATCAAACCTTCCTGGAAAAATTTCTATCTGTAATCTGCCTCAAGAATGAAGTCATTTGGCGTTAACCATGATCCAAAATCTATTTACAACTTAAGAGCTCTCTGAGCCTCCAGCTATGGCATCATGACAGTGTAATAGATGGTGTGTATTGCCTTTGGAAAAATGAAGGTTACTTACCTGCAAGCCTGTTTTTCTGCCTGTATCATTACCTATCAGCCATAAGAAAGCCACTCTGCCCAGAGCAGTTAACTTGCTGATTGGTTTCTGATTATTCTATTTTCTTGGGCAACTGATTGATTCTTATCATTTTTCCCCTTTCTGTTGCCTACAAAAATATTTGTGTAGCGTAGATAAATTGCTCAGTAAATTCTGCCAGCAGGGGGAGTTTTTTTAGTTTTCTTTCAAATATTGATACTATATAACTTCTTTACCAGGAGGCTTAAACTATTATTCCAAAGGTAATGGCAATGACGATTCATAAGTACTAAGAATCTCTGAGTAACCTTCTCAAAGGCCTCACATGTAGCACAGTGGCAGCTTCACACAATCACATCACAGCAATGTTCTGACAAGCTTGGCACAGTCGTTGCACTCTTGGTGATAAATATAACATGCCTTAAATTAATCAGTTTAAACATAAGCATCATTCCTTTCTGTTTCTAAAACTGTTTCATAAAACGGCTTTTTAAAATTTAAAGTCTGTATTCTTTGGTCAAGGGGATTAATAAGTAGGGCTCCTAAATTACATATTTTGTTTCTGACAAATTAAAGAAAGCATAAAAATAAGATGGGCAACTAGGACTCAGAATATGAAAGTCAATGAAAATTCTGCCCTGCCTAAAATGCCTTCAATCTACCCACAGAAAAATCCATGTGTTTGCCTGATTATTGCTACACTAATTTAAGTTAGTATCACTTTTACACATCTGCTTTTAAATTGAATATACAGGATGGACCTGGAGAATATTATGCTAAGTGAAATAAGCCAGGCAGAGAAAGACAAACATCACATGATCTCGCTTATACGTGGAATCTAAAGAATTTAATAAACTGATGAACAGAATAGATTCAATGACATGGAAGCATAGATGAGACTGACGAATGTCAGAGGGATGGTGGAGGGCGGGTGGGTGGAGGGGGAGAGAGTAACCAAAGAATTTATGTGCATATATGCACAACCCAAGGACACGGACAAGGGTGGGGAGAGGGACTGGGGAGGGGGAAGGAACGGGGTGGAACGGGTCATTGGGGAGAAAAAGGGACATCTGTAATATTTTAAACAATAATAAAATTTTAAAAAACAATAAATAAATAAATAAATAAATAAATAAATAAATAAATAAATGAATGAATAAATAAATAAATAAATTGAATATACAAATGTAAAGGGGAAAAATACACTACCAGCTTTGTGTGACTTAGTTTATCAGACTACTTTGTTAAATGACAAGAGCCAAGAGAATAAAATACGGAGCACTGGATGTGGGATTTGAAATAAGTACCCTGGCTCATAGGCCAGGGGAGATAGCAGCTGTGCAGGGTGCGGAAGTGAGGCGCTGTGCACAATGCCACGACCAAACTGGCTCTCAGGGAGCCCGCGTGTCGCAGAAAGAAGCGAATGAGAGGCTGGGAGCGAAGCGAGCGCTTCTCTCACCTGCGGCCGTGCGCGGTGCCCACATGCTCACGGAGATCCAACCATTAGCATTCACCGACAAGACACCTTTGTCATCAGTTTTCTAAATATACCAATAAAAAATCCGTCATGTTTTTGTGTCCTATTGGCAATAAAGATGACATTTCTTTTTTTTTTTCTCGAAGGTTACCTTACTCTTTATTTTTTAGTTGTTAAAATGCAAAATATCTCTAGTAAAAGCATCTCTAGTTTAAAGCTTTATTGAAGACTAAGTTTTACCTTTTCTTTAACTATATAATTTCTTGCCTAAAGATTAGTGTATCTTATTTTAATAACAAATAACTTTTTAAATCATAGATTTAAGAAAAAAAAATTTTTAAGTGTCTATAATCTAATAGAAGCAAAATTAGAATTAATTGGAGTAACTTCATTGTTGATTGCTGATCCTTATAAGTTTTTAGTTTCAAAAAATCAAAAGTCCATAAAAATCATGAAAAATTTATGATGTTACCCTCCTAAGATAGTGTGGCTACATAACAAAAACCATGCAAAAATTGACTATGGTTTGTATTAGCCTACAGTAAGCTGAAGCATAGTAATTCTTTAAATAATTTAACATTTTCTGAGCTATTAATATAGATTCTGGGAATATTATATTTAACAGAGACAATGCAATGAACTAAGTAGATGTGTTTTGACCTTAAACAGAAAGTAAAATAATAATAATAAGGTACTTAGTAATTAGCAAATATAGCAAATGCCATATTAGAAAATTATGAGTTGTTACCAAAACATATACCAAGGGACTTAATCTATCCAAGCTTAAGATATAAAACAAGTTTAAAATGTATAATAGTTGCATTCTCACAAGGTCTTAAAAAGATTTTCAAATTTTGGAAATCATTTATTTGTAAAATGTATGTTTATTGAGTAGCTACTACGTACTAGGCATTGTGCTATGTGCTAGAAATACTTCATGAGTTAGACACTCCACCGACATTCTTCCTCCGCAGGGCCTAGTGAAGAAGAGAAAAGAGCATGCTGTTGTCTATCATGTAGTTTGTGCTTGTTTTAGAAACCATTCTTACTGGCTTTTTGAAAAGCACATATTTTAAAACCCTACAGTTATCATCCGTAAGTGTAAAAGAAGAGATGTTTGATAATAATATACCAATTATATAATTTTTAAAATAGCATTAGACAATATTTCCAGATTCTCCACTATAAGCTTTATGAGATATTTTGTCTCATTTGTATTTATAGTATTAGTACCAAGTAGAATTTTATATAATTTGTTTACAATAAATATTGTTTGAATGTTTGAGGGATAAATAGGGAGGGAAGGAGGCAAGAAGAAAAGAAGACAAAAGAAAAATAATTTTTTAATATTTACCTTATTTTCACTATTGTTATTTATTAAGTAAAGCCAAAATACTTTGATTTCTCTATTGAATTTTCAAAAGCTTCTGCACAGCAAAAGAAACCATCAGCAAACAAAAAGGGAGGCCATTGTACAGGAGAACATATTTGCCAAAGACACATCTGATAAAGGGTTAATATCCAAAATATATAAGGAACTCATACAACTTAACAAAAGGAAGACAAATAATACAATTAAAAAATGGGCAAATGGGCAAAGGACCTGAATAGACACTTCTCCAAAGACGACATGCAGAGGGCTAAGAGACATATGAAAAAATGCCCAACGTTGCTAATCATCAGAGAGATGCAAATTAAAACCACAATGAGGTATCACTTCACACCTGTCAGAATGGCTGCCATCAACAAATCAACACAGGGCAAGTGTGGAGAAAAGGGCACCCTAGTACACTACTGGTGGGAATGCAGACTGCTGCAGCCACTATGGAAAGCAGTGTGGAGGTTCCTCAAAAAATTAAAAATTGACCTGCCATTTGATCCAGTGATCCCACTTCTAAGAATATATCCTAAGGAACCCAAAGCACCAATCACAAAGAACTTATGCACCCCTATGTTCATAGCAACACAATTTACAATAGCTAAGATCTGGAATTGAGCCCAAGTGCCCATCAGTAGATGAGTGAATAAAAAAGCTGTGGCACATTTATGCCATGGAAAACTATGCAGCTGTAAAAAAGAAGGATCTTTTAGCCTTTGGCACAGCATGGAAGAAACTAGAAAGTATTATGCTAAGAGAAATAAGCCAGTCAGAAAAATACAAGTACCACATGATCTCACTTATATGTAGAATGTAATAAACAAAATAAACTGATGAACAAAGTGGATCCAGAGACATAGAAGCATGGAACAGACTGAGAGATCTCAGTGGAAATGTGGGGAGGGGGGAGGGGGGGGATTAATCTAAGAACTTATGTGTTTATTAGCATAACCCATAGACACAGACACTGGTCTGGGGAAGGCCTGGGAATGGGGTGGATGCAGGGTGGAGGGGATCTATGCGGGTAAAAAGGGGACATCTGTAATATTTTCAACAATAAAGATACAGAAACTTTTTAAAAATATATTCTAAATTATAAAATTGCATTCAAACCTAAAGGGAAAATGTAACATAATTTTAAAAATTAATGATAATAAAGATTTACTATAAAATTGATTGTATAATAATGTAGACTTATTTAGTTGTAGAAACCATTTACACCTACAATGAATGACCTCAGTCTTCTAATCACTTTATATATTTTTTTGGTCTACTGCAACTATTTGAAGTTTTATTTTTTTTATGTTATATAGAGTTGTCTAGAATACAGTCTACCTGTAACTGCTTCTCTCATAATCAGGGTTCCATTTATAGTCTTGCTATCATGATTATGCACCATAAGTTTGAGGATGTTGGAGATGTTGGTTTTCTTGTAACTAGCATTTTAATGTTAAAAGCCTAGCTCATGATTAAGGGCTAATTTATGTAATTGACTGCCTCAACTTTCCTTTTTTAACATATAAGATTGTTAACCCATGTTCAATACAATTACATTTTAAATTACATTCTTTATATGCCATGAAAATCTTAAATCATTTAGAGCCAATGAATTAGACAAGCTTTATGTTGATTGAAGACAAGCTGAAATGTTAAGCAGTTAACCAAAATCAAATCAGATACTGATTTACTGTATTACTGAAAGAGCTCTCTCTCTCTCTCTTAATAAGTTTAGAAAACTGACACCATGGTTATATACATTTATAATAAACAGTGAACTTTATCATTATAGATAGGTTAAAAAGTATTGATTGTGATACATGTGATCACACACTGCATTCAAAAATCAAATTATTTATTCTCATTTGTAAAGAGATATGAAGACCAAAGGCTTTAAATTATGTTTGTGTCAAAACTGGGTTACTGACAAATTTGTATCAGACAATTAAATAATAGAGACTATTAAAACTGGAATAATATCAAGTAATCTTCAACTTTCACCAGACAATCTAACATTTTTACCTTTAATTGCTCTCTGGATACTTTTCTTTTTTTTTTTTTTTTAATTTAATACTTTAAACCAAACCTTTCTGTTCAAGATAGCTAATTAAAGAGTATCTAGATATTACTGGAGTATCTAGATACTGAATATATATATATATATATATATATATATATATATATATATATATATTTATCTTTTATTCTTTAGAAAACTTTGAAAACAATAAAAGAGAAATATGGACAAACATATCCTACAAAACTTGCAGTCAGTTACCATGTAATTCTAGAAGCTCTGAAATAGTACATACTTAAGAAGGGCATTTGGACTACAAAGGAACAGGCCTATAAAAGATGAGCTTTGTTTTTCTCTGACTGGTTCACTTAGCATAATACTCTCCAAGTTCCTCCATGCTGTCTCAAAGGGTAAGACATCCTTCTTTCTACAACTGCCCAGTATTTCACTGTGTAAATATACTACGTCTTTTTTATTCACTCATCTACTGATGGGCTGTTTCCGGATCGTTGCTATTATGAACATAGGGGTGCATAAGTTCTTTCTGACTAGTGTTTCAGGATTCTTAGGATATAGTCTTAGAAGCGGGATCCCTGGGTCAAAAGGCAGCTCCATTTTTAATTTTTTGAGGACCCTCCATACTGTTTTCCATAGTGGCTGCCCCAGTCTGCATTCCCACCAGCAGTGTGCTAGGGTTTCCTGGATCTCACTCATACGTGGAATCTAATGAGCAAGATAAACTGTTGAACAAAATAGATCCAGAAACATAGAAGCATGGAACAGATAGGAGAATCTCAGAGGGAAGGCTGGGAGTGGGGTGGGGCCTGGGAAGAGATTAACCAAATAACTTAGATGCATCTACGGGTAACCCACGGACACAGGTAGTACTGCAGTGAAGGCTGCTGGGGGGCAGGGCAAGGGCAGGGTGGAGAGGGACAATGGAGAAAAAAGGGGACATCTGTTATACTTTCAAGAATAAAGGTAAAAATAGGTGAAATTTACTATTCTCTAAAATTATCGTGTTCTATGGGATTTCTTTGACTCATTTGACACTGCCTGTTTGGAACATTTGCTTTTGCCCTATACAATGATTATGTCTGGCATTAGAAATGATATGTATTAGTGGTAAGAGTGCCACTGTTAACATTTTAGTTTAATGAAGATTGTGCTTCTATTGTCTCAGACCTCATCCATCTATTCATTCAGAATATATTATGGAATACTGACTATATGCCAAATTGTTGGAGGCACCTGAAACATAGCAAGGAACAAAATCAGTAAATCTGTGCCTTCATAAAGTTTAATTCTGGTGGAAGATGCAGGGAATGGACAAGAAATATAACATATAAGGAAAACATATGGTATGCTAAAGAGTATTAATTGCTAAGTGTAAAGCAAAGGACAAAAGAGGAATGGTAAATGATGACTGAAAATTTTACATTTATTATTCAAATTAAAGCTGGAAAGTAGGACAATGTTTAAGTAAATGAGGTTTTATTATTTTATGTTTGTTTAACAAATTAAATATGTTGCTTCATTTTGATGGGTAATTCATTCAAAATGAGTTTTATTATAACAACAATAAAATAAGAACATATAAAAACAAAAAAGATTAATTAAAGTCCAACAGCATTTTTTCCCCTCTCTAATTTGAATAGAAAATAGCTGTACATAGTAGAAAAGAGACAGTTGTCAGGAAATGTGGGTGCAATTTCTCATCTAGAACTGCATTGCTATAAGCAAATTACAATCTCTTGGATCCTTAGTTCCTTAGTAAGATGAAAGATAGACTGAATATTCTCTTAAATATATTATAAGATTTTTATTGTGTGGATTCTCCTCCTACTCACAATCTTTCTTCTAGCATCTAATTTTGGTCAACTAATCCCCTTTAAGGGCATATGACTTTTGTCTATCTGCAACATGAGAGACCACTTATTGCCAGGTATGATTTGGCTGATCTGTCCACCTACAAGGGCAACTTTTCCCTTCTTTATGTATTAAATAGTAATTTCATGATAGGAAAAACTTCCCTGAAATAGGAAATCAGTTCTCTAGGTGGGTATAAGGGGGAAGTCCTCCCTGAATCCCAGATGGACCTTCAAAGAGCATTTGTAAAATATAGAAGAGACATACTTCAAAATATTATATGAAAACTAAAGTTAAACCCCAAGAGATTTTTAAAGATGAAATTTTGTGCACAAAGAAAGTTAATGAGGAAGATCATTTAAGTAAAATAATTTTCAATGCTTTCAAATCACATGGAATATTCAGCTGCCTACTCTGACTCTTCATAAGGCCTACACATGACGATTGGATTTAAGAATGCCACATTTGATTGCAGTTTCTGTGATTACATAGAGAACAGTGAGTAATATATCAATTCACCCTACTTCAGGAATTCACAAAGAAATGGAAACTTACCAAATTCAAGTTTGCATGACAAATAATTTTATAGTTAAAATCAATATGATGTATCAAAGTATCATAATTCCAGTTTTGGTTCTCATTTCACATGCTTTTGCATAGTTATACTTAACTAAATAAAAAGAAAGCTAATTGATTTCATTGAATCCTGAATTTATAAGTATATGTGATATTTTAGGATTTTTCTTGAGTAGATGTTATGATTTCACATCTTTCAGAATACTTTGTTTTAAATGTTTTTACATATGAGAAATTAATTAGGAGTTTTTTGTTTCAAAATTTAGTATCTAAAATGTTTATATTATCTCAGAGAATCTCATTGTCCAATGAAACACAAGTGGAGCCCCGGCTGCTGTGACTCAGTTGGTTGAGTATCGTCCCACACACCGAAAGGTTGCCAGTTCAGTTCCTGGTCAGGGCACATGATTGGGTTGTGGGCTTCATCGCGGGGAGGGAGCATATAGGTGGCTGCTAATGGGTGTTTCTCCCTCATCGATGTTTCTATCTGCTTCTCCTCTCCCTTCCTCTCTCTCTAAAATCAATAAAAATATTTAAAACAAGTAGGAATGAAATTGCATAGTCGATGTTTACTATGTTATTTTATTTTATTCCTCTGGCCTACATCATTTTAATAAGTAATAATACAAAAGTGATGATAATGATGGTATTTATTTATGCATTTATTATAGACTCTATATTTATGAGCCCCACAGGTATATTCTAGATCAGTATGCCGTGGTGAAAACAGAAACAAGATCTTGCTGTGTGTGGAGTTTACGTTACAGTGAAAGAAAAAGACATACAAATGAATATAATCATTTAAAGTATTGACATATTTTCTTAAGTAAATAAATAGCTTAATGTGATACATATTAGAGAAGGGAGCAGTACCATGGGTGATTATGGATGGCTTCCATAAAGAAGTAGCATTTGAGCCAAAGCATGACTGACAGTTATTAATCTAGAAATAGTCCCAAACTTTCAACTGTATTGATGTGATCATGTAATCTAAAACCTGATTATTTTTTAAAAGATGTTGAGTCATTTCTATTTTGTGCCCTGACATTTCACAAAATAGAAAACCTTAAATATAAATATATAAATATAAATAATATAAATATAAAAACATAATAGTGTATAATACAATATAATACAACCACAAAAGTATAGATCTATGTTCAGGTGAACCTGAGGTAACAAATAGCAAAGTAGCCCACAAATTTGTTAAAGCTCAAGACTTTATTAGAGCTCAGCCAGCATGGCTCAGTGGTTGAGCACTGAACTATGATCCAGAAGATCGTGGTGCTTTAATTCCTGGTCAGGGCACATGCCTGGGTTGTGGGCTCAATCCCTAACGGGGGTGTGCAGGAGGCAGCCAATCAATGATTCTCTCATCATTGATGTTTCCATCTCTCCTTCTCCCTTCCTCTCTCTGAAATCAATAAAGATATATTTAAAAACAAAAAACCCCACAAAACTATATTATAGAAGCTTCGCATAAGTGTGCATACATCTTTCTGAAAATGTAAACAGGAACAATTGAAATTTTATTATGCTTCATAAACTAAATAGAAAACCGAATTTTATCAAACCGTGGCTGTATTCATGCAGTGCAAAAAAATGACCGATTCTTCTTTTGTTGATTTTTGGAGAGAGAGGAAGAAAGAAAAACAGCAATGTGAGAGAGAAACATCTATCGGTTGCGTCCAGTATGCCTCCCAACCAGGATCAAACCCACAACCTAGGTATGTGCCTTGACAGGGAATGAAGTCTGCAATCTTTTGGTGCATGGGATGATGCCCAACCCACTAAGCCACCCAGCCAGGGCAATGATCTATGTTTTTAAATGCTACATTCAAGAAGTAGATGAAGGTTCAGTCTGGAGCTGAACCACAGCAAAAATCTCTTTGTCTTTTAGTTTCTCAGCCATTTGATATTTATTTGAAAAATTCTTAGTAAGTAATCTACTATTAATATTCAAAACAATTATTTTGTTGAAATGTAACTCCAATGTGAACATAATATTCTGTGTTGTTGGTGATTATCATTGGTTTTACTTTCACTTTTATCCTTAACTGCTGTGTAGCATCGACAATAAGAACTCACGCTTAATGGAATGACTGCTTGGAATGAATTTCAACCCTTTCTTGTACCAACTTATTCTCTGTGGAGAAGATACTTAAATTTTCTAGCCTTGTGGAGGGAAAATAAAGAGAGAAAGTTCATTAGCTGAGCCTTTGCAAAGGTTGTATGTGGGCAATTCAAGATGCTGTTCTGGAGTAGAGAAAGAAGTTGAAAGACTGAATAAGCTAGATGAGGAAAGTCAAAGGATGTACTGAATGAAATTCTGTTTTTTAAACATTTTTATTTTATTTTTCAATTATAGTTGGCATAATATATATATATTAGTTTCATGTGTACAACATAGTAATTAGACATTTATATGACTTACGAAGTGATCACCCAGATAAGTCTAGTACCCATCTGACACTGCTTAATTATTCCAATATTATTGATTCTGTTCCCTATGCTGTACTTTACATCCTCATGACTGTTTTTATAACTGGCATTTTTCACTTCTTAATCCTTTCCCCTTTTTCACCCATCCTCCCAAGCCTCCTCTCATCTGGCAATAATCAAAATGTTCTCTGTATCTATGAGTCTGATGCTGTTTCATTTGTTCATTTATTTTGTTTTTTAAATTTCACATATAAGTGAAATTGTATGGCATTTGTCCTTTGTCTAACTTAGTTCACTTAGCATAACACTGTCTAGGTCTATCCATTTTGCTGCAGATGTCAAGATTTTATTCTTTTTTATGGCTGAATAATATTCCATTCTATATATGTACGATCTGTTCTCCACCCATTTGCCTATCAGTGGACAGTAAGGTTGCTTCCATATCTTGGCTATTATAAATAATGTTGCTATGTTTTTATGAATTAGTGTTTTGGGTTTCTTCAGATAAATACACAGAAGTGGAATTTCTGGGTCTTTCTTTTCCCTTGTTATAACTTTTATTTTAAAGTCTATTTTGTCTGATATAAGTATTGCTACGCCAGCTTTTCTTTTGTTTCCATTTTCATGAAATATCTTTTTCCATCTCTTTACTTTCAGTCTGTGTGTGTCTTTCTATCTGAAATAGGTCTCTTGTAGGCAGCATATGTATTATTTAGAATTCAAGGGCAGATAAAGAGCTTCCTAGACAAGAAAAAGCTAAATGAGTTTATCACCACCAAAATGGTATTGCAAGAAATGTTAAAGGGGCTTCTTTAAGAAGATGAAGAAGAAAAAGATAAAATTTGAATAATAAGATGGTAATAACTACATACCTATCAATAATTACTTTAAATGTAAATGGAATAAATGCTCCAATCAAAAGACAGGGATGTTGAGTGGATTAAAAAACAGGACTGAATGTGATTCTAGGTGTAAATATTGGAGAAGATTTAGACTTGTAATTATATGTATAAATATTGCTGCTGCTTTGGTTATAGTCGTAGTTATCATTTGAAGGGTAAGCTTGTAAACTTATTCATGCTATAAACCTTACAATTTTTTAAGTATAGTTGACATACAATATTTATTAGTTTCAAGAGTACAACACAGTGATTTGACATTTATATATCTTACTAAATGCTCACCACATTAAGTCTCTTAACCTCTGTCATTGTGAGAAATTATCACATTATTATTGATTCTATTCCCCTTCACCTTTCCCACCCATCCCTCTACCTACCTCTCTCCTGGCAACCATCATTGTGGCATTTTTAATCTGTGAGCTAGAAGAATGTGAGTATTTTTTTCCAAAGAACATATATATGGTGATGTAGTTGAATTGCCTGAATTTATTTAAACTGCTATTTTGATTCCTTCTTTAGTTTCTTTCTCTTAGGAATATTATGGGAGGCCCAGCCGGGCGTGGCTCAGCAGTTGAGCATTGATCTAGGATCCAGGAGGTCACAGTTCGATTCCCTGTCAGAGCACATGCCCCGGTTGTGGGCTTGATCCCTAGTTGGGGGCGTGCAGGAGGCAGCCGATCAATGACTCTCTCATCATTGATATTTCTACCCCTCTCTCTCTTCTTCTCTCTCAAATCAATAAAAAATATATTAAAAAAAGAAAAGAATGTTATGGGAGAAAATGGGCCTAATACTTTCTACCTTCAAACTAAAAAGCCAGCTTGTTAAAATGAAAGCTATCCTCCATCACAGCTAAAGTAGACACATATCACAGTTCACCTTGTTAGTATACTAGTGAATGTGTACTGTTTTTGCTAACCTTGACTTAAAGTTAGTTGTGTCTTACATAGGATAAAACTCTTATCCTTATAACGTAATAGCTTATATATAGAAAGAGAGCAACCATGATGCTTATTAGTATTTCAATTCAACTTAAAATTTCACAGTTTAAAATACAGCATATGTTGCCTCTACATGTATTATGAATAGACTTTTAACTTTCCTACTCAAAGAATCATCCACCATTTTTCTTA
Source organism: Miniopterus schreibersii (assembly GCF_964146895.1). Classification (NCBI taxonomy): domain Eukaryota; kingdom Metazoa; phylum Chordata; class Mammalia; order Chiroptera; family Miniopteridae; genus Miniopterus; species Miniopterus schreibersii. The sequence continues at coordinate 58,172,104 of NC_138102.1, forward strand.
ATGAATAAAAATATATCAGTGAATTAGACAGTCATTATGTTAATGAAATTTATGATAAAAATTCTTGAAGTAGTTAAACCTTCCATAGGTATAATTGATAACAAAACCTTGAAAAATAAGGATGAAAGATACACTAAGAACAGAAAGAGATTTATTAAAATAAATTAATATTCATAAGATTCAAGTAATATATTTTCCTGAGTTATTGACAATGATGTTAGAATATGACCAATAGAATATTTGGTAGAAATAACTAAAGATGGTATTAATAACGGTATATACTTCATGTGTACTGTATGTTGGACACTGAGCTAACATTTTGAAATGCCTGTGCCTTTTAATTCTCATATCATAAAACTGATATGAGGATTAAAGGGTTAATGCATTTATTTAACAGTTGCTGTGGTGAGTAACCTAGTCCTCTATTAAGTATATAATACATGTAAAGTGCTTTTAAAAATATCTTACCCATATTAAGCTCTTAATAGAAAGAAATGATCTCCATGAAAGCAATGTAGCACAGTGCTTAAGAATAAATTTCTACAGCGAGTCTCCAAGCTCTGTCACCTTCTCACCCTGTGATTTGGGGTCCAGGGACTTCACTTGTGTTTGCCTCTGTTGCTTCACCTGAAAAATGAATATAATGATTTTTTGTAATTCATCAGATTATTTACATAATGATACAATTTTAGATTACTATTAATTCTAAATATTTCCCAGTCTATTTTAGAATAATAATTTCCATATGTGTTAATTTGGTTTAATAATATGTACAAATTTTTACATGTGATTTATCTTTTTCAGTTTTTTTATTGTGGTAAAATATACATAACAAAATTTACCATTTACCATACAGCTCAGTGGCACTAAGAAAATTCACACTGTTGTACATCCGCTGTCGCCACCCACGTCCAGAGCCTTTCCTTCTTCCCGAACTGGACCCCCACCCATTAAGCAATAACTCCCCATGTCCCACTTCCCCCAACCCCTGGCAACCACCGTTCTACTTTCTGTTTCTATGACTTGACTGCTCTTGGTACCTCATATAATTGGGACTTATATTTTCTTTGCAAAACTTTTCTTATTTAGACTTTGTGATTTTTTTGGCCCACTTTATTAGTTTTAAATTATGTATTCCCATTTGAGATAAGCTTTAAAAGAAATAAAAAGTATGAATGGAGTTTACCATCCTATGTTCATTTAGAAAACATGTACTTCCCTTTCATATTCTATGTTCTCTCTTATTATAAATTCTTATTTAAATAGATATAATAAATCCCAAGGCTGGATTTTGAGAAAGTAATATTCCCATCAAGATTTTAAACATGTTATCTCTTTGGCAACTTTTCCTGTGCTAATAAGGCCAAGAAACTATCATAATATTAAAATTTAGAGAGGAAACCAATAAAGGCAACGCTAGTGAACTGAAATCAGCTGGTGGCTTGCTCCTCTAGTCTTATCAAATACTGCATTATTATTGGATAGTTCATCATTGTAAGAAATTGCTTTTTTGGGGGAAAAATATGATTAAGCAGAGAAGACATAAGAAACTTGTGGTAAAATTTTTTCGTTTTGAATCTGGGTTTTAGACATATTGTATATGCTAACTCCCCAAGTCCTGATGCATGATAAGATCAATAAAATATGAGTTTCTTTGAGAGATATTAGTTTTCATATTCACAAGCTCACCTTCAGGTCCCTGGTAGGTCAAGAAAAATTGTCTGGGGAGACATCCTTCTGATTATAGGAGCCAAAAAGTACCTGAGAATATTAGTTTGCTGCCCTGTCCAGATTCCATAGTGTAGCTACTGAGAAGGCTGCATCTGCGTAGCAGTGTATTTCTCTACTCAAGGAAGACAGGAATTATACCAGTTCAAAGTAGCACTTTATTGAAAGTTTGCTGCTAAGCAACACAGAGTATATATGGAATAGTGTTGCTAAGCAGTATACCTTATCTGTTCCACTGCCGAGAGGATTTTTTGTTAGTGCAATGAAAAAATAGACCAACTTTCATCTCTCATAAAGGTTTTTACGTTTATAACCAAGTTTACATAAAGCAGAATCATTTTAAGTATGAAACAGAGAGATTAGAAAATGCGAAAAATTCTACCACGATTTGGAGACTGGCAATAATATTATGGCTGATTGATTCACCTCGATAAATGTCAATTTAACGATCCTGAAGAAATCACCACAACCGACGAAAGGCAACCAGAAATATGAGAAATAGAGTTGGTATTCTGAATATACAAAGATCTGGTATACACAAATAAGAGGATCTTTAAAACTTCACCAAGGAGATAAAAAAGACATGACTGGACATAACAGAAAAAATAAAAAGACAAGCAGAGACTGTTAAGACTACTCACAGTATCTCAGGATGGGCCGGTGTTGCTCAGTTTCTGTTGGGGTGCCTGTTCTCTGCTTGTTTCCTCAGTCATCTTTTCTGAAATACAGAGTCTGTGTTACTCACCTTGAGCTGCCACAGCAAACACCACAGACTGGCTGGCTAAGAAACAAAAATGTATTTACTCACAATGCCGGAGGCTGGAAGTTCAGGGCACCCGCACGACTGGGCTCCGGTGGGGTCTCTGGCTTGCAGATGGCAGTGTTCTCACCGGGTGCGCTCAGCTCCCAGGGCCTGTTGTGGGTGCAGCAAGGGGAGGGGAGGGAGGAGAGGGAGGGAGGGAGGAGAGGGAGGGAGGGAGGGAGGGGGAGAGGGAAGGAGGGAGGGGGAGAGGGAGGGGGAGAGGGAGGGGGAGAGGGAGGGAGGGAGGGAGGGGGAGAGAGGGGGAGGGGAAGGGAGGGAGGGGGAGAGGGAGGGAGGGAGAGAGGGGGAGGGGAAGGGAGGGAGGGAGAGGGAGGGAGGGAGGGAGAGGGAGGGAGGGAGGGAGGGAGGGGGGAGGGAGGGGGAGAGGGAGAGAGGGAGGGAGGGGGAGGGGGAGGGAGGGGGAGAGGGGGAGAGGGTGGGAGGGAGGGGGAGAGAGGGGGAGGGGAAGGGAGGGAGGGGGAGAGAGGGGGAGGGGAAGGGAGGGAGGGAGGGGGAGAGAGGGGGAGGGGAAGGGAGGGAGGGAGGGAGGGGGAGGGAGGGAGGGGGAGAGGGGGGAGGGGGGAGGGAGGGGGAGAGGGAGGGAGGGAGAGAGGGGGAGGGGAAGGGAGGGAGGGAGAGGGAGGGAGGGAGGGAGGGGGAGAGGGAGGGAGGCAGGGGGGAGGGAGGGAGGGAGGCAGGGGGGAGGGAGGGAGGGAGGCACGGAGGGAGGGGGAGAGGAGAGTGGGGGACAGACAGACGGACGGGCACACACACACACACACGCACACAGATATCTCCTCCTCTTCTTATAAACCTAAACATCCTATCAGATCAGGCCCCTCTCCATGTGGCCTCATTTAACCTTAATTACCTCCTGAAAAGCCATCTGCAAATTGTGCGTTAGAGCTTCACCGTACACACACACAGTGTAGTCGGTAAAAGTCACATGCCGGTTGCCTCTTCTGCATACCGCCTTCGATGTCTTACACGAAAATTCAGATGTACCGCGCTGCAAACCGATGGTCCGTGACATTGGGTTCCTTGTCCTTCCTTCTCTCCCGCTCACTTTCCAAAACAAAACCCAGCATCGCGTTAAGCAGATTTCAAAATGTGTACCTCTCTGCCTTTCCCTGCCCCGGGCCCAGGCTGTTAGCTCCCCGCAGGCCCCCATGCCCAGCTGCCCCTCCCGGCCACGGGCCCCGGGACGCGGCGAGGGCGCCCCTGTCCGCAGCCCGGCACCGGGGGGCCTCCCTTTGAGAACAGCGCGTGCAGCCGGGAGCTCGCCCTGTGCCCGGGGGCTGCGGTCCCCTCCCGGGCGGGGCGCATGCCGGGGCGGGGCGACCCTTGGCCTGGAGGGCATCGGGGGCGACCGGCGGGGGTTTCTCACCACAGCTTCCCTCTCTCTGTCTCCCCGCCCCCTTCTTCTCTCCCTAAAATCAATCGACACAGCCTCAGGTGAGGATAAAAGTAATAATTACTAAATAAATAAGTAAATAAATAGAAAAAAGCAATGAATCAGGTTTTTTTGGTCAGAATGACGTTTCCACCTCTTCATTTAGTTTATGGTTTGTATCACTTAGCTCTGTGTAATTTAGCTCCTGCCCGTTGCGTGGGCTCGCCGTGGGCTCCCGTCCTTCACGTTGGACTCTGCACCTTCTGAACAGCCCCGACCGCCCGGAGCCTAGGCCGGTGCCTGGCCGCTGAGCCACACCCCGCCGGCAGGTATGTTATTTTAAACAAATAAAAGTTGTAGATGTATACGTATAGATATACATGCAATGTACACATGAATATATCCTTACAAGTAAAAATGGACCAGAAAGAAATACAATATTATAGTTGTGTTTACTTGTTAGTGAAGTTGTGAATTTTCTGTTTTTTTCTTTGTAATTTTATGCTTACTAGTTCTCTATAGTATAATGAGCCATTATTAATTCACTGAGCACCAAATAAATAAATAAATGAAGGAAGGAAGGAAGAGAAAAATATTTGGATTTATAGATATGTATCTTTGTGAAACGCCTCTGAGCATAAACAGGTGTCTTAATTTAGGCGTGCTTTGCCCTGTTTTGTAGGCCCCCACATCCCACTTTGGAATGCTTACAGGCCTGATATATTTTCCTTCCCCTTGAACATTGAACATGACCCAAACTTGCCCAGTCAAATATGTTGAACTTTGAATCTGTAGGGAAAGATGAAAATACATCATTGGCCAAATTACAATTAGATGTGTCCAGGCAGCATGCCCAGGCGCTCAGTCTTGGTGTCTGACCGAAGTACAGTGGCGACCAAGCCCCTGGCCGCATCTTGCCCAAAAGGTCCTACTAGGGCCTGGGCTAGGTTTTATATTCAACTATCCCTCCTTTTTTCTTCCTTTTTATCACTTATTTTCTATACTTGCTTCCCCTTTCATCCCATCAATTCTGGTAGTACCTGGTCTCCACAAATAAGTTCATCTATGTTTCAGATTTCCAGAGCTTTCACTTGCACCCTGGTTGATAATCTGATTTTGATTATTTGATTATTTTGAACATCCCAGATAGGATGACATATAGGAAAATCCAACTGAATGCTTAACAGTGGCATATTATAAGCAATACAAAATTCATGAAGGCATTTTCAACAACTTATTCAAGTCATATAAGTACAGTAGTTGTCGAAAACAATTTTTCAACACAGAAAGGTATTTCAAGATTGTCAGTTGAACAGAAAGAAAACCTTTGCATAATGTGTGAGTTCCAGTAATGGTGCACTGAAAATGTATGATACATGTTTTTCAGACTTTCTGTAAATGACCTAAAAATATTAGACAATCCTAATTGGCATAATTTTTTCTACTGTACCTAGTAACATATTTACTGAAAACATGTTTTCTTGTTTGGAAAGACAATGTATAAAATACTCTATTACTTTGATATGTGTTTTAATTATTACATCATTGCATATTTATAGATATTTGGCCTTATAACAGTAAAGTAGTTAGATTACAGATCTGTAAAAGGAAAAAAAGGAAATTAAGTCAAGATATATGTCAAGTCAAAGAAAAATTAAAAGCTACCTCAAAGGAAGAGAGGCTTTTTACCAAATCATTTTATTCTAAGCAGATGTCTGTTTAAATATAGATTTGCCAATCCTCCTCTAAAAAGACATAGTGCATGAATAATAGAACTTAAATTCTAGAACCAATGTATTTCTATCCAGTTACATTTTGTGAGGTTGGGTTATAATTTTATTCTTTCCTTTATCCAGTTAGCTTTATCCCAGGGTGCAGGCCACTGTCAAAGTTTGTCAGTTATTAGGTGAGTGAGGGTGAAAGATATGTCAAAGGAGAGAAATTAATTCAAATATGTTAAATGAATCTGTGAAAATATGTTAGAGAAAGAAACAAAACTATAAATCATATTATTGATTCACATATAATGTTATCACCTTATCTAATGCAGAATAAAGGAATACAAGACCATTAAAAATATTTCTTTGAATTATACTAATACCCCAGATCCAAGTGTTATAATAATCAAAGCCTTTAAATTCACAATAGCATATTAGACAATTTTAAAATATTTCAAAATTTGTTATTTTCAGATGGATATTTTATTAGTATATAATTAGTATAGTCCATTATCTGTATCTTTAATATATCTCAAAATAAAACAGTTTTTAAAAGCAGATACTGATTCTTTAATTGTGAATAAAATAATTAAGAACTTAGAAGTAATTAAGGGGAAAGACATTTATAAAATATATATTGAAGACCTTCTGCGTGATAAGACCTGTACTGAGCACTTTACTTCAGAATTCTCTTTAGTTAAACTGAAATCCTGCGAGGCAGTTGTTATAACCATTAAAGATGAAGAAACTGACATTAAAAGTTAAGTGATTTTTTTTTTAAATAAAGGAGAATTCAGCAATTTTAGGTAATTTGAATTCAGGCATAGCTGAGTTTAAAAAGTTCTGTTTTATCCACTGTACAAAAATATCTCATAACATTAAAAAATTAAAAATGAATTATAAATAAAATAAAATAAATACATTAAAAATGCAGTTTAGTATGTTTTTTAAAATTCATGCTGCAACATGATTTAAGAATCATATTTCATTTTGAAGCAACTTCTTTAAATAAAAAACAAAGTTTGCCATGTACATACAGTGTTCCAGCTTACTGATGAATTGAATGTTTTGCAGACTTCAGGGTCAAGTTAGCAAACCTTTACAAATGAAAGAAATGAGTAGAGAAGTTACATTTCTATTCTATGCATTTCTGCTTGAGAATACAAAAATCTCAAAAGCAGTTGTGAAGGGCTGCCGGTTCACATTGTGTTGTTTTTTACATGACTCAATTGTGAGGTATGCAAATATATTGAAAAATCTACTAGTTTAAATACAAATAATGTCACAAGAAAACTGCAAATTATAACCATTGAAATACATTAGTTTAAAGTTGTCATTCATCTAAGTTATATATATGAAATAAATTTTATAAATACTATATGTAGATTAAAATAATATGATACATTTAATGTTTACATATTAATACAGTATAAAATATGAACTTGTGCAAAAGGAGACTTCTAATAGAAGTTTCTCTCAAAGATTTAATAAAGTTGAGCCTTGAATGGAAATTTAGCTGTCAACTTCATCTCCTACCCAAACTGAGTATCTCCTCTAACATTTCAGGCAGTTTCTCCTTAAATATATTCACCTAAAGGAAAATGTCACCTCATAAAATTGCCAGTCCCATTGTTCTATAACACTTAGTTTTAGAAAATTCTTTCTTATAAATTAATAAAATCTTCCTCTTTATAAGCTGTGTTATTTAATCTCTGTTTTGTCCCTCTAGTATACCCCAGGGCAAGTATGCATCTACTTCCATGTAACATTTACCACTTCAAATATTTTTTTCTGTAGTGTAAATATTTCACTTTACTGATTCTCCATATGACATGATTTCTAGTTATCATATCGTTCTGTTCACCCTATTATAGATATATCTTGAATGTTAAAGATGCCATAAAATAGGCTGTCCAAACTGAACAGAGATTTGAGATGTTGTCTGAGGAACCCATTACCAAATGTGTTCTTGAGGTATATTTGAAGAATGTGCTTGTGTCATTTTAATATCATTTGTACTATTTTACTAGTTTATGCAAAATATTTTTCATTAAATTCCCCATTTATTATGTGCTGCTAAGTCTTCCATATTGTATTTTATGTGTAGCTTATATATAGAAATCAAAACTAAAGCCTGTATTACTTTTAAATCTCACTTGTCTTTATTTGTCCTCAAATTGCAAAAGTCCTTGGGGTAGTTTGATTTTTACATCTAACTGATTTTACAACTACAAGTTTGATGAGTATATCCTCTAGGTCTTATCCAAGCAGCAGTTTATTAGGACAGTGCTGTAAACAGATACTTGAAGAACCTATGTTTAAAGCTTATATCGATTAAAATTAGGATTAAGTTTTAGTTTTCTTTAGGAATAAAGTGCAATGTCAACCCAGAATAAATTCCTTTATATTAGATATAGTGCAAATAAAAAATTTTTATTGTGTACTTTCTATATGTCAGGCACTGTTGTATTCCCACTAATCAGTAAACTATCCAAGTTCCAAATAATTAACATTTTGTATTCTCTCTATTGAAGTAATTTATTAAGAAATTATGCTGATAGTTGATATTCACTGGTCTATGGTTAATGGACTATGACTTATTGATTCATGTCTCTAAGATTCAACATTTTTCTCTACTCCACTACTTTCTGTCTTTGATCATTTCCTTATCTTCTATAATTTTTCAGAATCTTCAAACTCTACTTCAACATTATCTAAACTTTCTCCCATTGAATTAAAATTAAAAAATAAATTGATGTAAATCATTTAAAACACAACAAATGCATTATCTTACTTAGAAAAGATTTTCCCCTTATTAATTAAATAGGTTTACCATTGTAAAATGAGTGAATTTATTTGCTTAGATTGACTGTAGACTGTCCCTTCCAGAAAGGAAAAAAAATGTACATATTTGCCTTTTTTAAAATTTACCATCTACACTTTGGTCATTTCATTACCCATTAACTATTTAATTAGCAGATCAAGTAAAGTAAAACAAAATAAAAGACAGAAAATTCCAAAGTTCTGAGTATCTTGAAAAACTAATATAGAAAACAGACAGAGACAAATGAATTTTGTCAATATGAATAACTTACTTAGAAATTTTACAACTTTGAAGCATATTTTTCATCAAGATTAGAGGTAATTTACTCTAAAATTATATAATTATATGAAACATGTTATTCCTACTTAATCTGGTAGTATTTTTGGACACCATGTATTGTAGCTACTGTTTATCTTCCATTTTACTTTGTGCTTGATAGATCTTACTATTAATAGAAATGTGAGCATTAACCTTCATAAGGAGTGAGTGTTTATTGGCTCCTAATAACCATTTTTTACCTGATTATACAGATAATTATTTAAATTATCACTTTTTGCCAGCACAAGTATATTTGTTAACAAAAGGTGATAGAAAGAACTATATTTCTTTGTTTTAAAAATTCAAATAATAGAGCTCAAATGAGTGGATAAGATAATATATTTTAAAAATAGTAATTTTATTTATTTGTGCCATTATTCTAATTTATATTGAGATGATAATTATATTTGCATTACTGTCAATTATATTATATGAAAAGCTAAGAATACAGGTAAAGAGTACTTTACAAATTTTTGAGATTTTGAGATGGAGAAACTTTGCTAAAAACCTTTATAATTATAAAATTTCCCCAACAAAAATAAATAGGGTAGAAATATAAGTTCATTTAATAAAATATTGTGGCATAATTACTATTATTGAATGTTCTCTGTCTAGTAGAAAAATATAGTATATTCAAGGACACGGTTGCTGCCTTAAGGTTTTGCCATAAGTTACACAGACAGTAAAATGTGGATATAAAATATACCAAATGAGAAGGCAGTTAAATTTCCAAGGTGTGGGGTGGCTTAAATCTCTTCATAGACATAGAACCCTGATGCTATTTTCAAGTGTGATTTTTATCCAGCAAATAGCAGTCTGTGGTTTTTTCCCCCCTGCCTTCTAAAAAGACATAAAGTTTTGCTGCATAGAAGAAAAAAAATACAAGGGTGGGCAAAAGTAGCTTAATAATAATAACAATAAATAATACAATAATTAATAAATAAAATACAAGAGTAAACTGTTCTGTGTACTCACAGCTGTAAACCTACTTTTGTCTAATAAGAGAGGAAGTCTTCAATCAATGTCTTAGAAAGAATTTACAAATGCACTATTAGCAGCGTTGTTTAAAAGTTCATATGTTTTATGTGTTCGAGAATTTGCTTTTAGCAGCCTACTATTTAAAATGAACTATTTAGGCCTAGGTTGTTTTATATACATACATGTTTCTGTTAAATAAATATTGAAGGTGAATGATATCAATTGAATTTATTCATCCAAATTCTTATTGTCAGCTGTTTGCTAGCTACTGGTGTAGGCACTTAGGATAGGTGGTGAACAAGACAGACAAAATTATTACCCTTACGATTACCATTATCAAACAACAAATAACCAGACCTGCTAGAGAAATAATCACTGGTTCTGGTAACACAAATGGCAATTTCTCTGTTTTCAACTATATAGTTAACTCATAACAGAACCTGGCAGCTTATTTCACATGCATGACATGTACGCATAAAAGCTAAAAGATGGAAATGAATATGGTATAATTGGAGGATGTTGGGAATACAAACCGTGTCTATTTAGCCTGTCTTTTAAATTCTAATAAGTATATTTACTAGAGAATTTGATTTCTCATCTAACTCCCAATATTAAGTGCGTAGGCATATTCTTTAATTAAAATGCATAATCCAGACTATTTTTGCACTTATCATTTGTATGGCAGGATTTCAGATGACACTTTTTATGAAACAACTTTAGATGTGATTCTATAAACAAATCATCCTATCAAAATCATATCTGAATAACTACAAAGATAGGGTGCAATTTAATATTTTAACATGCAGACTCTGCTCTTTCCAAGTGTTACTATTATAAGATTATGCTTTTTTAGAGACATATGACAGGAGGTTAAATAAAATATAATTAACCTGTTCTGAAATGCCAATATATTATAGAAAAAATTATTATATCAAAATATATTCTGAATTATATATAATTATATATATAATTATATATATATATATGACTCACTAAGAGACAGACGCCAGTCTAATAGAAAATATGGACAAAGACAAGAATTTTACAGAAAAGGAAATGCAAAATGTAAAAAAAGTAAAAATAATTTCTCAACTCATTAAAAATATCAAAATAGAATTTAAAAAATAAACATAAATTATAACAACAGTATTATATTTTTCACTGATAAAGTTAATAAAAATGGTGAAGACTTTGTATTGGTAAGAATACAGGAAACTAGATATTTTTGTAAAACTGTTAGTGCATATACAAGTTGACATGCTGGTGATAATTTGATATATTTTTAAAAAATATAAGTCTTCACACTCTTTGATGTAATATTTTTACTTCTATTTATTTATTCTTCCAATAGTGTCACTCAAATTCAATGTAGATAATAGACAAAAATTGGAAAATCAGAAATGCAAGTTCCATCAAAGAAGATTTATGCTACTTTTACACTATAACTTATAGTTGTTAAATTTGATGTTAGATCTAGATATGCACAAGAGACTGTTAAGAGAAAAACAAATTGAAAAACAAAGCATTTGTAGTATAATTCTTTTTTTTACAAAGGAAAAGCAATATAAACTAGACCCACACATTTTGAAAAATATTTGGAGGCATACTCACCAAATCAAATTGTGATAAATTCCTCTCTTTGCAATACTATAGCGCCTAGAAGTGTAGGCATTTTAACTTTTACACTAGAATATCTCTGGCACCTACAACACTTATCAGGATGCAAGAGAAGCTCAGTAAACATTTATGTAATAAAATAATCAAAACTACTTTACATGGATTCCACAATTCAAATCCATGACAAATTCTTATCATCTAACTTGTACCTTAAATTCCCACTAGTAATTTTCTTAACCTTATTGAAACATCCAGCCCTTTTATTTTTTCTAATTTGTCCCTTTCAGATTTCTGTTTTTCCTTTTATATTTTACCCAAATTAATACTTACAGCTTATCATCCAAAGAATTGGCATTCTTTTGCCAGTACACATAACTAATCAGTTACATTGCTTTTCTATCAACCAGTTAGTGAAAAGTCCCTTCACTCCATCAATTCAAAGGTCTTTCATTTTTAAACTGCATTATACAATGACACTACTATAGTGCTGAGGGCTGCCTTAGAAATGTTACAAAAATTTAAAAGGGGGTCTATTATATTATAGAAAAAAGTATTGTTAATAATTATTGTCCCTTTGTTAATTCATGGTTTTCAACATCAACTGTCCTCTCAAAGTACTCAGTCATCCTATTGTATATGTTTAGGCAACTCTTGCTTCCATTTTTTTTTTTTTTAACTTAGTAAACAGTTAACATTCAATATTATTCTGTATTAGTTTTAGGTATACATCATAGTGGTTAGACAATCATATACTTTCCAAAGTGGTCTCTGCATAGCAACCCTTAAATTTTATCCAGACCCTCACACCTTTGACTGCTCTACCTGCTTCCCTTCTCTGCTGATAAACTCTCTTTTTTACAGCACTGAAAAAGTGAGAAGCCAACAGATTGTCTCTCCTCTTATTATCCACCTTTCCCTACTTCTTTGGTATACAGTAGCAAAGATTATCTAAAAGCTAATACCATCTTCTACCATTTTTCAGAAGCATTTCTCCATAAATGTTGCCATCTTTTCCTAACTAAACCCAAATATGCTCAAATATTTTCCACATTAAGAAATAGACCCCTTTCTTCCTATATGCTTCACCACCATCGTATCTCTTCCCTTTCCTTCTTAGCATTTTATTTTTACTTCCTTACAAACCATTCATTGCATAACATATATTTTCGGTTTTTACTCCCATCAAGTCTATAATAAAAACTATTTATGTTAAAGTTATCAGTGACAAAATTGTCAAATACAATCCTCTTTTGATGCTTTAGCATGATTTCACACTGTAGAGCACATTCATTTTAACCCACTCCATTGCCTATCTCTTCCTGTAGCTTCAGATTGTCCTGATTTTCTGGTTCTTTCCAAATCATCCTTTAAATGCATATATGGCTCTGAATTTTGTTTTATAAATTGTTTTTAATCAGTCTAGATGGTTTCTCTAGGATAGCTCATATTATTTTATATATTAAATTTTGATCTAAAAATCCCTAATATTTTATCTGTCTCCTTGTCAATAGATCTACACATAGAACTTGCTACCAGGCTTCTCTTCATGTGGTTGCTTTAGATGTTTCAAATTCAACATTTCTAAAAGAGATCTTGTTTTCTTCTCACTTAAACTCACTCTCCACCTTATGTCTCCCATCCCAGTGGTCTTGAGTGACACAAATCCGAAACCATGGAATTATTCCTGATCCCTCTTATTTAACCACTGTCAGGAACTCAGAACAGTCTTGGAATTTACCTTATTTCCAAGCTAACAAACTAGTTTATGACTATTTCATAGGTATTGGCAGAGGATATATGAATCCTGGGTCAGAGACAAAGGACTTTATCACTCAAGACAAAAGAAGTAGCCAGAACTGCTTTCATACCAGTTTTCCATTGCCCCTCCAATTTCCATGGGGCAATGTACATCAGTCTAGATGGATACCTGCACATTCAGTGGGTTGTGTGAGAAAGGAAAACTGAGTTTTCTAATGAGTGGAAAGCAAGCCTGCTCTTTATCTAGAGAGAGAGGGGATGCATTTCATTTATAAAGCTTGTTTTATGCACATACAAACCTCTGGCCAAAGTGGAATGCCTTTCTCAACAACCACTACCCACATCTAATCAATCAACAGTTGACTTCAACTCCTAAGTATCTTTTAAAGTAATTCATTGGTCTTAACCTTCACTGTTACTATCCTCCTGAAGGCCAGGTCCTATCATCTTTCACTAGGATTACTGAAAAGCCTCTTACAGATTTCCTTGCTTATCAGAATCTAATCTTACTCTTCACTTGCTCCCCCAGCCATCCTCAATGAATCCCAAATCTGGAGCAAAACTGTCATTATAAACATTAATTCCTATCATGCCATTTTAATTTACTATTCTCTTTACCCTCAGAAAGTACTGACAGCTCCTTAAATCAACTAATATTAACACCTTTCATCTGGCCTCTGCTTACGTTTTTAGATAAATTTATTTTACTGTTTCTCCTTTACCATTTTCTTTTCCCTTAACAATAATCCTCAAACATCAACTTCTGTCACTTCCACAACCAATTGCTGCACTAAGCTACTTTCTATGCCTGTCTCTTACCTCTAAGCATTTGGATGTATTTTCTTTTTCTTTCTTAAATTTTTTTTTTTTTTTTTGAGGTGGCAAAACATCAACTTTACTTTTTTTTCAATTTTTTAAATTATTTTTAAGTTTCTTTATCTTTATTGTTGAGAATATTACAGATGTCCCCTTTTTAACCCCACTAATCTCCTTCACCCCACATCCATCCCTCCCCCAGGCTTTCCCCCTACCAATGTCTGTGTCCATGGGTTGTGCTTATAAACATTTAAGTTCTTTGATAAACCTCTCCCCACCCACACCCCTCCCCGCCCTCCTTCCCTCTGAGAACCCTCAGTTTGTTCCAAGCTTCTATGTCTCTGGATCCACTTTGTTCATCAGTTTATTTTGTTTATTATATTCCACATATAAGTGAGATCATGTGGTACTTGTCTTTCTCTGCCTGGCGTATTTCACTTAGCATAATACTTTCTAGTTCCTTCCATGCTGTTGGATGTATATTTTCTTTATCATGCGCCTTCAATTTCTACTTGGAGAATTTTTATTCACATTTCCTCAAGTTTCAGCTTTAAGGTCTTGTCCACCAAGGCATTATTATTAACCTGCAAACAATTAACACATGGTGTATTTTCCATGTGTCTCAATTGCAACCTGAGCTTTCCCATTCAGAGCATCACACTGGCAGTCTTTTCACTAGTTCAGGTCCTTCACTGGGATCTCTGTGGGGACTAGGAACCACCTCTCATACTCTGATCCCTGCTATACTTCCAACAAATAAAGTGAGCAACATGCTCCTTTATTAATGAATATTCGTGCAAAGAGTGAAGGAAATAAGTTACAAAACATTTGTGACAATTGAACTTTTCCATATACACAGAGATTAAAAGCTTTGTGATGGAATACAGAAGGTCTTATTTGACTTCTCTCAGCAGCAGTTAAGGGTGGTGTCTAATATATGCAGTCACTCTTCTATTTGCATATTTTGTTTTTGTGAATTCACCCACTTGCTAACAGTTATTTTCACTCCCAAATCAATACTATGGTTTCAGGTCATTCATAGACATATGCATGTGCAGTGCAGCAAAAATCTGAGTCATCCAGTGTATGTATTCTCATATGAGATCAGCATGGTCATGTTTGTCTTCTTGATTAAGTTCTCATACTGTAGAGCCTTTTCACAGTCCATAGTGCGACATATTTGCATTTTTGTGCTTTTTCTTCCTGTGCTTTTTTTCTTTTGAAAATAGTTCCCAAGTGAGTGCTGTCTAGGTTTCTTAAGTAGAAGCAGCTTAAGATATGTCTTGCTGAGAAAATTCCTGTGCTAGATAATCTTCCTCCAGGCATGAGTTATAGTGCAGTTGTCAGTGATTTTAACGTTCCTGAATCAGCAATATATGTTAATTAAGGTATCTTTAAACAGAAACACTTATAAAAAAAGGTTATGTATTGATTGATCAGTGGAAATGTGGCCAGTTCACAGGAAACTAATCCTGTATTTTTTCCTAAGGACAATGAAGCAGTATTTGCTAATTTAGTGTCTGCTGTGACTTTATAGAACACAATTATGGTAAATAATGAGAATAGACTGTAACTATTTCCTCAGATGTATTTTATAATTAATAGTTGAATGAAAAGAACCAAAGGGTGTAAAAGGGCGATATGGAAGGTGAGTTTCTGAAATTGTATAACTTGTTCTGTATTTTCTTTAATGATTTGGGTGAAGATAAAAACACATATTTGTGTAATTAGTGGGTGATGCATATCTGTGAAGTATAAATGTGCAGGATTAAAAATATTAGACTGAGGAAATGTATTGAAAGTCATTGAGATAGAATTTAACAGGATGCCAAGATTCACCATTTAAAATCTACCAGTCAGTAATATAAGAAGATAAAAATCTTAACAGTTTTTATATAAACTTACTCATAAGTTTAATTTTATTTAATCATAAGAAAGATATGAGGAAAATGTGTTGAAATCACATAATTCTCAAAGTTAGAAATAAGAGAGCAAATTAGAAGACATAAATAGCAATTGTGGTTTAGCCTTATTGTAGCTGCAGATTGAAAATCCAGATAAATTGTTTAAAATTTTTTTGAGAGTACGTTTATGAAAGCTGTGATAGTGAAGCGAAGGAAGGGCTTAGGATAGAAGAAGCAACAGGAGAGCCTAGGCAGTGCCCTGCTCTGGCTCCCTAGAAACATTATAGGAAACATTATAGGAAAGAAGTGGCCAAGAGGGGGCTGGCTGTTAGCTCACTAAGTGAGAAGTAAAGTCACTGACAGGAGTGAGCAAAGGCGGGGCTGCTTTGGCTCAGCAAAATGTCATAGAAAACAGGGCTTTGGAGACAGGCTCAGGGGGTAAGCCCAGGACGAGGTGCGCTGCTCCCTTGTTTGCCAGTCTCGTGGGGTCCTTGTTGTTTAGGAGAAAGTTCATGCCTGAGAAAGAAAGGGCATGGGTGTGTACTGAGAGAGCTTGCCTCTAGGGCTTTAATTTTTAAAATAGGCTCCAAATGAATAGATTCAATTAATAAGTATCTTGTTTTTCTAAATGGATGTATGTAATTTTTCGTGTTAATAAGCTTAAAATCCTGCCATCCATTGTTAAATTTCTCATCTCTGTTTTCATAGTATTAAACTCTGAAAGGAATGCTTAAACTGACTACAAATGACAACGGAATCAAGAATATTGTTAATGCCACTTCACAGACACCCTCAAAACATACCTAACTGTGCAAAGTAAAATTCTGGTTCTCTTGGAATAGATATTACCTTATCTAGATGTATTTTAAGTTAATAACTTGATTATAAAAGCATAACAGCTTAAAAATATTCTAAACTATAGTCATATCCCAATACCATTTGAGAGGAAGGTATAAGCTGTATCTTAAGTGAGCAATATCTCTCTCTTTGTAAAAATGACACTACATTTATTCAAATAACAGTGGTAAAATGATTGTGGCCGATTATTTGGTTTGGTGGTAACAAAAAGATTGTAATGAAATGCACTACTTGCCTTAATAATAAAAATCTTTTAAGTTTATTTAAATTTTTACTGATCTGTAGACAGATCCTTTGATATTAGATTTTATTACACTATTGATACCATTCACGTTGTGCTTCAAAGTTGGCCCAACCCTAAAAATATTCTACTTGTCCTCCAACTTCCAGGCCTCCTGTTGGACTGTTTTAAACTTCTAAGCCTCTGTAACAAAGTTAAAACTTTAAAGCAGTTTAACTGTCTCTGAGGTCATGCTGTGAGTAGAGATTTTACTTTAAAATCCACCCTCTTGAGGAGCACACTGAAGAATCTTTAAAAGACACTTGAGCTTCTCTATTCTTGGACTAACCACCATTTCAGAGAAGTCCAGACATTTCATAAAAGGTAGGACTTCTTTGGAGCACATTGGACATGCTCTTTAAACAGCTAGATCATTCATGTTTTTGGACTATAGATTATGTCTACTTCCAGGGAGACTAAGTAACACTTAAAGTAATATTGTTCTGACTTTAGAAGGTGCATAATTCTTTAGGGAATTGTGCCCAGTATCACAATATATGTAATATTCATAACAGCATGATAAGTATTATTAATTTTCAAGTACTTTTAAAATCAGCATGGAGTGAGTATGGTCTATATATCTTCTTAGAGTTTTCTTTAATTTAGATTGTTAATTTGTTTTACCTATACTTATATTTGTTAAGATAAATTCATGCTTCATCAAATAATGGAAATATATATATATACACACACATGTGTATCTCTATGTCTGTCTCTCTATCATCTATCCATATCTATCTATCATCTATCTATCTATCATCTATCTATCTATCTATCTATCTATCTATCTATCTATCTATCTATCTATCTATCATCTATCTATCTATCTATCTATCTATCTATATCTATCTATCTATCTATCTATCTATCATCTATCATCTATCTATATCATATATCATCTATCTATCTATATCTATCTATATCATCTATCATCTATCTATCATCTATCTATCTATCATCTGTCATCTATCATCTATCATCTATCACCTATCACCCAACTATCACCTAACTATCATCTATCTATCATCTATCATCTATCTATCTATCTATCTATCTATCTATCTATCTATCTATCTATCATCTATCTATCTATCTATCTATCATCTATCTATCTATCATCTATCATCTATCTATCATCATCTATCTATCTATCATCTATATCTATCTATCTATCTATCTATCTATCTATCTATCTATCTATCTATCTATCTATCTATATCTATCTATCTATCTATCTATCTATCTATCTATCTATATCTATCTATCTATCTATCTATCTATCTATCTATCTATCTATCTATCATCTATCATCTATCTATCTATCTATCATCTATCTATCTATCTATCTATCTATCTATCTATCTATCTATCTATCTATCATCTATCTATCTATCATCTATATCATCTATCTATCATCATCTATCTATCATCTATCTATCTATCTATCATCTATCTATCTATCTATCTATCTATCTATCTATCTATCTATCTATCTATCATCTATCTATATCATCTATCTATCATCATCTATCTATCTATCATCTATCTATCTATCTATCTATCTATCTATCTATCTATCATCTATCTATCATCATCTATCATCTATCTATCTATCATCTATCTATCTATCTATCTATCTATCTATCTATCTATCTATCTATCTATCTATCTATCTATCATCTATCATCTATCTATCATCTATCTATCTATCTATCTATCTATCTATCTATCTATCTATCTATCTATCTATCATCTATCTATCTATCTATATCATCATCATCTATCTATCTATCTATCATCATCATCTATCTATCTATCATCTATCTATATCTATCTATCATCTATCTATCTATCTATCTATCATCTATCTATCTATCTATCTATCTATCTATCTATCTATCTATCTATCATCTATCATCTATCTATCTATTTATCTATCTATCATCTATCATCTGTCTATCTATCATCTATCTATATCTATCTATCATCTATCTATCACATCTATCTATCTATATCTATCTATCTGTCTATCATCTATCTAATCTATCATCTATCTATCTATATTTATCTATCATCTACATATCATTATATCTATCATCTATCATCGATCTATCATCTATTATCTATCTATCTATCATCTATCTATCTACATCTATCTACCTATCATCATCTATCTATCATCTATCTATCATCATCTATCTATCATTTACCTATCCAACCATCTGATAGTATTCTATGAAGCATAAACTACCATAATATACTTTATTTTAAAATTGGTGCTTAATTTGTGAATCCTTAATAAGGGCTAACTAAATTCCTAGTTAAACTGTATAAGATGATTGCATTGAATATTATTCTGAAAAGTTATTTGGTATATATTTTTAATATTATTTTTGAGAATCTACCCAAAATTATCTTTTTAAGTAATTATGATTATTTAATAAAGTATCATATCTATAGCTGCAGTGATGATTTTGGAATTTTAGAAGGTAGAATATGTTGTTCAATATTTTAAAAAAATTAGTGGCATTTCAGCATTATTTTCTTTCAGGAAAGTTTTTAGGACTGGTGAAAGTAGTTGAATACCATTGCATAGGAGATGTGTCTGGAGTTTTTTGGAGAAAAAATTGATATAGATCATTCCAGAAGTATAAATTATGAAAAATGTATCATAGCATTTTTATCAGTTAAAAAATTCTAAAATTCCATTGACAATATTTATTTGTTAAAATTTTGTATACTACAAAAAAATTATTAGCATCACCAAATAGTTTGCTAAATATTATAGCTGGCAGACTCTGAAATTTTTATAATATATACTCATACATTTACATATGATAGTAATATATTCCCCCAAAACACCAGTCACAAAGAACTTATGCTCCCCTATGTTCATAGCAGCACAATTTACAATAGTTAAGATCTGGAAACAGCCCAAGTGTCCATCAGTAGATGAGCGGATAAAAAAGCTGTGGGACATTTACATCACAGAATACTATGCAGCTGTAAAGAGGAAGGATCTTTTATCCTCTGGGACAGCATGGAGGGAACTAAAAAGTATTATGCTAAGTGAAATAAGCCAGTCAGAGAACGACAAGTACCACATGATCTCACTTATATGTGGAATGTAATAAACAAAATAAACTGATGAACAAAGTGGATTCAGAGACATAGAAGCATGGAAAAGACTGAGGGATCTCAGAGGGAAGGTGGGGTGTGGGGTGCGGGTGGAGAGAGATTAATCAAAGAACTTAAATGTTTATAAGCATAACCCATGGACACAGACAGTGGTATGGGGAAAGCCTGGGGGTGGGATGGATGTAGGGTGGAGGGGATCGGTGGGGATAAAAAGGGGACATCTATAATATTCTCAACAATGAAGATAAAGAAACTTTATATATATATATATATATATATATATATATATATGTGTATATATATATATATATATATATATATATAAAACCATTCTCTGCTTCTTTTAAAAAAAAATATGACTAAAACATGACTAATTATGTGATTACAAAAACCATATATACAGATACAAATATTTTCATATTGGTTTAAGTTTTCAAGAGTAAGCTATTGAAAATAAAAACAATATAAAAATTTTTAAGAAGTAAAAAATTATAGAAAGATATTTAACAATGTGGAATTGTAAATATTACCTTTAGTAAGTAAGTGCAATAAAGGTTGGGTAGGTTTGCTTTAAAATACCACAAAATGCCATAAAGTTGCAACAATTAAAACAGGGTGATAAAAGAAGAAAAGTTTAAAAATAAAAAATGCTCAACATCACTAATAATCAGAGAGATGAAAATTAAAATTACAAAATTACAAAAAGATATCACCTCACCCTTGCCAGAATGGCTGCCATCAATAAATCAACAATGAACAAGTGCTGGCCAGGATGTGAAGAAAAGGAAACCCTAGTACACTGTTGGGGGGAATGCAGACTGGTGCAGCCACTACGGAAAATAGTATGGAGTTTCCTCAAAAAATTCAAAATGGAGCTGCCATTTGACCCAGTGATCCCACTTCCTTGAATATATCCTAAGAAACCTGAAACACCAATCAGAAAGAATATATTCATCCCTATGCTCATAGCACCATAATTTACAATAGCCAAGATGTGGAAACAGCCCGAATGCCCGTCAGTTGATGAGTGGATAAAAAAGCTGTGGGACATTTGCACCATGGAATACTATGCAGCTATAAAAAAGAAAGATATCTTACCTTTTGCGAGAGCATCGACTATTATGCTAAGTGAAATACCTCCAGTCAGAGAAAGACAAATATAACATGATCTTACTTATCTGTGGAATGTAATGAACAAAATAAACTGACAAACAATATTGTCCAGATACGTGGATGGGGATGACTGACTTATATGCATAACCCATGGACACATACAATAGAGTGGTAAAGGCCTGAGGTGGAGCAGGGGTTGGATTGGGGGGGACAGAAGTGGGGAAAATTGGGACATTTGTATTACAGTCAACAATAAAACAATAAATATAACATTTAAAAAAAGATTAAGTCATATATCTCAAATCTTGATTCAAATATATTCAGGAATTCAACATATAAATAAAATAATTACTAAAGGTAATATAAAAAATATGAATCAGCTAGCCAAGGTACGGAAGAATCTATTATTTGGGGGAAAAAATCCCCCTATTTTTTTCTATTAAATTTATTGAGTGACATTGGTTAACAAGATTATGTGTAGGTTTCAGCTATACATTTCTATGATACATCACCTGTATATTGCATTGTGTGGTCACCACCCAAAGTCAAATTATCTTCCCTCACCATGTATTTGACCCCCTTTACCATTTACTGCCCCTTTATCCCTCTTCCTTCTGGTAACCACCATAGTGTTGCCTGTGTGTATGAGTTTTTGTTTGTTTGTTTTTCTTATTTGTTCATTTGTTGCTTTTAATTTTATACTCCACATATCAACCAAATCATATGGTTCTTATCTTTTTCTTCCCAAAGGAAAGCAAAAATAAAATGACTGAGAAAGAATGAAAATTCAATAACAAAATATGTTTTTAAGTAATAAATATATCAAACTAGGAAAAGTTTTAACAAATATAAAATACAAAGTAATATTTTCTGTTGTGTATGAATACATGTGTATGTATTAAAATACAAAAATATGTCTTGGAAAGCTATCATACTTGGGAGAGCAAAAGAGGGGAATAAATCAGGGCTGTCTACAGAGGGGGTTTCAATTGTTTTTTTTAATGAGTGATTTCTAAGCAAAAGTTCTGAAATTAAATTTAAAATAATTATGGAAAAAATATATAAGTACAATGCCCTTATATTTGAAGAGTAAACATACATATACAGAATTAAGAAAAGAAATAGGGCTTCAAAGGAATAAAGAAAAGGTCAAAAAAAATCAATGGAATACACAATAATCATTTGTTGAATAAACGTGTGATAGAAAAATGCAAGAAAAAATACCCAAATATTATCAATGGTTATTTTGGGTCATTCTATTAAAAGTGACCTTAACCTTTTGGATATCATTCTTTCTAATTTTAAAAATCTTTCAAGTGATAATATATTGCCTTTTATAATCATACTAGAAGACTAATTTTTTAAAGGCTGTGATGAATTTATTAATTTTCTTTTTTTTAAAATCACCCCTTATTCAAGTCACAGTTCATACATTTCACACAAAATGCTTTGCATATAATTGTTATTAAAAGTCCAACATAGCAAATAGGTTATGCAGTCATCCATGGCTAAATGGAGATCAATTTTTGTTTGCCTATTTGAAAACTTGTCATAGTCATATAATTTCAAACTTAAATGAAGAAATGAAAACCATATTGGAGATTACTTAGTAAAATTCCACCTATTCATGAAGAAAATGAGAGCCAGTTATAGGTGAAGCAATTTATCCAATATGACACAATTAACAAGCAATAGTAATGGGAGTGGAACATAGGTCTCTAAATTCTCAACTCAATTCTCCATCCATCACTATAAAAACATTAAAATAGTTTCAGTTATTTGCATAGCAACATTTGTTTTATATCTAACAATAATAACTCAAAACAATTATTTCCAGCAGTAAATCCTTTTGAATAGAGTAAATTGGAAAAATCTTTTGTTTTAAATGTATAGATAACTGATTAGCCTCTGCAATAAAAAGAAATTCCTACTTCAGTATAGTGTTGCTATTTTGAAAGCAGAATTTGTACAGGACAATACAGTTGTTCCCCCCCCCCCCCATCCATGGTTTTGCTTTGTATTGCTTCAGTTACCCACAGTCAGTGCAGTCCAAAAATATTAAATGGAATACCAGAAATGAAGAATTCATAAGCTTTAAATCGCTTGCTGTTCCAAGCAGTGTGATGAAATCTAAGGCCTTGTAGTTCTGTCCTGTCAGGACATGAGGCATCCATCTCTTTGTCCAGTGTATCCACACTGTATATATTACCTAAACATTTAGTCATTTAGTAGCTATTTCAGTTATTAGATCAACTGTCACAGTGCTTGTATTCAACTAAGCCTTATTTTACTTAGTAATGGCCCTCTAAATGCAATGCAGATACACAAAGAGAAGCCGTAAACTGCTTCTTTTAAGTGAAAAGTTATGTACGTGAAAAAAAAAAACCCCACAGGATACATGGGGTTTGGTATTATTTGTGGTTTCAGGCATTCATTCAAGGTTTTGGAACATATCCCTGGTAAACTTTTGTGATGAAGTATATAATCACATATAATTTCATTAAAGGAAGAAGCTAAAAGCAATGGAAACATGGAAGGTCCTGCACACTATGTATTTTTTTTATATTTTACTACATTTTTAATTAAGTAAAAATTAAATAAAAATTATAATCAATGATTTATTTTGAGATGCAAATGTCAGAAAAACGATGTCACTTAGTTTTAATTATTAGCCCAGATAAACAACATGTGAGTTATCATTTCCTTTGGGGCCTAGGAATATATTTGTTTAGTCATTGTAGTTTTATTTAAATTCTAGATTTTGATATTATGTAGATTATTACTTAAGATATTAGAATAAAGTAAAATGCGTGTATTAAATATGCTTTGTATATTTTCTATTTTGAGGTTCTGATGTAGAATTTACCAAGAATATAAACTAGCTTTTTAATGTGTCTAATCTAGGCACCAGTATAAAATAGGCATTGACAATTGCATTTAAAAATACACATTTTTGTTGGTGTATAAAAATGCCATTGATTTTCGGATGTTAATGGGGAGAGATTAACCAAATAGTTTATATGTATATATATGCATAACCCATGGACAGACAATAGTGTGGTGAAGGCCTGGGGCAGGGAATGGGTGCTGGGTGGAGGGGATCAATGGGGAAATAAAAGGGGCATCTGTAATATTTTAAAGGATAAAAATAAATTTAAAAAAATGCACACTTTTGAAAAAAGTGTTCTATTAAAGTGTTCAATCAGAAGTATAGTGAATAAGGGTATTACGAAGCTTTCCACATTATGATTTAAAGCTAAAGGCTTATAAATGAGAGGTATAAATACTCAGATCTTGTTTGTGTTTGATAAATGCAGATTTATAAAAAAAAGTTTCCATTATTTTTAACCTTCCCCTTTTTATCTATTTATTAAGACAAAATAAGATACTGCTATAAAGAATGTAATTAATCTGCCATAATAATGCAGAAGTAGGCATGGAGAAGAAAAAAATAGCAAATTGCACTCCCCAAAAAGTAGGATTGAATTTGTTCTGTCAGTTATGTAACAGGGGGAACAAAAATTAATACAGACAAATAAAAATAATAAACATAAATTGTAAAGTGCATAGAGTCATGAACAGAATTATTTCAATTGAAGTTGTGCAGACGTCTGAAAGTGACCTTGGAGCAATTGAAACTCCTTTTTAAATGTGTCTAGACAGAGAAAAGGAGCACTTAACTGCCCAGAGAAGGTTGCAATAGAGACAGTGGTGGAATCTGAGCTATAATCACTACCCACCACCACCATGCTAGTCTCCACTAACAAAGCATTACATTTACAAACCGCTTCTCCATATACCTTCGAATGATTTTTATGCCCAGTTTTGGTTATTATAACAATATATTCACACTAATCAGTTGAATAAATGTGATGAAGTGCCAACCTAATACACCACTTCCTTTTAATATAATTGAAAGCACTAACATTAAAAATTTATTTTATATACATGGTTTCATTTTCTTAAATGTTTTTTCAGAACTCACCGAAACAACTTACAGTCACTAAGCGTCTTTACTATAATATGACCATAAGAAAACATTGTATTTCAGCCCTGATTTTCTTCAGGAATAAAACTTCACCTTTGAGGATAAAGTTGAAAGTGGTTAGGGCTTGGAGAGAGTCTTTTCCTTAGAAAGACTCTCTGTGGGCACATGCCCAAAGTATGAAATTACAATACCTGGTTGTTGTTTGTTTCTTTTGAACACACAGTTGTAACTTCTTTGAGCTTCATTTTACTCACACATAAAATGAGGAAGTGGAACAGATGATTTCTAATGGCCTTCTAAGAAAGAAATTCAGTGAAACTTGCAGTCTTTATATATCTGCAGAGTGTAACGCTTTTTATTCATTCTCACAATAGGAGGGGAAAATCTTTCTGAATTGACATTAACCAGAAGCTACGAACCTGCTGATGTGTTACTTGCCCATTATCCAAGCATTAAAAGTAAAAAAGCCAGCCCTGGTTGGTTTGGCTCAGTGGTCACAGTGGAGGCCTGCAAATGAAAGGCTCCTGGGTTCAATTCCAGCCAAGGGCATGCAACTTAATCCCCTGCAGAAGACAACCAATCACATTGATGTTTTTCTATCTCTTTCTCTCCCTTCCTGTCTCTGAAATCAATAAAGACATATTTAAAAAAATAATAATAAAATTAAAAAGTCACATAAATGAAGGTTCTAGAGACTCCTGTTTTCTTTATAGGAAAAGAATGTTGGTTCTGTTTGCTTTTAAGAGAAACCATTTGATTATAATAAATTTCGTTCTTATCAGAGAAATTTATTTACTGTTTAGTGGAGGGATTCCTACTTTAAAAATAATTCTTCAAATTCTGTTGCTTATTCTAGTATTTAAAAGGGATTCAAATAACTTCTTTTAATGGATTAGACAAGCGACAGATTTATTCTGACTTCATAGTTGCTGCAGAGAATAAAGAATATGTTTTAATTGGATAGGAAGAGCAGCATGTGATGTCCCTCTTCCTTCTTTGCTGTCTCTGGACCAGCCCTATCCTCCTGTACAAGTTCTGACAGCCTTGTGGATCCAACAAGTGGCCTATACAAGACACCAGGACGGTGAGTCTCCAGTTCTTCCCATTGCATGTATTCCCCGTGCAGCACTGCTGACTAATTAGGGGAACAAGTGTGCCACATGGGATGCAAGAATGTGCTTTTCTATCATGCTGGCTGATGTCAAATAGAAAAGGTCTGTGGGCCTCAAATGTCTCAAACACTTTTGCATGAGTTTACGAAGGTGTGTAAAATAATGTGTACCTTCCCCTTTTGTTTCCTCTTTTAATCCTTCTGCATATGGACTCATTTTCTTTCATGGTAGCGGAGGTTTAAATTCTGTCACCAGGCCCCTCCCTGCTACACAATTCTGTGAATGGATCACACCTGAACATTCACATTCTCATATTATCAGGCTATTATTTTATGAAGAGTAGGTTTAGTGTCGTAAGTGATCCTGATTCTTACGTGTATGTTTCTTCTTTAGAGATAACCTTAATGCTTATTAACTTTCCTTCCAACAATAAACACAAAAAAATAAGCTTTGGTGACTAATGTTGTACAAGGAACCATTGCCTTACTTTCTTTTTATCTAATTGTTTATAATTCAGTACGAAACACTTGCTTTTATATAAATTGTCTGTTTCTCAAATTTCTACATATTTAATTATTAAATATTATTTGTTCTTGAACACAATATATTTTTGTCACTTTTAACACCTTTAGTTGAATTCCAAAAGTAGAGTTTGAAGTGGGCCTTA
Organism: Miniopterus schreibersii; assembly: GCF_964146895.1. Lineage (NCBI taxonomy): Eukaryota > Metazoa > Chordata > Mammalia > Chiroptera > Miniopteridae > Miniopterus > Miniopterus schreibersii. The sequence goes on from NC_138102.1 coordinate 58,199,116, forward strand.
AAGAGCAAGTTTTTGTATTGTTAAAACCACAAGGTGGTGGAGAAGGCATGTCCAAACGCAAAGAGGCTTGAGGAAACTTCAAATAATTAGAAACATTGAAGCATCATTCCAGATAAGCCCACACTCTTCAAATGGCTGATATCACTTAATATCTGATTTAAAGTACAAAAAATTCATCAAATAACTGTAATGACATGTCTTTAAAAAGCATCTCATTTAATAAAGAATGTGGAATCATGCAATCAACATCAATCCCAACTTGCACTGAATTATTTCTTCTTGCCTTAGAAAAACCATGACTCCATCACTTCAATTCTGAAAAAAAATCACATCTTTATATTCATTAGTCTACAGGAGATTTGCCCCTCTACACAATACAACCAAACTGCTTCAGATACAGAAAATATACCCTCTGCAAGCCACAGGACAATCAATAGAAAACTCCACTGAGTGTTTCACTGGCTGTTGGCCAATCTCTTATAGGAAAAAAAAATGTTACTGATGTGCAATGTGATATCAGTTTCCTCTCTTAAGGAATATGAGAAGCTATCCTCCAACCAACATTGACAAAAGACTCAGACATCTCACAATCTAACCTTATAATATACTCTCTCCTGGGGCATTAGGAGACTTTATCAGACAAACATTTGAGAACAGGGAATTACTGGTAAATAAAATTCAAACTAGAAATATACTGAATGCTGAAAGGAACGATACAATTTAAAAGTGAAATAAGTGAAGAATTTTTAATACAAAACAACTCCAGGATAGAGATGCTGGATAATAAAGGTTAAGGTTAGAAAATTTGCAGATTGAGCAGAAATCATATATATTTGTTTGTTCAAAGTGCCAAGCTATGTACAAAAAGAGTAGATTACTGTTTTCCAAACATTCCGTAACAACATGTATAGACTAGTAGGCCAAATTAAGCAAGAATATTCTGTGCATTCTTACTGATGGTTATTTTGTCTTCTTTGGTCTGGACAATAGGATGGACAGATACATGATAGCAGTCAAAAAACTTCATGTCCTCTTGACATCCTTGAATTTTAAAAATCTTAAACCTGTAAAATGAAAATGCATGTCCCATTTTATTTGATAAAACCTATATTTGATTTATCCCATCTTTATCGTCCCATGGTCATTTGAGAAATAATGTTCATTTAGTTTGATTTTTAAAAACCTGAACATTTTATTTAAGTATAGGGTTTGATATATTCTGTATTCTGAAATCAAACGTAGTGTGTTGTTAAAAATTATTTCTTACAGCCCGGCCCAAGTGGCTCAGTTGGTTGAGCATTGTTCCGTGCACCAAAAGGTTGCTGTTCGATTCCCAGTCAGGGCATATATCTGGGTTGTGAGTTTGATCCCCGGTTGGGAAGTGTACAGAAGGCAACTGATAGATGTTTTTCTTTCACATAGAGGTTTCTATCTCTCTCTCTCCCTCTTCTCTCTAAGTATGTCCTCTGATGAATTATCTCCAACAAAGTACTTTGTTTTTTAAGATACACTGTACAACATAACCTTGGAGATGTTTATGTTGAAAAAAATAAAAGCAAGAAGAAAGGAAAGGAAAGGAAAGGAAAGGAAAGGAAAGGAAGGGAAGGGAAGGGAAGGGAAGGGAAGGGAAGGGAAGGGAAGGGAAGGGAAGGGAAGGGAAGGGAAGGGAAGGGAAGGGAAGGGAAGGGAAGGGAAGGGAAGGGAAAGGAAAGGAGGGAGGGAGGGAGGGAGGGAGGGAGGGAGGAAGGAAGGAAGGAAGGAAGGAAGGAAGGAAGGAAGGAAGGAAGGAAGGAAGGAAGGAAGGAAGGGAGGAAAAACCTTTGAGGTGTTTAGGAGGTAGGTTTTACCCCCAAGTTTGCCAGGTAGCTAACAAGTAATCACTTAGTTCCTTATTGCGACTGAGTTTGTTTATGACATACTGCTGAATGCCAAGACACGGTGTGATCCATCTTGACATGTATAATTTACATGTATGTTATCTAGAGTCCTCCAGAAAAGCTCACTCTAGGTTTGACTGGCTGCCACCCCACCCACATAATGTGGTAGTTCAAGGATGCCCCAGCATTTCTCAAATTTCTGAGACTCAACTCCTCTCAGCCATCTCCACCCTAGACTTGTTTTCACTGAAATCTCTCAGCTTTCAGTTATCTCACAGTCTATGTGCATTACTACTCATAGACCAAATGGACCCTGTCATACAACTACATTCCTTCAACAGCTGGCAGACACATGAAAAGAACCTGGGTAAGCTGGGAGGAGAATAATTAAGCTTACAATGAAACAAGGATTATTAAAAATCCCTGTTGTTAAAATATCTTTTGAGTGTGGCACCACCAGGGAATTTTCATTAGCTGCTTTTCTCCAAGCTATGTTCCAACTTAATTTTTTTTAGGTTCTTCAGTCCAGCCTCTGCTGTGTGTCACTCCTTACCCGCCGACGCTGTTCCCAGGAAATAATTCTTCTCTCTCTCTCTTAATGTAGTAATTCTGCCTTAAAGCCCTTAAAATGTTAGATCTATTTCCTTTTTAATATACCAAATTGTCAAGTTGCTTACATGACAGCAAAATTCCATATAACAAGGTTGACCCGTTTAAGCAGGTAGCAGTTGTACTTACTACATTTCCCCCTCAGGTACAGTTAACATGTGAATGTAAATTTAGTAAGAGAAATGGAAAGAAGAGGCGAACTAAGTCATATACATATATTTATTAAACTTTCCAGTGATAAAGACAGTTTATATATTATAGCCTCTTAAGTTTCATCCTAATGTTTTTCTTAGCACCATGGTTCTCAACTGAGAACAACTCTGTCTTCCGCACAGAACATTTGGAAATGTCTGGAGTCGTTCTTGGTTGTCACAACTGGGGTAGAGGGATGCTACTGGCATTTCTGGGTAAGGGAAGACATGTTGCTAAACATCTGAAAATTCACAAGACAGCCCCCAGAAGGAAGACTATCTGGTCCCAATGGCATTAGTGCTGACATAGAGAAACACTGTGTGCTGCACTCGTGAACATCAAAATTTAAAGGGTTAGTAATATTAAAAAAAAAAAAAAAAATGATTGTAAAAAATTGGGTTAAAACCATAATAAAATTTGGTCATGTAAGAAATGATAAATGTCTCTCTTGATAACACTCATTGCATAAAAATTAAAGTCTTTGCCTGCCAGTCCTTCAACCATATATGAGCCACTGGAATTTGAGTCTTGTCTCCTGCCACGTTTCCCCATTTGATCCTCACACCCGAGTCCCTCTGGAAAACGTGAGCATCCTCAATTTCATGCACCCTGTTAACAGGGTGCCTTATCTCTTGCTGCTCCCTCAAGCTAAAAGAAGCTTCCCCCTATTCTCTGTAACATTTAACTGCAAGTTATTATTCAAAACTTTGAATAAAATTATCTCCTCCAGGAAACTTCTCTAAACCTTTACTTCTCAGGAAAGATACTTTTATTTTGCTTTCTATGTTCTCAGCAGTGTTTTTAATAGTTTGATTACAACATTTATTATTATACTATCTTTGATAGTAGCTCTTACCAACCTGTTTATTGGACTCGAGTGTTTATTTATATATTTATTTATGTTACATGTGTGTGTATATATATATATGTGTTTTTTATTAAATTGTACTTTGACCACAGTGTATTGGATGACAGATACTTGCAGTCATGGTGAGAACAGGAGGGGGATTGAGCTTTATAATGACATGGTTAGGTTTATATGTATTCACAGGGTGCTTGGTGCTTTAGAAGTATGCCTTCATTAAATTTTACCTTTATTTAACATGTGAGGAAATTGAGGTTTGGGCAAATTATAAGTTTAGCAAATCCAGGATTTTCAACCACATTTTCTGAGTCTCTATTGCAGAGTCTGAAATATTGGCTTGCAATACTTGTTTCAATAAAGATAAGACAAATAGGTGCTATGTGAATGTTGAAAAAATGACTAACTTTTTTCATGCGTTAGCAACAACTTTACAGGACATCATGTATGTGTTTACTCTGGTGAGTAAGTAGTAACAGTGAGGGGAGGAATCACATTTTATTGTTCTTGACATTTCTAATACCTAGTATAATAACACTTACTAAGCACTTACTGTATACCAAGAACATTTTTAAATGTTTTACATGATTGATTTATTTAATTCTCATGACAACTCTACAAGATAGAGACTACTATCCCTGATATACAGATGAAGAAATTGAATAATAGAGATTAAGAAATTTGCAAAAGGGCACATAGCTAATAATCTGTAGAGACAATGTATCCAGATTCTCATGTGTAGGTATAAATTCAAGAGGGAAAGAATTAACAATGTGCAAACTACCCTGCACTAGGAAGATGCAATATTAAAGTATATTAGAGATTACAGGTACTGAAAAATGTCCAGTTGCAACTGAAACAATGAAGGAAGAACGTGTGAATTACTAAGAAATTTGATTTTGTACAAATATTGTATAAGTTATAACAATCATTTGTTATAGAAATCACTGAGTCCCTTACAAAGGAAGAATTGCCTTTATTTTGAGGAGCTGTTAAATTAGCTGTGATGTGCAATAGTATGAATAGGGTGCATGTGTGTTTGTGAAGAAAATTAAAGAAAAGACAAAAGGATGGTGATGAAAGTGGAAAAAGAGCTAAGATAATCTCTCTTTCTGTATTTCTGTAGGGGATAATTATATATTTATTCCAAGGGACCAAGCATAGGACTGAAATATGTCAGAGGACATAGTACTGAGCTTGGCTTCTGCAGCAGATTAAACAGAATGTGCAACTATATTTGATGCATCCTGAAGTCAGGGCTCAAGTCATATTGTTCACTAATGTGTTTCTAAAACCTGACACAGTGCCTAACATTCCAAATAAGTAAATGCAATAATTTATGCAATAAAAAACTAAAACAAGTTTGAGATTTAAAAATACAATGATCAGCTGCTGTGCTCTAAAATAATTAGGTTGAAAAACAGGTGAATCTGTGCATTTTCCAGTCAATGTGACCAAGAAGAACAGATTCAGCTTCTGTTAGTATAGTCATCTGCTCCGGAGCTGTCTGCTGACATAATGTTCTACACAGACACACACACACAACCACACGCATGCATGACATCTATATGTAATTAAATTGTTTTAAATGAAAATGTTTTAAATATATACAGGCACTGGCAAAAGTAGGTTTAGAATTTGTAAGGAAAAAAGACATGCAGGCTATGATTATTACAACAGCTTTATTAACTCAAAAGAATGTCACAGTACAGCTATAAACCTACTTTTGCCAGCTCTGTATATATATCCAAGACCAAACTGCCCCCCACACTACGTATTTTAGTGGCTTTTAAGTGGCAGACATATATTATAGAGAAGAAAACATAATGTAAAGGTAATGCTCATAAAATGATTAAGAGAAGGCGATATGTAAATAAGCTTGGTTAAATTATGTATGAATAACATCTTGAAAAAATTAATATTCAAAAAGTGGAGGAGAGGTAATCACTGGCAGAGAAACTTAAAAGGCAATAGACTGATGTTTGATTTTCCCACCTTTGTTTTCTTCTTAGCCATTGCACATTTAAGGATATAATCTCTATTTTTTCTCTTTTCTCACTTCTAATAATTGATTAAAATTTTCGAGATAAAAAAAAACCCACAACACTACCTAATTCCCATAGTTGATAATCCTTACAGCTTTATTTTCCCTCTGCATATATCATGCTTCTTCCTGAGGCTGAACTGTGTATAGAGGGATCAAGTACAGAGAAGAGCTGGAATGACAGACTAAGTCTTCTGAGGCTTGATTATATTTCTTAGTGAAGTCAGTGAGACAGTCCCTCCAGGCATGGATCATTGTAGCAAGAGCATTATTGGAAGAGAAAGACAGGTGGGAGAGAGAGAAGGGGAAGGAGCATTAGTACTTGTGCTTAATGTATAATTTGGTATTTTTACATATAGTGAACACAGTGATTTTTAAATAGATAATGCATATACTTTCTGCTTGACATCATTGCTTAGAAAGAAAACATGTATAAAGAGATATTTAACACGACAAACAATGTTCAAATCATGCTTCCATTTTTAGAGTACTAACTGAAAGATAATGATATAAACAAATATATATTAATCTTTCAAAAGTTTTAAGAAATTTTTACATTTAGGAATAAGAGATAAATTAATGAATAATTTGCATCTTAAGTTTTTCCAGTTTTTATTGTTAAAATGTTGTTGAGCTCAGTTTTATTGAAATGTCTACATGTTTTATGAATTTTTAAAAACATTTTATATTGAGTCTCATATAAAGTGAAGTCTAATATAAAGTCATTTGAAGTCATATAAAGTAATTTCAGTACTAAACCATTTTAGTATTGACATTTTCTAAAAGTAAGATAAGTGAAGCATAATCAGAGGCACAGAAATATCATACACAGACATTAAAATAAATGGTTGAATTGATTATTACAGGCAAAAGCAAAAAATAAAATAAAATAAAACTACTAAAATCATGGGAAGCTGTTGGTTTCTATTTCTTTGCATCATAAGAAAGCTTTTAGCGAAGCACATGGCTTTCTGAACCTGCCAAAAACATTATTCAGAAAGTGGGAAAATGCAGCTAGCAGCTTATGTCAGTCAGAATGAGAGCAAGACAAAGAAAAACTCCAGCTGTTGTGTATATTATCTTTGTAACGAGATAATTTGTTATGGCTTTTTCTCTGCCACAGCCGTCACCTAATTCAGACAATGGCTAATGGATGTCAGAATTCTGGTAAGAGATTCAAAGTCTCAAGTAACATGAAAATTGAATTCTGTTAGTTTATTAGACTCTGAAATGATAAATGTATTTTAAAAGGCTTATGAATGATTGAGGTTATCCAAACAGTGTCAGTCTATTAATGCTGCAAGTCTTCTATAACAAAAAGCTTTAGATCTATAATACTGCATTTGATGCCACCTGGGATCTAAAATTTGCAGAAAGAATTACATCTAAAAATTTCAAATGCAATTGACTTAAGTGATTGAACCTAAAATGAACTTGAAATCTTTAGCTAACTGGATAATTTGTTCCACTTCCTTTCTTCCATTGCTCTAAAAATGCAACATTTTAAAATACATTAGACAGTCTTTAAAACCTAATTTAATAACTGTTTTCCCACAACTAAGATGACAGTCTAGAGGATTCAAATGTGAAGTTCAGCCATTTAAGTATAAAAGATACAAATAATCATTTTGCGTGTGTGGGGGTGGGCTTGGAGGGAAGCTCAGGTTTGAAATAAAGTAAAAACTGACCGGTGAAGGCCTATTCAATCCAATGAGAGGAAAAACTATAAAATACAGACTTGATATACAAAATTCGTGTATATTAATTATGAAATTGTTAAAATATTACCAGGATAATTTGTTTAGTCTACTGATAAGTGTATAAAAAATGCTTTCTTGTGCTCTTAGGATAATATTGTTGGTATAAATTTTTAAACTTTTTATCAAATTTACAGGAAAATTTGTTAAAGACAACTATTATATTAAATTAGTTTTATTAGTAAATCTTTATTCCCTGTTGTATCTTATTAATCATGGCATGTGGAAGATGTAAGTGTCCTTCTTCAGTCCTGGAGTACTTCACAGAGGCTTACAAAGTATTGACAAATCTGATTTTCTGTAAATTTTTTCTCAATGGCATGTTATTCTACATGCAGGAACACCCTGAGGATATTGTAGGTGCATTTTAAGATACAATTAAATTTGTTTATACAAGCTCTAGCTTTCCCAGGATATAATATAGAACTAACCAGACAAATATTTGTTTGTCTCAACTTGAATTAGTACTTGAAGGTGAACTACTACAATTGGAATTAGCCCCTAGGATTTGTTTCTATGTAGAAGAGAGAGATCAGGTCTTTTGAGGGCAGAGACACAAAAACAGACTCCACACCTTAAACAAAAATATGAGCTTCCCTTTGGAAAGAGAATTATATGAAGTAATATATTGAAATGATGTCTAATTATGGGTTGAGCCAAGCAACTTAAAAGGAAAATCATATGAACTAACATCTTTAAAATTGCACATTATGTCTCAATCATCTTCCTATTTGAAGTTTTAATTCATCAAAACTTGAAAAGTGAATTTCAGTTTCTTAACTTTTACTGTACTTTGTTCTTTTCAGAAACATAATTACATCGGTGTTCAAATACCCTATTATCAGAAATTCCTTCTTTGACCACCTAAACTAAAGTCACCCTTACTTTAGTCACATAATTTTATTTTTAATAGCATGCACTACTGTTTAAAAAGGTCTTGCAAAAAATATTTTCATGTTTATTGTCTGTTTTTTCTCATTGTCCCCCAAGTACAATGCAAAAATCATGCGGTAGTTCTAGTTTACTCAAAATTCATGTGCACATTTTGAGGCTACTTTTTTTTGCACAAAATGGGACTCAATAAATATTTGTGTCATAAATGAATAAATAAAACCTAAAAAGCTTTGATCAATTAAATGTATTCCTTTGTTAATAGTTTTAGAAATAAGCCTGTGAAGTAATTACTCCATAATTCTTAGATGGTAAGCTCTGCAAGGAGCTCACTATAGAATTACCCATAGTGCAAAAAGAGCAGCACCATAAAAAAGCCACAAAGAATTGCTATAAATGTTGAAAGTAGAGTCAAAGTTATTACTCATATGCCTTAAGATGTCTAACAAACATTTCTACTACAACCCAAAGTATAACAAAATTACTTAAAAAATATATTCTGCAAATTTACAGTCTAAAAATATGAGGGCTAATGATTAAAATGGGTTTGGAAAGGTACACTCAAAATCTATGTGATTTTATACCACAACACTAACAATAACCATGATTATCCTAAACAAACAATACTACCATAGTTTAAATAAGTTAAGGTTTCTAGTAAATCCAAAAATATTCAGTAAAAATAACGTTTACTGATTTTAAAAGGTAAGTGGCTATGATAAAGAATGTAGACTAATGAGTTATGGAAACAAAGTCAAAATACAGAGAGGAGGGCGGCCGACAGAATAAACATTCGAAGATACAAGGAGGCCAAGCAGTTTCCAGAAATAATGCGGCCGGAACGGCCTTGTGTATGTGGCACAGCCTCCTTCAGTATCTTCACCGCTCCTCGGTGGTGCAAAATATTTTGTGTGGGGACAAACAGTATGTCAACAAAAATGACATCTGTGTTACCTTAAATATCTTCTTTGTTCACCGTTTATGTACAAGCTAATCGGCATTATGGAAAAACTCTTTATACCAGCCTGCGATTTATGTTGTTTTTAAAGAATGTGGATTAATATGCATTTGCTGATTTTCTCTGTGCATGGTGATAGAAACAAGCTGTTTTTAGACATTTAATGGAAGTATTTTGATTTACCAAAGAGCAAAACATGAATTTAATTTTGTAGATGATATATCAATCTTAATAATAAATTTAAAAAATCTTATATGTCCAGCCTTAGAAAAGACTTGGAGAATACTGAACTGAGTGAAATAAAAATTATAATTTTTAATATTATGCTTAGGCTATAATATGTTATTTTTCTATTAAAATTATAAGCAAACAAAAGTAATATGATTTCTGGGATAGTTATTTGGTTTTTAAAGACATTTCATAGTCATCTGACAAGACACTAGAATAAAGAATGACATAATCATGAGCTTCAATGGCAGGTACATAGTTAACTCTGAAAAAGAAAAGTTCATGGGAAAGACTGACATCATTTATTTTGCATTTTATAATATCAGATTTTTTAAAACTTCTTTCTCTATTACTAGCCTACAAACACTTCTGATTTTTATTACATATTCATTCTTTGTAGGTCTTCTATTTGCCAGTCCCACAGAATTTCTAACTCACTATCATTCACTCTCAATTTATAAATTTATTGCTCTAACTACTGAGTGTATACCTGAAGAGCAGGTCTAGGCACACACTTTCAGTTAAACCTGAATGGTAGATGAAAAACAAACAAAAATCTAAACCTTTCATTATATGAAAAATAACTTTTCAATTGAAAAATAATAATTGGTATAAACTTTTTAACTTTAATTTGAAAAAATTTTCAGTTACAGTTTGCATTCAGTATTATTTTGTATTAGTTTCAGTTGTACAGGATAGTGGCTAGACAATCATATACTTTAAAATATTTTCCCCTTGATATTTCCAGTAACAACCTGGCACCATACATAGTTATTAAAATATTATTGACTACATTTGCAGTAACTTATATTCCCATGACTATTTTATTAACTACCAATCTGTACTTCTCAATCTCTTCACCTTTTTCACCCACTCCCCCAACCTCCCTCCCCTCTGGAAATCATTAATCTATTCTCTGTATCTTTGAGTCAGTTTCTGTTTTGTTTTGAACATAAACTCTTTTTCTTTTTCACTTGACCAAAATGTATTGAGTTTAAGGATAATTGTGAGGTGCTGGAGAGCAACTGGACAGACCCAACATGGCAAACCTACTGCATGAATGCAAATGCCACAAACAAAAATCTCATTTTTCATCTTTTATTTTATTTATTTTATTTATTTTGTTTTTGTCCCTTTTTATTTTTGAACAACATTAAAAAGTTTATTCTTACTTTTAACAAGTTTTGGTCATTTTTATTTTGTATAAAATTATTTTCATTTAACTATGAAAAATCTATGGTGTAATTTTTTATTATTTGTAATTTTTAATAATATTAAGTACTTAGTAATAAACATTGCATGCATCAAATTTATCATATGATTTAACAAATATGTGGATGGGGAAAACAGGTTTTACTAGATATCTTTACAGCAAGTTTCTTTATATACTTATTTCATGCTACAGAAATACTTTAGTTTCTTTCTTCCATTATTTTCCTGCCCCCAGCTCTACCATATTTTATTTTACTTGGTAAACTTTTATAAATGTAATATATAGCCAAATAGTTTTCCAAAGGAATATAAGTATTTTCATATGCTTCTTCTTTAATATGTTTGGAATTTCTTTTGCATGTCTACTTATGTATCAGTAACACTAGTATCTGATGTGTTTTCTATAATGGGAATTTGACCTAAAAATTAAATGTATAAGCAATAGTCATAGTATGATTTGTAATTCTCTTCATCAAGGACAAGATATGGGTTAGAGATGGATAAAAACAGAGCATCTAGAGAAATTCAAGCTGTGAAATCAAAGAAGGTATGGAAATCAACCAATTCCATACTTTCTAAAATTAGTCAATTTCAAAGAATTTTGGTGCAGTGGCCTTAGTTATTCTACTTCTTTGAAAAATTCAAATTTTATTGATTAGTCAGCATAGCCAGGGGCAAAGCCAAAGAAAGTGCCAATTGATTTCACAAGAAATACTATGGAGAGTGAGTCACAACTTCAGTTGAAGGTTAGTCAATACAGATGAAGGAAGTGTTTGGAGGTAGAAAGTCTCTTACATGATAATAGAAGAGAAAGTAACACTTTAATTCTTGTTATAAGTCTCCCTGAGTTTATTTTGTTCTGTTTGTTTCTTAAATATATACATATTCTTAAATTAACAAAATACATTAAACATATTTATTTTCCTCAAGTTTCTTCCTGCTAAATGTGTTAATTCTTATATCAAAAGGTAATTGACTAAATATGTAAATAAATTCTATTAATGAAAAGCAGCCAAATAAACAGGGGATCATTTTACTACTTCATTTCATGAACATGGATTTTAGATTCCACTATTCTGCTTTCAAACCTTGGCTTTACATCATATGACTGTTTAAATTTGGATCACATACTTCATCTCCTTGAGAGCCTAAGTTTTCTTATTAGAACAACAATAACAGCAACAACAACAACAAAATAGTGATCATAATAATTACCACATATATTTGTTTTCAGAATAAAATAACTTGGTAATGACAATAACTTTTTTATATTGTTTAATATTTCCCAGAAACTTATGTGTGTGTGTTTAATTTCCATAACAACCCAATAGGTAGGTACTATTACTTTTCCTGTGTACAAATGTTCAGATTGATAAATAGAACTTTCTTAATCTCAAACAGCTCCTATTTGAAGAGGCAGGAGGTAAATATAGAAGGCTAGCTTCAGAGTTTGTTGAGTTTCCCACCAGAAAACTAATTTTATAAAGACCTTTGTCCAGGCCTGTCAAACTTTAAGTGCTTAATGAATGCTAGTTTAAAGATCAGGATAAGACAGAGGGATTCTGGTAAAATGGGAACATGGGGAACATTGTAACTTGATGGTGTTTTCCTCTTTCTCTGCTTCCACCTTCTATCCAGTTTTTCATAAATCTTCACCTAAGAATATTTTTTCCCTGGCTTTTTACAGAGAGTGGAAGGGAGAGAGAGGGAGAAAGAAACATCAATGTGAGAAAGAGATATAGATAGATTGCCTCCTGCAGGCACCTGGAGCAGGGCCAGGGATAGAGCCTGCAACCAAGATACATGCCTTTGGCCAGAATCCAACCTGAGAACCTTCAGTCCATGTGCTGACCCTCTAACCACTGAGCCAAACCAGCTAGGGCCAATCCATTTCTCTTTTCAGACTCAAAGGACTTTAGGAGCCCTCAGAAAGCCTTATGGATGGAAGAAGTGGTTTCTGAGGGATTTTATCCCAACATAATTGGTATATGATTCTACTTAGTGCACTGAGCAAATAGTTAAAAGCAGCAAGGCAGCAGATTCTGATAAAGACTTGACCAAGTGATATGATTATTATTGTTGTTGTTATATTACAAGTTGTTTTTATGCCATCACAGTTTTATTTTACTGAATTTGTATTTATTTGCTCTGCCAAAGGCTGGAGTTTCTTATGTCATTTGCAGGTTTCCTTAGTTGACTCACTGGGGCTCAATCAGGTCTGATGGATGTTGTTAGGAAAAAAGATGGTAAAAGGCAAACTGTTTCTATATCTGTGCCAAATAAGGTTGTCTCTCAGGCCCTTCTGAATCTTATGGAGCCTTCTTGATCCCTTGATCCTTGATGTTTGGATACCAATACACCTTAAGAACTGGGACAATCAACCTCTTTCAGTTTCTTCACTTCTTGGAGTCAGAGAAACCAGGACTTTAAATAAATTGATGCTGCTGCTGCTGCTGCTGCTGCTGCTGATGATGATGATGGTGATATCACTCTGAGAGATTAAATTCTGCACAAAATAATGTTTCTTCAACTGAATAATGTAATTTATCAACTAAATAATTCTGCACATAAATAATGAAAGAGATACACCCTTGAATTCAACATAAGTAACATAATGCAATAAATATTTTAAAGTGCTGACAGAAAATATGAAAAGATGGACATTCTAAAGAAAACTATAAGGTAGAATTAGAAGAGATAATCATTAAGTGTATTAAATAGGAAATTTATCTGGACTGAAGAATCTGCAAGTTAAAAGGGCTCAATGAATTTAATGGGATAAAAGATCAAAGACACAGATCAGGGAGAATTTCTAAATTCTATATAAAAAGAGAAAGTATTATAATAACTCAAGACAAAAAAAACCCCTTACCTATAAAGAAAAGAACATCAGAAGGCAACCGATTAGCATGCACAAGACAAAATAGAAAGCCGTGAGATTATGTATTCAGACAACAGGGAGAATTTTATCATCTAAAATACCATTCAATTGCCACAGCAAGAGAAAGCTATTTGAGGATATGAATAACTCAGAAAAATCACACATAAGTACTCCACTAAGGGAAAATATAGCTAGTTAACTATCTGAATCTGTTTGTTCTTGATTTGGAAAATGAGTGAAGCTGCATTATTCAAATCTATTTGGTTCCTGAGTTTTATGCATTAAGCAGCTAGAGTTCCCTTCTTTGAGTACTGTCCTAATACCTGGAACCTGGGACTATGTATCAAGTTTAAATGGGATTTTGAAGATCTTGAGATGGAGAGATAAACTAGGATTATCTGTATGAGTCCAGTATGATCACAAGGGCCTTTATAAATAAAAGAGGAAGGAAAGAGTCAGAGGAAGAGATGTTGAAATGAAAACAGAAGCTGGAGTGAGGAAACTGATGGCTTTGAAGGGTCCACAAGTCAAGGAATGTGAGAGGCTTCTAGAAGCAAGAAAAAGATTCTTCCCTAAAGCCTCCAAAAGGAATACAACCCTGCCCCTTGATTTTATCCCAGTGAGACTACTTTGCACCACTGACCTTTAGAGCTATAAGATAATAAATATGTGTTATTTAACAGCCACAAAACCTAATACAGGGGCTATCTCAAGTGGGAGTGTAGAGTGGTGCAGCAGCTATGGAAAACAGTATGGCAGTGCCTCAAAAAATAAAAAAACAGAGTTACCATATGACCAAGCAACTCTTCTCCTGGGTATCTAGCTGAGAAATTTGGAAACACTTATTTGCAAAGATATATGCACTCCTATGTTCATTGCAGAATTACCCACAGTGGGCAAGACATGGAAACACTTAAAGTGTCCCTCAACAAATTGATTGTATGAAGCAGATGTGGTACATGTATGCAATGGAATACTACTCAGCCATAAGCCAAGAGGAAATACTGACATTTGTGACAAAATGGATGCACCTTCAGAATATCATGCTGAGTGAAATAAGTCAGCCAAAAAAGTTAAGAACCATATGATTTTGCTCATAGGTGGTAAATAAAACTAAAAGCAACAAATGAACAAACAAACAAACAAAAACTCAGACACAGACAACAATACGATGGTTACCAGAGGGAAGGGGTGTGGGGCCATAATAAAGGAAAAAGGGATTCAAACACATGGTGAAGGGAGAAGCTATGACGTGGGGGGTGAATACACAAGGCAACATACAGATGATGTATCATAGAAATGCACTCTTGAAACCTATATAATTTTGTTAACCAATGTCACCCCAATAAATTTTAATTTTAAAATGCTTCCTAATCTATTTAGTTGCTGAGTTCAAGAGAGAGTGTTCTATAATGAAGGATGCCTGCACTCAAGTTACTCTCAAAACCAGCCAATGGACCAGAACAAATATCTGGCTTCTAGACAATGAAGAGAAATGGAGCCAGTGATGTGCCAAACAAAGTTCTCTTCTTTCTCTCCTTCTCTCTGTCTTCCTCTCTCATGCACCTATTGCCCCATCTCTTTGACTCTCTCTTTTTGCCTTATTACAAACACACACACATACACTTTTTTCCTGAAATAATAAAATAACAATATATGGACAGTAAGTGCCAAATGAGAAATCTTGACATGGAAGGCAAATAGTATAAGGGCATTTCTAATACTGTATTTTTTTTTTAGGTAAAGTAAGAAGCCCTTATTGTAAGACACATTATTATTTTGTGTAATCCTAAGAAAAAATAAATCTCTCCATTTACAAAGCATACATGGTATACATCATCCAAAAGTGTGATCTTACAGAAACAATGCTGTATTTCACATTTTTTTACTTTATAAATTTTACGCTCAAATTTAAAATTGGTATAGAGGAGCTGAAATATACAATTATGGCTTTGGTATGGGAATAGCCAAAGGGAATGAAAAAATTGAATAGGTAATTTAGGAATAAGTTCTATAATATATACATTTATTTATTAAATAAAATGTGAAAGTCCATTTCAGTAGGAAAATGATGAACTATTTAATAATATTGTTGACACCTCTGGTTATCTGTCTGAAAGTAAATGATAGTACTGATGAATAAAGTTAATAATGTTAAAAAATACAAAAACATCTTACAAGAAAATCAGAGAGATTGCTCTGATAATACCACCACAGAGGAAATATTTCAATTAAGACTAAGATATCAGATAGTAGCAAACAAAAATTAGACATGTTAAAATATATACTTAAGTGTTCGTATGGTAAAATATACCTTAAGAAAGTCATCTGAGATACCCAAAATCTTATTAAAAATATAATGCTAATAACAAGCATGTCAAACATTTAACATATACAAAATCTACTAAAATGAACAATGAAAACACAAATATTTTGATATAAAGCTGTGCAAAGAATATGAATAAGAAATTTGCAGAAAGTGTCAATAAGCAGAAGAAAAGATCTTCAGCTTTACCAGTATTTAGGACAAAGCTAATTAAACAAAACTGGCAAAAATTAAGAAAAACATTAGTTTCTACCTCTTCCAGGAATTTTTATCAGTGCTGGAAATATATTAAAAAAATGAAGCTATCTAGCAATATCCATAAATAATCAAAACATACTCTTTGATCAAGTACCCCCTTTTGATAAATTCGTGCCTAGAAATAAGCCACTTATATAAATGGACATGTTTACATACATTTTTATCATGGCAATGTTTATATTGGACAAAAACCCTAAAATAAAAGTCCAGGAAAGGTAATGATTCATAATATTATATGAAATCACATAATCAAATATTGTATTGAATAGTAATTTATTATTTAATAATATCAGGTCAAATCATTAAAGAGAATGGGTTACAGTTCTACCAGCCAGCCTGGGAGAATTTCCACTAAATTGTGTTGAATGATATCAATTTGTGTATACAAGTGTATGTGTATATATATGTACCAGTCAGTGTAGGAGTATATAATTCCAGAGAGACACATCTAATAAGAGAAGATATTCTAGACTGGCAACATGGGTTAAGTTGGGTTGGGTATTGGAGTGGTCTGGATGGAGGGATGGAAGTGGTAGAAGCTGAAAGAGATAGAGTGGCCTAGACTCTTGTCTTCACAACATTCTGTCTCCCAGTCTGGTGGCTAAAACTGCTGGTACTGACTTTCTCACCAACCTATGACTAAGGTAGAAACAGATGACCCACGTGATAATTGGTGAAAGAGAAATTTAAGATGTCATGGCTTGAAATTATTTTCTTCTCTATTAATAAAAGGGCCACAGAAGGAAGTGCTTATCTTTTTTCACGATTTCATTATTTATTGATGTGACACCAGAAACTACTATAACCATGTTATAACCATTAGAGAAGAAAGAGACATTACTGGTAAAAAAGAGCCGAGAAGGAGGCTAGAGAGGAGATATCAATGGAACAGTGAGTAACTATGGAACCTACTCTATCTCTGGTCTCCTTGCTATGTGAGGTGATGTGTTCTTATTTAAATCCCTTATGGTTGGTTACATGTCAAGACGCCATAAATGTTTCAGCAGCAATAAAGTGCAAAGGAAAATAAAAAGAAGATGTATGAGATGATTACATTTAGACATTTAAACATTGTAGATATGTATGTATATATAAATACAAAATTGAAATGGTATTATTTTTATTACCATTTAATAGAACTAGAGTACTAAAATAGTTAATATCAATAGCAGGATAAATTGGAAACTAGTGTGAAATAGCATATTTACTTTGAAGATTTTCTAAATGATCATATAGAAAATACGGCTGATGATCAACTTCTCTTTTTATTTTAATTTTAATTTTTCAATTACAGTTTGCTTTCAATATTATTTTGCATTGGTTTCAGGTGTACAGCATAGTGGTTTGACAATCATATACTTTACAAAGTGCTCCCCCTGATATTTTCAGTACCCACCCGGCACCATACACAGTTATTACAATATTATTGACTATATTCCCTATGTTGTTACATCCTGAGACTATTTTGTAACTACCAATCTGTATTTCTCAATCCCTTCACTTTTTTTCCCCACACATTCTACCAACCCCCCCATCCCCTCTGGCAACCACCAGTCTGTTCTCTATGTCTATGAGTCTGTTTCAATTCTGTTTATACATTTATTTTATTTTTTAGATTCTACATATAAGATTAGGAATCATATATTTGTCTTTATCTGGCTATTTCACTGAGCATTATACCCTCTACTCTAAGTCCTTCCATGCTGTCACAAATGGTAAAATTTCATTCTTTTTTTATGACTGAGTCTTATTCTATTGTATGCAATTTCCTTTTTATCTCAAATGTCTTTACAAACTTCCTCCCTCAGTGCTAGAGAGAACTATATTTTCAAACCTCCCATACTCTCTGGTTTCCAGGTAGTTTTAGAGAGAGAGAAATAGGAGGAGGGAGAGAGAGAGAGAAAGAGAACATTGATTTGTTGTTCCATTTTTATTTATGTATTCCTTGGTTGATTCTTGTATGTGTCATGACTGAGGATTGAACCTGAAACCTTGGTGTATCCAGATGACATTCTAACCAACTAAGCTATGCAGCCAAGGCCTCTATATTTGCTTCTTGTGGCCCTTCCAGTAGCTTCAGTTAACATTGGTCAACTCCTACCCAGTTCCAGTACTTGGCTGTGGTTTGTGGGCTATAGAAAAACCACTTCCACCTTGACCAGTGTTGCTCAGTTAGTTGAGTGTTATCTCATGCACCAAGAGGTCGCCAGTTCCATTCCTGGTCAGGGCACATGCCCAGTCTCAATTCCCAGTAGGCAGTGTGCAGGAGACAGCTGATGGATGTTTCTCTCTCTCTCCATTTCCCTTCCTCTCTCTCTAAAATCAATAAAAACATACTAAAAACAAACAAAAACACTTCCCCCTGCTGCACCTAATCTATTGGATGATAACATTGACTTGCACCCTTAATTTTAAAATTCCAATGCCAAGACCACATTGAGACTAATTGCAATAGGATTTCTGGGATAAACTATAGGTATAATATTTTAATACGTCTGCAAGACTGAGACTTAATGGTCTAGCTGTAGAGGTAGTCATAGCATCCTAATTACTTACCAACAGTTGTTTAGTTTCTCAACTATTCCTTCATTTGAAAGGTCTATATTGTTGTTTTTTTTTTGTTAGCCCTGACTCATTATTACTATTATTACTATTCTGCTAGAATTAATAATGTATTAATTAAGGTATACATTAGGTATAGTTATGGTATACACCATAAGGCATGGTGACTATATTTAATAATAGTGTATTGTATATTTGAAACTTTATAAAAAGATCTTAAAATTTCTCATCACAAGAAAAAAATATGTAACTATATGTGGTGATAGATGTTAACTAGACTTACTGTGGTGACATATAATATATATGAATATAAAATCATTATTTATATACCTGAAACTAACATAATTGACTTACATGCTAAATATATTTCAATTATATAAATAAATAAATATAAATAAATAAATATTAATATAAGAAAACTAGATGACTGGATACAGTAACTTTCATCAAAGTAGCTAAAGGAAGGATGGCAGACCTAAGTCTGAAACAGTCAGGCAGCGACTTAGTGTGATTTGGTCATGTTATCTCTTGCCTGTTCTCAAAGACAATGTAAGAAATGATCAAATAGAAAAACTGAAACTGAATTTAACAAAAACTAACAACTCCAGGAATTCATTTTATCAGTCCACCATTCCTTTAAACTGAATTTCTAAATATGTAGTATATTGTACAACTTATTGTTTTAAATATAAAGCATTAGGTAGATGCTTAGGTAGTTCTTAGATTCTAAAGCTAAAAATTTCCAATAAAACAACCTTGGTAAAACTTCTTCCTTATGTGTTGAAACTTTCATACAAATTTCTGATTCCTAATGATAAAAATTGTCCATACAAATGGTAATTCAGAAATCATCTTTTTCTGTTAATAGAGCAATAAGGCTTGTCAATAAAAATTAGTTCTTAAACAGTTTTTAAATTAATGATTCATGTTAAAAACATCAGTTACCCATAAACAACTTTAACATAGATTTAGTGTTTTTGAAAAGACATTATTCTGTATCTAATCAACAAGTGTATTAAAGTAATTACTTTTGCTTACAATTACTTTTGGTTAAACTGATCAGTCATAATTCATTTTTATTTTTATGCAGTTTTTTTTATATTTTACGTAATACTTATTCTTGACAATCATCTCATTACTGTCATAACTAAAAACAAGCTATTGCAAGACTGTACCATTTTATTGCTTTATTTTGTCTTATATTTTCCCAACCATTTCTTCACATGGACATAGAGCAGGTTGATAAATCATTACAATTTTTAAGATTCAAGTATGGAAACACAAACATGTTACCTAACCTTTAGAGAAGCTGAGATTAGCACCCAAGTCTCTGAACTCTTCATATTTTTTTCTTTAGCCACCTCGGAAGATCCTGTCAAGTCATACAAGATATTTTAAATTTGGGTATATTTTATATATAGTTAGATTTCAAACACTTGAAATCGAGGATATGTTTCCTATTTCTTCTTTAGTCTTCCTTTGACAGTCGACTGATATAATGCAGTGAAAATAGAACTGGCCAAGTAATACTGATATGCCTGCAGGTCACTATCCTCATTATGTCACAGATGTATTTCAAACATTGATTTTATTAAAACCAAGAACACTTTTAAAATATATAAGTAATGTTATAACTGACATTTTGACTTACTTAAGTCATTAAATATTTCAAAGATTGAATAGAAAAAAATCTGTTTTATTTTTTGCCCAGTTAGGTTTCTTTTTACAATGATTTCGGTATCATTATATCAATCTAACTTAAAAGGTCACTCTATCCCTATTTTCGTTCCTGTTGCTTCAGGCTAAAATTCATGATTAACTTGTAATCAGGGGTGGGGAATGTCTGGCCCTCAGGCCATGTACTGCCCACGAAATCATTTGGTCTGGCCCTGCCAAGGCCTCACCAAAGAGAAGCAGTTCCAGCCATCACATTAGGGGTGAACTAATTAAATGCTTGACCAAATATAACAGGCTACTTTTTAAGTTGATAATTTTGTATGGCCCATGAATGATGTTATAAATATCCAAATGGCTCTTAGCAAAAAAAAGGTTTCCCACCCCTGCTTGTAATCATCAGATTTTCCCATCAGGGCCAAATACATTTGAGAGCTAGACAACTTTTTTGCTCCTTTTTTTCTCTTCTTTATTCTTATGCATCATGAAAATTTGTGATTGAGAAGTAAATCTTACAAATCTTACAAATCTTACAAATCTTACAAATCTTGGTATTAAACTGGTAAATATCCAAGATGGAATTGTAATCTATTCACTAATTTTTTATTGAGATAACATTGATTTATAACATTATATAAGTTTCAGGTGTGCAATATTATAATTTCACATCTGTATATATACATCATGCTTATCACAAAAACAATCTAGTTTCCATCCCTAACTGTACAGTTGAGTCCCTTTACCCCTGTTGCCCTCCTTTCATCTCCCTCTTTCTGTGGTAACTGCCAATCTGTTGTCTGCCTCTATGAGTTTGTTTTGTTTAGTTTGTTTGATTTTATTTTTTTATATTATATTTTATTTTATATTATTATATTATATTAATTATTATATTATATTATTATATTATATTATTATATTATATTATTATATTATATTAATGTTTTTATATTATACATATGAATGAAATCATATGGTATTTGTCTTTTCCTACCTGACTTATTTCACTTAGCATTATAGACTCAAGGTTCATCCATATTGACCAAATGGCAAGATGTCACCTTTTTATGACTAATATTCCATTTTCCGTGTGTGTGTGTGTGTGTGTGTGTGTGTGTACCACTTCTTCTTTATCTCTTCATCCATAGATGGACACTGAGGCTGTTTACATATCTTGGCTATTGTAAATAATGCTGCAGTGAACATAGATCTTCATATATATATATATATATATATATATATATATATATATGTATATACATACACATATATAATTTATATATAATTTATATATATATAAATTAAAGCCTTCATATTCTTTAATACCAAGAATGAGATAGCTGTATCATATGTTAGTTTTATTCTTAAAATTTTGGAGAATTTCCAAACTTTTTTCACAGTGGTTGTAATAATTTACCACTAAAAGTCTATAAGGGTTACTTATTCTCTGTATATTCTCTAACACTTGTTGTTTCTTGTCTTTCTAATGCTTGACCAAATATAGCAGGCTAATTTTTAAGTTGATAATTTTGGCCCTGATGGGAAAATCTGATGATTACAAGCAAGGGTGGGGAACCTTTTTTCTGCCAAGAGCCATTTGGATATTTATAACATCATTCTAATAGGTGTGAGATAACATTGCATGGTAATTTTGATTTGCATTTTCTAATAATTAGTGATGTGAACATCTGTTCATGTACTGTTTAGCCAGCTGCATAACTTCCTTGGAAAAATATCTATTCAAATCCTCTGCCCATTATTAAAAATTATAGCTTTTTTTCTATTGTTTTGAGATGTATGAGTTTTTTTATTATTTTGAATGAGCCCTTATATATGCATGATTTACAAATATTTTTTACCATCGCCTTTTCATTGTGTTGATCATTTCCTTTGCTTTACAGAAGCTTTTTAGTTTGATGCAGTTCCATTTGTTCATTTTTTCTATTATTTCCCTTACTGTTAGAGTTGAATTCACAAAAGCATTACTAAGACTGTTTTTCTTCCTATGTTTTCTTCCCTGTGTTTTGTGGTTTAAGGTCTTATATTCAAATATTTAGTCCATTTTGAATTAATTTTAGAGTATAGTCTAAGATAGTGGTCTAGTTCCATTTTTTTTTGTATGTGGCTGTCCAGTTTTCCAAACACCATTTATTTTTATTTTTTAAATTTTCACTTATTAATTTGAGAAAGAGAAAGAGAGAAATGTCAATCCATTGTTAGACTATTCCACTCATTTATGCACTCATTGATTGATTCTTGTATGTGCCCTGACTAGGGATTGAATCCACAACTCTACAACCTTGGTGTATAAGGATGATACTCTAGCCAACTGAGCTATCCTGCCAGGGCCCAACACTATTTACTAAAGAGACATTTCTTGTATGAAGTAATTGACCCCTTGGTCATAAATTAGTTTTCCATATATGTGTGGATTTATTTCAGAAATCTCAATTTCGTTTAATTGATCCAAGTGTCTGTTTTCAATATAGTACTGTTTTTATTACTATAGCTTTTTAGAATAGTTTGAAATCAAGAAGTGTGATACCTCTGGTTTTCTTTTGTTTTTGTTTTTTGCTTTTGTTTTTCAGGATTGCTTTAGCCATTTGGGGTCTTTTGTGGTTTCATACAAATTTTAGAATTTTTTTGTCCTATTTTGTGAAAACATGCTCTCAGGATTTTGATACAGATTGCAGTGAATCTTTGGGTTACTTTAGGTAACATGGACATTTTAACAATGTTAATTATTTCAATCCATGAACATGGAATATCTGTCCATTTTTTGTGTCTTTAATTTCTTTCAACAATGTTTAACAGTATTCAGTATACAGATCTTTTGCCTCCTTAGTTAAATTTATTCCTACTATTTTATTCTTTTTGTTGTGGTTGTAAATGGGATTGTTTTCAGAATTTATTATTGTAATTTTCTGTTATTATATAGAAATACAACAAATTTTTATATTTTAATTTTTTACCCTGCTTGGGTGATCGAGGAGGCTGTGCCACTGGACTCTACAGGACACCTACTACATAAAGCCAGTCCACCAAGTCCAAGAGACATAGCAAGTCTATATAATGCATAGAAACAAATACACCGAGGCTGCCAAAATGAGGAGACAAAGAAGCATATCCCTAATTAAAGAACAGAACAAAACTCCAAAAAAAAAAAGAAAATCAAAATGGAGAGAAGCATGATCTCAGTGAGAACTTCAACACTGAGATAGGAAACTCCATAAAAATGGAGTTAGAAACCATAAAAAAGAATCCCTCAGAAATAAAGAATACAATAACTGAAATGAAGACTACATTATTCAGAACTAACAGTAGAGTAGATGAAGCAGAGTTTCAAATCAGAGATTTGGAAGATAAGGAAGTACAAAATACCCAATCAGAACAGCAAATAGAAAAAAGAATTTAAAAAAATAAGATAGTATAACAAATCTCTGGGACAACTTTAAGTGTACCAACATTCACATGGTGGGGTTACCAGAAGGAGAAAAGAATGATCAAGGAATTGAAAACCCATTTGAAAAAAAATGACAGAAAACCTTCCTAATGTGGTGAAGGGAATAGACATACAAGTCCAGGAAGTGCAGAGAGTACCAAACAGAATGAACCCAAAGAGGCACATGCCAAGATACATCATAATTAAAATGTCAACAGTTAAAGAAAAAGAGAATCTTGAAAGCAACAAGAGAAAAGCAATTAGTTACTTACAAGGGAGCTCTCAAAAGACTGTCAGTAGATTTCTCAAAAGAAACTATGCAGGACAGAAGGAATTGGCATGAAATATTCAAAGTGATAAAAGGCAAGGACCTACAACCAAGATTAACTCTATTCAGGAAAGCTATCATTTAGAACTGAAGGTCAGATAAAAACCTTCAAGGTCAGATAAGAAAAAGCTGAAGGAGTTCACTACCAAAACTGTATTATAAGAAATGTTAAAAGGTCTTTAGAAGAAGAAAAAAAAGTATAAAGAATATCAATAATAAAATGTCAATAAATACATATCTATCAACAATTGATTTAAATGCAAATGGATTAAATGCACCAGTCAAAAGATATATACAGTGGTTGCATGAATAACAAAACAAGAGCCTTAGATATGCTGTCTACAAGAGATTCACTTCAGATGGAAAGACACACATAGATAGAAAGTAAAGACATAGAAAAAGATTATTTCGTGAAAACCGAAACAAACAAAAGCCATGGAAGCAATACATATACCAGGGAAAACAGACTTTAAAACAAAGACTATAACAGGAGACATAGAAGGACCCAGCAATTTCACTTTTGGGTATTTATCTGAAAAAAATCTAAAATATTAAATTCAAAAGACATATGCACCATTTACTCACTTCAGTGTTATTTACAATAGCCAAGATATAAAAACAAGCTAAGTGGCCATCAAGAGATGAATGGATAAAGAACTGGTTCATATATACAATGAAATGTGACTCAACTTTAGAAAGAATAATATCTAGCATCTTTGACAACATGGGTGGACATAGAGGGTATTGTGCTAAGTGGAATATGTCAGACAGAAAAAGACAAATAGCAGATGATTTCACTTATATGTGGGATCTGTTAAACAAACAAGCAGAACATGAACCATAAATATACTCATAGGTACAGAGAACATTTTGATAGTTGCCAGAAAAGAGTAAGGAAGGAAGATAGGTGAAAAAGGTAAAGGGATTAAGGTGTACAAATCGGTGTTAAAGAGTAGTCATGGGGAAGTAAAGTACAGCGTAGGGAATATAGTCAATAATATTGTAATAACTATGTATAGTGTCAGATGGATACTAGATTTGTCAGGGTGATCACTTTGTAAGTTATGTTGTACTCCTGAAACTAAAATAATTTTATATATCAACAGTAATTAAAAAATAAAAAGTATATACATTTTTTAAAAAAGAGACAAGTTGTTTTACACTACCTGTGTCCCAGTAGTACACTGTGAACTGCCTTGAGTTTTACTTCCTCAGGTTGTATGTGGTTGTTACAGAATCACCCCGGCCATATACCCATGCTAAGGCAGATTCTCTCTTCCATGCCCATTAGATCTAGGCACACACTTGGCTACCCTGGTATACAAAACCTTACAGAGAGGCAATCTAGGTTTTGAAACATCAACAGCATTCTTCTAATGTGAATTCTTTCTGGAGATTTGTTGGAATTCATCTGTGAACATAAGGTTTTAATTTTGTTAGGAATCTCAGCCAATCTGAATCTGAAGGTTTTGCTTCATAAATGTCTCAATTCAATAATGCCAATGGCTAGTTTTAGAGATTTCCTGATATTATTATACCAGAGTAACTTAGAGTAATTTTTAGCCAAAGTTTAGAAGTAACTGTTTTTCCTGACCTCAAACTCCCTGATCCCTTTATAATATAATAGTGAAAGACTGTGGGCTCTAAGAGATTATCAGAGATATTTTCTTCTAAGAAAAATCCTTGTGTATTTCTACTTAAGAAAATAATAATTAGTTAGTACTTAACTGCTTGTGAGATTTCTCAGTTTTAACTGGTTGAAGCAAAATTGGAAACTCTCATTTTAGAACAATTTAGAAATACAATTCATCTTCAATCAAAATGACTAGAAAAGGCATTATCATTTCTGGATTATTTTCCCCCCAAAGTGACCTGCCTTCTTTTGTACTCTACATGATTGACAGTGAGGACTTGAAATTATACCTTTTTTCTTTTCTTTTGGAATTCTGAGATGACTTTCTTCACCTGTTAGCAGAAATACTACAAAATAGAAAAATGCAAACTTGTCAAGATATATTGTAGCATAAATAGTATAAAGAAGTCCGCACGATTCTTTTTACCCTGTTATAATTATAAAAATTATTGCATGGGAATAGAACAGCCTCAGCCTTACTAACACGTGCTTTCAGACTAAAGGTCATTAAGCCCATCTGTTCAGAGTTTCCAAATGGCAAATGTCTAAGAAGCTTCCTTGACCTGGTATGGCACAGTTATTCAAAGTTTTTCAGGCACCCAGTTTTATCTTAAAAGTGTTTTCCCAACACTTTCAGATCAAATTTCTATTTTATAAAGACTGAAAATCTTGGAAAATGTCAGAGAAATGCCTTATGAATATTCACATATGATAAACTTAGTTGTCCATATTTGGCTCTTTCATCATATGTCTCTGTCCCAAGCTGGCCTTCATTGTCTCCTGCCTCACCAAGATAACTCAGTGACAATTGTGCAGGGCTTCCTGGAAGCCTGATGGCTCTAAGGCACAGCATGCTGTGGTGCAGTGTTTTCCAAACTTGTTCCTCAGAGGCTTTGAGAGCCACTGAAGTGATTCAAGGGTTCCAGCACATTGATTTGTAATATTAACATTTGGTAGTATGGTAATTAAAGAAAACACTTAAATGTGCTGTCACATTTTAACACATTGGAGACCACTGATGTGTTAACTTAAACTGCAAGGTTAATTTGCTTTTGTACATTCCTTGATAAAGTTACCCTTGCCATCTCTATAAATATATTTGAAGGTCTTGCAATGGGTACTGATTAGTGAAGTTGAAGCTCTGCCCTAATCTTTTAATGTTTTTAATCCTTCTGTGAGCGTTTCAACACCTTTGAAATTAACCAGCAAGTCCTTCATTAAAGTGTTCACCTATTGCACCCAATTAAGTAATAAATAAAGCTAAGAAATACAACCTTATTGCTTACTCACTTCAATAGGTAACGGTCAGTTATACAAGGGCTACCAAATGCAAACAGGGTTGATTTTATGCATAAAAATTATAGAAAGCAGCTTTAGCTTTTAGAAAAGGTATCTGGAAATACTGGGAGTGGGAGGCTTTGATCTCCCTCTTCTATCACTGTTTTTGTGGGCTCAGGAAGTCATGTTTTTAGGATGGGCACAGAAATGAGAGATATAACCTGGCCTTGCAATTTAGACATTAAAGGTCTGAAGTTGTTTGTAGCTGTTTGAGGATCAGATTATTCATTTCAATCTGAATGAGACAATATTATACAACATTTACTTTTTATATTAAAATGAAGTACTAGAATGTAATTTCAATTCTGTTGTCTTTGAATGATTCCCAAATTTCTTTACGTAGATTGAATCAAATTTTGATATTTTAATGCTGCAGCTATGGAGGGCAAACTTCAAGGTTTCTAGTAGAACCCAAAGTTTTCATAACTGACAGATGCCTAGATTAAGGAAGATTTCACTTTTTACAAGACCTATTCCCATCAGAATATAGGATGGGAGGCGACTCACCAGGGGGAGAAAAAAAGGTTATGATACCCTGCAGTTATCAAGGAAGTTGATTTTAGAAATTTTCTACACTTCCTTTCCCTGTCTTAAGATAAAAAATGATTATTTGATGAAGAAAAAATTTGAGAGATTATTTAATAGTGTGTTAAAGGGTCATAAAATTCTTGAAAAAATTATTGTGCCTATTTGAAACAGGCATTTGATGCAGCTGTCTAGGGTTATATTGTCTGTCTCCTGTGTGACCCTTTGACAGCAAAATGATGACAAATCTTCTATGTTATTCCCAGATACCTTGAGGTAGCCACAAAATATAAAGAGTTAAGAACTTCTAACTAAGTAATCCTACCTCCCATACAAATTACTTTCTTTACTAGTAATCAGTGGACCTCTAATGAACTTCCCTACTTTAATATCATACCAACAAACATGTGAAGGCTATAATCCTAAATCAAAGGACATATCAGGGGCATTTCAGAAATTAATCTTTTTACTATAAGTTGAAATTTCAACTAAACATAAATTGATTTTTACAATAGAACATTTGAAAAATATCTTTTCTTATGTATTTTATTTAAAATACCATATGTACAATTAAAAAAATAATTGACTGTAGTAATAAATATTTCTATTAAAATGTACCATAATTTTGTCTTCTGGCTAATTTGCTTGAGGGTTTTCTTCTGCATCAATGCGAAACTGTGAATATATATGATTCATACCTAGCTATCTCACTGCCAATTCCATTCACATTTATTATTTTTTTAATTTATTGGCTTTAAAGAGAGAGGGAAAGGGAGAGAGAGAGACATAGATTTGTTGTTCCACTTATTTATGCATTTATTGGTTGATTCTTGTATGTGCCTTGACCAGGGATAAAACCCACAACCGTGGTGTATCTGGACAACACCGTAGCCAACCGAGCTACCTAGCAATGGCCTCCCTTCCCCTTTAAATTTACTGCTCTTAATCTACACTGGTCAAAAAATCCTTATAATTAAAGTTTTTGACATGTATAAAATACACAGTGAAAAGGCTGTAAGTAAATGCCTGAAGATGTTTTTATGACTAAACTCCATAGAATTAAAAACCAATGATGACTTTTATCTGAAAATTTTGTTTATTCAGAATCATTTCCTAAGTAACTGGAATTGAATATAATTCTAACAACTGCAACAGAATTTTCCAACTGCCCATAGGTGACCTTTCTCTCTTTCACAGACTGGTTTTTTCCCTCAACCTCCATGTTGCTAACTGCAGTTATGACTTTGCCAGAGTCAGAGGGAGAAGTAAAGGCTGAGAAAACATTTTACTCTGGTGGCACTGCCTCAAGATGGCAAGTGTTTAAAGCTGACTCAAGCTCATGGCATTTTAATACATTTTGCATTTTCTATGAATGTTGATGGCACATTTACTCTGGCTGACTGTTCCCCTTTCAGCTACTGTTTCTTCCTGTGATCAAGTCCATACCAATTCTCTGTCTTTTGGGAATCTATAATCATATCCTTAAGTGGCTTTCCCAGGATGTAACATGACCCAAGCCTTTTCCTCACATGTGCTCTCTCTATATATTTTCTTGAGCACCACAAAACCTTTGATCCAATAAATTTATGAGAGAAAGCTAACCCCTAAACAGCTACACTTTCTTTAGCTCCACTTCTAAAACATTCAGAGAACTGTTTTCTTTATCCTCTAGATCAAGGATCAGTAAAAAAAGGACTCGCTATCTCAATCCAGTCTACTACCTTTTTGTGTAGTTTTCTTCGTACACATGGCATTTATTTATATATTATCTATGGATGCATGTGTCCTATTAAGGTGGAATGGAATAGTTGTGAGATTATATGGCCTGCAAATTCTATAATATTTACTATCTAGCTGTTTACAGAAAATGTTTGCTGACTCCACCCCAGACAATTAGGGATGCTGTTCAACTTTGTCCAACGTGGTCTGCAAACATCCAGGAACACAAAGTGAGCTCTCCGAGCGAGCCCACTGAAGACCCATTGGGAAGAACATGGACAGTAAGTAATCCTCTTCAAAAATACTCTTCTCATATTCTTTTTCTCCTACATTTATTAATGATGCTTGTGAGTTTTGAACAGGGTTTTAGATACTTGCTTTGATTTCTCCAGAGAGCTGTCTATATTAGAACTTATTTCAATGTCTAATATTTAGTAATTTATCATTTCAGAGACAACCTTCTGATTGACACCATGTTACAAATAAAAAATGTATTTAGTGAGATAAACCACATCTTACCTCTCACTTTGTTCCTGGCAATCCTATTAAGCTTGACCTTGTTTTGTGAGAGCTATTTGAGCTCTGTTATTTTTTCTCTCTCTAAAATTCTCCAAATAGAATTCTAAATTCTCATTTACATGGAATGAAGAGTGACTTATTTATTTGGAGAATTTGGGGAAAGAATAGTAATAGAGAAGCCTCAATTAATTTCTTTCTCTGTATTGTATCTGCCTGTTCAGAGTGCGATAGTATTTCCAGAACTTGTTCCATTTTCGAGGCTTTGTGGCCAAACCCTACACATTCTAGGGGATGACCTGGAGACTGATCCTCCATTTCTCTGCACATAAGAAGTATGTTTGAGGCACCAACTTGAGGGTGTTTTCGTATTGCAGACCCTGCACTCCATTAGTTGTAACATCGAAGGTGTGACATTTAAGGGTTAAGTATTAGAGGTCTTAGTTGTGTCATCATAGCTACTCTGGGTTCTTTAATCTATTTTATTATTAATAGTCTTTAAATCTCTATTTACTGTTTTGCTTCTTCTCTGTGCCCTACTCAAAGTGCTGTGAGTCATTTCACTTTCCTGATTCAGCACTGCTAATTTAGTAAGCATAAAAAACTCAGTAAACACAAGCTCTTACTTTCCTTATTACAAACCACAGGTTCTGATTTTATACCTTAGAATTTGAAATTAGCAAAGGAAAAAATAACATTGAAGATAAATATGAAATTTTCCCCCTTTATCTCTTCTCTCCCCTTAATTTTTCCTTTGCTTTTAGCCTGATATTTTAAAAGTAATTTCATAAAGTTTTTAACTTTTCTAGATTGAATAGGTCCTGACTCACTTTTACCTTAAACTTCTAAGATTGTGAAAGGCTAAAATTTAAATATTGTTACTGAATATGTTATATGTGTATATAAATAAATATGTGTGTATGTTTATGTGTATATATTATAATTATTATGAAAAAGATAAATAATTTTTATTAATATTTTCAACATATATGCATATATGGAAAGAGTGGGACTCTGAAACAAACAGATCAGTGTCATATGTTTCTCATGGGCATGAATTTTATTATCTTATTACTATAGAAAGTATGTCATAACTTATGGCATTTATTCCAGCTTGGCACAGTACAAAATGCTGTTTCCAAAGAAATATGTTTTAATAATTTTAAAAATAAAACAAGATCAATGTTAGGGTTTTCAAAAGTTGATGCTGCATTCTTATGAATGGCTGGCCTTCTTGGTACTTATCTGGAATAAAGTGGATCTAATAATCTCTAGATTTGTTTGCAAATCTCTAAATCTAGTCATTGCAGAAAAGAGTGCTCACTGGTTTCAATCAATATTTTAGGCCAATGTGACTGACAATAGCATTAACTTTTACGCAGCATTAAAAAGAAATAAAAACAGTTAATGAACTTGAGTTGAAATAACATGTGAACTACTTTATTCCCAGTTGGCATCTCTTTTATAAGATGATTTATATCTTAACCAAGTGCCTTTAGCACTTCCTAAAAAAGTATAAGACACACACACACACACACACACTTATACACACATTCAAAATCACATTTATTTACACAAAAAATGAATAAAATAGGCATTAAAAGTTTGCCTCTAACAGCAATTTTATTTCACACAAAGAAGACCCTTTAAAGGATAATATAATAAAAAACATCAGCATCACATGTCCCAGTTTTGAAACTTCATGATTATGTACCATAAGGTTTATGAAGTCTCTTTCACTGTCCCTTGAAAATTTTTTGAAAGTGGTGCAAGAGGTGAATAATTAAATAACAAAACTAAAATACATTGAATCACGTCATCTCAGAGCTGAAGCTTTTCATAAACTATTCGTGTTAACCCCCTTTTTTAACACTAAAAACATATTTAGTTTTGTGACTTGACCAAAGGTAGAGAGCCAGACTTCCTGACTCTTGAAACTATGCTCTTCACTACCTCATTCTTACAAAAAGTCAGCAAATACTATCGGAAACTGGTGACATTTATGTCAATTGTATCATTATTTCCAGATTTTCGTCATTAGCATTGCCAAATAATTCATTCAACTATTTCCCTTTCATCTTTTCCTTCAGACACAACAATTTCCTTGGCAAATAAAACATCCATGAACACACTTGGGTCTATCTCTGAGGTTTCTGGCCATTGGCATTTTGAGATAAGCATGTAAATAAAGGAGATGGCTTTAGGGCAAGGTATCTTGGCAACATTTTAATTTTATCTCTTATAAAGGACCATGGCTTCCTCTCAGGAAGCTGTACTACAATACAAAGGTTAGAGCAATTATGAAAACCTTTTTAGTCATTACAAATGATACTTCAGGAAAAAATATATTCTATATTTTCTCCTCTACACATCTGTACAAACCTTTAACTTGAAATAATTTGTTTAAAAATAGCCTCAAAATAACATTACTGGGAATACAGTAAAGCTCCAATGTACCAGTTGACTAGGATAGATACAACAATTTGAAAATTCTTTACTTCCCAATGAAGTCTGACTTTCAAGTTTCTTGTCTATTATTTGGAAAATCAAAAACTAGATGGTTCTTTTTTATGTGTTTGAATTTCTGGCCTAGCACTCTTATAACTTCCCACTATTCACCAGCTCCCTCCCCACTCAGAGGAAGGAAAATGAATACCAAAGTCAGAGGGAAAAAAGGAACATATTTAAATTAATGTTCTTATATATTTTACTAATAAGTGCATAATTTCATTAGCTAACTATTAATATTATATACATTTTAATGTTTATATGAGGTTTTGTAGCTTAGAATATTACAGATAGTAATCTACAATCTATTTCTTCTCTACAAGAAAGTTTTAATGTGAAGAGAAATGTAAATCAAGGTAGTGGAGAAACATTTAGGAAAACAAAACTAAGAAAATTGAAACAAACAGGTCATATAGATTCAGTAAATTGCACATCAGATTTTAACCGTATTCCAGTATTGGACAAACTGGCACAAATCGCTTCCTTGTTTGGCACCTGCTATCGCTCTACTGCTTACTGCTTCCCCATACTCGGTAGCAGGAGTCACATCCTAAATCCCTGCCTCTGTTTCTGTCAACATTTTTTCTCCCCTGGAAATGTACATTCTTAGTTTTCCCAAAACTCAGTTCTATGCTTAAATTACAGAGGTGCCATTTCTTTTTCTCTAATAAACTCTAAGTGTGTTTTTCTGGCATTAAAGCCTGATTGGCTTTCAAAGCTTGCTGTACTTTCATTGCTCTAGTTTTTCCACCATTGGGCTTGTTTGTTTTACAGTCTCCTCTATGACCTCATCATCCTGTTGCTCTCAGAGGGTTACACGATTCTCTCTTCTCTTTTTATTTTCTTCACAATTATGATCATCATTTTATTAATAACTCTAACTTGCTGTCTCCCATCCAATTCCCAGGACAACCTCAGTCATGTGACCAACTGCATGCAATGTAGATATTTCAAAACAGAGAATCCCCAAAGTAAAAGAATCTTCCCCCAACATATGCATGCTCTCCTGTATTACTTTATCTACTGATGATATCACTATTCACATAGTTCCTGTCAATAAGACCATATAATACCTTTATGTCAGCTCTAATTCCAATCTAGTTTTCACACAAAAATTCCCTTTTTTAGCTTTATTTTATTTTATATTTTATTTTATTTTATTCTAATTTTCTTTTAATTGAAAACTAAAATTGTAATCTATTTAAGGGAGAGAATGTTTTGTTGTGTTTTGTTTTTGTGGGTTTTTTTTGTAGCTAAGTATATGACACAATATTTTAGGTTTGTGAGGTAAGGGCTCTAAAGCAATTTTTTTTTTAGCTGTTTGTATGAACTGTTAGTGAACTGTTATACAGAAGTGCAAATTACCATCATGATTAGGCAACTGATTTCCCAGATGAGAAAATTGTTTGCGTAAAAAAAAAAAAAAAAGGTTTCCAATTATTTCCTGTACACTTATTATAGCCTTACCTCCTAAGCAAGAAATATTTTGAGCAAGCAGTTATTTTGATTCAGATGTTCTCAAATCTGAGCCCTAACAACTATGACGATACTGATGGGCCCACTTCTAAGTCCCCACCTTGTGTCATTATCCAGTCTGAGCAGGATTGATCAGTTTTTTTCACCTGTAAACTGAGAACCAAGAGTGCCCAAATTATGCCACAAGAAAAGATTCTATCTGAATATGAAGAGAATACAGAACCAGATAAATGGTATCAGCCAAATGACCTGATTTAATTATTTTTTTCCTGGATCTTTTTCATATTATCGAAGATCACAGGAAGGTTTAGGTACTTAAGTATTACTGCATTCTTTTCCTAAGCACATGGTCCTTCCTAATAAGTCAATATTGTATCTAGGGATCTTTGGTTTTGGTCAAGTGTTTGTACAATCTAATGCACTTCTAGGGCAATAGTTCTCTGGTCTTAATGATCTTGTCTGGTTTTTTAGACATGATCTGTATCACAGAATAAATAAAAATTTCTCATTTTCTGGGGCCCTGGTAAAGTATGAAATAAAGAGAGTTGAATTCTTTTTTGTTGGTTAAATTTTGGGGCTACAGATCAAGGGCTAAGTATTTTCTTCTTAAATTAATTTATCTAATAATCTCTATATATTTTTTGATAGAAGAAATTAATATGCAAAAATGGACCCTGGGTCCATTTGAATATGAGAATATCAGAAAGGCTAGCAACAGTCTACAGAGATAATTCCCTGTCCAGTTTGCATGCAGTAACCTAGAGGCTTTGGTGCTACAAAAAAAACCCCTTTGTTGAGGGCTACCTAACTACCTGTTTTTAGCAAACACACTGTTAAAGGTAGCTTAATTGCATTGTACATTTTCAATGTCATTCAAAAACAGCAGTAAGGTCAGACGGTAATAGATCATCTATTAAATATATGAGTCAGAAAATTCGTGTAGTGAGCCTTGTTATTAAAGTATGTAAAAGTGAGAAAACTTCAATATATATAATATCTTTCATAGTGTCTTCCCAAGCTCTATATTTATGAAAGTTTGGTTACAAACAAAACCCTTACAAAAAGGCCCCAGATTTTTTCCTATGTGGAATGTTAGAGAAATTTTTATTTGTTTAGCTGTCTTTTTGTAATGTTTGCTTCTAAAATTGTTCACTAGTTGAGAACATTATATCTGAAGCTATTTTTTTCACAATGGACTTAGATGACACCCAGACAAAGACCAAAAAGTTGGCTGAATTTTAGGTGTTGGCCAAATCGCAAGCTAATTGTAGATATTAGACGTATACTAAAGAATAGCTAAGAATGTGTCAAGCGATGTTAAGAAAAAGGGTCTTGTGGGCATCTTAGTTAAGAACTAATTAGTGTCTTGAAATCAAAATCTTAAACCCCCCAAAGAGAAAATAAAATACTTGTAAAAATAAAGTACACTACCGTGTATTAAAGCATGATACTCTCTTTTTTCAGAATCTTGTTCTCTGGGTCTTTGGAGAAACTTCAGCTTTACATAGTTACCTTCATGAGCCTGCAGGTGTCAGCTTCTGGATAATTTCTAAGAATTCTCAGTTTAAAGTCTTCAGCCAGTCATCCTTCCACTGATAGGAGGATAGCTTATGTCTCTTAAATAAATAGTTGTGATTTCAACAACCAACCTCCTTCAGGTTTGCTCACAAGCTGGCAATGTCCTTCCAATAGGAGATTGCAGACAGTATTTCTTTGATATCTCTCCCAGAATATTAGGTCTCTAGGAATTAATAATGCAAAAGTTGTTAAAACAATGTTAAAAAAGTTTCAATTGCATGTCCTAATAAGAAAGAGTATTTTGCACAACTTGCTTGCAGTATTTGGGCATGTCTGTTTGCAAAGGAGCAGAGTCTATAATTAGAGTGGTATTCTTAAATTGGTGGGTTGACCTATTACTGAACAATGAGTAGTTGAATCACAGAAGTTGATTTCTTTAACACTAGAACCAATAACAAATCCTAAGCCATGGAATATCAAGATTCATGAAATGCTTTGCAATTTTAGTTTTAAAATAGTACTTTTTGTTTCTAGCTTTCCTGAAGGTTGAGTGTAATTTGGAGAGTGAGATTTCTGAGTAATCCTGTAGCAAGGCTTTACAATTCTCAGTCACTCTAAATTTGTGCTTTTTCTCACTGGAGAGACAGAGTAGAAACCCCAACATTTAGAATGAGTCAATATTTTTGTTAACATTAAATCAGTAGCCCTCCATCCATCAAGTAAAGCTTCAATCCATGGTAAAGTAAGCAAACAATAACAAAAGCATTTAAAATTTATTGCTGAGAATAGTAAATGAAACTAATTTGACTGTGTTCAAATGTGCCCTAAGACCTCTTGTTCATATCCCATTTTTGCAGGTTTATCAGGATGATGGTAATGACAGATGAGACACAAAGCAGAGATTTTTCAGTCTTTAAGTCAAACCTTCATTCCAATAATGGTTGAGTAAAGTACCCCCATTGTCCTTCCTATGGTAGAAAATTCAGTGTAAAATTATTTCAGGGTTTTTTGGGGAATAGCAAGTGACTGATCTGAAAATGCTAAATATTATTTTCATGCACTAACTAGCCAGATTTCTTGCAGTACTTCTTTTTTCTTTTTTTTAAATTGTGGTACCAGCATTTCATAATAGCTTCTTTGTACTTCTTTAAAGAGTTGGAATTTTGGGGGTGTGAAGGGGGCCAAGACTTAATTAAAACTTCTGTCTTTCATAATGATTACCTAAAACATTTCCTTTTGCCTTTAACTTATCCTTTTTAGTGCAGGCTCTTAATTATATAAGGACTATATACTTCAAACGTTTCAGAGCATAAATAATTCTTTAATCTATTGGATATTCTGAAGTGAAATTCCCTGTGATATCAAGAGTGCTTGCTGCTTCCAAAGCACTACAAAGTCACACACTACATGCAAAACATGTCTGTTACCACAATAATGTTAGCTATCTTATCTCTACCCATTTGTAAAGGTCTAGAGTGTGCACTGTGCTCTGCCACTTGGACTGCCTTTTTTTTTTTTGGTAAATATATATATAAAGGGTCATATACTATGGATAAGTTAAATTCTGTTTTGATAAATCTTGAAAATTTCCTGTTCTCATTAGCAAGCTCATTAACAAACATACAATATTATATCTAAATTTTCTATAGGAATTAAAAAAATAAATATGTTTGGAGCATAGATTATAATTCTTGATAGTATTCAGTTACTTGTATCTGCGTATTCTGATTATGAAAATGAAGTACGATGATCTAAAGAATTACATCAATGCTTGAACATGTGAGAGGGAGTAATATGATTTTATAAAAGATAAATCTACTTGTTGATATATTGAGTTTTCAAATGAGCAGAAAAAAATTCCCTAGCATGGGGAACTATCAATTTAAAAAAAAAATCTAAATTCAAATTCACCGAAGCTTCCATTATTTGAGCTAAAGCCATTATTGATGTGAAATAGGATGGGTAGGATTTTGTCAGAGTAAAAAGAAATGTAATAATAAACTATTGGTGTCTGATGATTCCCATGAAGTTAAATCAGATGGAAAAAATAAAATAAAATAAAGAAGGGGAAAAAAACCCAAAACATCATGGACTTATCTAGATCACTTATTCATAAATGAATGGGAGGTTACTAAGGTATTCACTTTAAATCATAAAATATTGACTCCTGCTTAGAAGTTCAATCACTGAAAACTTGGTTATATTATACATATACATAGTGATTTCAGAAAAATAATGAACTCATTGCTTATATTGGTCAGTGAGACCAAGGCATCTTCTAACTACTTCTTGATCAGAATGAAAAAAAAAAAAATTACTGATGCGAAATCTGTCATATATGAAAGACCTGCATTCCTGGAATACAGTATATTTTGGGATAAGTCACATCCTTTGTTTTGACAAAGTAAAACTTTTCCTTAAAAGCATTATATTCTTTTTGAGCTAATTAAATATATGATATCAATCTTAGGCATCACATTATTAATAAAACATAGTGCCCTAGCCAGTTTGGCTCAATGATTAGAGCATTGGCCCACGGACTGAAGGTTCCTGGGTTCAATTCCATCCAAGAGCACATAACTCTGTTGCAGGCTCAATCCCAGCCCCATCTGCGGCATGTGCCGGAGGCAGCACATATATGTGCCTCTCACACTGATGTTTCTCTCTCTCTCTGCCTTCCACTCTCTCTGCAAAGCAATGGGGAAAATATCCTCGGGTGAGAATTAAAAAAATTTAAAAATAATTAAAAATAAATAAGTAAATAAATAAATAAACAAAACATAGTAAGAGGTGATCTATATATTAGGTAATGGAATCATAGGGAAATTTAAGTTGATTAAGGTCTTGGTTAGAAACTTATGAAAAATGGAGAGTGTCTTAGTCAACCTTTGAGGCATCATACTACATGTATATTTTAGGCCTTTCCAGAAAAAGGCCAAAAAATAATTAATTTAATGAAAAGGGCATTAAAAAATTAAAGGCAAGTTCTAATAAACAATTGTAAAATGTGTAGGCTTAGGTGATACTGAAGATAAAATACTACTTATACTCAGTATCATGGAACGCAGGGGATTGGCATCCCCCATTAGTCTTAGAGTACTAATAAAGTCATTATATTTTCTTGATGTGTTTTGTGTCTTGGAGGATTATTACAATGAGTGGCACAAGTATGATAAGTCTTGTTGTTACTTTGTTTTCAACTATGGTTTTGGTTGTCTTTGCCTTCTTCTAGAGGAAAATATGCAAGTTGGGTAAATATATGTATGAGGAAATCTAAACATTAATATATTTAACAGTAATAAGTCTATTAATATCAGAAGAATATTTGGCTCATGAACTCCTGATTGATGTTTCAGGGTTCCTGAGACATCAATCAGAAAATATATATACACCTCTATGTTCCTAGCAGCATTATTTACAATAGCTAAGATCTGGAAATAGCCCAAGTCCCCAGCAATGGAGGAGCGGATTAAAAAAGCTGTGCTACATTTACACAATGGAATACTGTAAAAAAGAAGGTACTCTTACCCTTTATGACAGCATGGATGGGCCTGGAGTTTATTATGCTAAGCAAAATAAGTCAATCAGAGAAAGATAAATATCACATGATCTCACTTATATGTCTAATCTAATAAACAAAATAGACTGGAGAACAAATAGTTCCAGAGACATGGAAGCATGCAACAGACTGACAAATCTTAGAGGGAAAGTGTGTGGGGTGGGGAGTAATCAAAGTATTGACCTGTACATATGCATAGCCCATGGACATACACAATGATATGGTAAAGGTCTGGGCTGGGGCAAGAGCTAGGCGAAGAGGGGCAACGCATGGGGATAAGAGGAGCATCTGTAACACCTCAAAATAAAAATAAAACTTAAAAGAAGAAAAAAAAAGCCCATGAATGCCTGTACCCTTCAATTGGGGCTTAATTTAGACACAAGCAAAATAGTAGGTCAAATCTGAATTACAGTCGTGCTCAGCATGACAAAGTTTTGTTGATAAAGGCTACATATACAATGGTGGTCCTATGAGATTATAATGAATTATAAGCCAAAAGCTTGTATGTGATATTAGGAGAAAAAAAAGCTGAATTCAACAACGATGTTGAATTTCCTGCTACCTCTGGTTTGTTTAAATAAATGAAGAGGCTCAGCAAACTATGCAATCCAACCACCATGCCCTGCCCGCACACAGACACAAGCAAACACACTCATGCACGCAAACTCATTTCCCTTTCCTCTGTTTCTCTTTACCTCTGTGCTCCCAGTCCTGTTTCCCCCTTCTCCCTCTCTCCTCCTCTCCCACTCTTTCTCTGTCTCCCTTTTATTTTTTATCTCAAGCTTTATCTCTCTAGGTCCCTTCCTCCCATCTCTCTCTCTCTCCCTCCCTCCCCCCTTCTCCTGACATATATTCTCCCTCTGAAGGTGCCTCTCACCATAACCTTCCTCTCCTCAATCATGTAGGAATGCAAGCACACACACACACACACACACACACACACACACACACACACACACACACTTTATCTTTTGTACTATGTTTTTCCTGGACCTTTTCTATGTTAATATATGTTTAGATACACAACTACTTGCTATTGTGCTAGAGTTGCCTATAATATTCAGCAGAGTAACATGTTATACAGGTTTGTAGTGTAGGAGTAATAAGCTATACCACCTGGGTGTGTAGCAGGTTTGCCATCTAGGCCTGT
The DNA here is from genome assembly GCF_964146895.1 of Miniopterus schreibersii. Lineage (NCBI taxonomy): Eukaryota > Metazoa > Chordata > Mammalia > Chiroptera > Miniopteridae > Miniopterus > Miniopterus schreibersii. The sequence continues at coordinate 58,239,156 of NC_138102.1, forward strand.
GTAAGTGCATTCTATGATGTTTGCACAATGACAAAATCACCTTCTGACATATTTCTCAGAATGTATCCCTGCCCTTCAGTGGCACATGACTGTACTTATGACTGGCCTGATTATGAGTAAGGAGTCCTGGGTTATCTCAAGAAACAGTTCTCCATGAAAGCATTTAAATAATTACAAAATAAATATATTCCTATTAAGTTATCAGGTGTGGTTTCACAAGAGAAAACATAATATTCTTTGGTTGGAGACACAGTGGTGAGACTTATTGGTTGATAAATGGGTATGTCTAAAGTTTATTACACAAATTTCTGTCACTGAGTCGTGACAGTGGCAGAATTTAAGGTTAATACTGTAGCACATGAAATCAAATTTTTTTTCTAAGAATATATATATATATATATTTTTACTATTTAGAGAAAGTTCTGGAGAGTTTGTACCCACATTATTTTCTGTCCTTCAGCTTCTTAGGTAGCCTAGACCAATTGCAGGTTGTGAGATAGTCTAAATTTGCATTAGTTGGGGTTCTCCAGAGAATCAAAAATAATAGGATGTGTATATATACAGAGAGATTTATTTTAAGGAATTGGCTCATGTGATTATGGAAACTAGAAAGTTCAAAATATTCAGAGTGGCCAACAGGGTGGTGAGCCAGGAAAGAGCCAATGCTACATACAGGTCTCTAGGATAACTGCTTGCCATAGAATTCATTCCTGCTCAGGGAAAGTAAATCTTATTATATTCAGACCTTCAACTGAGTGAATGAGGCCCAATTACATTATACAAAATAACTTGTTCTACTTAAATTACACCAAATAAAATGTTTCTCTTATCCAAAAACACCCTAAAAGAAACATCCAGAATAAGGTTTGACCACCTATCTGGGCACGATGGCCAAATTGACACATAAAATTCACTATTACAGAATCTAAAAAGATGAAGGTATTAAATTTTATACATTTGTCTTTTCCTTTGTCACAATATCCTTTACAGAGTAAATTTGTAATTTCAAATTCTTTTGGAAATACCCTAAAAATATTTTTAAAAGAAAATTCACTTTTTAACATTTAAGACATAAGGAAGCCCAATACCCTCATCCTCTCAGTATTCTGTAAGAAATTATTTTTTAATAAAAAATTTAAGTTCACAGAAAAATTGAGAGGAAAATACAGAGATTTTTTCATGCCCTCCCTCACTATTAACATCCTGCACCACAGTGGTAAATTAGTCGTCACATGTGATGAACACATTGACACCTTACAGTCACCTAAAGTCCATAGTTTGTTAGGTTCACTGTTGGTGGTGTACATTCTATAAATTTTAACAAACGTATAGTGACATATATCTAGCATTACAGTATCACACAGAGTAGTTTCACTATACTCAAAATGCTTTGTGTCTAATTTTTGCAGTGGTGTGTGATATTTCATTATATAAAAAATATGCCTCACTGTATCCTTTATGCTTTCTAGGAACATTTGAGAATGTGGTTGTTTCTGTTTTTGCCATTACAAACAATATTTAATAAAAATGTCTATACATACCTCTTCTAATCTCCATTTGAACTTTATTTGCAAAAATAAATAAATAATTAATTAACCAGAACCTCAGTTTTCAGATAGACAATAAGAACAACCATTTCATATTTTAAATTTTGTCTATTTTTTGTTCCAAGACATTTCCCAAGTGAATAAATAATTGTTCTCATATCAAAAGTTTCCCCAGTAGCCACTGTAATTTTGGCAAATTTTTGTCATTTTTAAAGATAGTTGACTGAAGGCAAAGCTTGTCCTATAAAGATGACAGTCTGACAAAACCTGTGCGAATTGTTGGCCCTTGGAACTGGATCAAGAGTAAAATGTATTATATCTGTTTTCATCTTCTTGTCTATGAACTTCCTCTTATAAACTCACAACAGAAAGTGGAAGAAACAGTCTAAGAGACAAATGATGCTGTTCGTAAAAGGACAGGTTTTTACTAACCTAAGACCTAGAAAAAGGCTTTATTAAATGATGAGATAAGCAGATTTCTTTAAAAATGTTTCTTTTATTTTACTCACATGCAAGATATAAAACTGAAAGCAACAAATAAATAAACCAGACAAAGAAACAAAAACACTTATAGACACAGACAACAGAATGGTGGTTACCAAAGCAAAAGGGGGGTGGGGAGAAAGTTGTAAAGGCTAAAGGGAGTCAAATTTATGGTGAGAGAAGGTTTGACTTGGGCTGGTAAACACACAACACAATATACAGATGATATATTATAGAACTGTACACTTGAAACATATAATTTTATTAACCAATGTCACCCCAATAAATTTTACTAAAATATAATAAAATGCAATCAATGGAAAAAAGTTAGCTTTTCCAGTGAGCAATAACACCATGTAGTTATCTGGGATTCATAAAGAGCTTCTTTAAACAATCAGAGATTTTTTTTTAAGGGGGATTTAATCATGTTAATTCTGTACCATCTTAATGAGAGGGATTTAATTTACCTCATTAGGAGAATATTGAGATAATTTAAACAGTTATTTCATTCTCTTTTATTTCAGTTTTCCACTACTTTTTATGGGTTCTGATTGAAGTGGGAAAGTTTTTTAATTGAATTTTTGTACAAAATATTAGATTTGTTCATCATTTCTTCTACGTAAGGTTCTTTTCTTGCCAATTCTCTGAAGGAAATAATGATGCTTTTTTTCAGTGACAAAGTGTGAAAGCTACTTATTTGTAGAGAATTACAATAACAACAAAACTCCTTAGCAAAATGTGATAAAATTTAATGAAAGATTTATAAGGATTCTATAGTGAATAAAGTAATAATATTCTTTTTAATGTACATTTGTTAAATGATATATTAATGCTACATTTTATTTGACATGAGTTCAGCCATTCAACCACATGATTCCTTGAAACTTTGTAAAAGTAAAATATGATAAAATATTCATTTTTGTAACCTGGTTCTATATACATTTTTCATAATAAGAAAACATCTATTGTGTGATTCAAAGAATTTACTATTATCAGCTGGATAATCATAATGAATTTCTACTGAAATTTTCTTTCTCAGTATCAGCTAACAAGAGTTAATTTTTGTTTTATCTATTTATGACATTTTCCAGGAATAGAATAGCTGTTGCTTCTTAATAAGCTCTGACATCCCTCATCTTTCTTCTAATTTATTTTAAAGGACATCTGGATATATTCCCTATTTTCTGTATTCAAAATGGAAATGCATTTTAGCATGCATAGTAACTTTATGTTTTAAATTTTATATTATTAAAAAATATCTTACATTTTGTATAATTTAAGAATTGTTGGTTAGTCAAGAAAAGACCCAAATAATATTTAAATAAGTTGCACTGTGTCCTGTCCTTGTAACCCACACATCTGTACTGATTCAAATACTGATATACTTCTCTTAACTGTCACACGGTTGACATTTCAGATTTCCATGAGATCAATATTTCACAAGATATTTGAGGGAAAATAAAAAGTTGAATGTCCACAGCAAAGATTTAAAATGATTTATTCACATTGTAATGACACAACACTGCACTTCTGAAGGCATCAAACTCAATAAAATTTTATTTAATTTAAAAATTTAAAACTATATATAAACTTTAGTTTATATAAACTACACTTATTTTATATTAACTATACTTATTTTCAACTGCTGTTTGGTTTCCTTGAAAAATACACTGACATAAAATTTTCAAAATACCTTTAGAACATATAAATCTGTGAGTATTGTATATTTAAAGAGACTATTATGTACCATATGAATGATAAAAATACATTAAAAAAATTCTAAGGTCCGTTTGCCTGTTTGATTTTTAATGTCTTTGAAGATGTATAAAAACATATTTTAGCTGTTATATTTATTATAAGCCATGGTTACACATGACAAAATTTCCTGTTTTAAATATTAATTGAATATTTAAAGAACATTTTAATGAATATGTCATGACAAAACATGTAATTTTTATTTGTTTTACAACATGATTCTTCCAATAAAATAGAAACTTCTAGCTAAAGCAAAAAGGGAAAAAATGCTTCTGGAAATACTTATTTTTGCTGTTTTTGCTTCATGCTTGTAATCCCATGGCTTTTTAAAAGTGAAAGTGATAAATTACTATCAGTCTATGACAGCTTTTTGATGTGTCCCTTTGTACATGAAAAACTAAGTTGAGACCACCTGAACTCATTTCTCTTGGGATTTTGAACAACTATAAAAAATGGTTTTGTTTTGGACTTGGTAGGGCTCTGAAATGAAAATGCCATTATGTGGAGGACAGCACATCAATCTAATTTGCTACCTGGATCTCCAATCTCATCCTTTCACAGTTGAGACTGTTTTACAATATGCAAGATAATATCAGTCTTACTTCACACTTTAGTAATATTTCCTAGTGACTTTTACATTTATATTAACAAGGCTAGGTCATAACAGAATTTTACTAATTTAAATTGTAACTAATAAATTTAATCTGAAGTTGTGAAAAAAGGATTGAAGTATGTGGGTACTGTGAGTAAAATTGACATACCAGCCAAGATTACTCCAAGGACATCTCCAAAAAGGCAAGTGAGTAGATAGGAACAAAAAACTATTATGTTTTCTTTAAAAACAAAAAAAGGGAAGTCTTTAATTGTGTAGCAATTTTATGCAAAGGTAGGAACCAAAATATTGTTCTCTTTATTTTTATGTATTACCGTGATTAAAAATAGATTTGATACTTCAGGGAAAAGGGAAATATCTATACAGTAAAATCCTGTATCATTTTATAGCCATAAAAAAGAACTTGAGAAATATAATCATATTATATTAATTTAATAAGAATTGAAAGTTTGAGGAATTGACACATAAAATTCTTATTAAAAAAAATCTCAGATTAGTCAAGTGTATCATGATATCTTTTTCAATTTATCTAGATATTTTGTGACTATTATGCATGCATTTAAATGTGTGTTTTAATATATTTATTTAAACATATGTAATGGGTCCAATGGCATTAAAAGCCATATACATATATATACACACACATAGAGAGTGTTCAACAAAAATGTATACACACTTTGAATGATTATAGAGTCAGTGTTTATTAACATAAAGTTCATTTTCACAATTTAAAAGAATCTACAGAAATGAATATTTTTTTGTCAATGTCTGTTTTCAAATCGATGACCATTCTCATCCAACTCTATTGATAACTCAAAGCAATGGGATCACAAACATCAAGAATAATTTTGTTCAGTATCTGTGCACTCTCAATTCATCGACTGTTACTAGTTTTGTATAGTGAACTTTATCTTTTATGTATCCCCATAAAAACAAGCCTAGTGGCACTTTAGGATACATTTTTTTGTTCAAAACTTAGTCTGGCTTCACTCATTATATCAAATCAGTTAAACCTGAAAAGGAGTGAAAATTAAGTGAGGTAATAACTGTTAAATGTGTATACATTTTTGGGATGTGTGTGTATATATATATGCATATATATGTGTGCGTGTGTGTGTGTGTGTGTGTGTGTGTGTGTGTGTGTATATATATATATATATATATATATATATAATTTAAGGTGCATTATACTCTGCCAGCATTTTTTTCCTACTGGATTATATGTCTATATTTTAGGCAAGAGTTTGTTTAATCTGAGGTACCTAAGCCTTCAGGTGTGTATTTGTGTATTGTTTAGAAGTATATGATTATCATCTTATAAAAGATAATAAGCCAAAAAAGTCTCAGAACTAGTAATCTTTAAAGTAATTTTATTATTCTAGAGCCATCTTTATTAAAATTACTCAGCTGCTCTGGCTGGTTGACTCAGGTGGGTTGGTGGATTGTCTAATACACCAAAAGTTTGTAGATTCTATTCTCAGGTCACATACCTGGGTTGCAAGTTCGATCCCTGATTAGGGAGCATATGGGAAGCAACCAATCGATATTTCTCTCTCACATTAATGTCTCTCTCTCTCTCTCTCCCCCTTTCTTTCTCAAATCAATAAACATATCCTCAGGTGAGGATTAAAAAACTACTCAGCTATCCATCTTAGTATATAGATACAAGAAGAAATTGGCTGAAGTATGCACAGGCATCTTAGAGCACTAAACCTAGTAAGCAGAACGCAAGGACAGCATGCATCTCAGTTCTTTATATCAAACATGACTCCTTCAAATGATGGCACACTCAACACGTATTTCCAAGAGCCTTCATTGAACTGACTATAGTTACTTATAATTTTAGTGTTGTAGATGGAATTAAGTTGTTTCATGAGAGGTTTCAAACCATTCAGGGCTAATAAGAGTGGGAAAATATAAATGCTGAATTCCCTGTGAATTTAGTCACCTGTCAGAAATATAGTTCTAGAGGGATGCAGCTCCTCTCAGAACCACATGAAAGCAGAGCTGTAAGGGGCCTGATAACCTGAAGTCATTATTTTTCTTCATCTGGCCTCTTGCTAGATGCCTTCATTGGCTGAAGCCAACCAGGTTCCAGAGGGCAGGGAATCCTGGGTTATACAGTCTGTGCAGCCCTCGGTCTCCTAGGGCTCCAAGCAACAGAGAGAAAGGTGGAGCGAAGGAGTTAAGAGGCCAAAAGAGAGTAGCCAGCACAGGGTACTATTTGGTGAAGGCTGATAAAGTTCTTTCAAACATAGCTATTCAATCAAAATTTCTGAAACTAGAACCCAAGAATCTACATATACAAACAACACCAAGGTGAATTCCTGTACATTTAAGTTTACAAAGCTGTGGAGAACCACTTGAAATACTCACAGCATAAGAACTAAACATCACATATCTTTGTTTATCAAAATAGTTTAATACTTTTCCCAAATAATGAGCTCCTCACTCCCTAAGATGAATTGCATGGATCTTCTTAGAGAATGTTCTCATACTGCTGGAAGTTTCAAAATAGCAGTTTTCTTTTTCTTACAACTTGTATGAGAAAATACCTATTAGTACCTTTGTTAAATTAGCTTCTCAGTCTGCATTTCTACTAACAAAAAGCATTATCTTGCTTATAAAATGACTGTAAAGTTAGATAAAACACTATCAGCAACAATTCCATTAAAAGTACCTAATCTTATAGTATAATTTTCAAAAAGATAATATTGTGACTTTCATGCAAATGTATATAATAAAGATCTATCAAAGATTTTATTTCACTCATTAATTAATGAGGGAGCCAATAAGATGTTAAAACTGGTCCAAAGAATATTTGACACTTTAGGCAATTTAACAAAGAACTATTAGGAAAATATTATTGTATTATTTACAACACTGGTTAATGTCTAACAGGACCATAAAACACAATCTTTATTGTTATTGGCCCCAGTGGATGAAAAATGCTTCTATCTCTACTGGCCAAAAATCTAAAAGTTAACCTCTGCCTCTATCGTGTTGTAAAATAGGCAATAACACATCAATTCTAACACCGTGCTGACAGGATGGCTAGTATTCTGCTTTACCGATTTTTGAACTTAGGATAACTTTTCAGACACTAGTAACCATCTCTAACATAAATGTCAAGTCAAGAGCACCTATAATATTTGGGAACCTAAGCACTTTATCATTACCTAAATACTGTAACTGATTTTAAACTCCACTGGATCACATTAAGATATATAAATTACATACATTTAAGATATACAGATGTTAATGGGGTTACATCCTTATGAACCCATAATAAGTTGAAAATATAAGTAAAAAGTACAGTTACTGCACCTAAACTACTGAGAATCATAGATTAGCCTGCCTGAAATGTGATCTGAACACTTATATTAGCCAACACTTGGGCAGTGATCAACTTGAGTTTCATCTCAAGGGTAATTGCCTTCCTCTTCGTTTTCTCACTACAAGTGGGAGGCACAGATGGGCATTTTGTAGACATGATGGAATGTGAAAATACAAAACAGAACATAAAAAAAAAATGCTGGCAACATAGTGCCCTGTAGAGTATCATTTTTTTAGCCTTGTGATCACATGGCTGACTAGGAGCTGTGGCTCACTGCCACTGCCCATCAACAGGAAAGAGTTTCACTGGGAATGCTGCTAGTCAGAAAAAGAGCCAAACTCAAAGTACCATTTCTACTGAATGAGTATCACTCTCACACTATTGTAAAGTAGCACAATTATAAATTGAACCATCTTAAATCAGGGAATTTCTTATTTAATTAAGAGAGATATATTCAACTGTTCTTATATTAAAAGTTGCAATGGAAGAAATCACAAGCAGGAAAAGATGTAATTTCAGTCACTTAACTTTAAAAAATAATATTAAGATCCCTGTGATTGTAAAAGAATTTGAAGCAAAGGGTAAAGGTGGGAGCAGTACTGTGACTACAAATATATATATTTGAGACATTGGTCTCAATAATCTCATAATACACATAATACACATAATTGTTTAAAGAAATCTCATGCACCCAAGGTTAATAAGTCACACACACACACACACACACACACATATACTATCATGTGGAAAACTAATGCCACAGCATGTAACAAAACGATAATGGCAGTTCACAATGGAAAAGCTAGGGAAACATTTTGAATCAAATAAAATTTGAAATGAGACTTGTAGGAGAATAAAATTTGGATTATAAGAGAAAATCTTATAGGCAGTACAAAGAGACAGAAGTGATTTGTGTCTGAATTCACTCGCAAACATTAATAAAATATTCATTCTATATAAGGTATTCGCTAGCAATTAAAAATGTAATGATGAGTGGGGCTGGCTTGGCTCAGTGGTTGAGGGTCAACCTATGAAACTAGGAGGTCATGGTTACATTCCCTGTCAGGGCACATGCCCAGGTTGCTGGCTCAGTTCCCACAAGGGGTGTGGAGGAGGCAGCCTATCAGTGGTTCTCTCATCATTGATGTTTCTATCTCTCTCTCCCTCTCCCTTCCTATCTCTGAAATCAATAAAAACACTTTTAAAAATATATATATATCTTTATTGATTTCAGAGAGAGGAAAGGAGAGGGAGAGAGAGAGATAGAAACATCAATGATGAGAGAGTCATTGATCGGCTGCCTCCTGCACACCCCCTACTGGGGATCGAGCCCGCAACCCGGGCATGTGCCCTGACAGGGAATCGAACCCTGATCGTCTGTATCCTAGGTCTACACTCAACCACTGAGCCACAGCCTGCTGAGCAATAAAAACATATTTTTTAAAAAATGTAATGATAAGCAAGATGGACATGTTATAAAGACATTCATTGTAACGTGTGTCAACAGTTAACAAGTAGTTAGTTTATTTTTTAAAACTTCAGTGTATAAGTAAATATTACCACACCACCTATTATAAAGCAAAGCTTTGTTTGTTACAATTCACTATAGTATGGTGTGGTACAACTTTGACCGAATCTTAAGAAAGTCTTGGAAGGGAGAATTAAGTTGATGATATACTGAAAAAACCTGGGCCTGAGATCAAATATTTTAAGAGGTTTTTTCAAGTTTGGGACTTGTTACGATAAGGCAAAGTATGTGATCTTATAGTTTAGGATTGGTTAAATTGCAAAAAGAGGGTCTGGAAGGATTCTTGATTGTTAAAATAGTGCTTACACAGAAGTATTCACCTAGCTGAGTAGATGTTGTTACAGATAAGTTAATCCAGATTTTCTAGAAGCAATGTGTCATATTACTTATTGTTATATAATATTCTCTTTATCAATTTCTTAGAACGAATAACTATAAATACATATATATACACATATACATATATACATATATGTAATATCTATATTATATATAAAGAGAGATTGCTATGTCATATTAATATTAATAATTTCAGTATACACACACATGTATGTGTATATTATACACCCAGTTGTACATTGTCCTGATTAGGATTGCATTTTATTTTAATTATTAAATAGTATCTTAAAAATACTCCATAAGAAGCAATGACAATCTTTTCATTCAGCTATATGTATTTGTCATCAACAGAAGGTGCTTTACTAATGAACAAAATCAATGTTAAAAATAAATTATTGTTAATGCAGTGAAATTTAAAATAAGTGTTTTAGTTAGAAGTGTTACGTAGACACATCTATCCTTACTTACCTGGACAGTGCATGGGGATCTTATGAGCCCAGTTGTCTATCGACACTTGATATTTAAACCTAAAAACATATTACATTTGCCACTCACCTATATAGTGTTTAATTTCACTCTAGGCACCTTTTATGCAACAAGCTGATAAAGTATCTAAAAAGGCACAGAATCTTGCAAATGGATGTTAAATTGTTTTGCATTTTTTGTTTGCTTGATTTTTTATTTCCTAACAGACTTTGAGTGTATAGCAGGACTTAATATGAGGCTTGTTTTCATTGTTACCTACGAAGTTAGGAAGAGATATATATCTGTCATTCCCGCTAACTATGAAAGGATATAGATATTTATGAAAAACTTTAACTTAGTGCCTCTTTTCTTTTGTCATTTTACAGCAGAATAAAACAATATATTAGCAGGATTTACTAAAAAGACTATGAAGCAGAACGTGTTAGGGTGATGAGGAAAGTTCTTTCTAAGTATTGGCATTTAAGAAGAAAGATGAGAAGGATATCTATGTCACTATAAATATATTTGGCAATAGAGATGAAGTATATTCTGTATTCAGAGAAAGAGCGTGAGAGAAAATGTAAACATCTTGAAGCAGGAAGAAAACATGACATGATTCAGAGAATATAAGAGGGCTTTTAAGACAGGAACAAATCAAAAAAATGGAAAATAATGTTAGAGGCACCAGATGAGTTTGGAAGGTTGAAATTGACAGGTCTTTTCAAGCCTGGTAAAAATAAGGCATGGCCCGACCGGGCATGGCTCAGAGGTTGAGCATCGACCTAGAATCCAGGAGATTGGGGTTCAATTCCTGGTCAGGGCACATGCCCAGTTATGGCTTGATCCCTAGTCGGGGGTGTCCAGGAGGCAGCCAATCAATGACTCTCTCATCATTGATGTCTCTCTCTCTCTCTTCCTCTCCCTTCCTCTCTCTGAAATCAATAAAGATATATTTAAAATAATAATAATAAGTCATGAAGTTACGAATTGTTCTAAGTAAGATGATGTTACCATGTAAACTTTTCAAGAATGGCATTTTATGATCCGTTTCAAACATAGAAGGAATACTCAAGTTGATCTGTGCAGAATGAGTGGGTTGAAAGGGGGAAAAAGGGAATTTGAGAAGCCAATTCAGTGGCTAACAGTGATAGTCACTTAGGGTGCTTGAGAGAGGAAGATGGATACAAACATATCATTAACCTAGATCTTGAATTTGCCAAGAATGATGATAATAGAAGTTTAGAGGGAGATTGTGAACCAGGGATACGTATTTCTGAGACAGATAGCAGCTCTCATGTCTCTTTTCCTAAAATTATATGTTGTTAGAGAGGAAAATATTTTCTGCTTTTGTGTATCATTGGGAAAAGAGCATCATCAAGGAGTAGCCACATATCAGTTCAACAACGGGGTTAGGAGAATGTGTGAGAATAGTGTGAATAATCTTGAAATTTTCTAATTACTAAGGGAGGATTCAGAGGATAGAACTGGAAAGTCTTTATAGAACTAAATGTTGGCAAGTTTTCTCAGGTTCATGACAACACTAAGTCATATGTGGATAATAATTGAGTATAAAGGAGACTTGTACTTTAAGTGATGCCTAGAGTAAACAAGACCTAATAAATTTGATCATGGCGGAGGTGTAGAGTGTATGTTTCCTTCAAAAGCCTCTGAGTAAAAATTCAATGAAAAATTCAATGGAAGGTTTATGTAAAAATCATTTGAGAAAAGATTATAGAGGATGTTGAATACTAAGGTAAAGTACTTGCTTTAACCTTATGAGTTGCAGAGCATACATGAACATGAAGATAACTTTGTCTCTAAAATAGAACTCAGCTCTCTATCCACAGCTGGCGGGTGACCTTGAGCAATACATTAAACTTTTAATTGTTAGTTTAACTCTGTAATTGGTTTGACAACTGATTTCATGTCCACTTAATACTGTTGCTTAAAGACAAACATATAAAATAATGTGTTAGAAATATAAATATTATTAAAATATTTATTTGTTTACCTGTTCCTGAATGTTCAATTTTAGTGCTTCTTTCTACAAATTTTAGTAGCAACACAGAGACAGAGAGATCTTTATTTAAATTATTATATTGAGACTTTGGTTAATAAGTAATCAAATTATCATTTATTAGTGACTACAATCATACTTAATCAAATGGCAAAGTCTATTGATAATTCTTTGAATTTGCTTTCCCAAGATCAAACTGTAAATTTAGAAGGAAAAAAACAATTAGTGTATCTTTCACTCTTAAATTATCTTTGAATTTTCCCAGAGGTCTTTTGAGGCAATTTCAAAGAATTATCCCTTCACCGTATAGAAAAGATATGTACTAGATAATTTGTTTTATTTGGAATGCTTCATATTTCTTAATTAGATTCAGTGCTATTGTAAGGCCTTCATGGGGAGAGTTGTCAAATCAAAGAACAATTTTGTAAAGTATTTTAACATGAATGTTTCAGAGATTGTGCACTTGGCAGAATAGATTAAAATGCCCTTTATATATCATAATATCCTCAGTATAAATAAGTTCTTATCTTTAAAGTAAAATTTAATTACATTAATATGCAATGATTATTTATTTTATTCAAAAGAAAATTTGACTCTCTGACATTCAAATACACCTTAAACTTACACAATATTGAATGTCAATTATGTTGCAGAAGCTTGGGGGGAAACAAAAGAATAAAAACACAAAAGGAAATAATAACAAAAAATTTATCACCCAATTTAGCCATTTTACCAAATAAGAAGTTTCTACTTTCTTCTAATGCTTATCTGAAGGTTTAGCTTTATAAACCACAGGCTATACGTTGTGTTGTCTACAAAGAAAATCAGTTTCAGAGCCTCATAGAAAAGATGGTACCAGGCACTTTTAATTAATGTCATTTCAATAAATTGATCTATTAGCACAAGTTTCAGACATCTCTTATGCAGCCATAAAGAGGGTTCCTAGCAAAAACAAAGTCAGAATTTCAAAGATTTTGTTCCAGCAGCAGGCAGCTATATGAAAGCTGATTGGTAAACACAGACTCAAAGGAACAAGAATCACTTATTAATGACCCGATGAGAGACATTTAATTGTAGTTATTTGTTTTGAAATATTATTGTTATTATTTTTTGATATTTCATTTTCTCATGTTTATATGAGTAACTCTTTCTAATTAGTTCTCTCTCAATTAGTAGACTATCATTTTATAAATGGAAATAAAACAGTTTACTTTATTTATTTATTTTTAATAGGTCTAATCTTTATTGTTAAAAGTATTACAGATGTCCCTCTTTTTTCCTCCTATTGGTCCCTCCTCTGCTCTCCCCCAAGCCTTCTCCACACTATTGTTTGTCCTTGGGCTCTGCATATATGCATATAAATTCTTTGATTAATCTCTTCCCACCCTCTCTCCCTTCCCCCTGAAATACATCAGTCTGTTCCATGTTTCAGTGTCTTTGGATCTCTTTTGATCATTAGTTTATTTTTTAAATGAGATCTAATTTTCACCAAAATTCAGAACTCAGAATCACAAAATTTTAATGAGTCTAATAATTTTTATGATAATGTGTTTATTTTAATAAGAAAAATAAGGAACATGCAGACCATTAATTGGGCAATTAAGATTACTCCATGTAGTATGATGCTTGTAATTACATATGACAAGCTCATCATTAATGAACAAATTGCACATTTATAATGTACAGTCAATGCATATATCTAAAATATATATACATGTCTGAGTCTCATAAATTATAATAATGATCATTTTCTGGAAAGCTAGGGATTTTAAGAAATTTGAGGAAGAATTCAACAAAATCTATGGGTACTCTTAGAGACATCTCTGAAGATAATTTCTTGGACTTGGTTTTTTAGCCTTCAGCAGGAAGAACAAATAATAGTAGTTTTTAAAAAAGTACAATCCTACATTCCTTAATGAAATTTTTAAAAAGTCTCTGACCTAAGTAGTTGTTCATATTGTACATTCAAGGGGAGCTTACACATTTAGTTGATACCTTTTGCTAGATCAAGAATAATTCTAAAACATTATGATCATATTTTGGGAACTGTTAATAAAAAAAATTATCAAAAAATTGAATATAGGCAAAGGGAGCAGAGTATGACTTTTGAGTGTCTTCTATGGTCATTGTTTAAGGCAAACTTGAGGACTCTCTCATTTTGGGGTTAACCTATGTTTGATGTCAATATTTACTATTAATTAAAGGCACAGAATCTGTGAAGTTACATGTCAACTTAAAGACTTAGACAAAGGGAAACTGAAAAATTTCTGTGTAGTCGAAAGGTAATCCCAGCCCGGCCAGGCATGGCTCAGTGGTTGAGCATCTACCTAGCATCCAGGAGATCACAGTTCAATTCCTGGTCAGGGCACATGCCAGGGTTGCGGGCTTCATCCCCAGTCGGGAGTGTGCAGGAGGCAGCTGATCAATGATGACTCTTTTATCTATCATTGATGTTTCTATCTCTCTCCCTCCCTCTCCCTTCCTCTCTCTGAAATCAATAAAGATATATTAAAGATAAAATAAAGTTATAATAAAGATTATTGCTCTGTGGGATATTATCAACAATTTTGTATATGTGACCTAGTAATCTCTTTCTATTATTTTTATAAAAGTATATATTATCCAGTAACTCAAAATGCTTTTAAACCCTTATTCATGAGTTGAGAAAACTATTTGGTATAGGTTTATTTTATATTTTTATAAAAGTCATGCTTTCAACATTTGTAAGCCATTTTTTAACAAGCCTGAAACTTTAAGAATTATTATTTAATAAAAAACATTTTTATCAAATATATATGTTTTAGAATCTATCTGACTGAGGTGTCCAAGCATCTGTGGGGGTGCCAGACCTCTTAGAAAAGTCAGAACTCTATTTGCTCTTCAGGCATTATAATCATCCATTTAAAATGTGTGCCAACTTCTCTTAAGACAATAAACTAAACAAAAAAGAGAACATGTTTGTATTTATTTTAGAAGTAACCATATACTTTATCAAAGCAAACCAACTAATATCTCCATAGCCTGACTGCATTAGTTACCTATTGCTGCTGTAATAAATTGCATACCCTTGATGGCTTAAAAGGACACACATTTATGATCTTGCAGTCTTATAGGTCAGAAGTCCAACATGTCTCACTGGATGAAAATTCAGGTGTTCCTTCTGGAGGCTTTAAAGGAGAATCCATTTATTGTCTTTTTCCAGCTTCTAGAGGTCACACACATTCCTTGATTTATGGCCCCTTCATTTACGGCCTCATCTTCAAAACCAGCAACAGTGGGTCATTTTTCCTCACATTGCATCACTTCTCACATTCTACTTCCCTCTTCCACTTTTAAGGAACCTTCTGAGTACATTAGGCCTATCAGGAAAATCCAAGATAATACCCCTGTTTTAAACTCAGCTGATTAGTACATTTATTTTCTTTTGTAACCTTAATTCTTCTTTCTACATAACATAACACATTCACAGATTCTGATAATGAAGACACACATCTTTGAAGGGGACAGTCATTATTCTACCTACCATATTTACTAAAATATGAGGTTGAATAATTAATATAAAAAATAAAGGTGTCTTAAATATGTATTCCTCGACAAAGTAAAGAATATTTATTGATTGTTTTTTTTCATTTATTCACTTAGAAGCAGTGTGTTAATCTAGAAAAAGCCAAGATATAGTGGTCATTAAGAAGGAAAGATAGAGTTTGCTTCTATCTTTTTTACTTCCCAATTTACTTCTTATGGTGTATGTAATAGTGGAGAACACTTTAGTCTCTTTGAGGTTCCCTTCTTAATTTTTTAATCAGAAAAAAATTAGGGCAGTTAAATCCACCTCAGAGTGTGTTCTGAGAGCTGTGTTTGATAAGTAATATAAAACAGTCTCTAGGTGCCAAAGAAGTTTAGCCAACAAATATCTGCTAGCACAGGGCCTAGCTTAAATAGATATTCAGTAAGCGGTGTTTATCAATTAAATCATTTACTTAATCATTTATTCCTCCAAAAAGTATTGTATGCTCATGCTATTACCTTACTATGCAATACCAAAGCACATGTTATTTTTAAAGTATTAAAATAATTGTGTGGTATGAATGAAAAACAAAAACCAAAATATCAGCCAGCACTAGCACTGATGTTTTATTGTAGTTATTATCATTTCTCATTCTATACTCTTAAGAAATTAGTCACGAAGAGATTAGCAAAAATTTTCAAGGTCCTATAAGAAAGTTAAGAAGTGTTAAAATTAAGGGTCTTTAATTTTCAGACTACCAAATTTCTTGTGAGAATAGTATTTTATTAGGCAGTGTAAATTTAACAAATGAGTTGCCATTGGACTCATGAATCTCCAAATGCTTTATAGTTTTAACACCTCTAGCTTGTATCCATAAATTATTCTCAGCAAAGACTTTGCTATGTTATAAGTACTGTCTTTTAAAATCAAGCAGTCATATAACTACTGGTGTTATAAATTTACTTGTGAAAACTATATCTTATTTTAAATAGATAAATTACAATTTGTATCATACATTTAATGGTTTAAAGTATATATATATATATATATATATATCCAATGTACTAAATTGTTTTTAATTATTATATTATGATATATAAAATTTTATTCAGTTTCACAACTTACAGCTTAAATAAATTATATTTCTAAAAATTTACTCTATATCACAGTTGCTCATTTTAACCACAGAGTAAATAATATATATATATATGTATATTTTTTTTCCCTCAAAGAAAGTCTTGTCAACACTAAGAAAGCTATTTCCCTGAAAGTTGATTTCCAAATTCTTGAAAAGTGCCAAAACATTTTAATTTTGTCAATGTTTGTTGAATATTTTTAAAATAATGATTAAATTATGTTATCTTCTTTAAACATAGTATACTTCAAAGATTATTTAATCTTTCCTAATGAATAAACCATGGTTTGCCAGATTGTGCAATAGTCTAATATAATACCCTGGGCCCCTCAAGTTGTACAGACATGTTTTTCTTTATTAAGAAGTTCCAAATCACTATTTCTGTATTGTCTTTTTTTTTGTTTTGTTTTAATTTAGTTGAAATAGTACTAGACTACTAGTCAAACAAATAGGACCTCAAATTGTTCAATAATAACTTTAGGGACATGGAGCAATTTCTTGATATTTTTAGGTCTCAGTTTACTCATTTTGAAAATTATTTGGCATCAACCTCAGCATTTCTTGTTGAAACACTTTATATCTATAAATCATGGTGTCTCCGGGGCACAAGAATCTTCTTAATGGGGCAGGGAATTCATTAGAAGGTTCAGCCCAATGGGTGGGGGACTGAGATTAATTGTGTTGCTAAGGAACCAGCACTAGATTTACTTGAGTTTATTTCTACACAAGTTATTTGTTTGGAAAATTATCATAACCAAGACAACCAGTTGTCCCTGTTCACATAGGCATTAAATTACACAAGTATCCCTGCAATAAATGAGGAAGGATAAATAGTCACTTCTCTGGCAAATGTCTCCTGACTAAGAAGACTCAAATAAACTATATTCTGCAATGGGAAATTTTTCCTGAGTGTCTGGAGGAGTGGTTCTCAATGAGGGGTAATTTTGCCCTCAGCAGGGAGCATTTGGCAACATCTGGAGAGGTGTTTTTTTAAGATTATGGAGATGGTGGTGCTCCTAATATTGCACAAGTACAAATCAGGGATGCAGTTAAACATCTTAAAATGGGTAGGAGACAACAAAGAATTATCTAGTCTAAAATGTCAATAGAGATGCTTTTGAGAAACTTTGATCAGAACAAATTCAAAAGTTTGACATCATCATATTTGTATCCTATTATACCACTCTGATTGTGTTAGTATATTGGAACTGGCATATGTGAGACTATATTTAGTGCATCAGTTAAGAAGTAAAACTAGAGACTTTGTGGCCTGAACTAAAGAAGATATGAAGATATGGACAATATTGAAAGATATTGGAGCAAAGTAGTCAAATGTACTTTATGATTAATTAGATAAGCCAGAGAGTAAGCAAGGATTCTGTCACAACAGAATAGATGGTAGTTAAGGGAGATAAAGAGATTGCAGAAGGAGAAACATATTTTGAGAATTCAATAGGTTTGAATCTTAATGTCTGTCATCCAAATGAAAATATACAATAGATAATAAGACAGAGTTCAAGACAAAAAGCTGTGACATGTTAACTATTCTTAACATAGTACCTAGCATACAGTACCTAGCATGTGTTCAGTGTTTATTAGGTGAAATAATAAATGGACAAAATATTATTTTACTCTTTCCCCAGTCACCTGGAAGAAACAAACCTGAGATTTCTCAAACACATTTGGGAACTCTGCTAGACTGCTGACATTATTTTGCCACAATTTTCTCAACTATTTAACTAGCTATGCATCAACTCTGATTCTCACTTTACAACAGCTTCTCCCTTCTGGAGAACCTTCAAATATGTATTATTTTAGGTGCTTATCATCTTTGACATAACCTTTGTTTAATCTTTAGACTAATGCTAAGAAATATGAATCTAAAACACATCAACAAAAAATGCTCTTTGAAACACAGGAAAGTTTATGGAGTCATTGATGTGTGTTTATGTGTGTGCTTTTTGTAATTAGCTAGTATATTTTTAAGAAGCTACTGCTTACCTGGAATTTTACTGAGTTCTTTCAAAAGTTATTTCTTCAACTAGAATAAGCTAGGATTTTTTATTTTTTCCTTATAAAAATACTTGAAGCCATCTAACTAAAACAGCAAGGCACGTGACAGGTGGAAGAGATGCTGTAATGAAACTTAGGACCCAGGAGACCAAATTGCAGTTTCTTGAAAAGCCTGTTTCCAACAAGAGCTAATCTAATATGCATCTTGTTGTTACTATTGAGCTATAGAATAAAGAAGTTAAAAGAAAATACTATTTATGCTATGCTATGGTTTAGCTTCAATACACTTATATTTTAAAATTGCCCATACATGTTACTGACATTACAATTAAATCTAGGAAAGAAATAACAAATTAGATGAAAGGTTTTGGAACTTTAGGAGACTCTTTGAAGACTAGTATACAGCTCTTTTTGTTGTTGTCAACTGTCAATATCTGAAAGGCATGAGAAAGAGTACAAACGTTTTTACATATCTGTGCCTTGCTTTTATGATTACACTTCATAATATTCTCATAACTGGTAAACGTAGATACCTGGAGGTGCATAAATCTTCACCAGATCACATAATCATAGAAAGAGGGAAAAATAGGTCGCACAACATGATCAAAAGTAACAACGCTTAACTAATTCAAGTAAAATGTCCTTTTTATTCTGACTCTGTGTTTGTGGTCATGCTGAGAAAAGTGATATTATGGTGACAATAGGGAAAGCTCACTCATAAAAGACCTGGGAGAAAAATGAATTTCTTATTGTGTTATTCACAGATAACAATGATCAAATCACACATATAAAACACAACAGTTAGATTCTCCATTGGTAGATGTTTTTCACCACTTTCTTTGTTTTAAAAAAATATTTCTTTATTGATTTCAGA
This sequence comes from Miniopterus schreibersii, assembly GCF_964146895.1. Classification (NCBI taxonomy): domain Eukaryota; kingdom Metazoa; phylum Chordata; class Mammalia; order Chiroptera; family Miniopteridae; genus Miniopterus; species Miniopterus schreibersii. The sequence continues at coordinate 58,258,770 of NC_138102.1, forward strand.
GAGAGGGAGAGAGAGGGAGAGAGAGAGATGGAAACATCAGTGATGAGAGAGTCATTGAGTGGCTACCTCCTGCAGGCCCCCAACTGGGGATCGAGCCAGCAACCCGGGCATGTGCCCTGACTGGGGACCGAACCTCGATCGCCTGGATCCTAGGTCGATGCTCAACCGCTGAGCCAAGGCCGGCCAGGCTCACCATTTTCTTAATTGAACATTAAATATAATAACTAATTGTTTTATACCTAGAAAGTTATTTCATTTATTAGAAGAGATGTACTCTCAGAGCATTTGCAATGTTTACTAGTGCTACATAGGTTTATATTTTTAAGTCTCACAATTATTTATATGGATAAGTATATGGCAAACTTTTTTTTTTTATGTTGAAGTAATGAGAGTAGGTAAGAGCACTAAGTAACAAAGAGTGAAGAAAGGAGAAAAGAGGGAAAAAAGAGGGAACCTTCATGAGAGAAAGGGAGAGGCTAAGGGACAGATGGGGCTCCAGTCATTTATTTGCTGTTCATATGTATTTATAGATCATGTGAGAGGCCAGAACTTCAATACCATGAATTGTATTTAGACCATAAATAGCACTCTAGTAGATATAAAATAAACATATAATGATATCAAATAAATAATGTGTGATGTCATCAAAAAGGATGTCTTGAAATGTTATATTTCTCATTTTCTTTGTGCCTTCATATGATGTTCAAAATTGTCACATAACTCATTAAACTTTATTTATCAAATATCTACTTTTGTTCCAATAACCAAGAAAAATATAAACCCCTGTATGTATTTGTTTTCAGTCTCCCATAAGAGATAAGTTCTGACTACAGAACATTCTAAGAGCTAAAAGGGCAAAAAAGAGAATAATATTAGGCTGCCTTGAATTCAAGGTACAGGATGTTAGAGTTGAGCCAGTAATGGCCTTCATAAAATATAAATTCTTTGTTGGATTGGAAGGCTGGAGGTATTATGCAGGCCTGTGGGGGTGATTAAAACCTGAAATTTGTTCTTATTAAATAAGCATAAAAACTGGGGTGGATGTTTGAAGATAGAATTGGATTTGAGTGAGAAACAGAATCCAAAAGAAAACAATTTTTTTCAAAATTTTAAACAAATTAATGAAAATGAAAGATACTTTTTATAAACCTTTTCTAGTTTTACAGAGTTGATGTTTCAGAAGGCAGATATGGTCATATTACTTCATTTAAATGACCCTCTAAACAAGAAAAAATATATATATATATGTATATATATATACATATATATGGACAATATTTGCAGGGACTGATGGTAGGAAAGGGAATACAATGAGGCAACAAGATGAAAAGACAATGCACTCAGTGGGAGAACATAATTTCCAATAATACATCTGATAAGGGGTCAATATTCAAAATTTATGAAGAACCCATACAAGTCAACACAAAAACAAAACAAAACAATACAGCTAAAAAATGGGCAAAGGCCTTAATAGACCCTTCCCCAAAAAGGACATATGGATGGCCAATAAACATATGAAAAGATGCTCAATGTCACTAATCATCAGAGAAATGCAAATTAAAATCACAATGAGATACCACCTCACACCTGTCAGAATAAACCAACAAACACATGCTGGCGAGAATGTGGAGAAAAGGGAACTTCTGTGCACTGTTGGAATTGCACACTGGTGTAGTCACTATGAAAAACAGTACGAAGCTTTCTCAAAAAAATAAAAATAGCACTATCTAATGATCCTACAATTTCCACTTCTGGGTGTATATCCAAAGAATTCCAAAACACTAATTCAAAATGATACATGCACCCCTATGTTTATAGTAGTATTATTTCCAATAGCTCAGGTATGGAAGCAACTCAAGTAGTCATAATAGATGAATGGCTGCCCGGCTGGGTGTGGCTCAGCGGTTGAGCATCGACCTGGGATCCAGGAGATAGGGTTCGATTCCTGGTCAGGGCACATGCCCCGGTTGCTGGCTCGATCAATGACTCTCTCATCATTGATGTTTCTGTCTCTCTCTCTCCCTCTCCTTTCCTCTCTCTGAAATCAATAAAGATATATTTTTTAAAAATGTTTTTAATAAAAAAAAATAATAATAGATGAATGGATAAAGAAAAAGTAGTACATACATACAATGGAATATCAATTATTTGGCCATTAAAATAAATAAAGAAAAAAGAAATCTTACCATTTGCACAACATGGATGTACCAAGAAGGTATCATGCAAGTGAAATAAGTCAGACAGAGAAAGACAAATGCCATTTTATTTTACTTATATGTGGAATCTAAAGAACAAATGAGCAAACAAAACAAAGAATATTCCATCGCAGTGGTCCCAGGTAAGGAAGGACAGGTAAATGAGTCCTCTGCAGGTGTGAAGAATGCACACAGCTTGCAGCCCTTGTTTGTAGCTGGGAGATAGCAAGAGTATTTCCAGGACTGCAGCTTCAGTCCTTTTCCTTAGTCCAGGTTCTCGAAGTGTGTTTCCCAGACCAGCAGCATCAGCAGCACCTGGAGAGCTTTTTAGAAATGCATTTTTGGGCCTCCATCCAGACCTACTGAATCAGAAACAATAGGGATGGAGCCCAGCAATCAGTGTTTTAATAAACTCTGTAGAGGAAAGTTCCAGAATCACTGCTTGAGTACATATCAATGAAAAAGAAGCATTCCAAGGAGATGCCAATAAAGTCCTAATTTAAATGCTAGTGACCTGGGCACAAATGACATAGTAAGACATTCCAGATAATAGCCTTCCTGGATAGTCATCACATTGTCACCACCACCTTTAGAAAGTGCTTACTAGGTCATTGTTGTATACCATTCTAAGTAAGGCTGCACAGGGAAGTGAAATGGTCAGTTTCCCTCTCTTCTCTCAGGAATTTGTCTTCAAATTCAGTAGCAGGAGAGACACCAGGTCCAGGCTGCTGTGGGGGCCATTGTTACCGCTTTCGCCTAGTGATTTCTTCCATTATGCATCCATCTACATGTCTTTTCTAAGCACTACCATGGACCAAGAGTCTTTTTTTTTCTTTTTGATGCTCAAATGGTCACAGTCGGGCCAGTACAAATCCTTTGAACATTTCTTTTTTAATAAATTATTTCAGATTACTCTGAAATATCTTTGCTTACTGGCAAAAAAGGTTCTAGACCTGTCTTGAATTTTCTTGGTTCAAAGAAGGATCAGCTACTCTCCACAAAGCCTGGCTCCTTTACCAGATAGCACTATTGAAGCCCTGATTGGCATGAGTGATGTTCAGTGGAGTTAAGGAGAACTGGAAGCTGCTTGCTGTTCAAGTGAAAGGATCAGGAAAGTATATTTATTTGCAAGGACAGAGATTCACATCCATTTTTTTTATTTAGCTCTATTATCACTGTACTTTCTTGTTTTAATATAAAAGTTTTAAAATTTTCTTTTCTTTTTTTTTTTTTTTTGGAGCTTCCTGCTCTTCTCTCTCACTGTAATTATTTTTTGATGTTCAGTTTTTAACCAACATTCTTACATTTGACTGTACACTCCAGAAACTATGACATTGCTGTGTTCACTACCACTCAATTATTAACCCACACAATGACTACTACCTTGAAAGCACCCATTAAATGTTTGTTTAATGGCTAAATACTCTTAGTTATTGATGTAAAGGCCATCTTCTTCTTGAGAATAAATATTACTTTGTTATGTGTGCAATATGTCTATACTTTGTTATGTCTGCAATATGTCAATACTGTGCATCAATTCCTAGCATAGTATTGACATATTGCTCTTAACGTATAAAAATTGGTACCAGTTTCAAAATAAACAAAGAATAATCATTAATTAATCAGTATTTATTGATCCCCTACTAGGTGATCTACACTGGGTCAATATTATATTTGTAGATCTCAGTTTTCTGTTCTTTAAAATTAAAATGCTATGCTAGGTGCTATCAAAGATTTTTAGGCACTTATATTTCTAATTTTTAAAATACTTTGATTGCCTATCAATGTCAGTTCTATTATTAAAAACAAAAACAGTGTTTTGCACACTCTTTTTCAAGGAACCTATTAAATAGAAGAGTTAAATAGCACAACCTTAATTTTAGCATAAAAGGTTGCAATAGATTCCCAAATTTGAGACAAAAATACCTGAATAATATTGAGAATATAAGTTTAAGAATATAAGATAAATATATATTTTGACAAGACTTCAGAGACTTCATTAAAATTAAAATTAATGGAACGGATACTTGTAAGTAAAAAGATTTCTAAGGTGGCAGTTTTCTAGTGAAACAGAGAAGAATTCTGACTGACAGGCTCATGTTTTCTCTGAGAAGACTTGCCTGATAACAGTTTTATACCAAATATAATACTCCTTGATAATATTGAGATATCATTTATACATCCATTATCACTGAAACCTTGAGTTGATACTTTATTTTTATTTAAAAATTCGGCTAATAGAACACCATAAAGAATAATATGTTGAGGAATGATGACATTTTGTCCCTCAGAGTAAAAGTAATAGATCATTTTTAAATGAGAAAAGACAAAATTAATAGAATACATCATGATGTATTTTATTCAAAATTGAATGTCTTTAAAAATCAGCATTTATAATGGCACTCCAAAAAAAAATAATGTCTTACTTGGAAGTAAAAATAAATGATAAGAGAAACAGGCTCATTAACATCTCAGAGTATCTCTGGGTTGATTTTATTAAAGGTTATGAAATAAATTGCACACTGTTCCTCAAAGGTAAACTTCTATAAAATCCCTTGGCTATTTCTAGCCTTTATTGATGCACGCAAGTTTAATTTTGTATATCTGAAAATTTTCACATGCTAAATAATATTGTGTATACATATCAATAAGTGACAAATGGTTTAAAATATGAAATTAAACATTATTTGTATAATGTATCTATATCAATATGTGTCTTACATATAACTCAAGATCTTTAATACCTCAAATGTAAAAGACAGATCCCATGGCAGAAATATTTAATTTTAATAGTCATTTCAGATTATGGTATGATGGCTTGGGTTCATTTGACAGCTTTAACTACCTAGGATAAAATTTCTTTCTTCTAACACCATATTTTATTTGTTTCTATATAGCATTCTCTATATAGAAAGTTTCATCTGAAGATAAATAGCTTAATTTCCTAAATTATAAATAAACTCAATACAGTTAGTAAATATTATTATAGCACTCTTAGGTTTACTCCACATCCTTAATGTTTCTTTGTTTTCTTTCTTTTTTTAATGAAATTTATTAGAGTGACACTGGATAACAGAATCATATAGGTTCCAAGTGTATAGTTCTACGATACATGATTTGTATATTGCATTGTATGATCTTCCTTTTCTTTATTGGAGACATGCATCCAAGGTAATAAATTTACTAATAGAAGAGAATATCTGAGGGTTTTATTAGAATTTCTTCCAAATTATCTCCTTTATGTAACCTGAGAATTCATCGTATACCACTGTGTTCTCCTGCTGAGGGGATGAGGCACCTGGAAAGGGGGTGGAGAAAGAGATTACTAGTTTGAGGCTGTTTTCAAATATGCTTAGCTCTCTTTACTTTTTAAAGAACTAAGTTACATATTGTCAACAAGACAGATGACTGTGAAGTATTTTCAAATAACCAGTAAAATGTTGTTCTTCCTCTGAGATGATGATTCCATGAGCAATCATATTTCCACATTTCAAACTTACCCAGTTGATCTTGCAAAGATTCATTTGCATAAACTCACCTGCATCATGGGCAATATGTCTAAGGTCAACTTCTATTTCGTAATGAGACATTCATATGTTGAATTCACAAGGGTTTGCACAATTGAAGAATTCTTCTTAAAAGCTGAAAGCCAGGGCAGACTGATCAATATCTAAATATTTTTGGCAACCACATTTGCAGGAAAGAATACTCTTTCAGCTTTATCTGTTTCATAGAGTCCTGAAATTTCTATTTCACTGAAATAAGAGAGTGTATAAATTAAACTAAGCACAATCTTACTTAGATAACAAGACACCCCTAATGTTGGGTAAGCCCTAGAACAAGGGATAATGCATATGGAGGAAAGATGTTGAGGATAAAAGTAGTTGATATTTAGGTTTCAAATTGAAGCACTGCTCTTTAAAGATTGACTTTTACCCGTACATGATGCCAGGAGCACAGGAGAGAGAGAGGCCAATATTTTTTGATCTATTATGAAGGATTGATAAAAATTTTAAAATACAAGAGTTTTGAAACCCAATAAGATTCTTCAGACTCAGAAATCTGGTTCTTTTATTCTAGTTTTTGTTTTATGATGCAAAGTGTATCATCACTTATGGTAGAGTGTCTACTTTATAATTAGAATAAAATTTGATTATGTTGGGTCAATTCTTTTTTCTTTTTTTTTTTCTAAAATAAAAAGCTTATTGAGTCAAATGCTAGTCAGAAAAAGGACCCAGTCCTGGGGCATCATGTCAGCCATCCTTGGGTTGATGGTTCTTTTATATATTAAGTTTGGGGGAAAGGATGCAATTTGTTTTGAAAGACTTGACATTGGCTACTAGTAAGGGGGTGGTGGGAAAATGTGAAGCAGGGGCAGTGCTAGAATAGGTGCACACTCCATAAGGAATATTTACTACATTTTTTTTTTTTAATGATAAGGTATTTATTTCTGAGTGGTAGGAATATGTGTTTCTACCTATTATATTTGCTTATCTCTAATTTCCAGATTTCTTTTTTTTGTTGTTCAAAATATTACAGTTGTCCCTTTTTCTCCCCAATGACCCATTCCACCCCATCCCACCCCCCTCCCCAGTCCCTCGCCACACCATTGTCTGTGTCCTTGGGTTGTGCATATATGCATATAACTTCTTTGCTTAATCTCTCCCCCTCCACCCACCCACCTCCTCAATCCCTCTGAGATTTGTCAGTCTGATCTATGCTTCCATGTCACTGAGTCTATTCTGTTCATCACTTTATTAAGTTCTTTAGATTCCACATATAAGTGAGACCATGTGATGTTTGTCTTTCTCTGCCTGGCTTATTTCACTTAGTATAATATTCTCCAGGTCCATCCATACTGTCCCGAATGGTATGAGATCCTTCTTCTTTACAGCTGTGCAGTATTCCACGGTGTAAATGTCCCACAGCTTTTTTATCAACTCATCTGCTGATGGGCACTTGGGCTGTTTCCAGATCTTAGCTATTGTAAATTGCGCTGCTATGAACATAGGAGTACATATATTCTTTCTGATTAGGGTTTCAGGATTCTTAGGATATATTCCTAGAAGTGGGATCCCTGGGTCAAATGGCAGCTCTATTTTTTGATTTTTTGAGGAATCTCCATACTGTTTTCCATAGTGGTTGCACCAGTCTGCATTCCCACCAGCAGTGTACTAGGGTTTCCCTTTCTCCACACCCTTGCCAGCACATGTCATTTGTTGACTTTCTGATGGTAGCCATTCTTACAGGTATGAAGTGATACCTCATTACGGTTTTAATTTGCATCTCTCTGATGATTAGCAACTTTGAGCATTTTCTCATGTGTCTCTTGGTCATCTGTATGTCCTCTTTAAAGAAGTCTCTATTCAGGTCCTTTGCCCATTTTTTAATTGGATTGTTTGTCTTCCTCTTGCTGAGTAGTATGAGTTCTTTGTACACTTTGGAAATTAGCCCCTTATCAGATAGATCATGGGCAAATATGTTTTCCCAGACCGTGGGGTTCCTTTGTTTTCTTTTGCTGTGTTAGGTCACTTCCTAAGTGAGTGATACTTACGAGTACCCAGAGAAGAAGATAGAGAGGGAATAGAAAGCATCAGTTAATGAGCACCTGCTCTGCACTCCATTAGAGGACATACTCATCTAAATCTATCATTACAAAGACTCTTAGAGGAAAATGTTATTGTCTGTGGTTCAAGAATAATGAAATGTATCTCCAAAATTCAGGTTCAGCAACTTATTCATGTACCCACAGCCATAGAGACAATCTATGAATCAAAACTAAGGCTAGCCCTGGCTGGGTGGCTCAGTTGGGTGTAGCATAGTCCAGTGCACCAAAAAGTTGTGGGTTCAATTCTTCTTCAAGGCACATATCTGTGTTGCAGGTTTGATCCCACTCAGGGTGCATGTGGGGAACTGCTGATTAATGTTTCTCTCTCACATCTCTCTCCCTCTCTTCCTTTCCCCCCATTCCTCTCTCTCTAAAATCAATAAGCATATCCTCAGATGAGGAAGACAAAAACAAAACACAACCTCAGGTTATATGTTTCTAAAATCAAACCCCATTCGTAATAGTTCACTACCATTCAGGGTCAACTACATACTTTGCAGGGTACAACACAACTGAAAATGTAGTTAAAAAGTGTCTATAAAGGCATTAAAATATAAAACATTTTCATTTCTTGTGCCGTCTCTTTATTGATTTGTCATATTGTTTTAATTTTGGATTTAATATTCTAAGGAAAAAATTATGAGCATGAATTATCCAATCATTTTTATATTGTGTAATGTGATTTTGAAAGGTAAATATAAAAGCACTTAATTTGTATGCAAAATCACCAAAAATATATAATTTGTGTTTGGTAACTCATATATGTATATGTATTTTATTGTTACCAGAACAGTGGAAATGCTACACTAAACTAACTGAAGTGTTCGTATTTCACTTCATTATCTGTGCATAGTCTACCAATACTCTCTACTTCAAGTTTACTAAAGATTAAGGAGGGGCTGATAAAAAAATGAAGAAATTATAAATTGCCTTATCATTTCCTTTCCTTTTATGTCTTAATTTTCAGCATAAGTATTTGGCTAATAAGGGAAGTAACATAAGTAAGAAAGGGTATGATATGAGTTTCTTGGTGGTTTATGTATGTTAGAAAGGCATTGTTTTCTTTCTGTGTTTGTAGCCTCTCTTTTGTCTTGTACTGGCTTTAAGTCTCACTGAACATTCACACATTTTGAGTCCTGTGGAATTCTGTGCTCATGGGCTGTCAGGGCACCGTAGGTGAATTGGGTTGCAAAGAATGGCAGGCACATATGGCTGTACCTCCTCTGCTACTGCACATGAAATTAACACAAAACAACAGAGGGCTGTAAACAAATTATATGTCAGTGTTGCTTCTTGCAGAAGATACAGTAGCCAATATGATGGAAACAAGTCATGCTTAGCAGTTCCAATGATTAGGCCCAGTGGGATTGACTAGGTATCAGAAGAGACTGATAGAGATGAAATAAAGTTTGGTATACACTGAAATTAAACAACCATTTCTTTAAGAAATGTGACTCTTAGTGAAGAAACTTTGTGATTTAGGTGGTCAGAAGGCAGAAGACAGGTAAGTGGAAGTTATATAATTATGATTCAACTATTACTGACTCTGTGTAATAAATGAGAGACTTGGGGTGGAGAGTGGAGAATAAGGAAAGGGGCAGACACTTAAGTGTAACAAATTCAGGCAGTTCAGCCTCATAGTCTGAGGTCCCCAGAGCCACTACTGTCCATCGGCTACATGGTAATGCAGCTAAAATTGACTTGAGCATAGTAAGCACTCAATAAGTAAGTTGCTATGATTATGGTGATTGTTATTATTATCAAAACAGAAAGTGGAGATTTGTCAGAGGAGGTTTGTAGATTTCTCTAAGACTAGCAAAATGACTTGTTTAAATATGTAAACAAGCTATATTTTTTTAAAAACCCTAAATTCCATATTTATACTAAACGGTGTTTATCAAAGTTTACGTGAAAGAGTTAACAATTTTAACATTTATATTAAAAAGAGAGACAATAATATTGTAAAACTATTTATACTCTCCAGATTTGGTGAGTTTATGATTGACACCACCATGTTTTCAGCAGTTCATGAAAGGCTACAAGAGTGTGTGTAATATATATATATACACACATACACACACATATATATGTGTGTATATATCTACCCATATATATACACATATATATGAATTTGGCTTATTACAGAAAGCAATGCAACATAGTTACATCTAAATTAATTGAGTCCACTGAGTTTCTTCTAATGGGAATATAGAATTATTTTTCATAGAGCCAAAGTAAAATAATTATGACATAGTTCTGTAGAAAAGATCTAAAAGAAATTAAATAACTGCAATTTTTCCATTAACTGTATGAACTTCAAACTTTGCAGCAGAAAATATTAAAAGTGTAACAGAAAGAGATCTATATATTTAAGAGGGAAATGGGGACTATCCAGAAGAAATTGGAAGATGGTATTAAAGGAGAGGTAGTGATAAAATGGGGAGGGAGTATATAGCCTAAACAGGTTTGGTAATTTAATTTTTCTAGTTTTATACGTTGTGATTAATAAGAAGTTATCAAGAATTTTGAATAAGTGATATTCATCAGCATTAATAATTTGCTGCATGTGACCTACACAAGGCTTTCTTCTGGAACAGAGGCAAAATCAATTAAGCCAAAAAGTAAGCTATGTTTATATAGATACATTTAGGGACAAACCCAGCCAACCAATCAAATGTAGAATTGGGAAAAAAAACACACACACAAAAACATGGGGGTTAATACTAACACAGTCTTTTCAGGATGCTGAATACAATTTCCAGTATACATGGGTGCAAACAAGGAGCAAAAGTCATGAAGATTAATTGTATTATTACTTTCATAAGGATGTGCCAGGAGAGATGGAATACAAATCAACAAAGTCATAATGAGAAAGTTGTTTCACATGCTGTCAAAGTGCACATAATTCTTTGCATAAATGAATATTGATATACATCTATAGTTAAAAATATATCTCCGGTCAAAAGGAAAACACTACCTTAGCATCATGACTTACAACTTCCATTTTATTTGTTACAATCCAGATAGTTTTCCGACAAGTACGTCAGTAAACTTGTCTTCTGAAATGCATGTAAATATTTACTCTATCTAGTTTCTTGCTCACATTCTGGGCAAAATCTAAAATGTCTTCTGAGGGCCTATTAAGTTTAAAGCCACATGGGGAGATAGAGCTGAAGTAAGAAAACCTATCACAAAGCTACCAGCAATTCATAGAGAAAAAACATTCACTCTTCTAAAGCGATAAGACAAAGATACTACAAAGTTCTCTAATAGCATGTTAAAGTACTGTATTACTATTCGGTTGCCCTTATAACACACTACCAAAAATGTAGTGCTTAATACAGCACAGATATCTTACAATTCAGTAGGTCAGAAGTTAGAAATGGGTCTTACTGGGCTACAGTCATTACATTCCCTTACCTTTTCAGCATTTACAGTTCACACACAATCGTTAACACTTTCTTTTCTCTGTCTTCAAGGCCAACAACAGTGGGCCTAATTCTCATATCAAGTCACTCTCACCTCCTCTTTGCCTTTTTCTTCTACATTCCTGAGCTTTTGATTACTTTGGGCGTCCATAAATAATCTAAGACACTCTCCCAATTTAAAGGGCATCTGTTTAGCAAACTTAACTTAATTCTCTCTGCAACCTTAATTCTCCTTAGATATGTAAAACAAAATAATCATAGTTTCATAGGATCAAAAGTTGAACATCTGTGAGGGTTAATATTCTACCTACTACAGGAAAGTTTTATAAAAATGTTTTATAATGGAGAAGATAATTAACATTTAGAGAAAACTATGTAAAATACATAAAACTTATATTGTATACTTGTATACTTGTAAGATATAGGACAAAACTATTGTAAGTCTTGAGACTATCAGGTGGTAAAATTTCTTTAGTCTAGAGTATTAGTTCCCATAAAGTCAGGACTAGCTGCTACTCCATAAGCCATAAAGATAAATGCTTTGTATTCATGTTTTTTATTCTATCAAGTAAAAATTAATCAGATAGTTATTGAGGATAGTATTTTTTAGTACTGTGCCAGGATCAGCACAAATTTTAGCAGATTTGCAATGTGTTCTAAGACTGTAAAATGACACATTTTGATGATGACACAATAGTACTGAAAACATATTTAGAAAAAGTATATGATTCACAGGGTTTAAATTTTTTTCAACAAAATTCCATTATTTCAGCTTAATTAATAATAGTTTAGTTCTTTAAAATTTTCAGTGTTCAATAAGATTATAAAGTCTTAGTTAACCTAAGCATGAAGATTTAAAAAACAACAACACACAAATACTCTAGGTCAAAGAGGAACACTGCATTTTGTAAAACATTTACAAACATCTACCTTTATAAGCATCTGAGTTAGTGTCCATTTTTTATCTAATTTCAATCTGGATGGTTGGTGTCAAAAGTGGAAAAAAATTAGTTCTTATTTCATGAACACCTGAACAGACTGCAAATCTAGATGAATGACCCTATTACCCAGATAGCTAATCCATTTTTCTGTAGTGACAATCTGCCCTAATATTTTAGTAGTGCCACTTTCAAGATGTGGTGTTAGGTGCCCAAATCTATGCTTTAGCACATGAAGTGCCACTTAAAGAAAGGTATCATGAATGACTTTTCAATAAAAAACAAAACAAATATAACACACAAAAGGCAATATCATTTTTTGTATAATTAAATGACATAACAATGGGGTAATATTCTTAGGTTAATACATTTACGATAAAAAGACAACGATGTTTTTCATCTCTTTTCTCCTAACTATATCTCAAGAGCCTTTGATGAAAATGCCTTTTATATAACAGATATTTTCAAAAAAGGTAGAGAGCAGCAATTGAATTTCCATTTATTATCTCAAATAACTAATGCACTTTGGGAATCCCTGTAGTATTATATAACATCACATATTCATAGCAAAGAGCTGCTAAGCTAGGAGGCTCCTTCCCATGTAAATGCTAGTACATAATTGATATGACAGTTGTAAATGCAATAGGATTTTAAATATATGAATGCAACAGATCAGAATACTGATGGAGAGATGAAAAAAGAGGACTTGATACCTCTAAGCCCCTATAGAAGTTGGCCCAGTCTTTGGGTATTAAAGTGAATTCCTGGAAGGTCAGGAACAGGGACCTTGTACACTGTTCTCTTCAAAAACTTATATAATATATACACATATGTATATAAACCATACATTCTCCTTTGAATTTTTAGTTTTTGCATTAAGTGTTTATTATTTTATTCAGTTTGATAAAAATGTAAGGAACTCCTCCCCCCATAGCATAAAATATTATTCTTTTACTTTCTGTATTCAGGTTCAGGCTTCTATGTGATATCATTTAGAATTGAAGGACATGTAAGGAGCTTCCCAAACAAGAAAAAGCTAAAGGAGTGCATCGCCACCAAATCAGAGCCTGAGATCTGCACAGGTAGCCAGCCTATACCTCTTTGGTTGTGTGAGCCCAAGACACCTGCCTAGACCCTTGCAAATGCTTTACATGTGCTCAGGGCTGCCCCTTCCAGCTGTACCCTTACAGGACAAAAGTCAGGGCTCCCACCGTTGCTTGTGGGCCTGGATATAGTTTGATTTCTTGCTACTAGCCTATACCGTGTCCTCACAGCAGCTAGCCTCATCCAGCTTTTTACCTGAACACCTCCATCCTGACTCCTGACACCAACCTCCACTGCCATGAACCAGTAGTTCAAGATGAATGACAGCAGCCACAGTAGTTCAAGATGATAGCTAGGACTTCCTGCAGCTGCCGACACCCACAGTTGGCTCTGGTGCTTGCTGCTTACTTTGGCTTACGTTACTACATGTGTATTTGCAACTGGTCCCTACCACTACACAGACACTCACCGCTGCCCCTCCCAGCTGAGCGTGAACACTGCTAGCTCCAGCCCACCACTATTGCCTGTCCTGCTCCTTAGCTTCTGGACCTGGGAGCCAACAATAGCTACTGAAGCCTCAGTGACTCGCCTTCGGTGCTCACCAAGGACCACGCAGCTGTCAGTGCACTAGTACCCAGTGGCCTAAGCCAGTGACTCACTACCCGCTCTGGACTCAGGACCATCACACATTTGGCACTTTTTACCAATAAACCCAGGGTCACAGCACACTCCTACATGCAAGTGAAGTTCTTTCCTTTATGGGTAAATTCTACCCATCATTTAAAGAAAAGTAATGCCAATTCTTCTCAAAGTCTTCAAAAAAATTGGAGAGGAGAAAACACTCCCAACATCATTTTACAAGGCCAGCAATTCCCCTGATACTGATGCTAGATAATGATGCTACAAGAAAAGAAAACTACTGGGTAGTATTCATAATGATGCAAAAGTTCTCAACATACTGAATTCAACAGTACTTTAAAAGATCATACAGCATGATCACATGGGATGTATGCCTAAAATGAAAGGGTGGTTTATCATAGGCAAATCAATAAATGTAATGTACATTAATAGAATGAAAGACAAAAATCATATAATCATCTCAATAGGTACAAAAATGCATTTCATAAAATTAAACATTTTTTCATGATAAAAACTAGGAAGATTGTGTATAGAAGGAAGATATCACAACATAGTAAGTCATATATGACAAGGCCACAGATAATATCATACTGAACAGTGAAAGATTAAAAGCTTTCCCCTTGAAAATGAGGAACAAGGAAAGGGTACCCATATTCACATTGCTATATAACATTGCAGTAGAAGTTATAGCCAGAACAATTAGGCAATAAAAATAAATAATAAAATACATTCAAATTGGAAAGAAAGAATGAAAATTGCCTCTGTTTGCTGAACACATAATCTAGTATATAGAAAATCCTAACGTGGCACCAATTTTCAGGATACAAAATTAATGTACAAAAATCAGTTGATTTCTGTACACTAACAATGAATGACCTGTTTGAAAAAGATATAAAGAAAATACTCTGATTTATAATAGCATCTGAAATAATTGAATGCTTAGGAATAAATTTAACCAAGGAAGTGAAAAGTCTATACATTAAAAACTACCAAATATTGATGAAAAAATTGAAGAACAAAAAAATGGAAAAAATACTTTTGTTCATGGATTGGTAGAGATGATATTATTACAGTGCCCATTATACCCAAAGCCATCTATAGGTTCAGTGCAATCCCTACAAAATGCAAATGGCATTTATCAAAGAAATAGAAAATGTATCTTAAAATT
Organism: Miniopterus schreibersii; assembly: GCF_964146895.1. Lineage (NCBI taxonomy): Eukaryota > Metazoa > Chordata > Mammalia > Chiroptera > Miniopteridae > Miniopterus > Miniopterus schreibersii. Next base: position 58,273,790 of record NC_138102.1, read on the forward strand.
AATTTGGAGCCACAAAAGACATGAAAAACAAGATCAATCTTGAGACAGTAAAAAGCTATAGCATCACACTTTCTAATTTCAAACCATATTACAAAAATATAATAATCAAAACACTAGGGAACTGGCATAAAAGAAAACAGACACATAGATCAATGAAATAGACTTGAGAGCCCAAAGATAAACTCACACATAAATGGTCAACTAATATTTGACAGAGGAACCAAGAATACTCATTGGGAAAGGATAGCCTTTTTAATAAATGATGTTGGGAAAGCTGTATATTCACATGCAAAGCAACAAAATTAGAACCTCATGTTACACAACTCACAAAAAAAACTCAAAATGAATTGAAGTATTAACTGTTATGACCTGAAACTGTAAAATTGAAAGAAAACATAGGAGAAAAAGCTCTTTGACATGAGTCTTGCAATGACTTTTTGGATATGACACCAAAAGTAGCACAAAAGCAAAAAATGAACATGGGGTCTATATCAAACTAAAAAGCTTCTGCAAAGCAAAAGCAAAAAACAAAAAACAAAATGAAAAGGCAACCAATAGAATGGTACAAAATATTTGCAAGCAATATATCTGAAAAGGGATTAACATCCAAAATATATAAGGAACTCATACAACTCAATAACTAAAGAACAAACAATCTAATTAAAAAATAGGCAGAGGAACTTAATATTTTTCCAAAGAAGATATACAAATGGCCAACAAGTACAGGAAACGGTGCTCAATATAACCAATTATCAAGAATATGCAGCTTAAAACCACAATGATATATCACCTCAGACCTCTTGGAATGGCGATTATCAAAAAGACAAGACATGAGAAATACCGGCAAGAATATGAAGAAAGCGAAACCCTTGTGCACTGTTGTTGGGAATGTAAATTGGTACAGTCACTGTGGAGGTTTCTCAAAAGATTCAAAATAGAACTACCATATAATACAGCAATTTCACTTCTGAATGTGTATCTTAAGATGAAATCACTATCTCAAAGAAATATCTGCACTCCCATATTCATTGCAGAAATATTCACAATAGCCAAGACATGGAAGCAACCTGTGTTTATTAATGGATAAATGGATGAAGAAAATGTGGTACCTATTTATATAAATGGAATACTACTTGGCCACAAAAGGAAGGAAATCCTGCCATTTATAACAGCATTAATGGACCTTGAGGGCATTATATTAAGGCAAATAAGTCATACAGAAAAAGAAGACAAATATTGTCTGATCAAAGGTTACAAAGTCAGTTATAACATGAACAAGTTTCAGAGATCTAATGTACAGGGTGGTGACTACAGTTCATAACACTGTATTGTATATTGAAAGTTGCTATGAAAAAGAGCTTTAGTGTTCTTAACATAGCAACACAAAATGGTAGTTATGTGAAGGAAGTGTTAACTAACTTTATTGTGGTAAATATGTCACAATATACACATTTATCAAATTATCACATTTTATACCTTAACCTTACACAATTTACAGGTTAATTATATCACAATAAATCTGGAGGGAAACTGATCATGTGTGAAGAAGATTAAAACATGTTTTTATTGAGGATATAAAATGATTAAAGATAAAGGTCTTGTCTTCAAGGGTTATAAGTTTAATTAAGAATAAATTCAAATAGAAATATTTAGCAATATGTTGAGACTTACAAAATGAAAAGTTTATGGCAATATTTATATAGTTTCAAGCAGTGTAAAGGTCACAAAAATTGATAGAAACATTAAAAATTACTTAATCCATAAGACAAAGTTGAAATAAGTGGAAATTTTATAAAAACCTTTCAAATGACATTGCAAATTTGCTTTAATGGTATTATGGAGATTAGAGCAGACTGAAAAGCAGTAAATCAAAATAGATTAATTCAAGGTGAACATTATTTCCCTTATATTTTGTGCCCATATCAAAATTAGAGTAAGATGATTGCTCAAATAAACTCCATAATTATCTTTAATTATGTGGATACAGGATATTACTTTTTTATTTCTACTACTTAATACCACAGATGACTTCTAAACATTATCTTTATATGACCCTTTTAGAATATATATTTGCGTCCAATGGAAAAATATATTTTGAAATGCAAGGTATATGTTACAAAAGTAACCATACTTTTCTTTCAGTACAGTTTAAGAAAAATAGAATAATGTATATTTTAATTTTCCAAATAATTATTTAGTTTGAAATGAAACTTTAACTACAGAGATTTGAATATGAGGAGTGAAACCATTAATAATTTATCATTATGTCCCTCTAATTAAAATATATTTATAATGATAAAAATAATTATTATTCCTAGTGGATGTATCTGTACTTATGAAATATTTAAAGGAAGCTATATTAAAATTATATTTAAGTAATGACACTTTAACATATGCATTTAAAAAGAAATTCATCAATTACAAACATAACTAACCACATTAATCAATCATATGGTAAATATAAATATATATACTACAAGAAACAGTGATATAGGCAATTAATTAGAATTGAAAGTTGATTAGTATCAAATTTAAAAATACTGTAAAACTAGATGAGATAAACTAATATGTTTTTGTTTGAAAGTTCAGAATATGAGGATAACCTCTTTTATTGGTAAGTAAAAATTGAGAAGGAAAAGGGATTTATTCTACAATATTATTCATAGTTTAAGATTAATATTCATTTCCAAAATTTTATATATTTTATTCTTAAAATACTTGGTAACTTAGTTTCCCAAAACTTGGTTTGATTCTATAGAAATCTGATTAATTTCATTCTACTTCCACTTTCCATTGGAAATTTTGCTACAAATAATAAGCTAATATTGTTTTTATGTTGTCTGATAATATTAACATGCATATTTTTACAATTTGATGCTGAATACATATATTCAAAATGAGAAAACATTTACATATTTCTCTTATTGTATTTCCTATGATCTCATAAAAAACTATTAGAAATCTTCGACAAACTATACTACAAGTAAGGAAAACAAAAAGCTTTTATTACTTTTCCTCCTGCAAGAGCAGGAAATCCAGCACCATATGATGTTAGATTATCATATTAACTAGAATCCAGAGTATCAAACTGAGGGTGTAAAAATCATTTTTTTTTTGACTGCAAACTTTTCTAGACTCAATGATAAAGCTGAATTGATGTCTGTTTATAATAGCATTAATCCCTGCAAAATCAGTCATTAGCACAGTTAACAACTAATTTGTTGGAGTATTAACTGCCCTTGGCTTTGCCTCAAGCTGTTAGCAAACTGGTTATTAACTGCTGGTCACAATTGATTTCTTGGGGCTCTACTTAACAGAAATTTGATTTCAATTCAACACCCACAGAGGCTAATTTTGATTCAGTAAACAAGTAAGTCTCTTTTCTTAAGGTTACCCTTGATACAATATTGTTCTTCTATTGTTGAATATTGTTCCATAGGAGCTACGGATTGTTCTAAAAAAATAGGACTGCCTCTTCACTTAATTGTCCTGATCAATAACCTGTATTGTAGACAAGGAGCCACTACCAAGATGGAATATGGAAAGTTTCTTATAAGCAAAGGTGTTAGACAAGGGTGCATTCTTTATTCCTATTTGTTTAATCTGTATGCAGAACATATCTTACAAAAATCTGGGCTAGACTCAGAGGAAGGAAGAATAAAAATTGGTATAACACATATTAGTAACTTAAGATATGCAAATAATACCATCTTACTGGCAGACAGTAGCAATTATTTGAAATGACTTCTCCTGAAAATGAAAAAAGAAAGTGCCAAAATGTGACTGCATTTGAACATCAAGAAGATGAAAATCAAAAGAAATACACAACTTTAACATAGACAATGAAGACATTGACATTGTTGAAGATTTTGTTTACCTTACTTGGTTGAGTCACCAATTCAAATGGAGACTATAGCCAAGAAATCAAGAGAAAGAGATGACTTAGAATTGAAAGAGCATAAACAAAGGAATTAGGAAAAAGCACCCAGAGCAAAGATGTATTATCAGAGACAAAGGCTAAGAATGCACAAAGGTGAATGCACACCCTCAGCCTCAGAGTCCCAATTGTTTTTTTAAATTTATCTTTATTGTTGAAAGTATTACAGATATCCCCCATTTTTTCTCCATTGATTCCCTCCACCCCACATCTGCGCCCCCCCCCACCAGGGCCTTCAATACACTATTGTCCGTGTCCATGTGTTATGCATATAGGCAAATAAGTTCTTTGATTAATCTCTCCCCACCCATTCCCCCACACTCGCCTTCCCACTGAGATTCATCAGTCTGTTCCATGCTTCTGTGTCTCTGGGTCTATTTTGTGCCTCAGTCTTTTTTGTTTATTAGATTCCACATATGATTGAGAGCATGTAAAACTGAATCAGGAAGAATCAGAATACCTGAATAGGCTAATAACAACAGATGAAATAGAAACAGTAATAAAAACTCACAGCAAACAAAAGCCCTAGTCCAGATGGTTTCACAGGGGAGCTTTCTAATTCTTTAAGTTGTAGGGTTAGACAGTTTACTAAAATTTTTTATTACTTTTTGAGGTAGGCCTACAGTGCTATGAACTTCCCTCTAAGGACTGCTTTTCCTGTGTCCCATAGATTGGGGGTTATTGTGTGTTCATTTTCATTTGTTTCCAGGAAGTTTTTGATTCCTTTCTTAATCTCTTTGGTAACCCATTCATTGTTTAATAACATGCTATTTAGCCTCAATGCATTTGAATGTTTTTTAGTGTTTTTACTGTGGTTGATATCTAACTTCATGCTCTGGTGATCTGAAATGATTGATATGATTTCAATCTTCTTGAACTTGTAAAGACTTGTTTTGTTTCCTAACATGTGGTCTTTTAGAATGACCCATGTCCACTTGAGAGGAATGTTTATTCTGCAGGTTTGAGGTGAAATGTTCTGTAAATATCAATTAAATCCATCTGATCTAGTGTGTCATTTAGAGTTACTCTTTCTGTGTTGACTTTTTGTCTGGAAGTTCTATCCAGTGAAGTCAGTGGGGTGTTAAAGTCCCAGACTATGATTGTATTGCTGTTGATCTCTCACTTAAAGTCCTTAAGGTTATTACTGAAAGGTCCTTATTTATTGCCATTTTAATTCTTTATGCCTATGTTTCTCTCTCTGTTTCTTCTTATTATTACAGCAGTCCCTTTAACATTTCCTGCAATGCTGGTTTGGCGGTGATAAACTCCTTTAGCCTGTTTTTGTCTGGGAAGTTCTTTATTTCACCATCTATTTTTGAATGATAGCCTTACTGGATAGAGTAGTCTTGGTTTCAGATCCTTGTTTTGCATTACCTTGAATACTTCATTCCATTCCCTTCTGGCCTCTAGAGTTTCTGATGAGAAGTCAGCTGACAGCCTTATGGGAGCTCCTTTGTAGGTAACAGATTGCTTTTCTCTAGCTGCCTTTAATATTCTCTTTTTGTCTTGAATTCTTGGCAATTTAATTATGATGTGTTTGGGTGTGGGCCTCTTTGGATTCTTCTTTATTGGGGCTCGCTGTGCCTCTTGAACTTGTGTGGCCTTTTCCTTGACCAGGTTAGGGAAGTTTTCTGCCATTATTTTCTCAAACAGCTTCTCTAACCCTTGCTTACTTTTGATCCCTCTGGCACTTCTATGATGAAAATATTGTTACATTTCATTGTTGTCCCACAGCTCTCTTAGACTATCCTCCTGTTTTTTAATTGTTTTCTTCTTTTTGGATCTCTGATTGAGTGATTTTTTTCTACCCCGTGTTCTAATTCGCTGGTCTGATCCTCAGCTACCTCTAATATGTTCTTTATTTCTTCCAATGTATTCTTTATTTCTGCCATGTCATTCTTAATTTTCTTCATAGTTTCCATATCTTTTTTCATGCTGTTGAGCATCCTTACAATCAGTATTCTGAACTCTATATCTGATAGATTGCTTATCTCCATTTCATTTAGCTCTTTTTCTGGAAACTTCTCTTATTCTTTCATTTGGGGTTTGTTTTTTAGTCTCGCATTTTGGCTGCCTATTTGGGTTTGTTTTTATGTTTTAGGTAGACCTGCTAGAACTCTCAGTCTTTTTGGATGGTCTCTGGTGTAGGCCGATGTTAGATGCTGTTTGTGACTGGCCTTGGGTACCCTGTTTGGAGCTATCAACAACCCACAGCTTGAAGTCCCCTCTTTTGGGGCTGGATGTATCTGGATAGGACCAAGATGCACACAAAAGTCTGCTTTTCCAAGGCCCATGTCCAGAAGCATATCAGGCAAAGACTCAAAGCACTCTGAAGTCTGCCTCTGCCTGCAGGCTAATTAATCTGATTCTCTTAATGAGCCTCAGGTTGTAGAAACTCCACAGGGTGGGTTGCCTGATTGTTATCAGTCTCTTAAGTAGCCTCAGGATGTAGAAACTCCAGGGGTAAGGTGAGAGTTTTTCCAGTGGGGTGGGACAATTTTTTCCCCCTCAGACCAAATGTCTGCCTCTGGTGTATGGGGGAGTGACTTGGCACAGGAATCCATAGGGGCACCCTCCAAGCTCCATCTCCAGAGCCCACAACCCTAGGTTCCCCTCACACAGCTCCAGTCTACCCCATGTCCCTTCCACCAGAGACCATGGTGAGAGGTTGCACATGAATCTTTGTGAGTTGCCTCTTTAAGAGGTGCTTGCATCTCCAGCCATCTCTTCCTGGCAGACAGAAACCTGGCGGCTTTTCACAGCCAGATGTTATGTGGGCACTTTTCTCAGTTCTGGTGCTCTTGGCTGGGAAGCCCAGTCTGGGGTTTAGGCCCCAGAGTCCTCAATGAGAACACCCCACAGCTGAGATATCCTTCTGGTCCTTCAGCTGCTGTCTATGGGAGCCCAGCCAGGCTTCTTGTACCTGCACTTCCTTCCAGTTTCTATGCAGTCTCTACTTTTTTTCCTTGGTTATGAGGATGCTCTCCAGCTTATCTTCAGTTGCAGTTGATTATTCAGGATGATTTTTCTATACTTTAGTTGTAATTTCAGTTTGGTCCTGGGAGAGTGTCAGTGTAGCTTCCAATCAGTCTTAGGCCATCTTTAATCCCCTGTCCCAATTATTATGTACAGATCCAAAAGTTGAACAGTGAAAAAGGCTAATGTGAAGAAATTGATTCATTTGAAATGTGGCATTGGAGGAGAGCTCTACAAATACACTACATAGGAGTAGTATTTAAATCATTGAACTACACAATCATTAGACTATATGTGTGCAAATGTCTTTCTTTCAACTTCATGAATTTTAGAATTCTTGTTTGGCAGCAGTATATTCTGCCTTCTGTTTTGTATTTGTGTTGAATCATCAACTGTCAACCTGATTTTTAGTCTTTGAACAGTAAATTGTGTTTTTCTGAAGAGTCTTTTAATATTTGTTTTTTATCTTAGTTTATCAGAAGGTTTACTATAACATGAATTACTTTCTACATATGAATTACTTTCTTCTTTACCTTCCTTGAGGTATGAAAAGCTAGAATCTATGGGTTATCTTTAATCAACATATTCTTAATCACAATCTCTGTAGATATTGTCTCTGGTTTATTTTCATCTCTCCTTTTGGGTCTTCAATTTACATATCAGACTATCTCTCTGTGTTCTATATATTTTATAATTTTATTATTTTTCAACTTTCTGTTATTTTGTGATGCATTCTAAGTATATCCTAATGATCTATATTCATAATTTGTTATGTACATTCAATGTATGTAGGTTCACTTTGGTCTAATGATTTTTCTTTAGAGTGTCTAATTTTCTCACGTGACTTGCTTTGTTTGTGTCCAAATGATATAGCTAAAAAAATGTTTTTGGAATATTTTGAAGACTAGAATATCTTCCTCCAGGAACAATTTGTCTCTTCCAAGGAAAAAGAGAGCATACTAGAAATTAATATGATTTGAAAATATACTACATTCTCTATTATTCTGAGTTATTCTTTTTCGTAGTCTACTCAATGTGTCTCAACCTTTAGTAAAGAAGTTCACTAGGCAATGCCCTTTTTTGGTCAGACTTAGGATTAAATCCTTCCCTCCTTCTTCTTGGGAGGCTGTCAAATGCTTTATTCTACTTCCTGACTTTCACCCACTTTCTCCAGAATTACCAGAATTACAAATTTTAAGGAGAAAAGCAATCTATATTACCAAGTTCACCGCTCTAATTTTGTTCCCTTCCAACATTTCTGTCTGTTAATTCTTTCATATCTTCTTAACTCTCCAGTGGCTTGAATTATTTGAGAAGTTTGCTATTGTTGTTGAGCACTAGTCCTCTGAGTGAGGCGTGTCCCTAATTACTCACTCACCATTATCAAAGAGAGAGCTGTCTCTATGAGTTTTCAATGAGATCTCTATTCCTATAATTGTTTTATCAGAAAATTTAATCTAAGTTGTTTATAACAGTGAAACATGTCAATGCATTGTCTTAAATATGCAGGTTAGCGGTAAATAATAAAATATACATTCATTTTCTCTTTGTTACTTCCTTGCAAGTCTGATTTAGAATTAACAAAATTTATTGCTTATCCTAAGTTCTTCAGAACTATTATTTTACTCCATACTCCCTGATACTGTAGAGCATGTGATGACTATGATAATTATAAAAAATTAATGCTGTGCCTTGGGGGTATGCCATTACTTAGCAAGTTAATACAATGAAAGTTGTGAAAAGTATTAAAAATTGCAGCTAGTGATATCTAGGTAAGTGTTAGAATATATTTGTAACTATAAGAAGAAAGAAAGCAATATATGACTTATTTTTCAAATTATCATTAGTATTATTATTTTGTTGGTAATGGCAACACAGAATGTTATTCTATACCTTATATATAAAAAATTACACTATTGATTTCATACTAATGTGTTTGTTTCTATTTGAGTAACATTTAACTCACTACTTTTGGTTTACACAAATATCTTACTCTTCAGATAAACTCAGTCCCTAAATTAAAGAAGCCATGCATTTAAAAACTATGATGGCCTGGCCAGCATGACACAGTGGTTGGACATAGACCTATGATTCAGGAGATCTCAGTTCATGCCCAGGTTGAAGGCGCCACCCCCAGCAGAGGATCAATGACTCATCATTGATGTTTCTATCTCTCTCTCTCCCTCTCCCTCCATCTCTCTGAAATCAATAAAGATGTATTTAAAACACACACACACACACACACACAAAAAAAAACCTGTGATGCTGTGATGAGAGAAATATGCATCACTAATTATAGGGGCACACTTCTGGCATGTAAAATGCGAGTGCCATAATATCCTATCTTCTCTGTCCTTTGAGTTAAAGACATGTTCTGTGATCATAATTTAAAGACAGCATATAAATGTATGGTTTTTAATTCAGCATGTCTCTTTAATTTTATTAATTTTTTTTATATTACTCGTATTCCTATTCTTTTGGAAAGTAAAGCTGTATAACTTCCTTTATTTTTTGCCTGAGGCAAAGTGCTAGTATTTGATTTATCTTCTGTACTCGTCTTTCTTTTAACAATATGAAGTTTTTCTCTAACAAGTGCAATGCTGAGTGTGACCCCCTGGGGAAACAGCTTTATTTTTAAGGAATGTGTACAAAGTACTTAATAAGTCATGTCATTTCATGATTTACTGTATATTATATTTTCAGTGACTACAGTTAACTTTCTTGGTCTCCAGATACCGACATTTTAATAAAAACAAGACATTTTCAACAAAATGTCAGGAACAAAGTGATCAAAGTGCTGCGGGAGCAGTTTGGCAACAGTTTGAGCTTTGAATTTCCTATTCACTTTCCAAAACATTCACTTAAAAAGCATTTATTGAAACCGAACTGCCTTTATCAGCCTGATCAGAGCTCCATAAAGAGCATGCATGATTCAACTGCCTTCCCAAGCTTTAAAAAATATAACTTTGATATATGCCTCACAAGTGCAGTACAATAGTTTTCATGCTCACGTTTGTTAAGATTTAGCGTAGCCATTAAAGAACAGAAGGGCTCTTTGGTGGCAATCCTCAGACACACCAAATATCCCAAAGCAAAACCTTCTACAAATCAGAGATTAAGGTACTGACAAAAATTTCCACTTGATTGCAGTTTTCCCCTTTAAACCTTATATCAGGAGTGACTATCTTTTCGATCAAATCTCCCAGGGAGGTGAATAGATAGGTTTTTCTTCTTGGAGGAAAATATCAACTGAAAGATAAAAAGTGACATTTTATGTGCCTTGTCCAAGAGTCAGTCGATTGATTTAAAAAATGGTGTGTGAGCCTGACCTATACATGAAGTTTGTGGCATGTCTCTTGTCAAGTATTGATCACTTAAGACTTGACTGTTTGCCTACTGCAATGTAGCTAATAATCTCTTTTTATTTAGTTTGTGGCTTTGAATTCTTATCATGGCTTTACTGATTTCTCTGGGACCTATTAGATCTTGCTTTTGCTGTGCAAATGGCTATGGAAATTAAGCTTTCTGAAGCACTTTTCCTGGGCAAACATGCTTTGTTTTCCATCAGCTCATGTGTCAAGTGGTTTGCATGCAGATAGGGTACATTTGGAAGCAGTAGGTGCCATCAATCTTCATGACTTTGCTATACACACCATTTCACCTCTACCTGTTTCAGTGAGAGATTGTAAAGGATGGCTGAGCAATCAAGCTACTCTCCTTGACTAACATCAGGTATTTCTATCTAACCTACCTTAGCACTTTGGGGTCAATGCTGGGCACTTAGAAACATTAGACTCTGGTGATGTGGTCAAATGTTTTCCACATTTTGACATGTTTGCCAACTCTGTTAACTTTCAAAATTATATTTTTGAACTTCATCCAAAAATCAGAAGCAGAACTAAATTTTATTTGCTAACTTGTTTTACCTACTCATATTATTGGCCAAAATTTTGTAAGTTGTTATTACAATAACTGTTTTATTTTCTGCATGATTTCATGGAGTTATGTGTAATGGAACAAAGAAGAGACCAGAAGTTACAAAAAGTGAGTCATATTTATGAGGTATATTATGCTTAACTTGTTTTTATTCGAATGTGATTTACAATAAATAAAATAAACTTTAACATTTTCAAAGAAATAGTTGATATAAACTGAGGAAATTATAACATGTATAAAAGTAAATATATTCAATATACATAATATTCTTTTGCATGTATCTGTTTGTATATATGTGTGCTTTTCTGTATATGTGTATACACATAGAGATGTGCTATCTAATCATATATCAAGTTAGTGAATTGATCAATAGTGTTCAGAATTATATATTACAAGTTAGGGCATCTATTACTCCCAATTTATAGCTCAAATAATTCAACAGCAATCTTAAAATATATTAGCTATATAATAGCTTCAGGTTTTCATTTATTTATTAAAATGACATTGGTATCAAAATGCATCTTAAAGGATAGGTAAGAAAGCAATGTACTTACATTTTAATTTGGAAGTCACATATAATATTAATTTGCATTTGCTAACTGAGTTTTGGTGTAAACATAAGGACCATATTATATATGATACACACTAATGGGGATAATGAAGGAAGAAGGTAAAATTTTAACAGGTGCATGTATATAATCTAATCAATACTAAAAGAGAAATATTCAAATTCTTCCATATTAATACAGATTCCTTTAGTGTGCCATACATTTTAAGGCTTTGGTTTATAAGTAAATATGTTGAATATTCCACGAAAACCTAACATTCTTAAATTTGAATTGGTTATAATGTTAGAATTGTGAATAGCTGTGTGTGTGTGTGCATGTGTGTGTGTGTGTTTGTAGGTTCATTAATGGAAATATGTAATTCATAATGCTCACTTCCCAGAAATAAGAGTTACCAATTAAAATGTTTTTATAATATATTTTAAAGAATATATTTCATTTACTTAAATTAATACCTGAATTAAAAATGATAGCTCTTGCTGATAAAAATTTAAACACTCTCAGAATATTTATTTCTTTTTATAGTATGTAATATTTTACAATTTGTTCTTATTTTTCTGAATAGTTTGATTCTTAATATATTTAAATTAATAAATATTTATTGTGAATAGTTAAATATTTAAATATATATTTTTGCAATTCTGTTTACCTTTTGCATCTTCCTTTATTAATAATTGTACATCTAAATTATATCTATTATCAACTCTTTCCTTTGAGGATTGCTTTTCCCCCTCACCTCGCACTGAGTCCCTGTATCACCAGGGAGCAGTCATATGCTCATGAAACCTCTGGACATAGTTGATTAGTCCAGAGATGGGCAGTAGTTATAAGCTGAACAATCAGTTATTCTCTGGAACTTTAATAGGAGGTAAGCAATAGAATAAACTAATTTTTTGTGGGAGAGAATTAACTTTTACTACATTCAGAGTACTTATGGTAGTATCTGGCATATGGTAAGTGCTCAACAAATTCGGTATTATTATTAGTAGTATTAGTAGATTTAGAGAACAAGAGAGTAAAAATCTTATAAGTAGCATGCAAATTTTTTCTCATATCCCGCAGTGGGAAAGCAAAAACAACAACAATTGAGAACCCAATATAAGACTTAATAGTCAAAATAGTTGAGCTCTGAAGAAAGTTAAATTTCAAAAAAATGCTGATGTAATATATAAAGGTCAGGGCCCTGGCTGGGAAATAATGGGACTTTGACAGGTGGGATAGGATTACTTGGTTTGATTCCCCAGAAAATTTTGTATATCCAGGTTATCAGACATCTTACATTTTACAGAATGGGACCATAAAGCTCTTTGACTGAGAATGTGAATATTTTTGAGATTAAGGGTACAAACCTAAATGCGATTCAGATATCATCAGGACTGCTTCCTCAGTTTCAAGTGGAAAATCTATTGCCTGGATTTCCACAAACCAGACAACCCCTGTCCAAAGTTATGGGGCCTGACCCCTACCCAACAGAGCCTTGAGGCATGGCTACCAGCACCGAGGGTTTTGAAAGATGGGGCTTCCTTTAGGTACAACAGTGTGACCCAGGCAGATGGTTGCAGCCAGGGCCAGGTCACTACTAGAGATATGCCCAGTGGCGCTATGGAGGTGGGACTGCCACGAGACCCCAGACTGTAACAAGTGTGCAATCTAGCCTCGGAGACACATAAAGCCATGGACGAGGGCACCCCACTGTATCCAGAAGGCAGGCCACCTGCTCCAGTGGGCCTGGCAGGGAGAGCATCCACATAAAGATAATTCTCAAACCTTAAGATTTGGTGGTGTTTGTTCTGTTGGTTTTAGACTTGCTTAGTGCCTGTCACTCCTTCCCTTTGGACTGGGAATGTTACCCTATGTCTGTCTCACCACTGCATTTCTGAAGCTCATAACTTGTTTGATTTTTATAGGTTTACAGCTAGAGAGCACTTTGCCTCAGAATTAATTATACCTTGAGTCTCACCCATACCTGACTTAAATGATACTTAAATGAATTTTTGGACTTTAGACTTTTGAGTTGATGCTGGATTGTGTTCAGACTTTTGGGGATATTAGGATGCAATTAATGTATTTTGCATGTAAAAAAGATATGCATTTGGTGGTCCTGGGGCAAAATTATGTGACCTGGATATTTGTGTTCCCTCAAAACCCTAATGCCCAATGTGATAGTATTTGGAGGTGTTTAGGGCATGAGGATAAAACCCTCTTGAATGGGATTAATGGTTTTATAAAAGAGACCCCACAGAGCTTACTAGCTCTTTTTTGCCATGTGAGGATACAGTGAGAAGGCACAGTCTTTGAAGTGAGCCCTCACCAAACACTGAATCTGCTAATGCTATGATCCTGAGGTTCCCCTTCTCCAGAACTGCAGGAAATTATGTTGTTTATAGCTACCCAATCTGTGGTATTTTGCTTTAGTAGCCCAAACAGACCAGACAATAAGAACTAGAAAGTGAGGGCAAAATCCCAGAAAGGAGTGAGAGAGCATGGAACACCACAAATTCTGAGGGCAAACTTGGCCTAGATATCTTGATGAATCACACATGCTAATGGTAGTTTCTAAACAGCCCAGATTAGGGTAATGTTAATATAACTAAACATAGATCTCAGCTACCATAACCTCACAAGGGGCAGAGATTGGATTTGAGTTCAGCTAACTGTATCTGTATTTAGTTTATGATACCTTGCAGAGACACACAATTCTGTTTAGTTCCTCCAATGACTATATGTGTGTGTTTTCTAGCTATATAATTATAGTAGAAGTATAAATGATTTCTCTAAATATGTGCATAAGAAACTTTATTTTCTAGTCTTTCTGAAATTTTCTACAATATCTAAGATTATGTTTACTGGTATTATGACTAGAGGGGTTCTTCTAAAGTTCCTGATATTAACAATCAACATAGTGTTTTGCTTTTTATGTAACTGTTTTTTGAATCTTATAGAAGGTAATACTCTTCTATTCCTATTATAGTACTAATTTTTTATGGATAATTCATTAGGGAAACCTCTGTCAACTGACATTATAAGGTTTATTATTATTAACATGAATTTTCACTTTTAATTTGTCAAATATAGATATCCTGATATGTAACTCTGTAGCTAAATTGTACTCTGATAATAAATTCTGTTTGATATTAGTAAATGACCTCTTGTTTTGTAATAATATGAAAGTTTCTTAATATTCTGGAAATTACACTTATTATTGTCCATTATTATTGACTTTTTTGAAGCATAATTTACCTAAAGTAAAATTCACATATTTTAAGTGTACAGTTCAGTGAGTTTGGAGAATTTTATGTACCAAAATAATTATCATTTGAGTTTAAAATGTTTCTATAACCACATAAAATTTTCTGTGTTCTTTTATAGTAAATTACTAACTTCCAATCCATGCTTTAGACATTATTCATCCAATTTCTACCATATCTTCTTCTAGAAATTAATGGTAAGAGGATCTCATGGTAGCAATCTTGGTTTATTTTGCTCAGCATATTATATACTCTTGAAATTCAGATACATAGATTTATATGTCATTAGTTCATACATTTTTATTGATGATTGAGGTTCTATCATATGTATCCCTTTTACTATTGATTGGTTTGTTTGTTTTTCAGTTTCAACTATTACAAAAAACTGCAAAAATTACATAGAAGTATATTTTGGACAAATGTTTTCATTTCTTTGGATAAATATATCTGAGTGTAATTCCTAAGTCATATCTGCCAAACTGTTTTTCAAAGTAGTTATATCATTCTGCACTTACTCTTGCAAGGACAAGAGTTCTGATTGCTCAATATTCTGGCAAACTGTGGTACTGTCAGTATATTTAATTTTAGCCATCAAGAGATTGTGAGGTGGTATCTCATTGATTTTTAATTTGCATTTTCTGAATGACAATTTATGTTTAATATTTTTTCATTTGTTTATTGGAAATTCATGTGTAATATATGTTCTTTTTTGTAGTGTTTGTTCAAATATGCCAAATGACCTATGTTCAGAATATTTAAAGAAATTTCATGATTAAATATTAAGAAATTTCAAAACTATGAATGAGTGGTAGAATTGAAAAGACACTACAAAAAATTGAAACTGTTTTTCTCTCTGACTTACCTTTCTATTTATGGTAATAGTATCATAAACAGCAGGTTATTTTCATTTTGATGACAATTTAATTTATCATACAGGGTGACCCAAAAAATGTATACACACTATAAAGGCAGTGTTTATTAAAATGCATTTCATTTTCAAAATGTAATAGAATCTACAGTTATCAGCTATTAAAGTGTGTGTACATTTTTTGGGACACCCAATATTTATATGTGGATATTTTATTCTGTCTAAATAATCTTTGCTGACTGAAAGGTAGTAAAGATTTCCTCTTACATTTTGCTCTATAGGTTTAAGAGTTTTTGTTTTATGTTCAGGACTATAGTCTATATCTTATTTACTTTTGAGTATGGTGTAAAGTGAAATAGGAGTTACAGTACATTTTCTTTTCCCAATGTCTATTCAGTCGTTATACTTAAAAGGTTTTTGAAAAGCCTATCTTCTCTCTAGTGAATTACGTTGGCATCTTTTATAGACATCTATTATATTTCAGTTTATTTTTTAAATTATTGAATTTTGATCAGGATAACACCTAAAAAATAATCTTCCATTTTTTTAAATTTATTGATTTTTTTTTTTTTAATTTGTTGTCAAAATGTTTGTATCATGGTTTATCTTTTAAATAAAAAGTGGAATTTATTATCCAAGTTGAATTAAATCCTGGCTCCTCTACTTACAAATGTGTGACCTCTTTTAAATTACTTAATCTTTCTCTGACTTAATTTCTTATTGGGAGTAAAGAAAACAATAGGATTTGTGCATAGATGAAATAAAATAGAAGAGAGACACTTAAAATAATGAACACTGAATAAGTGCTGGCTACAACCACTGTTGTTTATTATTACTTTAATTTCCATGAACTTCTGGGGGTTAGGGGACCCTTAGGACCTACATCCAGGTTAGGAATAAAATTGCTGGACTGGGGATTAAACTATTTTTAAACCCACTTGACATGTGTTACTGAACTGTTTTGGGTTTTTTTTTAGCACTATTCAGAATCGCAAATTTTGAAAATGTTGGAAATGTTTTAAAAAGTCTCCGGATATTTAAGGGAGAAGTAAAACTTCAAGAGTTTTGCTCCTATACACTACCTGCCAAACTGAATATTTCACCAGAGGCTTCTTCAGTAATAGTCAAAAGCTCAACAGATTTTCAGGGATTCAGGTTCTCTCAGTAAAGTTGACATCAATTTGTAGTAACAATGAATGTGTTTACAGGCTGAACGATCACAGGCTTTTGAATGCATCACAGGCACAGTCTATACACTGATTACCAAGTGTTTAATTTTAATGCTTACCTTGTTCGTCTTTAAATATCTCCCCTCCTTAGAATGAAAAGGATCTCAAAAGTCATTTGGGTTTTTATGTTATTTTATTATTATTATTATTATAAATGTCTTCATTGATTTCAGAGAGAGGAAAGGAGGGGGAGAGAGAGAGAGAAACATCAATGATGAGAGAGTCATTGATCGGCTGCCTCCTGCAAGCCCCGGACTGTTCATCGAGCCCGCAACCCGGGCATGTGCCCTGACCGGGAATCGAACCCCGATTGCCTGGATCCCAGGTCGATGCTCAACCCCTGAACCACACCGGGCCAGGCGTCATTTGGGTTTTTCAATAACATCAGATGAATAAAAGTACTCTTCCAAAGGTTAAAAAGACCTATAACTCCTCGAATAGAGAAAACACAAATGATCTCTTTTGGTAATTGTTAAAGGTCCTATTTTAATCTAGCGCCTCAAACTGATAATAGGGAACAGCCATAAGACTATGGTTGAAGGTCGTAAAATCACACTGAACTCAAAGTATATTAGAATAAAATCAATTAAATATGGTATTTGTCTTCTGAAATTATGGGTTTGACCAAGTTCAAACCCTCATATTGGATGTGGATATTTTTAGGGAGATATGTATCTGAATCTTCTGAGGTAATTTCAATAAAGAACAAAATAGATTAGGTGGACTACAATATAATTAAATTATTCTTAATATTTGTGAGTATTTGACTTATATGGTATAAAAAGTAGTTTTAATATATGTTGATTATCAAATAATATCTTAACCATCTTTCTTAATTAAAAAAATATTTTTAAAATTATTTTCTTCCTTCATAATATTTGTTTTCTGATACCAACTGTTAGCAGTGAAAATAAAACAATTCCAGCTTTAATGCTGTGGCATTGCCTTTCTCTCAACATATCTAAAATGTTGGACTAAAGCTAAAAATTTAAATTTGTATTAAAGTTGTAACATTTTATGTCGCCAATATAGAATTAATCATTCACTACTCATAAATAAGATTTAGATTAGAAAAAGTAATAAAAAAATAGATATTTTCTCTAAATACTTCATGATTTGTTGCACCCATAGGAAAAGGAATCCAGTAATATCACTGGTTTGTAATTTTTCTTTACAACAAACCCTGTGAGACAGTCATTTTTATGACAACTTTTAAAATGTCAAACTATTGTTAAATTAGTTGTCAAATTTACCATATAAATTAGGAATATAAGAATTAACACAGAGATCTTCTTGGTTTCCCTTACCTGCCTTGTCCCAAAGCATAGTACCCCTTAAAAGATCTATTTCACAGACTGGCTTCAGAGACTTGACAGTGGCTCTGAAAGTGTAGGTCAAAGAGCAGGTGCTCAATGGCTCATGGTAAGTTAATTTAAAATTAAATGTGAGGGGAAAAGGCATAATGAGATTATCTTCTCCAAAATTTAAGGAAGAGAAAGAAGACAAGGTAAATAAAATAAAATTATTTACTTCTTTCCCTTTTTAATGAAATTTATTGGGGTGACATTGGTTCTTAGGGCCATATAGGTTTCAGGTGTGGGTTTCTATGTTACGAGATCTGTATGTTGCACTGTGTGCCCACCACCCAAAGCCAAATCATCTTCTGTCACCATATATTAGATCCCCCATCCCCCCACCCCGTTGCCTCTGGCAACCACCATACTGTTGTTTGTGTCCACAAGTTTCAGTTTTATATCCCACATATGAGTGAAATCATATGGTTTTAGCTTTTTCTGCCTGACTTATTTCACTTAGCATAATAGTCTCAGCTAAAATCCAGCACTTAAAAAATATGATAGTTACTAAAGAAAGGGTAAGAAAAATCCTATTATTGGAAGATTTTCCCCATTTTATTGCTAATACGAAGAAATACCATTTATATTCTCCAAGTTATAGAATTGTTTGTGATTGCAAATCATTTGGTGGGCAAGGGAGAGAAAAAACAAATACTGTCTTCTATGAGTTATAAACAGGTCTAGATTCTTAAAAAGGCATCAGTTTTTACTAATTAATTGCATGTTTTATAGAATTTTATTTAAATTATAATATTTATCATTGCAAAGTTCCTGGTTAGAAGAAATTGAGACTCACAGGAATCAATATTTTAAAGTTTACACAGTTAAGGAGTAAAAGAATTCTTATTAAATTCAGTTACATTTTCTCCATATTGTTCATTGTGGGATTGAAGGGACCAAACATCAAAAGTTTGACTTTGGGTGGTGGGCACACAATGCCATATACAGTTGCTATATCATAGAATTTACACTTGAAACTTATATAGGGTTGAGATAAAGCAGGTTTACAGTTGTGAGTATGTGAAACAGAGTTTATTTTTGTATCATTATTTATTATTGTATTATTTTCCATACAAAAAACTGTAAACCTGCTATTGCCCCACCATACCTAATCTTATTAACCATTGTCATCCCACTAATTCTTTTTTAATTTGGTAGACAAAGAATTGCTAATGTCATAATGTATGTTTAGCAAGAATTTTACATTGATGTAAAAGTTTATAGAATTTCAAAGTGTAAACTATAATAAGATAAATATACCTCAATTTAATTTTGTCACTAAAGTCTACTTAAGGCTATTCTTTGCTCTGTCCTCGTAATTAAAAATGATCTTTGCCAGACTGGGCGTGGCTCAGTGGTTGAGAGTCGACCCAGGATCCAGGCCATCAGGGTTCGATTCCCTGTCACATGCCCGGTTGCAGGCTCCATCCCCAGTTAGGGGCATGTAGGAGGTAGCAGATCAATGACTCTCTCATCACTGATGTTTCTATCTCTCTCTCCCTCTCCTTTCCTCTCTATGAAATCAATAAAGATATACTTAAAAAAATAAAATGATCTTTGGTCACTTCAGTAACTACCAGTAACCTCAGGTAGGTGAATGGTGGAGTAATTGAACAAAGCATTCTATCCTATTACATAGATAATTCTATTGCATTGAGTTTCTCTTTCTATGTTTAATATTTTATTTCTTAGTTCCAGAATATCCTAATGATTATAAAGAATATTTTTGCTTTATTTTTAAAAATATATTGTTAGTTATAATTTATCATTGTTTTGAAGTAGTTTGAGCTCTGCACATATGCTATGTCAAAGTTGCCAATATAGAGATTCATGAGGCGATTTATGGGACACAAACATAATTATTTATCACAGAGCCAATTATAATTAAATTCTAATGTAAGTCTGGTGAGCTATTTTATATTTAGCCCTGGATATAAACTCAATAATGTAAAAGTACTCTTTCCTCACCTAACAACAAGCAACTCATCAAGATGTATTAATAGACTACTGATCTACCTTTGAGCATAAAAATAGGTAAAATTATTTTTAAACAACTGAAGCAGCTAATTTGAATTATATTTATATGTTCATACATCATGTTTACTTTATTGGAAAAATAATTACTTTATCAGAAAGGATAAAGTCTGCTGCCCCATGGTTGTTATCTTTAATTTTAATATCTTTCTGTTTATTCCTCTTTTTCACTGTAATAGAAATCTTTCACTGCCTAAATTTAATGGTACTGCAAGATTCCAATAGTAAGTAAGACTTTATAGTCATTTAAAATTCAAGAATTGATTTGAGCTCCAATATACCAGCTTCTACATTTACGCAAAATCTCTCAACTAACATTAAATTCAGTGAAATACATTTGAATATACTTTTTATGTTCTATGTGAATGTAAAATAAAAGCATATCTTATTGTTCTTAATTAACATATTTATGATATTCTTAGATACTTACCTCCAATACAGTTGTAACTTCTAGTAACCTATGAAAGAATTTATACTCCCAATTACCACACTCTGTATAGCAGTATCCACAATGAAAGTGCAAGCTATTTCAGCTAAGAAACAGAAGCTTATTTCCTAAGTAACCTCAGTGCTATCCCTCAGACAGATACTCTATAATTCCTAAGTGAGATGTTTTGCCAGTGCGTACTTTCATCCTGCTATAGTAGCTTCACAAATATGGAAGCATATAGCTGCTCTATTTGTCTCCCCTCTCTTTCTTGCTCTCTCCCTCCCTCTTCCTAAAATAATGTAAAATTATTTGAAAAAGACAACTTTTCAAGAGTGATGAGTAGATTTCTGTTCACTTTTTACTGTGCAGAAACATTAATAGACATCAGAGGAAGCATTGTCTTCATATGAGATCCCTCTAAGGTGGTGGTGACAATTGCAATCTAAGGGGTTACATATAGTAGCTAAAGTCCTAAAAGGATTTTTATTTTTATTTTTTTGGTCTATTGCAACCAATGAAACCAATAGTTTGCACAGGAATACTAATATATTTCTAATGTTCTAAAAAGCTGTTACCTTTTATTATTAACCTTCGGGCCTCTACAAATGTCCTAACAAAACTAATTAATAAGCTGTCATATACTGATAACTAAGACAAAAAGACATGCAGCAGATTATTAAAATACTCAATAAACAGAACAATCCCCTAACACTGCAAACTCTATATCAAATGAAGACATTTACTTGGCCTAACAACTTTGAAAAACAGTTGAAAATGCTGAAGCCTTTGCAGTAAAATGCAAAGTGATGCTCTAGAGAAATATAAACAAGCCAAATATAATTAACATGAGTAAAATTTCAGAGGTAACAGAGAATAGGGGTAAGAGCTTAGTCCCAGAAATCATCTGGAATTGCCCAATTTCTACCATTTCTTAGTTTTATGACTCTGGGTAACTTAGTCAACTTTCAATGCCGCAATTTTCACATCAGTAGTACTAGAATAAAATCAATACCTGACTCATATGGTTGTTATGAGGAATAAATGAATTAATAGTTTTTGAGCACTTGAATAGAAACTTGTACAGTGTAAGTACTGTGTAAACATTTGTTACAAAAACTATTTTAAAAATTCATTACAACACTTCATCAAGTGCACAATTCCATAGGTAATTCCATTTGCCCTTTGTAATGTTAGAAAAGTATCTCAAAATCTAAATTAGAAGGTTAATGAGCAACTGTGAGAAATTAAGGGGCTCTAAGCTCTGAGGAAAAGTAGAAAAGGAGAGATCAATAGCAGGGTGGTGGGTAGTGAAGAGGGGAATTTAGTGTTTTCTCAGACAGTATTAAAAGGTGATACAGCAGTGCCTATCTTTCCAACAAGAACACACTGGCAATTTGCCAATTTCATAAGTCCTATTAAATTAAATTCAAGGTCATAGTTATAACTTTGAATAAAACTGTCATTGAGAAATCATGACACATGATCTTATAAACAAATTTTATATGACGAGAGCACTAAGTAGCCACTCAATTGTCTTAGTCATTTATTCATCTATCCACCCAATCATTCATTCATTCAAACATTCATTTAACTATCACTCATAAACACATGAATAATCATCCAGAATCCAATCCAAAGAATTAACTGTGCTATCCCTATAAGGGATTATGTTGGGCAAATAGATACAAATATTTATTATAATCAAAAGACTAAGGAAAGTGAAGGGAAGTAGTCTTTATGGAGGAAAGTATTTTTACTACTTAAATAATGGGAAGAGACAGCCCTTCATAGTTGTCATTCTGAGAGAAAAATGATTTTTAAGCAAATCATAATAAAATGAGTATACTAACTATACCTATCTACATATATAATTTACTTTTGGTGTTTGATTTTTGGTCTCAACATATAGATATAACCCATTGTTAAGGATATATATGTGTGTGTGTGTGTGTGTAAATAAGTATCTAAGAG
The DNA here is from genome assembly GCF_964146895.1 of Miniopterus schreibersii. NCBI lineage: Eukaryota > Metazoa > Chordata > Mammalia > Chiroptera > Miniopteridae > Miniopterus > Miniopterus schreibersii. The sequence goes on from NC_138102.1 coordinate 58,296,340, forward strand.
AGAAGAGTACACATCAATGCTCAAAACCAGCATCTGCGGTGTGACTTCAGGCAAATTACTTCAAATATGAGTTAATTTGAATTAAATATTTTCCAGTATTGTATGACTTAACCTTTTTGATGGATTAGCAATGCTATCCTATTACTAGGGATACAGGTCAGTGATTTGAAATACAGTTTAAACACCGCTTTAAAAATCACAAGGTGAATTATTAACCCAAGTCTGTGTGATTTAATTATCAGACAAATAACGCAAAACTGAAAATGTATAGGCATAAATGAAAACCCTTTTTTCAGTCATGTGTTGTTTTTAAAGTATTTCAGTGCATCTTCTTATATTATTATCTTGAATTTTTACTAATATATTGGATTTTAGTAATGACTTAAAATTATTTCACAGGATTTTATTATGAGAAATTAAAGTTATCCAACTATTTTGTCTTAACATAAATTTGTGCATGATGGTTATATGGTTGTTGTTTTTTCTACCTTAAACACAAAACAAATTGCTTCTTCCAGGTATTATATCACAGGCTAAAATAATCAACACTTTATGAAACATGTAAAAACTCAACTAATAGGTAACATTTTTACATTACTTCTGAGAGTGATGCATCTCTAATAAACTATAAAAAAATGTCTTTAAAACTAAAAGGCATTCACAGTGCCTCCCTAATTAAACATTTAGGAAAATGACATAATCTTTGAATACATAATGATGATGTATCTTCATATATTCCAGATGCAAATATTTCCACTTTTTAACTGTATTGTCCTAATTCCTAGTCTTGTCTGTTTCATATAAACAAAACAATACAATTCATCAGCTGTGTCTACTGAATTGACCAATATAGATTTCCCATACAAGGAAGATTGATTAACCATTGCTAAAATAATGCTACATAACAAACCACCCAATCAGAGTGGCCTAAAACAAAAATATTTTATTATTTCTCATGGCACTATGGGTGGAAAGAATAGTTGTGATGATTTGGGACATTTTTTTGTGTGTGTGTAGATCAGCTTGGCTTGTTTATGCATTTGAGGTTGGCTGCCATATTGCTAGCTCCAAAAATGGCTGTGGCTGGGACACTGGACCTTTTCCTTGTATCTTTCACATATCTACAGCATTCTAATAATAGTCTCATAGTTGTGGCAGGGATTCAAGAGGAAGCAAGCCCAGTCATGCAACAGGGAGAAAGGGGACACATGCATACACTCTTCAAGCTCCTGCTTGTCTCATGCTAGCTAATAAAGTACAGTTGGCCAAAGCAAGTCACATTGGGTGAGAATGGGAAGACACCAAAAGTTATAGTACTAGGCTACAGAGAGAACTTTAATTGGCAAAATTAATGCAATGCATTTTTTAAAAGTTCCTGAAGGTTACTGTGGATTATAAGAATTTTCAGAGGTACCTATGCTCTAGCAAACTCAGTTGTTAAACTCATGTTAGCCTCTTTACTAAAGGAAAAGAATAAATTGGAGTTGTACTCATTTTATAATTTTTATTATAAAATTATTACTGTTTTTTTAATTTTTAAAATTTTTATCTTCACCCAAGGATATTTTTTCCATTGCTTTTTCAGAAAAAGTGGGAGGGAGAGAGAGAGAAAGAAACATCCATTGGTTGCCTCCAGCATCCACCCCCACCAGGGCCAGGGATTGAGCCTGCAACTGAGATCCATGCCCCGGATTAGAAATTGAACCAGAGACCCTTCAGTCCTAAATCCATGGGCACACGCTTTAACCACTGAGCCCAAACAGCTAGGGCTTATTATAAAACTATTAATCATAAGAAATAAAAAACATAAAAAATGTCTTACAAATACATATTTGTTAAAAATACTATAAATATTTCAATATTTTTTTAACTTTACTTATATATGATTACATGTTAAAAACAAAATTGAGAATGTACTCTATATATGTATCTATGATGTTTATACAGTGTTTATATGCATATGTTTATATGTATACAGTGTTTATATATACATATAAAATATTATGTCATATAAACATATTTATGAACATAGATACACATGTACGTGTGTGTACACAACACACATACCCCCACATACCCATATATTCTCCTTATGACAAACATTTCTCCCCATAATATAAAATTATTGAAATTATCTTTAATTAATTAACACCCCATTTATTAAAATGTTTACTTGTTCCATGCAGGGAGCAGGAGAGGGAGAGGGAAAGAGGTGATCAATAGCTAAAGTAGGTTTATGTGTTTGTTGTTTATTTGTTTATTTTCTGCCAGGGTCCAGCCCCAGTGGCCCAGGGGTCCCCAAAGGTGTGGATGGTGTACAGGAAGAATGAAGGAAGGACACAGAGACAGCATTCATAGCATCAGGACAATCAGCTTCTTTTTTTATTACCTTGTTACAAGTGTATTTATACTATTTGACTTTATTGCTGGTTAAACAACATGACATCATGCTTTGTTCTGGCTTCTGTCTTGGCCTTTCACAGTTACTGAATATACCTTCTTATCTGACCTTTGCTCAAGAATTTACATCTGTTTAGGTATGTTAATTTTAGTCTTACCTATTGTTTATATTTCTATAGGCTATTCTACAGGTTAATATCTAGTTTTTTATTTATATTCTGAAGTTACTATTTTATTGCTCTACCGCATAGCTAAAATGAGAATAACTCAGCCAGCTTTTCTATGTGAAGGTTATGCGAGTCCTAAGTGAGGGTCTGTAGCTTGCGCGTGATTGTTTGTAACTGTGGTGACTGACCGCCTGTCTGGCACCTGCCTCAGTCTCCCCACTTGCATTCCCTGCAGCAGTCCGTCCTCACTGTAATATTCTGTGTGTGATTATTCTGTGTATGATAAGGGTTCAGGTGTGGATGGAAATAATCTCTTTCCTAGACTGCTCTTTCCTTGTGGGGATTCCCAGAGTTTTCCATTAATATAAACATCCTCCAGTAATACATTCTTCACTGGGGACTCACTGGTGGCCCCTGTGGATGGCCCTGTGCTGCCGAGTCAGCAGGGCCGGGACCCAGGCCTCTCCTCCGGTGGGGAGCTTCCTGCCGTAATGGGCCTGACAAGTCCTAAACTCTCTGCTGACAGCCTCAGTTCCTCATAAGCGGCACAAGATTTTCCTGTATTCCTTGGGGCTTTTACTGAATCTGTCTTTTCCAGTCCCATCTGACTCCCCTGCTAGGGAAACATTTCCAGCTAGGGCAATGCCCTTTCCTGGTGCAGTGACTCGGGTAAGGACACAGAGCGTTAGAAAGGGGAACAAGCATGGGAAGAGGGACATGCCACACGACAAGTCCCATGGAGCACTAGCTGTGCAGATGTCTCCTCCTTGAAGGACCGTGTCAAGCAGCAAGGCCAGAGCAGCTTCTGGCAGTTTTCTTTGTGTATGGTAAGAATCCTTAACATGAAATATACCCTGAACATGAAGAACATTATGCTAAGTGAAATAAGCCAGTCACAGAAGGACAAATGCTGCGTGATTCCGTGATTCCACTTGTATGAGGTATCTAACACAGTCAAACTCATAGAAGCAGAGGGGAGAATGGTGGTTAATAGAGGCTGGGGAAGGGAGAATAGGGAATAGTTGTTCAATGGATATAAAGTTTCAGTTCTTCAAAAAGATAAAGTTATAGATATCTACTGTACAAATGGCTATAGTTAACAATATTGTACTGTGCATTTCAATCTTTTTGTTATATAAACTGTTTAAACAAATTTGGATTATCTATCATTTCCAATATGAACCTCTGCTTAAGGTTTTTTGTTTTTTTTGTGTCTGTGTGTGTTATTTGGGGATTACTACATAAACTCCAGTAATTCCTCTCTACCATGCTCATATTTATATGTTGTTGTTTTTTTTGTTTTTTTCTCTGAGAGAGTCTCAAATCAGTATCATCAGGGTTTAGAGCTTCTCCATCGGTTGTGCTACAGTGCCATGGGAGTTTTTCTACGTAGCCATGAAAATCAAGTTGTTGTTTTTTGGTGATAGAGGCATAGACAGACAAAGAAAAAGATAATATGGAAGTAAACCATCTACTTTTAGGAATATTACCTCATTATGCCAAATAATAACTGCTCTTCCCACATATGAGTGACCACTTATTGAACCTGTATTGCACAGGTGATCAGTCTTTCGCCTGAGTACTCTATAGAACAGAGGCTAAAGTCTGGTTGACACACACAACCAAGAGTCACAGGGTAAAAGTTGTTTCCCTGAATCTAACCTCAATCATGGTTCATGCTGGGACCAAGACACATGGTTCAATCTGAAACATAGAGGTGATTCTGAGGAAAGACACATGAACCAAGGGTGCTATAAGAGGGGCCTAAATCCACACTCCTGTTGCTAAGTGGCAATTCTTGCAAATTCCCTCACACAGGTTAGTAAGACAGAAACTCAGTAAATCTCATAAAATGCAGTACAAAGCAACACAGCTCAAAATGAAAGGTAGCCATCAAGCAGTAGCTTGAAAAATATACTTGCCAGTAGGCAGCAAAACCAGTTAGCAACACAGCAAAATAAGAAAGGCCACTTTTGTGTAGTTGCTCACAGCACCAACTCTGAACACTCAACAGATACAAAATTTAGTTTCCCCCAAAACATGGTTCAAATGATGAAATGACAGTGTTTTGCGCACACAAACCAACTGCAAAAATGTTAATTACTCACATAATGGAGCTTTATTGGGAGAGCTCCCAATAAAGGTCCAAACAGGTCCAAAATGGCTTTTAGAAAGCAAGATAAGAAAACTGGATTTGTGGGGGTTTTTTATGGTGATTAAGGGTTAGATATGGTGATTAGAGGAGTGAGGTTTTTCCAAAGGCAGGCACTTTCATGGTTTGAAATTCTTAGTGGTGCTAAAGGAGAGAGCACCAAAATTGCTTATCAGCTTGCTCAGATGTTGGACAGAAAGAACAGACTGAGAAGTGAAGAGTAAAAGCTGTCAGATCAAATATCAAAAAATGGAGTCATACTTTTTATCAACTCGCATATCCAATTATCATTTGCCCACCTCCTTCCACACAACAATCACTGGTATTTTTAGTCTCTACATTTTTGCCTCTTCCAGAATATTATATTGTTGGAATCTTACTTTATGTAGCTTTTTCATTTTTATTTTATTTTATTTTTTTAAATTTATCTTTATTGTTGAAAGTATTACAGATGTCCCCCTTTCTTTCCCCAAGGATCCTTCCTCCCTCCCCTAATCTGCCCCCCAGGCCTTCACCACACTATTGCCTGTGTCCATGAGTTATACATATAAGCATGTAAATTCTTTGGTTAATCTCTCCCCACTCCCCCATCCCTGCTTACCTCTGAGATTCATCAGTCTGTTCCATGTTTCTATGTCTCTGGATCTACTTTGTTCCTCAGCCTATTTTGTTTTGTAGATTTCACATACGAGTGAGATCATGTAAAACTGAATCAGGAAGAGTCAGAAAACCTGAATAGACTAATAACAACTGATGAAGTCGAAGCAGTAATAGAAAAACTCCTATGTAGCCTTTTTAAATCTGCTTCTTTCGCTTAGTGATACACATTTCAGGCTTCTCCATGATTTTCCCTGGCTTGAGAGCTCATTTCTTTTTATTGCTGAATAGCACTCTTATATGGATGTACCACAGTTTATCTGTTAATCTATTGAAGGACCTCTCCATTGCTTCCAATATGTGGTAATTATGAATGAAGCTCATAGAAACATGTGTTCAGATTTTTGTGTGAACGTAAGCTTAATTCAGTCTGGTAAACATCTAAGAGCACAAATATTGGATTATACGGTAAGATTTTATCTACCTTTCTAAGAAACAACCAAATCATCTTTTATAGTGACTGTATCATATTGCATTCACACCAGCAATGTATCAGAATAAGGTAATCAGCTTATATTCTTTCATTTTAAGTTACTTAAATCATTGACATTTCTCTCTCTGTCATATAGACAATTTGAATTAGTTCCCCAATATCTACATATAAATATACATTCTAATAATATATAAATGTACCTTATTTCAAAGTTGAAACTTGAACAGGCATCTAAACAGTCTGCATTGGAAGAAGACACACATTCATCAAGGACTATTATCAACACTGTATGGTACAGAGGCTTTACATATTTATCATCACAATACACTGTAGTGGAAAAGACTCAGGCCATACACCAGAGGAGGCAAAAGGAGACCTTTATTAACGCATGCGGTCCCAGAGGAGGCAGTCTCCAAATTCTGGGCCCCAACAAAGGGCTTGGGTCAGCTTTATAGGGTCATAGGTCGGGCCTGCTTTTGGCGTGAAAATAGTGGGCGGGGCTACAGAGGTCAGATAGGGTTACATATACATTCAGGCAGGTAAGCTGATACCTGAAATGGGGAATCTTCCTAAAATGGCGGCGGTTCCTACCTCAACACCTTATGAAATAGAATTGTGGTATATATAATAATGAAATAGACTTCCCAGAGATTTAATGAGATTTTTAAGGCCATAGAGCAAATAAATGATATTCAAATCTGAGAATACACAGCTTCAGAACTGATGCTCTTTTCACTTCAACCTACAGCCTTTCAATAATGAGGATTCACTCTTGTGTATTTGAAAAATGTTAAAGTAGAGAATAAATTCTCGTTCCAGTAGGGACCTAGAACTGCACACACAGGGAGAATTGATGTGTGTCTTTTTGATGAAAGGTTAGCTTCACAACCACACCTTGAGCAAATGTCTATTCTTGGGTTTTGTCTGGGGTTCCTGTGAAGACTGCTCTTCACTCTGTGTTCAAGACAGTTGGCCACTAACAGATGACCATCTCTTTATGATAACCACATTTTATAAACAGCTACTCAGCCTTTACTTTGGAGAAAAAGTTTACTGCAATGTCGTCGAGATGTCTAATATTTTCCCACAAGAGGAATAATGACATCGATTAGTATTTTCATAGATTTGGACAAACTAATGTCCCAGGACTAAATGTAGCTCAAGGAATGTGTCATTTGTCTTCCACCTCATTTTTAGATTAGACTTGACAAAAAGCAATCAGCAGCTTTTATATACAAATCCAGGCATCTGTTGAAAGTGAATCTGTCAAAAGTCTTCCCATGTCCCTGTGTGGCCTCAAGTACTGCACACGTGTTCTGCTGTCTAACACTCTTCACCTCTCTAAGTTGTTCCTTGCAGTGTTGGAAGTTATTCTTCATCTCATCTTTGGGTGTTTGTCATGTACTGGGAAAGAAATTTATGCAGTGATATGTCCATCAGATGTTGAAAAACAAGTGGTATACCATAAGGTTGAGGTCACATGAAGAGTTCAGGAGAGCATATTTCTTTCTAAAAATAAAAAAATCCCCACATATTTAATGTGCATCCAAATATAGGCACTTGAATTTGTAATCCCTGTTTTACATGATTCCATTTTGCTCACATATTAATTCTTTGTTTCATATGATGTATAATATCATACTAATGTATACTATATTATACTAAAAGATATATATTTGCATATTTTATAATATGCTGGTGTTATTGAGAGCTGGTGTTTATACACTGATTCATAGTAAGGCATTTAGAAAGTAAGTAATGAACTATGTGCTCTAAGCTGATGGGAGTTTCTTAACTTTATTGTTTTAGAATGTGCAGGCATATGGATTGTATTTCATATTTTAGGTTCTCATAGCAATATGTTTATTAGAATATCTTGCATGTAAAACAACAATTATACACTCACAGACATTCTGCATACAGCTATGTCTATTTGTATGGGTGTTAATTAGTTTATAATGACATTAAGACTAAGACGTTTAGCCAAAATCTCTTTATGTTTCAATATGACTATAGGAAATAACTAAGAATCAGAATCACTCTGTTTTAAAAGTGATATTTCACCCTTAGTGCTGCAGTGCTTTTTAAACGTTATCTACTAATATTCAAAACAGGTTCCACTGCATGTAAGCAGCTTCTTAATCATGCTCTAAATGCTTGTATCTAGACATGCAATTTAGTTCAGAATCATGCATATTTAATTTTTTAAAACTTATTTTATACCATGTGTCTATCCAGGATTTCTTATTACAAAAGTAAATAAACCACTGTACACTAATAAAATGTGTATTTTTACTTTATCATGTGTGTTAGTTTCAAATTTAGAGAAATAACTTTTGATAATTAAAAATTGTCACAACCTAAAGAAGTTTATACCAACAATTATTCAAACATTTTGATCTTTAATCAAATTTAATAGCCTTCAAACTTTTTGACCTTTAATCAAAGTAGTAAAATTTCTTAAAGAATGACTTCAAAATATGTCTATTTATGAACTTATTTTTAAATGTTTTGTTCTATACCTGAGATGCCGTGCTAAAATATTTTTATGAAATATTTACGAAAAATAAAAAATAAATTAAAATGGATGAGCTACATGTGACATACTTTTAAATGTTTTCTATATTATAGTTATAAGGAGTCCATTTTCCTATATAAAAGTCTTGTCAAATTTAAATTTGTGGTTTAAAATGTGACTTATTACACTTTATGTATTACCATGGAGGTGTATTTCAAATTACTTCCAGATTTATGTTGATTTTATTATTAAATAATAGCAGCAAAATTAAATATGCTTTATTTTTTAAAGCTTTGGCATAAAACTTTTCACTTTAGAGGTTTATTTTGTTAATTGTATTTAATAGATACCATACCTGAAAAACAGATTTTATAGATAAATAGATCCAAATGGAAGTACATTATTAGTTGTGTTTGTTAAATTATGACGATCCGGTTCCAAATCAATCTAACCATTATGCAAATATTATTGTTAAAATTTTCATTCCCCCTAATGTCATTTGTTTGCTCTTAAAAACTAATGGGAATTGTAATGTTTTTATGGTTTTTAAATTTAAAACATACCTTTCTTTGAAAGACTTATCTTTATTTTTTTTTCCTTTTATTGAATTTATTGAGGTGACACTGGTTAACAAAATTACACAGATTTCAGGTACACAATTCCACAACGCATCATCTGTACACTGTATTGTGTTCACCACCCCAAGTCAAGTCTCCTTCACCATTTATCCCCCCTATACCTTTCTCCACCTCCCCCCGCCCCTCCCCAGCAATCACCAAGCTGATGTCCCTGTCATAAGGTGTCATTTTTCTTTTTGCTAAATCCCTCCCCCTCCTCCTCCCAGCCCCCAACCCCCCCACCCTGTGCGCTGTCAGCCTGCTCTCCATCTCTATGAGTCTGTCTCTGTCTTGCTTGTTAGTTCATTCTGTTCATTAGATTCCACATATGAGTGAAATCACATGAGACTTGTCTTTCTCTGACTGGGTGATTTCACCCTAGCATGAAGACTTTTAAATTGATTAGAAAATTCTTTGTTTACAATATTTTAAGTATGTGAAGAGGGTAGGATTTTTATATATGACAGAAATATCATTGTAGATAAAGTGAAATGGCATGGAAAAATTCTAAGTATTTCAAAATTATCTTTCTCTTCATAAAATGTTTTTACTAAAAGAAAGCAAAACTATTATTTGCTCATTCCTATTTGGAAACACCATCTGAATCTTAAAGAGAAAGACAAAACAATTTTAAAGTGCATATTAAGTAGCATACTACTCATTTTCATTAGCTTTATTCTGTAGATTTGATGAGTCGTCGTGCAAATATTAAAGGAATTTTCAACCTTGCTCTTGCTTTTTGTGTGCTTACCCTCAAATTTGATTTCATTGTTAAAATTCTCTTTGTTTTGAGCTATTTTGTACACATTAGATTAGTTTCATGTTAGATTTGTTAGTCTTCATTGCAGAAACATACAAACTGCAATATGGAAAGCCAACAAATAAAGGAGGACAACTGCCAATGCCTCCACAATGTGTCCTCTGCTTACCATAAGTGATACATGGCCTTCTTAGGAAAGGACATGAGAGGGCACCAATATAAGGTCATGAATAAAATATTAGTAAAGCTTCATATCCTTATACTATCATGTGTGTGTGATTATGTTATTCTATATCTCAATAAATAATGTCATGCTCCACATTGGGGGTGCCTGCATCTGATTAGCGGTCTACTGTTCTAGACTAGTGAATAAATGCATCATTTCAAAATCCCAAACAGAAAACATATTTTTGAGCTAATATTAAACAACACACTTGTAAAATCCTCAAAAATAATGAATTTGACTCTTTTTTTATATTATCTCCCATTATGCCTAACAATATGCACCAATATGCATTCCACAGAATAGATCCCGTTCAATAGTGATTGATAATTTAACCTAACAAATTGTTAAGGTACACTCCCAAGTTGTCGATTCTGAGTTACTTGCATGCACACTTTATACAATACAAATTGTCCAAGAGGATCTCTGTTATGCATCTGTTATTTTTAGTAATTCAAAAGCTTGTGCAGTAATTTATCTTTACCAGGAGTAATTCCCCCAGCAGCTGACTTAGAAGACTTAAATAACTCAAAAGGGATCCTCAAAAAGAAAAATAACATTTTAAATAAACACTTCAAATTTTGATACTGTCGCCAACTGCATCAGATTCACCTTGATCTATCAAATCAAAATGTGGTAATAGAGATCAATGATCAGTATTCTTAATCTCTTTTAGGTCATTTTTAATCAGACTGAAGTTTGGTGAATACTGTTTCAGATTGTCTCAGTATAATTTCACATCAGAGCTAAGTATATTACCCACTTTATATGTAACAGAGCCAAAAAGGAACTCAACTAAAGTACCCTTAGAAATCTGTGTTCTTCAATCACTGTTATTATGTCTCTTGATAGATTGAACCTAGCACTCTTGCATCCCAATGATTTTTAAATGTTTTCTCCTAACATATGCCAAAGATTTTGGATATCTCAAGTTTCCTTTCCTGGGCCAGACTTTTTAAATTAACCAACCCAACAAATTTCTGCAAGAAATAACACATTGAATTAAGGTAAGTGATCCAGTATGAACAAATTAAGCCCAGTCTAACGGTGTGTCTCATTTTCATTAGTTAAATATTTTCATAGCAATGTCATATTACATACCAGAGAATTGCTATGTAGATAACATACTCTTGTATATCCAACAAGTCATTCCTAAAGGTTTATAGCCTTCTGTTCAGGAGTCTTTGGAATTTTCTTTAGTTCCTAAAAAAATGCAGAGTGAGTTTGTAGAAGAACTTTGAGCTCCCCCCGGCAAATAATCTTCTTCTGATGAGGGCAAAGTATGCTGGAGATTTGAGCCAGATGTGTAGCAGGCAAAGCAACAACCAGAGCTGTTCTCTCCTAAACTTCCGTTCCAAACTTATATAGAACACTTAACTAGAGAAAAAACTCTTAATAGATGAGTAACAAATCAGTTTGTCTCCACAAATAAATATTTTGACATGATTGTCTGTCTGTCTATCATCTAACTATATATATCTATCATTTATCTATCTGTCATCTATCATCTATCTATCTATCATCTATATCTATCTATCATCTATCTATCTATCTATCTATCTATCTATCTATCTATCTATCTATCTATCTATCTATCATCTATCTATCTATCATCATCTATCTATCTATCTATCATCTATCTATCATCTATCTATCTATCTATCTATCTATCTATCTATCTATCTATCTATCTATCTATCTATCTATCTATCTATCTATCGTCTATCTATCTAATCTATATATCTATCTACCATCTATCATCTATCATCTATCTATCATCTATCTATCCATATCTATTATCATCATCTATCATCTACCTGTCTTCTATCTACCTTCTATCTCTCACCTATCTAAATACTTATCTATTATTTAAAAGAAGATTCCCAATTAGTTACTGAATTTATAAATGCCTGTGCTATGCATCTAATTTAAGCAAAAATAAACTTTTCTCATTGATTGCATGCACATTTATAAAATCTGTTCATTTAATGAACAGGTATAAATACTATATTTTTCAAAAATAGTTAAGACTTTTATGATAAGTGTTTTTTATAAACAAAGGTTACTACACATATAATTAAACTAGGACATTCATATGTATCTTCAAATACTTTGGAACCTCTGTTAACACTTCCAAACTTCTATCAATTTTAATTTGTAAAAATAATTTTTAAATAATGAAGTACTTTTTTTTTTTACTTAGCAGGTTATATCAATTAAATTTTGAGCAGTGTGTCTATGTTGTGTCTAATTGTAGTCAACCTACCTCAAAGAGAAATCAGAACTGTCAGATAACTTATATTTTTCTGTGAATTGAAGAAGATAAAAATATTATATGAAGTTTAAGGGATCGGTGTAATCTATCTACCTGAAACCCCCATTTAGTGGAAAGTTAAGATGAGCTTTAAACCTCTTGGGGAAATCTCTGAAAAAGGTAAAGTGATGAAAAGGTACAAATTGGTTATTACAGAATAGTCATGGGGATGGAAAGTCATGGGGAAGGAATATAGTCAATGATATTATAATAACTATGTATGGTGCCAGGTGGGTGGGAGATTTATCAGGGTGATCACTTAGTAAGTTATGTAATGTCCAATCACTGTATTGTACACCTAAAACTAATATGATACAGTATGACAACTGTAATTGAAAATTTTAGAAATGATAAAAAAATTAAAAATAATAATAAAAGTTTATCTTGACACCAATAATTCTTTTCACACATGACTTTATGCAGTTCATATATGTACCCAGTAACACTTAATTCAATCCTTCTTGTCCTTAACCACCTCACCTTGCGCTCTTATGCAGAATATAATATTTTCTTGACTGTCATCCCGTGTATCCTTACAGATATATATACGTGGCCTTGCAAATCAACACATGCTGACAAGGTTTACAAGACAAGAAGGTGTACTTTTCAATAGGATCCTGCTGCAGCCTTTGAAACATTCCACTTGAAAGCAAGTTCAAAATCTGCAGTTGTTTCAAAGGAAAGTTTGATACCCCCTTTTTCCCTTTCGTAAACATTTCTGTTAATTACTTGGAATTTGAAAAAGCTTTACTTCATCCTGGCAGTTCCCTAGAACTGAGAATCCGTCGCTGGGTTTATTCATTGCGGCAGAATGCCGGGTACACTGCATGGGGACTGAAATATCTGCCGCAACTGCAAAACAACAAAAGTCACAGGAAGCATTTAAAAGCCAGAGGCTGAGCGTTAGATTTCTCATTGAAAATGTAAACAAGATTTTATATCTCAAACTTATCTATAACAATGAGAAAATAGGTTCCCATATTAAAAACTACCAAAAATTGTTATATTTCATCTTCACTAGTATTTTATATTAATGCACAAAGGAACAGCGCATACACTAAAAAGAGAAGTTGCCACTATTATTTATTTATAGAATTAGTAACATGACAATAGCTTTTCTATGTTCCTGGAAATGCATAATCTATTGAACATAAAACCAGATACATGCCCAGCCGGTGTGGCTCAGTGGTTGGGCATTGACCCATGATCTAGGCAACCCCGGTTTGATTCCCGGGCAGGGCACATGCCCAGGTTGAGGGTTCCATCCCCAGTAGGAGGAATGCAGGAGGCAGCTGATGCACGAATGATTTATCTATGAAGTACTTGGTAATAATCTTAAGCATTTTTGAAGTGGGTTAGGGAAGAGACAGGGTAATGTCATTGATAATTGAAAGATGTTTAAAGCACACATTATTTGTTTAAAGCACAATCATCGAAATTCACAGAATTTCCCATTAAGTATTTGTTTGGAGAAAATAACCTTATACTTCGTTCTTTATTATTATGTTTTTTACATTAACAACTTCGACATGAACTCTGTTTATACTGTAAGATCTACAGGTGTAGGATGTCTTCTTATGTGTCTAATTTCTATGGAGGAAGACATAAATCATCCTGACAGGCCTCTCATTCTTTCTCAAAGGAAATTGCACATGGACCATTCAAATGTTTTAGCTTATGCTTTACTCCAAAAATAAAATAAATAAATGTGTGCTTGTATACAATTTCTAAATTAAAATGACAACGTAAAATTTTACTGAAAAGTTATAGCTGTATTTTTATAATAATAGCTCTACATTGTAACTTTTATTTTCTTTTATATGTGTGAGCCATATTTTTTGTTTCTTTTTCCAAGGAGCTAAATCAATAAATTATCACCCGGCTGGGCGTGGCTCAGCTGTTGAGCGACGACCTAGGATCCAGGTGATTCAGGTTCAGTTCCCAGTCAGGGAACATCCTGGGTTGAAGGTTCCATCCCCAGTTGGGGGCGTGCAGGAGGTAGCCGATCAATGACTCATCATTGATGTTTCTCTCTCCCTCTCACTTCCTCTCTCTGAAATCTTTAAAGATATATTTTTAAAAAATTATGGTGCCTGTGGCGTCTTCATATTAAAGCTTGTGGTCTCCCTACCACTAAATTAATTGGGTGTTTCAATCACTGGATCCTGGCCTTTGACAAATACATATTGATTGAGAGAATAACTGGTATCTCCAGAAAGCAATGAGCTCCAGACTGAAGTAATATGATAGATTATTAGCACAATTATTTCAAAAGAAACACACACACACAAACTAGAGTCTATCAAAATCAAAATTACTAGAACTGAACAATCAAGGATTTCAAAATTAGAGAAATAAACACATTAAAAGAACTAAGGGAATAGTAACATATGAAACAATCTGGAAACATAAACACACCAATTAAAAACATGAGCAATAAAAAGTATCCATTAAACCATTTCCTTCAGAAATTTTTGCAAGAATATTTTATTAAACTATTGGAATTATTATAAGCATTTAAAATTAATATCAAGGAAAGAAAAAAATTAAGACAATAAATGAGATAGAAGGTCACATATAGTTGGATTAATTATTATTGTAACTAAAGTTTATAATATATCTCATATTTTTAATTTAATATTAATAATAAATTTATGTTAAGTATTTTAATTCCCATTTTACAGATGCAGAATTTGAATTCAGTAAAATTCAGTAATGTTCTTCTGGTCTGCAATTCCTTCATTTTCCTTTATGATTGATTCACAGGTGTGATGGATCTATCCGATGTTTTGTCTGTGAGCATGTAGATTTCATGGCTGTGGAAATAAAGAACTTGATTTCAACCAAGAGTGAATGAATGATCAAAAAAAGAAAAAAACTTTGTGTTTGCCAGTAAGATTTTGGTGACTTTTTAAGGAAGTATTTTCATGTGAAAGTGGGGGCTAACTTGTCCTGGCAAAAATGAGGCAACAGGTAAATATTACCAGTTTATTTGTGTCTTAAATTTAGCCTTGCTTTGCATTTTTTCTCTGTTTCCAAGGTCTTGTGCACAGATGAACACCATTATACGAAATATTATTTTATCTCTCCAAAGGATGTTCAATTTGCTTAACTTTGGAAATAAATAAAACTACTGATTATAATGTTTCCAAGATGTCTAATGTGGCCCCAAATGAATTAGATGCCTTTGGATGTTTTTGTGGCTGTTTTAAAAAAAAGTTCTCTTCCAGAAAAACAAATGACACCCTGATGGAAACTGTTTAGATACCACTTAAATAGAAGTATTTGCTCCTTACTAACTGAAAATTTTGTGGGGATTTTTTCCCTGCCTTAGCAGGGAAAAAACAAAATTATTCAGGATCTCAAATACAGCTCCAGCTGAAGCTAACTTGCTTTCATTCATCCCTGTCACTCATGAATTAGGAGCCAGCAGACCATTTCTCTCACTTCAGCTCCTTTTCAGAATGAGGTAGGGTTCATAATGCTCATATATGATAGTTCTTTCCTCTAACCTATTAGTTAGAGGGCAATCAGTTTTGATCTGTGTCACTATAAATTCTTGAGCTTTCCAAAAGGAAACTAAATTCTGCTTGGTGTTTATGTATAAATAGGCCCATGCATGTTAATAGGACATACAGCAATGGCATTTGCTTAACACTTACTAAAGTGTTAATATTATCTGGCTATGGTATTGTTATTGGGTGTGTTTTAATTTCTATAAAACTTGAAACATCTTTTTCCTCTCCTTCAAATAATCATATTCTAAATAAGTCCCTGTTTAGGATGTTAAATAAAACATTCATACTGTCTACATTCTAAAGCTTTTATTAAGACATTTTAATAGTAATAGATGAAATGATTATATATCTTGTGAACTGCCTATAGGGTAATTAGTCACATCATCATAGAAGGGAAGTTTTGTGTTTTTTTTTTAAAATGGATTGTATTGCATCAATTTATTCTCTTTAAAGAGTTATAAACATTAACCTTTGGAATGACCATTACCCTTTAATTGGCATTCTTATACTACCCAGTGTGTCATTAGCCTTTGGAGATGTGTCATTTAAAGTGGCAATCATAATATTAAGTAATTATAATACTATAACAAGCTGGGATGACCTTTTTTAACCCCCTCCTAAAAAAAGCCAGTAATTAGCCATGAGCTTGTGTCAAAAAAAATAATAATTTTTTAAACGAAGCTTTGTTGCAAGCAAATATTTTTCATCTGTTTAGCATATAACGAGTAGAGTTATACACTCATATACTTTGTAAAGTAACAAAACGTAATCATACTTTAACACCTGACAAAATTTCTAAAGTCCTCTGTGTGAGAGAAAACCATGGCAGAAGTAAAGGTTCCTATAAAAGCTACTTTGATAACATGCAAACCTTTGAAATTTTTAAACATAAAATCTATGATAAGGATGTGAGTTAATATAAATAAATTTCCTAGATTACTCATCATATAAAAGTCAACTTTTCCAATGTAAACAGGTGAAATCAGCATGGCAAAATTGTTCAAAAATCTTGTGACAGCAAAAAAATGTATATATATATATGGATACACACAGTAGGATTTTAAATTTGAAAAATAGTTCATTATAACCCTTGTAAACTGATAGTTATAATATAGGAAAATATACATTTGTAAACATTTTCAGTACCATGAGGTCTGTACTTATCAATATTTTGGCAAATTAATTTTTACATAATTTAACAGAGGGATTCACAAGACCATTTTTGAATTAGATGTTTTGTATAATAAACATCATTTGGCATAAATATTTAAAGTGTTTAATATAAATATTATATAAATATAAATATTTTTAAAACAATATTCTTATTTGGTTTTATAAAATATAACAATTTGGGTTTAATATTATGGATTGCTCCCTGACCTAAGTTATAAATCCAGAACAAGTATAACATTCTCTAAAACAGTGAGCTTGCTATGGGTTTCATACTATTGAATGATACTTGGTAAAACAACTCATAGTTCAAAGGCTTCCCTCCTCTAGTCACCCTTGTAGAAATTATAGATTTTTATAAAAAAGTAAAACCTTTAGCCATCAATACTGACTTCAGCCTGAGATAATCTTTCAGTTTTTGCAGATTTCTCTAATAATCAGGAATAGGAGAGATTTCTCTCTCCGTGAGAGTTTTTCCAAACTAAAATAACTTGCTCCCAACTTCCTTTCCCCAAACAGTGAATAAACTAATAATTCCATCAAAGTTTATTGGTGTTTTATTACATGATACATATTATTAAAAGCAAAAGTACTGTGAGACTGAATTACAATAACAAGAACACTTCTCTGTTTAACAGAGAGAATACATGTCATAAAATCATTACGGTGAGAAAAATTGTTTAGACAAAGCTCTGTGGAACTTAAGGATTAGGAAGTAAAGCACAAGGATACTTGTTGCTCCAAATTCCAAATGCAATAACCTATTTGTGATAAAGTATATCCAGACGTAACATTACAGAATTTTTTTGCAGACAGGTAACTTAGAAACAACTGTATTCTTCTGATAATTTAGACGTGAGGAAACTGAGATTAAAAGATTTCCAAGAATTGTCCAAGTTTTCTATATTCAGTATGCATTGATCTCTTGAAACAACAGATATAGTAAACATAGCTTTAATTAAAATCTAAACAAGATTTGTCTAAGTAGAAGAGTAATATTACTTATTCAGCATTCAGCATTCTCACAGAGATAAAGTTAGTAGTTAAACTAAGGAGGAAAGAGAAAATGGCATTAATGTATATATTATATATTTAAATATATTAATTATATATATAATTTATTTATATAATTTATATATTTTTTCCAAGTTCTGCAATTCAAAATTACTGCAAATATTTAACAGTTAGAACCCTGGAGAATTAACTTTAAGTCACATTTCAAAACCATTAAGAAAAACTGGTAATTGTTCTACAAGTGACCTAGAAATAGGAAAAACAGATTACAACTTTATTCTGAGTAAAGTTTCTAAAGAATGTCTGAAAAGTATATTATTTTAGTATATTACTTTATATCCATTTTGGAATGTAGCTTACTATTTTTTTATAATTTTTTTTATTTTTCAATTACTATTGACATACAGTATTATTTGGTTTCAGGTGTATAACCAGTGATTAGACATATAACTTACTAACTAATCATCCCAATAAATCTCATACCCATCTGACTCTATATATAGTTGTTACAATATTATTGACTACATTGCCTATGCTGTACTTTGCATCCTCCTGACTATTCTGTAACAACCAATTTGCACTTCTTACAATTTTCACCTTTTTCACCTATTCCCCCAACCCTCTACCATCTGGCAACCATCCAAATGAGTCTGTTTCTGCTCTGCTAGTTCATTTACTTTTTTTTTAGATTCAATTGTTGATAAATATATATTTATTATCATTATATTATTCATATATTTTTTTTCTTCTTCCTCTTCAAGAAGACCCTTTAACATTCTATTTAATACTGGTTGGGTGGTGATGAACTCCTTTAGCTTTTTCTTGTCTGGGAAGCTCTTTATCTGATCTTTAGTTCTAAATGATAGCTTTGCTGGGTAGAATAATCTTGGTTCTAGGTCCTTATTTTTCAACACTTTGAATATGTCTAGCCAATTCCTTCTGGCCTACAAATTTTCTGTTGAGAAATCTGCTGATGGACTTATGGATGCTCCCTTGTAGGTAACTAACTGCTTTCCTCTTACTGCTTTTCTCTTACTGCTTTTAAGATTCTTTCTTTGTCTTTAACCTTGTAGTGGGCCTCTTAGGATTTATCTTGTTTGGAACTCCCTGTGCTCCTGGATGTATATGCCTATTTCCTTCACCAGGTTAGGAAAGTTTTCTATCAATATATTTTTTACACAGGTCTTCAATTCCTGCTCTCTTTCTTCTCCTTCTGGTACCCCTACGATGCAAATGTTAGTGTATTTCAAATTGTCTTAGAGGCTCCTTATACTATCCTTATTTAGGGGGGAGAGGGGGATTTTTTTTCTTTTTATTGTTCTGATTGGGTATTTTCTGCTCCTTTATTTTCCAAATCTTTGATTTTATCCTCTGCTTCATCTACTCGAATATTGATTCCTTGTACTGTATTCTTCAGTTCAGTTACTGTATTCTTCATTGAGTGATTTTTTAAAATGTTTTCTGATTTTGATTTTTTTGTTTTCTATCTCTTTGTTGAAGTTCTCACTGAGTTCATATACTCTTCCCCTAAGTTCCGTGACCATCCTTATAACAAGTGTTTTGATCTCTGCATCTAGTAGATTGCTTATCTCTATTTTATTTAGTTCTTTTTCTGAAGTTTTGTTCTTCTCTTTTATTTAGGATATGTTTTTTATCTCCTCATTTTGGCAGACTCACTGTGTTTGTTTCTGTATATTAGGTAGAGCTGCTACATCTCCAAGGTTTGGTAGAGTTGTCTAATGTAGTAGGTGTCCTGTAGAGTCCAATGGCTCAGCCTTCCTGTTCACCTGACCTGGCGCTCCAGGTGCAGAATCCCCATGTGAGCTGTATACATCTTCCTGTTATAGTTGATTCTTGATTGCTGTTGGCACATCAATGAGAGGGTTTTACCTTCAGGTCAGTCAGCTGCAAGGACTGGCTGTGATCACTATGGGGGATAAGCTGTGCAAGGGCCCACCCCATGGAGCAAGAGTTACTTCAGTGGGGCTCTCATGCCCACTGAGTCTGCTCCTAGAGTGTGTCACCTGTGGAGGTCATTGGGTGGTGCTTTGATGTGGTCTGAAATTGTCCACTGGGTGCACTGGCTCTGGGGCCTCCTGGAACATGCAAGCTAAGGTAGCCACTGGCTGTGTTCTACATGAACTACAACATTATCTGCAGATGGCTGCTACTCGTGCTTGGCTTGGAGGTGCCCAAGAGAGGCCAAGCTGTGAACCAAGGACAGCTGCCACTAGTGCCAGGCCTGGAGCCACTTACCGAGTGGTACAGGGTACCCAGAGGCCAGAAGCTGCTTATTTGAGAGATTTTAGGAAAGTCCAAATCATGATCCAAGGCAAGCCATCTATATGGAAGAACCACTGGAAACAGTTTGGGTGGGCCTGCAAGTTGAGTAGAACAGAGTCTCAGGGGATCACCAGGGCAGGCAAACCATGATCGCCAGGTTGATGGAGACTCTGATATGACAATCTTCTGCCAGCTCTGTTTGGGGAGGGCTCAAAAGAGAAACAATGGCCTCAGCCAGTACTTCTATCTGGGAGATAACTGCAACTCTAGCTCTTGCCCTGATGCCACATAATTCAGTTCCTCCTTGTATGTCCCTGGTGTATTTCAAACTGCTGCCCCAGTGCTGGAGCTCAAAGCAAATGAATCAGAGTAAGTCAATGTGCAGGCCACTTAAGAGAAATGCCTGGGACTCCAGCAGCTCTTTCTCTTACTCAGCCAGAAGTCCTGCTGGTTTTTATAGCCAGGAGTTATGGGAACTTCTCTTCCTGACACTAGAACCCTGGGCTGTGAGGCTTGGTGTGGGGATGACACCCCTAGTTCCCCAGGCATGCTTCCATAGCCAAAGATATCCCTCCCAATTCTTAATCACACTGTGGGTGTGGGACCATTCTGTTTTGCATCTCCACCGCTCCTACCAGTCTTGATGTGTCTTCTTTAAATCCTTAGTTATAGGTGTTCTGTTCAGCTAGATTTCAGGGGGTTCTGAATGATGGTTGTTCTGTAATTTAGTTGTAATTTTGATGTGGTTGTGGGACGATGTGAGTACTGCATTTACCTCTGTAGCCATCTAGATCGGAAGCCTCATTGTTTTCAAACATTGCTCAATGGTGCATCATTCTTTTAATGGTTACTCTGCTCATTAATAATTACATTATTAATGATAACTTGATTTTGGAAAAGTATCAAATTTTTTTAAACTACAGTCTGTGTAAGTGAACCGGGAGAGTTCAGTTTATTCAGTTACACAAAATATTACCATTCTTAAAGAAGCCTATTAGAAATAGAGTGGGTAAGGCAAATATCTCAGAATGAGAAAGAAAATATGCCACTAATTTTCAATGTTTGTAACTGTAGTTTCTTAATCACATTAGAACAAATATAAGAAACATTAAAAATATATTTTTCAAAGCTAAGGATTTATCAATAACAAAAAGAGATGATCCAATATTTAGGTGATAATTCTCATATCTAAGACACAGCTATTGAGATTCATGGGGTGTAGTTGACTCTGAGATAAGATCAGCAAATTCACAATTAAGAAAAAAAACACAGAATTTTCGGAGGTCATATTTCTAGAAAACTAAGTTTACAGTTACTTACTTTCATGATTCTTTGAAATAATAACCAACTAGGGTCAAAGCCAACCTGCCTTTAAAGTCAACTATAAGAATTTCACCCTACCAGAGTTAGCAAGCATCAGAGAGAGGAGATATTGCAAAATCTCCAGAAAGACAAAATAACTAACAGTCATTGAGTACTTGCTATCTCAAGCATTGTGATGAATGTTTTTTATTTGCCATAATGCTTCCTGTAATCTTATGTGGTAGCTATTATAATCCTCTTTTGATGGTGAGTTCATTATATTACAGAGAGATAATATATATTTGCTAAGATGCACTCCTGCTATGAGTCCTGAGGCAAGTCCACAATTGTCTAAATTTAAAATTTGTAATATTTTCACCCCATTACATTCATAGAAGTTTTGTTGTTTTTACAGTTCCCAGCATAGATTGAATTTTCTATGCTCATCTAGTAAATTTTTCACTATATATTTTAGAAAATATTTAGTCAAGAAATAACACAACTATCTGTTATTTGTGTAACTTAATCATTCCCAGGGGCCACTAGATAATCAGTTATTTTAAAATAACTCTATACCAAATAAAACTAATACATTGAAAAAGAAAAGTATTCTCTAAAAATAATACTAATTCTAACACTTGTGACCTCCATTTTATTTGGGAGCATATTGTATATATTATATCATTTACAGTTAATCTTGTGATTTGAATTGAACCACCTTATAACTCTATTCTAAATAGGCCATCATGTTGCATTATTAAAAGAAAATAACCCAGAAGCTTGATATAGCCTTCTTCTATTAATCTCTTTCATATAATTCAATAACACAGAACATGCTTATCAAAAAATGCAGGTGATTTTTCATGTTTTCTTTCCTTTTTTTCTTCTCCTGAAAATTATGGTACCTTTTTTTTTTTTTTTTTTGGTAATGAATTCACATAGCTTCTCTTGGATTTCTTTTCCTCTGCAACAGTTCAATGAGTCTTTATCTATTGCTCCAGACAGCCATCTTCCCAAATCACCTAGAGATGTGAATGATAACCCTATCACCTACTAGACAGAAACATCAAAATCTTGGCCACCATTCACCAAGATAGCTTTTTCTTATCTGAAACTATCCATCTATAATGTGTAAGGACAGAGCCTGCTTTCAGTAATGCAGCTGGTTATAGCAACTAAGAATAGCACAAGCTTCCTTCCAAATGATGTGGAGTAACTCACCTTCATCAAACTGAACCAGAGCTGGATGCTTGACTCCTGAAGGACAATTGGAAAAGTGTATATTGTGTATAAATTGCACAGAAAGACTGAGATAAATAACTAATTGCATTTTGTAAACAAATTTCTAAATAGACATGATTTGACGTCTATAAAATTTAACCAGTTTATAATGTATTATTTTATAATGCAAGTAACTTTGCAGTTTTCATTACATTATCAGAAGCAATAGCAGTAATTGTATAAAATTAGGCAATAAATTAAATATGTTTGTGTGATGCTATAATTGTAATGTTATGAAATAATTAAATATGTACTGCTTCAGGCTATTTCTTTCAGATAATATACTTTTGAAAACTGGATTTTCTTTCTGACATTTCCAAGTGTTATGTAAGTGGGTATGAGATCCTCCAAAATAAAAATTTATTCTAAATAAGCCAGTATGATACAAAACTTACTTTGATGATTAAGAATAAAGAGATTATCTTAACACTTGCTTATACTATTTAATATTAAATGATAATTCTCCTGAATTAAAAAAATTATAAATAAATAAACATATATAGTGTCCCCGCAAAAATGTATACACACTTTAACAGATGATAGCTCAATTTTGAAAATGAAATTTATTTTAATAAACACTGGCTTTATAATTATTCAAAGCGTATGTATACATTTTTAAGGTGACACCCCATATTCTGTTCTAATAGACACATTAACTTGGTTAATAAAGGGGTTTATCATTTTTAACTTAAACATCATGCTCCTTTTTACATATAGAAGTTTGCATCTGTATAGTTTTTTGTGTTTTTTTTCCCCCTTGTGGCTCATATATTTCCTTGAAGAGATTTCCTTCTATCTTATATAAAACAGGTCTCATCAGTTCTTGTGAAAGCCTGAGGTCAGCAGAATCATTTTGCTTGAAGCTAATTTAAAATGAGTCCTTAGGAATAAAAGGCAAATGCACCTCTCCATTCTGCCACCCTAGTCCCAGTGTTTTAAAATCTTAATGATAGGTGCTCCAGAAATGGACTAATGCTTCACCTTCCTACATCTCATTTCAGAGCTCTCGTTACGTGCGTGGTTTGGGCATTTGCAGTACAGGAGACCAAACAACTCTGGACACATCATAGCCCCTCTGCCATTTAAGTATAAGGTACGAGGTTTTGTTTAACATACATAGACTTAAAATATTGAAGGTATTAAAAAGGCTTTATTAAATGGGCATGTTGGCAATTAAAGGTGCATAAGAGTGATATATCCTAATTCCCTGTGGTGCAATTAATAAAATCCAGACACACATGTCAATCACAGGAGAAAGGCGGGGCATATAGAAATGTTTGGATTAATTATTAATATCAATTGGCTATTTGAGTTCTTTGGTTTCTTGCTGTGGCAAAATAGTTCAGTGAAAGCACAAATCAGGAGGCAATTTGCTTGCATGCATATGGCTCTGGATTATAATAAATCTTAACAAGTTCTAGCTCTCACTTGACCTTCTACAACTTCCTTCCATGGCTCCAAGGGTCACAGTGGGGCTAATAGGATGCCTTAATCACCTTGGATCACGTGTGGAGGGTGTGAATCTTGCACAGATGTAACATGCGGAGGTATGAAAGCAGCACCGACTGCAGCTTACATTCCCTATTCACTGGCATTTTCCTGAAGTGTTGCGTGTTATTGAAAGCACGACTATTATTTTAAGCATAGTGCTTGTCAGAAGCTAAAAACAATTTTGTTGTTGCAGTTCTTTCCTGAGAATGACCAGGCAACCCTACAATTTTCCTTTTCTCAAACATTTGTTCTCCCTCACATATTTAGATACTTAAAATAAATACACGGAGAACACTTCATGGTCAAAAACAAGAGCAAAAACAAAAATATTAAACCTATGCTTACGTATTTTTTTGCATCATTATTTCACCCGTGAATCTTACAAACCAAGCAAAACTCAATGATATGTAAGTAAGCTAATACTATACAACCACTAGTGTGCAGACTTAGGTTTTAGTTCCATTTTCAACATCTACTAGTTTATGTCTTTTGTGTTTTTACAGTCTTAATTTTCTCTCAACTTAAGATCTGTAAAATGCAGAAAGAAAAGTCACATTAATTGAAACCAGTAAGTAAATCAAAAGACATATAGCTATATAATCATTTAACTCATAAAAAAAGAATGTCTTATTAGACATTAAGAAATTATTACGTGAAGTATTTAAAAGACAATAATAAAAACATGCTTAGGCTAATTATAAGAAACAATTAGCATTTGAGATTTTAATTTAATAAAGATAAATTAGTGAATCTCACTAGCAACTCAAGATGTCAAGCTTTAATAGAAAAATAAATCAGGTGGTGAAAATCAGGAACATCGTTTTGTTTACACTATGTCATTTTACACATCTCCAATGCACGAAATGATGGTAGCTCTCTTCTTGTTTATCATATAGCACCCTCCTCTTTGGGGCCAATTTTATGTTAAATATGTCAAAAAAGACACTTAACCATAAAACCATTTTTATTCTTAGTGTCTAAGAAAGTAAAAAAAATTTTCAAGTATGTATGCTCCATGGGGCAATTGTTTCCTATATTCTGTGCCTTCTCATTTTCTTTAAACAATGCAGAAGGACAGTATCTCCTTGCCAAAGATCTGGAAGCTAGCTTTTATTTTCAGCTCTAATAGCCTCATCTGAATCCATATCCCAGGGGCATTAGCGGACAGACACCCCATGCTGTGATTCACCCCGTTTAATGCCAAGTTGATGGGTAATAAAGTTATCATAACCCATAATTTAATTATAGATAATAGTCTGTTCTGATTGTAAAACTGAGACTCTGGCTTCATTTACACTTCTGGGATGCTTCACAAATGATTTGGGCTAATCTTTGATAGAGGGTCAAGGGTGGAGAATTTTTTCATATAGTCAAATTCTATACTTGAAAGAAAGATTGCACATCCAAATTAGATTTATTTTTGAGTTGACATATGTCTGTAATTTCTTTGGTAAGTCTAAGTTTTAATGAGGATTTGTGTAGGTGTTTCTTCTTTGCCACAGATATTTAGGTTGGATTCATTATCTCATTTGAGTATTAAAATATACTTCTTTTCTTGTTACTGCTACAAACCTCAAAAACAGAAACAGCATAGACTGTTTCTTAGGGAAATTAGAAAAAAATACATATTTAAAAATTGAGTTTCACATGAAAACTTCATGTTAATTCACAAATTTGCTGAGGCATTCACTTAGCTGAACATACCACACTTGTTTTTTCTTATTTTCAAATGGTACTCAATTCTATTCCTTCTTCCCCATGAGTTTTTTCCTGTAAGGAATTGTAGTAAGTGCTAAGTTTGCATGCATTTGTATTAGCACTTACTAGCTATGTGACTGAGACATTCACTAAACCTTTCTGAATCTCTAAATCCTCATGATGATGGGATTGAGCCTTTCTCAAAGGAATGTAATGATTAAGCAAAATAGCACTCATACATATCTTGCAACCTCTCAGAAGGATTTAATAAAAATGCTATGGCATTTTATATCTTAAAGGAAAGTGATTTGTATATGCACATATTATATTTTTATTTAAGATCACATGTTCTAAAATATAATGTGTATTAAATATTAATGCTAAAAAAACTTTAGTGATATATTCAATGAATTGATAGTTAGTTCACCTTTTTAGGTACATCATAAAAATGTTTATTAGTTCACACATAATCTAGACATAAATTCTATAAACTATGATGAAATTTGTCAGAATATTAACTGGTGGATTAATTATTATTATAATATTAATGGATAGATGCATGCATAAATAATAGATGATGATAGATAGATAGATAGATGATAGATGATAGATAGATGATAGATAGATGTAGATAGATAAATATAGATATATAGATGATAGATAAAACTTTCTATTAAAAAATCCTAGAAGAAATTCATTAACACATTATAAAATTAGACTTCCAAGTACAGACTGGTTTTAGCACACATAGACCATTCTGTTTCTGAATCAACCATTTAAAAAACACACAGAGAAGTTATGTATGAAACATACAATATTTTAATTCTTATTTAATGGTTATCTTTAAGAGTTTGAAAAATAGATGATTTCATCTAATAAGTGCCACACATTTATTTGTAAAATAAATTTAAATACTCAAAACAGGCACTGTTTTTTCTGTTTTTCCAATTCTGGAATTGTAAATTTCTAGCAATATACCAAAGATATAAATAGTACAAATTTCCAATTTGAAACTTGAAATAATTTTTTTAAGTGCTAAATCAGAAATATCAAGAATATCTACTGTAAAATATCAAAATGTTTAACAGTCTCACTTTTTTTTTTTTTTACATCTGAAGTATTTTTATATTTTCTACTTTCAACTTCTAATATTTTTTTACTCAGGTAGATTTCTTTCTCTGGTTTTAATGAAGTAAGCACACAATTTTTTTCCTGAGAAAAATAATGCTGTCAGCCAACTTCTAAAATATTGAAAACTCAAAGATATATTAGTACACTTTCCTATTCTTTGTGCACTTGTATTAGCACTTACTAAGTTCTTGATTAATCTCTCCCCCACACACTCCCCACCCCCATCTTCCCTCTGACATCCATCCGACTGCTCCATGGTTCTATATCTCCGTATCCATCTTGTTCATCAGTTTATTTTGTTCATTAAAACTAGGTCCTCACATGGAGGCATTCTTCCCTTACTTTCTGAGTTCTGAAAACCAGCAGATTTGTGGTTTGAATGGGCCAAGACATAATTTTGTGATTAAATCTTGTTACAGATGCATTCCCAATTCTTTCTTATTCCCTTAGCAACACATTTTGGCTATTATGAAGAAATAACATAACACCATATCCTGTGAGAAAGCACCTAAAGCTTGTAAGGTTTTGTGTCTCCAGCTGACTCTTAACTGAGTTTTAAAAAAGCCATTCCACAATAAGTCCAATTGTTTCTGAGCAATATAGGACATAGAAAAAATCAGCTAATCCAATATGTGTTATTCTATATTGCCTTATTTTGTTTGCTGCAGAATTAGAAATAATATTTGTGGAATACCAAGAAAGTATCAGGTAACTCAAAGAATAATTTTGCTGACAGGGCATGGCTTATTGAGAAAATAATCCCATTTCTAGAATTTGTACATCTAAGTGAAAAAGGGACATCTGTAATACTTTAAACAAAAATAAAAATTATTTTTAAAAAATAAATTTTAATGTAAATAAATAAATAAATAAATAAATAAAAATAAAACAAAGGGCAAAAAAATAAAAATAAAAATAAAACTGAAGAAAAAAACATTGCCTCCAGTATGTGATTTGATGAGTAGTTTGTACCCTGTATAATAATATCTACCAAAGGATAGTTCACTGCCACTAATACTTAGGTACTCAGTTGGGGCCAAAGCCTTGATATGAGAAATGTATGTTGTTTCAACCATACATAAATATCATCTTTGTCTCATCCTTACCCATTGAGTAAGCACAAGTGTGGCTGAAGCAAGAAGCTAATTATCAGTCTACTGGGTAGGTCACAATGCCCACCTAACTGTTGAAACCTTCTTTTTAGTAGGTACTCTGTAGGTGCATTCATAAGAATACATATTATCAAAATCTGTTTAGTCTGAAAGGCCCATTCATATACCTTTGTTTAGCTATTCTTGTTATCATCTTCCAACTTACTTTTTCCAGGTCTCCCACCACATGGCAAGTCATAATTACTGTCCAAAATAATTACATGTTTACATAGATATATTTATCAACAGCATATTTACTGAGTCTAGACAATAATATTTTTAAACCTATATTCTAAAACATGTTTCCCTGTAATCTTTATTTCTCATTTTGCTTCTATTTACACTTGAAATTTAAAGTTTCATTATTTACGTTATTTTGTCACCTTTATTTCTCCTTTTAATTTAATTTTCTTATTATTTTTAAGTTATACTTAATAAAATTAGAATAAATGCTTTACGTTCACTTGGATTCCAACAAAGACATTATGTAAACCTGATGTGGAAAATTTAATCCAATTTGAAATTATTATATTCTCCCTCTTTTAGCATTTTTTCATGTTGATCCATGTAGTATTTTTCCTACAAAGTTAGCCTGCTGCTGATCAAATAATAGTTTAGTTACATTTGCACCACTTCTTGTTTATTTAGACATTTAAATTCTCTACTTCCCAACTTCAGGTCTTTAGTTATCTGAAAGGAATCAAGGGAGCTTGGACCACATCCATTATATCTGGGTACTTTCTGCACTATCCTTTTGACTTTGAACAATACCACTGAAATTTCAATTTCTCTATGGTTTAAGAATGAGCACTTAAATTAACTAACTTTGGGCTACATATTTGGTTAGCACACTCATATTTTCTTCATATATCTTTAATTTGATTTTCTACTGTTTTTACCACACTTGGAAAGGGCCCTTGGGAAATTACAGATCTTGCTCCTTACCATCTGTATTCAAATCTACACCTTGTCTCTTTTGATAATGGAGCATTTATCTTCGTATCATTCAATCAATTCTATGAAACTATAATGAAGTATGATGAAGAAAACAAAACAAAAAGATTTTGAAAAACCATTTCTCTTTCAGATTCATTACAACTGTTTATAAATATAGTTGTCATTTCCTATTTTTCACCTTGAAAATAGTCCTTATTTATCTAAATTGGAACACATTAGTTGTATGCTTTACTTTTTTTCTTGTCTTTTATTATTACTTTCCATGATAATGTATTATTCCGTTGAGAAATAGAGTAGTGTTTGGAGCCAAATGTGTGCTTTTAATTTAATTGAAATTTATTATAGTATAACCCTCAAAGCATTTTGTGATAGAATTAGAACTCATAAAATTTATATCCAAGGTGCTTTTTTTTTTAATATGTCTTTATTGATTTCAGAGAGAAGAAGGGAGAGGGATAGAGAGAGATAGAAACATCAAGGATGAGAGAGTCATTGATCGAGCCCACAACCCAGGTATGTGCCCTGACCATGAATCGAACAATGATTTTCTGGATCCTAGGTAGATGCTCAACCGCTGAGCCATGCCCGGCCGGGCTCTAAGGTGCTTTTGATGAAATTTTAAAAATGAAGTTTTTAGTGATGTTTTAAAATTTTTATTTGGAGACAATTTTTATAAACCACCCTAATTAAATACTTTAAGTACCTGATATTTGTTGTTTTGCTTCACAAATAAAATTTCAACTGTTGCATGAAGTATTTCTTCTCACCAAAATAGAATAAATTAAATGAAGCGAAAGAAATTATTTAGCAAGAAAACAAAACAGCCATTTTATTGAAATTGACAAAATTTTACTTAAGAATATCTTTTGAGTATTTCTACTATGATAGATAGTAAGAAATACTTTTAGCCCTTTCAAAATAAAAACTAAGCATGTTTATTGATTTTGGTCCTTTTAACAGAGCTATTTGCAGATATTAATTAATTAGGCTTTCTTGGAAGTGTAACTAACATGTGAAATGAAACTTGAAGTACAGACAGGATGTTACTGAGAGAAGAAAAAGCATTAACCCAAAGAGAATATTAGAAGGAAAATCACAATGGCAGCTGGATATTGGGATAAATTCAAGTACACAAAGAAAACATCACATAACACTTGCAAAATAAAAGTTTGAGACATTTGTTATATATCTGTAGGAGGAGATTGAGATTGCTTGTATATGCAAATAGGGAGGCCATGTACAAGAACTGTTTCAGGAAGATTATATTGGCAGCTATGTTTAAGATGAATGAACATAATGGAAATTATTTTTCAGTAGTTTTCAGTATGCTGGAGGTAATTGGAATGTGCACTAATTTGTTGGTGGTGGCTTGGAAATAAGGGAGCAGATGAGATTTAATGGAAGCCAAACTATGCATAATAGGCAATTAGTTGCAGAATGAGAGAGAAAGGTGTAAAAGTGTTTAATTCCAACACAAATGACTCCAGGTTGTATTTTTATTATCACCAAGCTTAAAATAATTTCCAATTTCCAATGACAATTGCCCTTTGTGTATTAGTGTATTAATCAGAGTTCTCTGGAATAGAGAACCAGTATAATAATGTTATAACATATTATACTATAGCTATATATATGATTTTTTTTATAAGAAATTGTCTCATGTGATGATGGAAACTAAGTGCCATGCTCTGTCTGCAGGCTGGAGTCCCAGGAAAGCTGACCACATAGTCTTGAGGACTAGAGTGCCCATGTTGTAAACCCCAGTCTCTCAGAGAGCTCAACTCAAGCACTCAGGCAGAAAGAGCAAATTTTCTTTTTCTCCTCCTTTTGGTTCGATTCCAGCCCTCAACAGATTAGATGAAGCCCACTTACACTGAGAGCAAAACTGTCTACTCAGTCTACCAATTCAAATGCTAATCTCATCCAGAAACCCCCTCTGAGACACACCCAGAAATAATGTTTGGCCAAATATGTAGGCAACTCCATGATCCAATCAAGTTGACACATAAAATTTATCATCATATTGTGGTGAGATTAGAAATGTATTGCTTAATTTTCAAATATTTCTAGTTATACCTTTTTAAGTTTTTTTAGTTCCACTGTGGTCAGGGACCTTACTTTATATAATTTAAACCCTTAGAAATTTGTTGAAATGTTGTTCTTTTACTCAGAATGTGGTCAATTTTGGTAACTGCTTTAAGTGCGTTTGAAAATAATATGTAGGTTCTAGTTGTTGGATTCATTGCTCTGTATGTGTCAGTTGTTTGTTAATCATGTTCAAATCTTTCCTTTCTAATAATTTTAGGTCTGCTTAATCTATCAGCTCCTCAGAAAATATCTCACAATGATTGTGAGTCTGTCTTTTCATACTTTTAGAAATAGCAATGTTCACCTGATATATTTTGAAAGCATGAGATTAGCTACATACAAATTTAGATTTATTTTCCTGAGACTATACCTTTATATAATTATGAAATAGCCCCTTTATCTTTAATAATGCTTCTTCAAAGTCTAATTTTATTGTTATTAATATAGCTATCTCATCTTTCTTTTGGTTAGTGTTTGCAGAGTATATTTTTTTCATCTTTTTACTTTTGACATTTCAGTGTATTTATAAGGCATGCCTCTTATAAGCAACTTGTTTATTATTTAATATAGTCCAAAAATATTAGTCTTGAAGCTTCTATATAAGGTCAGAGATATATCTATCTTTTTCATGAAATATTCTGTGTCTAGCAACAAATATTCTGTGTCTTGCATATAAGAAATACTAATTGTTATTGAATTAATAGCTAAATAAATGAATCATGAACTCCCATTCTAGTTATCTTTAGCATCAATTATCATTTCCTTTATCACAGTTTTTTTTCATGGATGGTAATCAGTTCTCCCCATCTGTCTCTGCTCATAAAGGCAGCTATTTTGTCAAATATTTTTCTTTAACTTATGTAATACTGAGCTCAATATCTATCTATTATCCATCTATACATACATATATATGTATATGTCCATGTATTGAAATATGGACACATCCTTATTTCTATTTTGTAACCTTCTAGTTCTAAAATTAATACCAGATTCTGGCAGTGGAGATTAGTTTCATATGTTCATAAAATCTACTTACTAATTGCACCATATAATATACCTTTATAACATATACTGCCTACTATTACAGAATAAATTGATGTGAAATTATGCCCTCATATGGCACAGTCCCAGTACTGAATTTCCCTGTTTAAATCTCCTTGACATGGCAAAATAGTATAGCATATTCTTTTGGATGATCTATTAATATAAAGTGAAATTTCAGGGAACCTCATGAGAGCTTATCAGAAAACCCCCAAAATAATATAACAAAACTTTTTCTAAAAGAGTGTAAAGTTGGTCATTATTTACTAGACAACATACTTGAGTTTAAATGCACATTGTGAATAGTTCATATTTAAGACTATGATAGGTAAATTCAAGTATAAAAATATTTTAATGAATTATATTTGACAAAACTGTATTACACAGTGGCAAGTTTACTTTGCTATTTAAAAAGGTAGAGATACCTGTGCATAACTTAGAAACTTTCAGTGTGGAATTTGGACACTGGGTGTTTCTAAGTTATGCACAAGTATTGCTCTATGCACATGCATCATTTATATTTTGATTATATCCTAAGTGCCGACGAGGTACTGTGTTCATGAGTAATTCAAGCCGCCTAAAAGAATGAGCTTTTTACATTCCATTCTGGAGTTTTGTTTTTCAGACAGGATGCCTTAACAACCTAAAACCTGTGTCCTAATGGAATGTGATTAGAAATACACTGTGATCTGACAGTTAAAAGTGATTCCCTTATGTACGATTCTCACAGGCTATATAAATGATATAAAATATGTTCATTAGTTCCAAGTACAAGTCACAGGCACTTAAAAAGCAAATAATATGTGTAATTTCTTTTGTATGCAAGATAGAGGAAAACTGAAGTATAAGAGCATAGTGTTTTAGTAAGTAACTCGGCTTTTAGTCTTAGGGAGCTGCAGTGAGATTGGAAGAGGGAAGGACAGATAACTAATTCAAAAATATCTTATGGTTGACTAGTGGTGCAGGTGACTGGCGCTTGACCTTCCTGAGATCTTTAAAATCAATCTTAAAATTATCCCACTTGGGGACATAGAGGAAAATATTTACCTGCTGATTTTATTCCCTTAGTGGTTAATGGCACTTCTATATGTGTTAAGCCTCTAATGTTCAAGATTACATATGTGTTGGTGTTGAGTGGATTCCTACAAAAATTCCACATAGATAGATAACAGAAGTGGGAATTTCTGGCCTGGAAGTAATAGTCAGAAAAAGGCTTAATATATGCTGAGGCTCTATTATATCTGCAGAGCTCCTCAGAAAGCTACTTGGAACTAGTTGCCTCAGCAGTGCTGGGAGCAAGAAAAGTTTCTTAGAGTTTACAGTGGTACCAAATGGTGTCCAGTGCAGTCAACTATGTGTGCCACTCAGCTCTGTTAGACCAATAAGCCACAAAGCCTCCTCAAGGTACTAGCCCAGTCTCTTAAAGGACATAATACCAGTCAATAGAAAACAACAGTAGGTTTTTTCTCTAGCAATAGCAGGTGTCCCCAAGGCAATGATTAATATTTGTCATTTTCTTTTTCTACCACCCATACTAGATTTCCCTCACTCTTGGCTTTTATTTTGCTTGTCAAGTTTGCTTATCCGGTGGGTTAATCCATATACTCTTCCTTAGAAGTGATGATCCCTTATCTGCCTTAGATTGTCCTTCTGTGATTGTTGCAATTACCTGTTTATAGTTACCACAACTTAGGAAAGAACCAAGAGAAATACCAGCTACTTCCCCAGTTTCCAGATATACTCTTACCTTCCTCCACTATGTAACTAATGGCTACTTTATCCATTGGCCATTATCTCCTGAGTAGAGTAACTCTGTTTTGACTGATGGTGCCTGGAAGGAGGAGTACAAAGTGACCAAGTAGTAGTCATAGTTTCAATTTATATAAAACCCTTACTGGGTTCCCTGAAGAAAGTACTTTGCAAGTGGGAGCAAGAGCCTCTAATCCAGCAAAGCCTAAAGTAGTAGGGACAGAAAGGACAAATTCCCCAAGTTAATTTTTTAAAGTTATTGTAGGAGGGAGCAATATCATTTCCATATCCTTGTTCCCAGACTCTTGTATTCTGGCTGTTAGGGATACATCATTTATCCACAACTGGCAATATACCAAATACCTATGAATTAATATTGCTAATCTAGTATCTCAGCTGAGACTTTAACAAGCTATTTCACTCTTCTGTTAGTCTGGTTCTTTCAGATATATAGGATCTATTTTAAGACCAGTGGAGCCCGCAGGTGTAGCTCAGTGGTTGAGCATCAACCTATGAACCAGGAGGTCACTGGAATGATTCCCGGTCAAGGCACAAACACGGGTTATGGACTTGATCCCCAGCAGGGGATGTGCAGGAGGCAGCCAATCAGTGACTCTCTCTCATCATTGATGTTTCTATCTTTTTCTCCCTCTCCCTTCCTCTCTCTCTAAAATCAATAAAAACATATTAAAAAAAATAAAAAAGACCAGTCGAAATCATGATCATATGCCCATAGACACATATTCTTTGCTGTAAAACTAATTCCATAGTCTGAGTCAATGATATATGAACAGTCATGTCAATTGGTCAGACATCTGTAAGTGCTTGGAAGGGAGAGACATATGGGCAGGAAAGTAAACTTATATTTGGAGGTGATATCAGTTCTATAAAAGACAAATCACTGCTCTTTTGAAGGTGAAAAATGTCCTTCCAGGGTAATCTACATGTCATCAAGTGACTCACGTAGCTCATTAAAGGATAGTGCATAGTGAGGACTTTGTGTTGGCATCAGTTGCTGGAAGTCTGCAATACATTCTTCATTGTCAATAATGGGAACAATTTTGATAAGAGGGAAGCCACGCTGCTGAGCCCATGAATGGCCATGGGCACCATGGCCAATCTGTTTATACACTCAGTGTGCCAACACTGAGGTGACTGAGTGAGACTGGCTGACCTCTACAGAATGACTCATCCTGACCACTTTGTTTTAGAGTTCCTCATCTAGAAGTCATTGAAAAGACAAAAAAGTGATAAACACATATTGTCCTCACTTTCATACCATCCACCTCTCTCTTCCTTAGACTTATCAATTTTCTAATTTTTGTTCCTTCTATGTCACTCACTAATGTACCAAGCCAATTGCCACCACCCAGGAGTCTGTGTATATCTGGACCTCAGGCTACTACTATACTTCTGTCTCTGTACAAAGTAAACAAATAAGTGTGTATGTTTCAACCATCCCCCTTGGGAGATATTTTTTTCTTCACTGTCCTTTAGGGCCACTTCTGAGTGAGACTTTATTATGGGAGTAGTACATCTATTGCTTTTGATTCTCATTACTGTCAAAGCTTGAGAAGAATAAATTCTTCAGGTCAATAGTTATATAGCAAGTGTTAAAGGCTATGCTTTTCTTCTCCAGAAAATATACTACTTCTAGCATAGAAGCTATGATTTAGACAGCCATTTGGAAAAAAATTTCTGGTAGTTCATCATCATGTGCCACAAGCTAGTTAGTTTCTCTAAAGCCAAACAAAAAAATTAAATGGAGATATGAAAGAGACACAGTCCTTGTAATGCTTTTAATCTTTAATTAAAGCACTAATTTCTTTCAGTCCTTACAAGACACAAAATTACTTTATATAACTCTCTTTGCCACAAGTGGGAGAATGTCAGGGCTTCCACCTGGCCTCACTACTATTATAATTCTTACTCCACAGGTTAGGTAACCAATGTGACAGAAGTATAAAATAGGAGATGCTCACACTTGTCTGACAGTAAATATTTAAGAATAAGAAATAGAAGAAAAAACATCATCTTTTCAGAATGTTGGATTTGGTATCACCTTAGTTCATTTCTGAGTGAGATCAAGTGCCCAGGAGAAAAGGACAACATAATTTCTATGTTTCATTCAACACTCAGAGCTATTTGAAAAGTGTCCTAAATCAATAAATTGACTCAATTATTTAAATATGTGAGAGTATTTTTACTTTAAATATGAATATGACAAACTGATCACGTTTATTGGATACCACTGTTAGAAAAACCATGCATATCAGGCATGGATCTAGGTCATTTTGAAACATTATGGCAAATACTGAAAGATTAAGATTGACAGCAGGAATTGTAATGTAAATTGTACATTTACATGATACTCTAAAGTACTGTCTTTTGATTTTGAGGAAAAGTAAAACAGTTGTTTTGTAAAAGAAAATTCTAAAATGCATGATTAAATATATCTTTTAAAATGTATACAGAAAAAATGGGAGAGAGATGTTAGAGGACTGGTGGCATGAGAGATTCCCTTGGTCTCTCCCTTTGAATTTTCAACAATTTGAATAGCTATAATTAAAAAAAAAGATTCCCTGCTCAATTCACAAACACACCTGAGAGATCTGCACACTGCAACATGTAAAGGTGGGACAGTGGGAGCACACTGGGCAGGTCAGAAGGGAGAAATGCTGAGACAAGTAAAGGGCATGACCCTACAGCCAGGGCTGTAAGGTTCTGCCTGGAGAGGGGAGGCATTCACTTCAGCTGAGAGGAGAAAAGACATTCAGTGTGCATTCCTGAAGAAGTGGGTAGTGCCAGCTGCAGCTGAGCCCAGTAACCTAGGCAGGGACACAGCCCACAGGTGTTACCACAGTTGTCTCTCGGTTGGCATTCCAGACAGAGAATCAAAACCATGGAGGCTAGACACCCTTAATCTCCCTGAGCTTGCCTCTCTTTGAACTTGGTGTCCAGTGGCAGAGCACATTATATACAAACCCAAGAAGTAGCACTACAGAATCACTTTTTCCCTGAGCAAAGTGCACACTCTATGGCTGGTTTCAGGATCAAGGGGCACAAGGAGGACTCCATGGAGGTCTGAGGTCACCATTTCCTGGAGGACAAAGCAACTTAGAAGGCAGGTGGGTTATTCTACTCCACCTCACCCCCATAAATCACAGCTCCACCGATGGCAGCATATGGCTGCAGGGGTAAGAACTAGAATTTTATGAATTTGGAGTGCCATCCCTACCAGGTCCCCCTGCAAGGTTGGTCCCTGGGACTGGAGCAACCAGATCACAGGGGAGGCACCAACCCTCTGATTTTTTACCACCCATAGAAATATGAAAAGCTAGAGAAGCACAAGAGAGCTAAAAAACTTGTGATTTAGCAGCACCTACTAGAAAATAAGACAGAGACTTCTTCATATCAATCTACTAGATAAGTGCAACTCATACATAAATGCCTAGATAAAGAAAAAATCCATCAAATGCCATGAACAATAAAGGTAATGAGGCAGCTTGGAAAGAAAATGAAAAATCTCCAGAAAGCAAACATAAAAACTTGAAAATATGTGATTTAAATGACAGAAAATTCATGAGTGCTGTTCTGAAAAATCTCAATGAGATGCAAGAAAATACATATAAGCAGTTTAATGAGCTCAGAAAACAAATCAATGAACAAAATAAGTACTGTACGAGAAACTGAAAATTTAAAAACACACACAGAAATTCTACAAATGAAGAACTCAATAAAAGATATCAAGAATGAACTAGAGCCCAGCTGACATGGCTCAGTGGCTGAACATCGACCTATGATCCAGGAGATTGTGGTCCGATTCCAGGTCAGTAAACATGCCAAGTTTTGGGCTTGATCCCCAGTAGGGGGCATGCAGGAGGCAGTCAATCAATGACTCTCTTATCATTGATGTTTCTATCTCTCTCTCTCTCTTTCTTTCTCTCTCTCTCTCTCTCCCTTCCTCTCTCTGAAATCAATAAATATATATTTAAAAAAAAAAAAAGAAAAAGAACTAGAGTGCATAGGAAATCAAATGGACCTGATGGAGGAATGGATTAGTGATACTGAAGACAGAAACCTAGAAATTACACAGAGGGAAGAAGGGAGAGACTTGAGCATAAAAAAAGAAAAATTAAAGAACTCTATGAGATGTGACTCCATCAGAAAGAGCAATATAAGAATAATAGGCATACTTGTAAAAGAAGAGAGAGAGATGGGATAGGAGAGTCCATGCAAGCAAATAGTTGATAACTTCCCAAACCTATGAAAAGAGCTAGATCCTCAAATCCAAATAGCAAACAGAACATCTAATTACCTCAATCAAAAAAGGCCTCCATGGCACACTGTATTAAAAATATAAAAAATAAATGACAAAGAAAGAATTCTCAAGACAGCCAGGGAAAAGAAGAAAGTAACCTATAGAAGAAAGCCCATTAGTTTATCTTCAGACTTCTCAACAGATACTCTACAAGATAGAAGAGAGTAGAACCAAATATTCAAACTACTGAAAGAGAGAAATTACCAGCCAAGAGTAATATATTAAGCAAAGTTAGTTTTTAGATATGAAGGATAAATAGAGACTTCTGCTAACATATAGAAGCAGAAGGAATTTAGCACCAGAAGACCTCCACTGCAGGAAATTACTCAATGGGGTTATTCTACCTGAAACAAAAAACAAAAGGTCACACAATTTTGAGTAAACTCACCAACAAACTTTTATAACATAAACAGGGATAATTTGTGACAACAAAAACATAAAAAAGGTAAAGATCAGAATTTGCAAAAGAGGATAGAGATCAGACTCATTCAGAAGAAAAAGGACTACTATATATGAACATTTCTTTCTTATAAACCTAGTGGTAAGCACACAGAAGAAACAAAACAAAACAAAACAGAGACACATAACTTAAAAAAAGAAAAAACAAGGAAAGAGGTATGGAATACCACCAAACAAGAACAACAGACAGACACACAAAGGAAAAAGACCAATGAGGCACAGAGCTACTAGAAATAAAAAGATAAAATGGCTATAGGAAATCCTTGTATGGCAATAATTACACTAAATGTAAATGGACCAAATTCACCAATAAGAAGTCACAGAGTAGCATAGTGGATCAAAAAACAAAACTCAATCATATGCTGCCCTCAGGAGACACATCTAAGCTGCAAAGACAAAGATAGCCTCAAAGTGAAAGGGTGGAAAATGATTCTCCAAACAAATAACAGAAAAAGAAAAGCAGGTATAGCCATACTTATATCTGACAAAATAGATCTCAAGATAACAAAGGTAACAAGAGACAAAAATGAATATTTTATAATCATAAAGGGGACACTACATCAAAAAATATAACATTTCTCAATATAAATGCACCCAATCAGGGATCACTGAAATATATAAAGCAACTATTAACAGAGCTAAAGAGAGAAACTGACAAAAACACAATCATAGCTGGGGACTTAAAAGCTCTATTGACAGTTCTAGATAGATCATTCAAACAGAAAATCAATAAATAAATATTGACCTTAAATGACACATTAGACCAAATGGACATAATTGACATTTACAAAGCCTCTCATCCCAGAACATCAGATTATACATTCTTCTCCAATGCACATGGAACATTCTCAAGGATAGATCATATGCTGGGACACAAATCTATCCTCAACAAATTCAATAAGATTGAAATCATACCAATCATATTCTCTGACCACAGTGCTTTGAAATTAGAAATCAACTGCAAAAAGGAAGTAAAGAAACCCACAAATATATGGAGATTAAACAACACACTACTAAAAAAGTGACTGGGTCAAAGAAGAAATAAGAGGTGAAATCAAAAGATATAGAGAGACAAATGAGAAAGACAATATGACATATCAAAACTCCTGGGATGCATCAAAAGCTGTAATAAGGGGAAAGTATATATCATTGCAGGCCTATCTCAAGAAACAATACAATTTTCAAGTAAACAAACTAATGTTTCATCTTAAAGAGCTAGGGGAATAAAAGAACAAAAGCAGCCCAAACTCATCAGAAAAAAGGAAATAATAAATATTAGTGCAGAAGTGAATAAAATAGAAAACAAGAAGACTACAAAAAATTAATACAACAAAAAGCATCTTCTTTGAAATAATTCATAAAATTGACAAACCCCTGGCTAAACTCACTAAGGAAAAGAGAAAAGACCCATATAAACAAAATGATAAATGAAAGAAAAGTAACCACACATCACCAATATATAAAGGATCATACTAGGAAAGACTATATGCCACCAACTTCAGTAACCTAGAAAAAATGGATAAGTTTCTAGAAATATATAACTTCCCTAGACTGAATTATGAAGAATTAAAAAATCTAAATAGGCAGATCAAGAATGAGGAAATAGAAACAACCATCAAAACCTCTTAAAAAATAAAAGTCCAGAACCAGATGGCTTTCCCAGAGAATTCTACCAAACATTCAAAGAAGATTTAAGAGCCTTTTCAGACTCTTCCAAAACATTGATGAAGAAACAATACGTTCTATGAGACCAACATAACCCTGATACCAAAACCTGGCAAGTATTACACACACACACACACACACACACACACACACACACACACACACTACAGACTGATAAATCTGATGAATATAAATGCAAAAATCCTAAACAAAATACTAGCAAATCAATATAATAATATATTTTTAAAAACACACATACAATACATCAAGATCAAGTGACGTTCATTCCAGGAGCACAAAGATGGTTCAACATAAGCAAATCAATCAATGTGACACACCACATAAACAAACAAAGGATAAAAATGAAATGATCTTATCAATAGATGAAAAAAAAGCATTTGATAAGATATAATATCCATTTATGATTGAACCACTCAATAAAATGAGTATAAAATAAAAATACCTTAACATAATAAAGACCATATATGACAAACCCTCAGCTAATATCATGCTCAATGGTGAAAAACTGAAAACTTTTTCTCTAAAATCAGGAATAAGGCAAGCATGCCCCTGGCTAGACTCACTAAGTCTCACCACTCTTATTCAACATAGTCTGGAAGTCCTAGCCAGAGCAGTCAGACAAAAGAAATAAATAAAAGTTATCCAAATTGGGAATAAGAAGTGAAAATGTCACTTTTTGTAGAAGACATGACTTTGAATTTTGAAAACCCTAAAGACTCTGCCGAAAAAGGATTTGAAACAATAAACAAGTAGGTAAAGTTGTAGGATACAAAATCAATGTACAAAAATCCACTGCTTTCCTGTATACTAACAACACCACCAAAAATAAACTTCAGAAAAAGGTAAAAAAAAAAATCCTTTTAAAACAGCAACCAAAAGAAGAAAATAAACTTAACAAAGGAATAAACTTAACAAAGGAAGAGAAGGACCTATATACTGAAAACAACAAAACATTATTAAAAGAGGTTGAAAAAAAAACAATGAAATGGGAAGATATTCAGTGTTCATAGATTGAATCAACATAGTTAAATGCCCATATTACCCAAAGCAATATGTAGATTTAATGTATTCCCCATCAAAAGCCTAGTGTCATTTTATTAAAAAATAGAACAAAAAAAATCAAATCTGTATGGAACCACAAAAGACCCCAAATAGACAAAGTAACCCCTGTAAATAAGAACGAAGACAGAATTATCACACCACCTGACCTCAAATTATAGTACAGAGCAATGATAACAAAAGCAGCATGGTACTGGCAGAAAATCAGATGTACAGACCAATGGAACAGAATTAAGAGCCCAGAAATAAAACTGCATGTATACGGGTAAATTATTTTGACAAAGGAGCCAATAGCACACAATGGAGAAAAGCAACCTCTTCAATAAATGGTGCTGCGAAAAATGGAAAGCCACATGCAAAAGAATAAAACCAGACTAGTTTGGCCCCACGTACAAAAGTTAATTCAAAATATATCAAGAACCTAAATATAGATAGGTTCTGAAACAATAAATTACCTGAAGAAAACATAGGTACTTGGTTGTAAAAAACATTTTATGAATCTGATCCCAAAGGCAAGGGATGTAAGACAAAAATAAATGAATGGGACTATATCAAATTAAAAACTTAAAGGCTTCTGCACAGCAAAAGAAACTGCCAACAAAACAAATAAGGCAACCAACCGAAAGGGAGATATTTGCAAACAACAGCTCTGACAAAGGGTTAATATCCAAAAAATATAAAGAACTCTCACCACTTAACACCAAATAAACAAACAATCCAATTAGGAAATG
This sequence comes from Miniopterus schreibersii, assembly GCF_964146895.1. Lineage (NCBI taxonomy): Eukaryota > Metazoa > Chordata > Mammalia > Chiroptera > Miniopteridae > Miniopterus > Miniopterus schreibersii. The sequence goes on from NC_138102.1 coordinate 58,338,711, forward strand.
GGCAGAGGACCTCAACAGCCACCTCTCCCAAGAAGGCATACAAACAGCCAACAGATACATGAAAAGATGCTCAACTTCACTAGCTATTAGGGAAATCAAAACTACAATGAGATACCTCAAAACTACAATGAGACACCTCCTCACACCTGTTAGATGGCTACTATCAACGAGACAGGTAATAACAAGTGTTGGAGAGGCTGTGGAGAAAAACTACCCTCATTCACTGCTGGTGGGCAGGTAAACTGGTACAACCACTATGGAAAACAGCATGGTAGTTCCTCAAAAATTAAGAATAGAGTTACCATGTGACCCAGAAACTCCTCTACCCAAAAAACTTGAAAACATTTTTCACCAAGATATATGCGCCTCTATGTTCATTGCAGCATTATTCATGTTGGTAGAGACATGGAAACAACTAAAGTGTCCTTTGATAGATATTGGGTAAAAGAAGATGTGGTGCATGTACACAATGGAATACTATTCAGTCATTGAAAACATGAAACACTGCTATTTGAAACAACATGATGGACCTTGAGAATATTATGCTAAGCAAAGTCAGTCAGTCAGAAAAGGCTAGGAACCATATAATTTCACTCATATCTGAGATATGAAACTGAAACTCATGGAAATAGGCAACAAACAGTGTAGTAGTTGCCAGAAGGAAGAGTGTGTAGGGGAGGTAGCAAAGGGGAAAAAAATGTCTTCAATTTTATATAGGTAATAATCATACAAAAGTAATTTAATAGGATACTAATTAAATTCAATTTTATAATTGAAAAAGAAAATGTAATAATAATATAGTTAACACTGTTTTTTATTATCACCCTGGGAAGCCTAATTAAAATTCTCTCTTAATGATGTTTTAAAATTTTTATTCACATATAATAAGAGAACATATCATTTTAATATATTCTTTTTGATTAGATGTAGATTGTAAACTTTCAAAATTCTCTTTAAATTGACCCAAATCGACCATATAAAATATTTTGCTATTTACTTAATATGTATGTCACTAAATATATGCATTGCTAAATGTCCAAATTATAAAGAATTTAAACTGCTAACTTTAATAATTTGCTTAAGTACAGAAAAAGAGAAAGCCACAGTACCTTAATTTTACAAAAAATGATCTTATATGAGTTTGATGATTTGATGCCCAGATAGACCACATGTCAAAAAGTCAGAAGCTATGGTTTTAGAATTTCAATGTCTTTTTTAAAAAACGATTTGTAAATAGAAATATATGCTGCTTTACTTTCCATTATAAATACTAGAATGCTGGATATTTAAATGCACATATCATTTATATCTATTGTTTCTATAATTTTTTTTAACAATCAGGTGGGTTTTTTTCTAATTAATTTTAGAGAGAGGGAGGGAGAGACAGAGAGACAGAGTGAGAGAGAAACATTGATGTCAGAGGAAAACATTGATTGGTTGCCAGGGATCAGGCTGCAAGCTGGCTGTGTGCCCTGACCAGGAATCGAACCCAACACCTTCTGGTGTACTATAGGACAATGCTCCAACCAGCTGAGCCACACCCAGCCATGGCTCTATAAAATTTTCAATAGAGCCTCAAAGCCACTGAGTACAGGTTTAATTTCAAATTTAATTTCTTTCTGAATTGCACCATCCTTCAGCAATGCATCATCACAGGTCATTGCACCGATGAAATTAATCTGATAAAACACCTGTGTGACAGAGAAAATGATATATCAGTGTGATTCATCATTAGTGAACATCATCAGCCCATGATCTATTAGTATATTGCTCAAAGAATGGTGTCATTAGGAAAGAGTGAGTTCCTAGTGTTAAATTATGGTGTTGAAGGCAGTGGCTGGTGCCTGGCATACACAGGAGACAGCAAGTAGTTTGCCAATACAAAATCAAATTCTTCTGAACTTTTTTTTTTTTGGCTCAAAAGCATGAGGTTTGCATCTTTGCTATTAGGGTTTACTGCTATAGGACATAGCTAAGTTTGCCCTTTATTTATTTATTTATTTACTTATTTATTTATTTTGGTTCAAAATATTACAGATGTCCCTTTTTCTCCCCAGTGACCCATTCCACCCCATCCCATCCCTCTCCCCAGTCCCTCTCCCCATCATTGTCCGTGTCCTTGGGTTGTGCATATATGCATATAAATTCTTTGGTTACTCTCTCCCCTCCACCCACCCGCCCCCCCTCCATCCCTCTGAGATTTTTAATCTATATTGTTTATCCATCCTCTATAAATTATATCATTCATACAGCTGACTCACATATGCTACATCATCAGTGAGGAATACAAACTATTTTATTTGAAAATAAAATAAAGGAGAATTTGGAATATCTGTGAAAAAAATAACGGTGCAGGGTTGTTCTTTCAAGTTCATATTTAGGCATATTTATGACGTAAACTATATTGCACTTGACTAGCTCATGATACTGAGATTTGGTAGGCAATTGTCCTGGAAGGCCTTTGTTAAAGTAATCCAAGGAGAAAATTTAAGACAAGTTTATTCAAAGTAAAATTAAGACTTGTATATACAACAGAATTTCAAATTAGAGATTAAAAAATTGGTAGCAAATTTTAAGAATTCAGAATCTGACTAGATTATTTTTAATGTACATTTGATGAGTTTAAATAACCTTAAAATGAGGCTGAAGATTAAATAATCGTGTCATTTTGAACACAGATTAAAAACTGCTCCTCTCTCCATGAGGCAAAGGGTTTTACCTCTTTGATTCATTGTTTTGTCTCCTGGATATAGAATGGACACCAGCTAATATTAAGCACTTGAATTTTTCTCTAATATAACAGTGGACCTTTGTTCCTGTTTCCTGAGTGGTAACCTATAAACCTCTGGAATTTCTTGAGTGGTTGGAGTGTTTTTGACATTCACTGTGGGCCTCTCATGCCACAACTGATGGTGTTTGCCAACAAGGTGACTCAGCCTGCGCCCTAGATAGCGTGGGCTCATGAGATGACTCAGGATGGACAGACCAGGCCCGAAAGACCAATTACGTGATTAGAGAGATGGGATTTTGACCCAAGCGATATCAGCTTGACCTCTGGGGAAGGAAAGAGGGTAAATTTTGAGTTTGAGTCCTGTGGTCAGTGATTTAATCAATCATGCCTACGTAAACAATCCTCAATTAAACCTCGGGATGCTGAGTTTAGCTAAACTTCTCTGGTTGGCAGTACTCTGTGTACTCTGTCACACATCACTGTGCTGGGAGGTTCACGTGTCCTGACTCCAGGAGGCAAGGACAATAGGAGTTTCACATTTGGAACTGTTCCAGATCTTGCACTATGCATCTCTTCCTTTGGCTGGTTCTGATTTGAATATATTTGCTATAATAAAAAGAGAGTGATAAATACAGCATTTTCCTGAGCTATATGAGCTGTCTTAGTGAATTATTAAACCTTAAAAATAGTGAGATCCCCCAATTAGAAGTCAGCTGGTCAGAAGTGAGGGTGGCCTGGGAACCCCCACACTTGCAGCTTGTGTTTGAAGCAAGAGTAGTCTTGTGGAAGACTATAAACTTAACCTGCTGGGCTGGGCCTAACTTGGATAATTGGTAGCAGAAGTCATTGCAGCTAGCCAAGACTTTTTCTTCTCTTTCAGATGATTAGGTACAACTCCCTATTAACATCTCTTGTTAAATAGATGAAAATCATCAGTTATTCAACATGTTTTAACTAAATTCATAATCTTTTCTTCCCATATCTGCCCTTCTTCAGAGATGTCCGTACTGACTGACCACCATTTACTGAGTACAGCAAGAAAGAAACATAATGTAATTCTTAAGCATTCGCATTCTTTTGCCTACCCCTCCACATATCCCATTTACTTTTGTTTTGAAGTTTAACTGTTTACCTCAAATCTATACACTGTAACCATTTAAGCAAGTAATCATAATAACACAAGTTACTCTTAGCACTCATTTGGATGTCTGTATCAGACTCCTAAATGATTTTTTTTTGTTCACACTGCCAATCTGTATTTTACAATTAGAAATAGGGATTGTCTTTGAAATTAAAATCTAATCATATAAAAATTCCTGCCTCTTTTAGGCACACTAAAATCCTTTAATGGTTTACAATTGCTCATAAAATTAAGCCAAAACTATTGAAAGAGGCCAGAAAGGCCCTGCATAAAATGGGACCCTCCCTACAGCTGCAGGCTTGTATCACACCTTTTGCCCCTTTCTCTGTCTGCTCAGCAGTGCAGAACTTCTAGTTCTGGAGAGGTCTGCCTGCTCCTTCTGCAGTAGCAATTTCTACTTGCTATTCCCTCCCCTTGTACTGCTCTTCCCTCTTCTCTTCACCTGTTACCTCTTGTGCAGCATTCGGATTTAAGCTCAAGCAACATTTACTCAAGGAAGCAGCTTTCTCTGACCTCCTGAATCTGATGTTCCCATAACTCATATATATTTGCTTTGTGGAACATAACATGGTTGCATTTTTCTATTCTCTTCTTAATTGGCTCTCTCAGCAGAATGTGATCTCTACAAGACCTGAGATCATGCCTATTTTCCTCAATATTTTATCACCAGTTATGGTACCTAGTAAGCCCTTAATATTTGTCAAGTTATTTGTTCCATAATTTAATACAAAGTACTTTTTACCTATTTTTAATAAATGAGAAAATAAGCAAGTAAATAGATTAACAAAAGCAGAATTATACTTGAATATTATCAAATTAGGCTTTGAACTAGCAAATACTAATATTATAAAGAGACATAACACCTTTTAACATTCTAAGCAGAAAACTTTATATGCTAGAAACAGATATGATGATTTTCTGTAAGGCTAAATTTGGTATAAAGTATCATTTTATGATAAAATTCAAATATCAGCCCTAAGTTTTTCGGTATGATTGGGGTCACCTTGTCTTTTAAGATTTAAATAAGATTATGCCAACCTCATCCAATGTATTAGAAGGTAACGTACTGTCCTTCCAAATGAATATGGAAGGACTGTCCTCTCTTGGAGGACTTACATTAACCCTCAACAACTATTTCCACATTCATGATGTTTCTGAATTCTCAAATTCAGTTTTTATGTTTAGCCTTTTGTATATGTTATTCCCTTCCACATTGCTTCACATCCGCCAACATGATTCTTCTATAAATCTTTCTCTTTAAAATAGTGTTGACAATAAGTGTGTTTGCCTGACTTTTACTTGAATAGGGAGGAGTGGTGGACATGAGAGGTGCCTTTCCATTGAACACAGCACACCCGTCAGCTTTGCATTGATAACAGCTGAATTTTGCCTTTCTCATTTTGCGCCAACCTTCTGTCCCTTGCTGGGCTCTATCTAGCTCTTCTCTTTCACCCTTCTCGAATTCTTTTGAGCCACACAAGGTCTCATATTGATGGGGGGTTAGGGAACTGCACAATTTTACCTTATTTCCAAATAGTTTGATTCAAGCTCTATTTGATAAACTCTGACCTACATGAACCTGCCCATTGTTCTAATTTCTCATACCCATATATCTCATTAAGGTTTTTTTTTGTTGTTTTTTTGAGACAGTCTTTTCTCCAAAAGAATTATACACCTGACTTCAGGAATTATGAATTTTGTCATGCATTAGTTATCTCTGAAAGGAGAAGTTAATAATGAAGTCAAAGTCTGATAAGAAAGATATCTTACATGACTGAATTGCATTGAAAATAAAATGCAAGAAGTTCTTAAATTATGTAACCCTTGGTATATTCAACTAAAATAGAAATATTAACTGAAAATCAGTGCTACAAACTTGAAATACCCCAGCATATTCTAGGAGTTTATATTTGTTTAGTATCCAGTTCTACTTTCTTTAACATGCTAAATAATATAAAGGTAAATCTTACTCCCCAAATGTGAAATTATCATTTGTCTTATCTGCTCAAGATGCTATAACAAAATACCATAGACTGAGTGGCTTATAAACAACAGGAAATTATTTCTCACAGTTTTGGAGGCTGAGAAGTCCAACATCAAGGCACCGGCAGGTTTGGTGTCTGGTGACAGGCCACTTCCCAGTTCATAGACTGCTGTTCCCACTGTCTCCTCACATGCAGGAAGGGTCAAGGGAGCTCTCTAGGATCTGTTTTATAAGAGCACTGATCCCATTCACGAGGGCAGAACCATCATGACTTATAATCACTTCCCAAGAGTCCCACCTGCAATTAGTATCACATTGGGGATTAGGTTTCAACCTATGCATTTTGAGGGAACATAAACATTCAGTCTACAGCATCACTAAATATCTCCATGTTATTTTAACACATAAAGTCATAAGCAATTATTACTAAAATGATAAATACAAATCCATTTTTTGAAAAATAGTAATATATATGAATGATACCAACATTTTATAATTTTATTTTCAATGAACTGGTAGGTATCTTATTATTTTTTCTAATGCAAAGTTAATTTTGGAGAGCTATAGTTAAAGTAGCTGGTTTTAGAAGAGTGACATAAGCACACAAAATAATTGTATCCCAAAAGACTAAATTTAAGATTTGCTGAAAGAGATTTAAGGGTTCCAGGAGTTTCAAACTGCAAAGTACTCTTCCTATAGCAATGTTAGGCTTTGGGCACAAATATTGATAGTCATTCTAGTGGCAGAAATGTTTTCAATCTAAGCTCAATGAAAGGAAATATAAATCAAAGTGTATACTTTGCTAAATTTGGCATATTAAATCCCTTTGGATTTAGAAAGATGGATTTAAATCTCTCAAGTCCAGAGAAACTTTCCTCATACCTTTAAATGCACAATATCATGAAAATAAAGGATATAAGTAAATAAAAATAAAGCAATTTTTTCCTGCTCTAATAAATGACAAGGCTTTCATAATACACAGAAAATTGTGTGAATGATCTTCAGAGCTTTGACATTCAGTAGAATAATTTCACATGAGATTCCAGAGGAGCTGCCAGTTAGAAAAAGAACAAAAGGGAGAAAACTGAGGTTCTTTGTCAAATAGAACAGAACAGGGGAAGAATGCTGGCTAATAAGACAGGACAATATTCCCAAAAGACAGTCTGCAATGATGTATAAATAGCCTTGAAAAATATACATATCTTCTACTCTAGCAATTTAACTGTTAAAAAAAAAATGGCAATTTTTTCCTTAAAAAGTAAATAATCAGGGGAAGAGTCAAAGATTTATACATGAATCCATTATTGATGATAGAAAAAAGTAGATAAAGCAAATGCTCAACAATAAATAATTAATTAAATTATGGTGACATTATGTATAACAATTTAATGGAAAAAGAAAGAAATACTATAAAATAAGTAAAAATATCAGTCAAATCATCAGATAAAATGTGATCCCAGTTGTCTACGTGTGCTTTTGTACATATGAGTTTATGTGTGTGCCAGTTCTACTACCATATCTATGTTTAATAGAATCATGTGGTGTCATTCGTATTTTCTGTAGGCTCTGTAGAAATTATGAATTGAATTTATATACATATCATATTCAAAATGAGATATTCAAACTAGTAAATATGCCCTTATTTCTTGCACTGATATAAAGCTGTATGGTCTATGGGTTAATATTTATCAAGTGGCCACTACATACTACGCTTTGTGCAGAGGTTTTATATATACATACATATACATATACATATATATATATATGCATTTATTTACAAATATAAATATTATATAAATATGAATTGTATATATATTAATATATTTATGTTTATATTTATATATAATATACTTTTCCCAGTATCTGAATTCTCATGTTACAAAACAGTCTCCATTTATTTACCTTATCTTTTTTAATCCCCCAAATAATACTAAGAAGAACTCTTACTATTTCTGCTTGACAGAATGTTCATTAACTTTTATCATGCACTATGTCTAACCTTTATAAAATAATACAAGATAAAACTATCACAATTATATAAATACTGAAACTAAAGTTCAGAAAGTTTTATAAATTGTCCAGGGTACACATCTCAAATTATCATCAGAAATTGAGCCAGAATATCTCTGACTTTATAACTAAATCTGACTATAAGTTTTTTTGCAGAGAGAAAGTAAGGCAAGGGGTGGTAGCTAGAGACCCATGGTAACATAGTGATTCATAAAATGCAAACCATGGGAACTGGGCTCTATATTATCTGAGCAGCCAAGTCAGCTCCATCTGGGCCTTTATGAATAGGGTAAGATGAAAGAGTCTAAGAGTAACTTTCTCCAAATTGAACTGTTCTCTGATTCTTACTGCCTCCCATTCAATCCCTAGTCCCTCTGGACCTAAGGTACAGGTTTGGATAGTCAAAGCTGACCAGTCCTGTTTTATCAGTACTTGTCAAGTGTCTTATCATCTCTGAATCCCATTTCCTCCTTTGTAAAATGATGCTTACTTCATAGAAGTGGTAGAATGCAGAAATGTGCAAAAAAAGCACCGTTCCTGGCACAGAGGAAAAAAATACTCTCTATTTCTGAGTCTTACATATCCTTCGATGCTCCACTTCAATTCCTTCTTTTTCAGAAAATTGTGTTTCTATATTCTGGCAGAGATCTCATCCATTGCTGAATTTGGAAAGCCATTTTCTCTGCCTTCCTTTATGGCAACTGTAACATTTTACTTTGTATCTAAGTCAGATTGGTTCATGTATCAGGGTCTTACTTGGCTATATACTTCTCAAGAAAATTCAGTTTTGTTCAAAATTCAAGGGGCACCTCTTAAGGGTCAGAATTCATATGTCATTGAGATTCAGAGAGGGGAAAAAATCAAAAATCCTCACAGTCTGGTAAGATAGAGACCAGTTTATAGCCTTCATACTCCAGCACTGTATTAGCAGTAACAAATCACTGAAGTATTACTCTGAAAATAAAAAAGTAATGAATTAATTGGTCATTTAGATTATTCTAGTCATTAACTTTATACCTTTTATCAACTGACTGTTGAGTAATAGTATCAAGCTTTTAAAAATATCGTTTGAAATATATATAAATATATACTTTTTGAGTAATAAGTATCTGTGTATAAGTATGTGTGTATGTATAAGGAACAGAGCAAATTTCTCAACAGGATCTTTATCCAGTCCCTGATTTATGTAGCCTCAGATACTTTGAAGGAAGGAAAACAGAAGCTGAGAAATTACCTATTATTTCTAACAAGATTTTTGTTCTTGACACCTTAAAAACTAGCTAAAGACTTTTTGAATAATCACTGGTTTGGGCTATGCATCAAAATTATGGCTCTACCTTCAAGATGTGTTACACCAGATAATGAATCAGTAACATTAACCACAACCCCAATCACAATCAAAACCAGAAGCCTTCCAATTACCAAGTGTTTAACATACCAAGTATATGTTAAGAGCTTACAACATATTATCTGGTGTAGTTCTCATTAAATCTTTGAAATAAGTATTATTAGATCACATGGACAAAATGAAGCCTAGGGAACTGAATTAATTAGATTTAATACCAAGGCTGCCTGAGTTTTACAGCCAGGCACTTAACTATAAGCAACATTGTACTTCCCATTTGAATTCAGTTCCCTTATCAATAAAAAGAAGGTGATTATATTTAACAGGGTTGTTGAAATAATTAAATAAGTCAAATTATATGATAAGTCTGGAACACTTGATCAGTACTCAATAAACTAGTGAGAAAATATTCAAAAATATACAGGAGTGTAGGATATGAGTCCTGGAATCCACCTTTGTGACTTAGTTCCACCTATTCAGGTCGCCAATAAGTATACTAACCAACTGGAAGATTGAGGAATTTACAAAGAGCTCAAACAATCAGTTGGTGTCAAGACTAGGGGAAGGTATATACAGTGTATATATGTATATGTATCTTCACAGCTTAGACTTTGCAGTAGTAAAGCACCATGAAAAACGGAGGAAAAATCAGAGTTGAAAAAGAGATAGCAGTATTGCAAAAAATGGACCTCTGAAGAATAATGGGAAATTATAGTTAGTTAGCATTGAGACAAAAATATATCTAATAGCTCTCCTTAAGCATATAAAAGCTTAATGTGATGTGTAAAATGACTATTCTCTTTTCCACTGAGAATTTTAAAAATTGCAGTTAAATTGAGCAAAAAGTTCTTCAGTTAAATATAAAAGCCTGTTTTGCTAAAAACTAGAGCAGGTTAGTAAGGGAGGTTTTAGAAACACTCTCTTTTAAGACTCTAAAGATCAAATAGATAATAATCTCCCTGAGATGAAACAGGCTCATTGCTATCTACCCAGTGGAATAAATATGGGGCCATCTGAAGTGCAATATTTAGTGATTTGTATTCTCTCAGTGTACAGCACTGTTTTAATTCTTAGATCTATTACATTGAAAATTTAGTATTTTGTATAATTAAAAGAAATTTTTAAAAATTCAAGCATTTTAAATAAGCCATTCAGCCTTAAGATTCTCTCTAATACTGTTTCAGTTGAAATAACTCCTACAGGTGAAGATAAAATAATGGTTCCATTTATTGTCTTTTAAATTCAGTAATAATGGCTTGTAATTATAGAGCACCTCTCTTCCGTGGAGCTTAATGTGTTTTCCGGACATTGCCTCATTAATCCTTTCACCTCCCTTTTAAGGTAGGTATCATGGTCCTCATTATACTGATGGAGAACCTGAGGCACAGAGAAGTTAATTGATTTGCCCAAGGTCACACAGCAAGTAAGTGACAAGGCTCTGACTTTTGACTCACCATCTAATGTCTTGCACACCAGGCCACTCAGCTTTTCCCATTGGGGAGAAATAATCCACTCATTTTTATCAAAGTTCAACTCCAGACTGCTAAATTCCTTGGGGCAAAGTTGCATCTACAATTTCACACCACAGCATTGGCACACTGTCATTTACACAGAGAAGATGTCACGCTGAGCTGCAAGGTTACTAATAAAAATAGAGAAGAAAATAGGTCTAAAAATGGCTCTCTGAAACGCCTGAGCTTGTGCTGCTAAGATCTCACACTATTCTTCTCAACCAAGCAGCAACGTAAAAACCTGCAAACTTCAAATATCAAATTCTAATGGTCGTAAGTGTTTTGAAAACATTTTAAAGGTGATAAAACAAAAGCCTTAACTAGGTCATAGTAAAAATGTTTTACAGACGTGCTTCATTTATTTATGCATGTGTATTTTTATTGATTTGTCTAAAACACACAGCCTCCTTCCTCTATCTTGTCTTTGGAAAACATTCATAAATAAGCAGCCTCATCCAAGGAAGACAAATAACTAGCACGTTAAAAAGTTATCGCTTTAAGACAACAGCTAAACATTCCGTGAACCCACTAGCTAATCTGCACGATAAATTGCTCAGTGTGTAAAATCTTAAGGAAGATATTCCAGACACAAAGTGTCTAATTATTTGATGCCCCAGCATCCTAAGTGAGCAGCACAGAATCCACTTTCTCAGTAGCTGAAGATGCAGGAAGACTGTTCAGCAGCCCATTTATACTGCTTAGCCCCAAATGGGAGAAATTCAGAGAAGTGCTGAAAGGTAGCTTTTTTTCGTTCCAAATAAGAATCAGAAGATTATTGTCATTAATGATATTTTTTTTCCCTCTGAAGCATAACTGAGTAAGAGCTATAGGGATTCTTAGCTGATTTGATGCCCTGTAGACATTGCAAAGAGTTCTTGAAAGTGAAACAATAACACAGTCCATTTCCATAAAGCAACATTGACGTTTTCAGAGAATGGACTCCTCCATGAAGTCCTCATAGATTTCCAGTGGATTGAAACCTTAGTTCACTTCTGCAGGCGCTAAAGAAGAATTGTTGCCTGCTTGTGTGGAGAGCCCATAAAATGCATATGACTTAGTGTTCTGAAACATATTTGGTCAAATCTTTCCTCACAGGCCTGGATCCACCCAGCATTCACTCTGTTGCCATGATGTTTTTCCTCTCTCTCTTATAAAAAAGATGAAAATAAACAAATCACATCTCAGCTTAGTTCCTCTCTTAGGAAACTCAGGGACAACAAAAATCCTGTTGCTCACTGATGAACCCAAAAGCCTACAGCAAAAATTCCAATAGATGTTTGTTAACTGAATAAATAGAATGAAAATAATTAGTTGTTAAAAACAAAGTCCTGCTGACGTCTGTGCACATATTTTAGAAAAGTATTTTACATTCTTGCTAAAAATGGAATATTTCCTGCTTCTAAGGTCTCTGTAAAAAGTGGTCTTCATACTTGTGCCAGCTCATTATTTAATGTTTCTAAATCTTATAGTGGTTAAGAGTAAAACAGACTGGGTTTTTACCACAATTCTAACACTTGCGAGCCATGTAACTGCACAGGTTATTTAGCCTCTCTGTGCCTGAGTTTCTTTTCTAAAATGAGAATATTTCTAATACCTACCTCACATACTAATTGTGAGGGTTAAATGAGTCAGTATATGCAGAACCCATATCAAAATCCTTGAAAAATATTAAATGCTACATAGGTGGGAACTATTACTAGTAATAGAGAGAGGCCTGCTTGTTATGTTTACTTGGAATGATGTCATCAGGCCTTAATTAGATCTTATCATTGCTAATAATTTTTGACTCTGTAGAGGGTATGGTTAGCTCACTATCCCCTCCTTCCCTTAAAGCAGATGTCTCTGGCTTCCCCTGTCCCACAAAACAACAAGAAGCAACCATTATCGCCTGAATGGGAATTAAACTAAAGTTGCAAATTCTGAATGACGTGTATAATCTGAATCATATGCAAAATATCTATCTATCAAGTCACTGGGTTCACTGGTTTCCTAAAAATTCAGAATCACTGTTTGCTTGAAAAGAAAATAATTTAGACCTGAGCTCGAGCATACATCAACTGTGATTCTTTGAAAGTTCCTCTGTCAAAGTAACCTTGAGGATGAGTGCTCGTCAGCACGAAGATATATCTTATTGCTTTTGGCTGTTGGGTCACAGAGAGGACTTTGGTCTACAGCCCATATGCTTAATATAGTGTCTCCCAGAGGGAGTCATTTACCTTCAAATTGGATTTTTTTTAAAAAAATCTTACAACATCAGACTAAATTAGTTTCCCAGAGTAGCCTCTGGCTTTGGACCTTCTAGCCAGCCCATGAGAGGAGAGGTGTGTGTCAGAACTGTCAGAGCAGGGACAGTGTTCAAGACTTTTAAAATCACTTTTTTTTTCTTTTGTTTTTTAAGAATATGTACCACAAAAGAAAAGAAAACAAAAAAAAAAGGGAAAGAAAGGAAAGCAAACAAAAGCAAGTGAAAGGCCAAATAGTGACTATGACAGGAAATGTCATATTTAACTGTCCCATAATGATGTAAGTATAATGGGAATTGCCATTTAGACTTATTCGAATACCTTGCCTACGCTTTGCTAGCTGGCAATCCCACACCTTCTTCTGATACAATGTCAGTGATTGCTGAATGCCCTTGCTGCCTCCCTACCCAACTTGCTTCTTTCCCAGTTTCAGAACTGAAATCATTATCCAGAAAGCCACACTCCTATTGTTCTTGAATCTTTTCTTCCCATTATACTTCACGCATAATACCATAGGTGATTCCACAGACTCTACTAATAAAATATATTCTAAATTGGATCACTTCTCACCTCTTCACTGTTACCTCCTAGTTCAAATTCTATTGCAACAACCTTACTAACCTCTCTGCTCCTACTCTGCCTCATTTGCAATGCACTTTCCCCAGATATCAAAAGTGATTCTTCATCTATTAAAACACATCAATGGCTTTCCTACACAATTAAAATCAATCTCAAGCTCTTTATTCTAGGGTACAAAGTCCAACACGGCCTAGCCCTGTCTACCTTTCATCTTACCATTACAATACTCTGCAAAATCCATATAGACTTTCTTTCTGTTCTTTAAATATTGTAAGTTTATTTTTGTCCAAAAGATTTACGATTTATTTTTTCAATCTGAAATGTTTGTCTCTAAAATCTTCACATGACTGCTACATCATCATTCCAGTCTCAGATCAAACATTATCTCCTTAACCCAACCGGCATGGGTCAGCGGTTGAGCACCCACCTAGGATCCAGGAGATCTGGGTTCGATTCCCAGTCAGGGCACATGCCCGGGTTGCGGGCTTGATCCCCAGCAGGGGGTGTGCAGGAGGCAGCCAATCAATGACTCTCTCATCATTGGTTTCTATCTCTCTCTCCCTTCCTCCCCCTGAAACCAATAAAAATACATTTTTAAAAAAAATGACCTCCTTAGAAATATCTGATATCATCCACATTAATCTCCACATACTGTACTCCCTTTTTCTGTTTTATTTTCTTCACCCTTATCTAATATATTTATTGACATTTAGATTACTTTTTCACTTGAATACATATCAGAATTTTATCTGTCTTATTTCTAGTTCCTTGGCAAGTAGCATGCTCTAACTAAACACTTATTAAAGAAGAAAATGGATGAACATATGAATAGAAGAAAGCAAGGGATTTATTAAAGATCATTGAGTCCACATCCCTTATTCAAGAGATCAGGCAATGAAATAACTTGCCCAAAATAAGAAAAGTAATTAGTATTCTATGTGTGTCTGAAATCTTGGTCTCTTGGTACTCAGGCCACTGTCACTTTCATTAACCACACTGCCTCCCAAAATCATAGATATTACGATGGACCTGCAAAAGCCTACCAAGTAGATCATATAATTACCATAAAAGGAGAGATAAAAAACTCACTACAAATTAATTTATTATGTTTTTAAAACCTCACCTGCCTTGGAAGCCTCATTTAAGTTCCAATATGTCTATATATTCTCCTTATGATTCCAACTCTTACAGACATTTTTCTCTGAATTCAGAACCTGTACATTTTCAGTGCCTGAGGATACAGCCAATAAACAATATATATATGTGTGTGTATATATATATATATATACACATACACACACATATATACATATGTATATACATATGTAAAACATAGTCTTATATTAAGATAATTTTAGTGATTAAAAAATAAAGCAGGAAATGTGGATAGAAAGGGCCTAGGTGGGGTCCATGGCCAATTTTAATCGACATACGCAAAAACCTGAAAGAGCTATTTGTGAAAGAACTTTCTGACATCTTCAATATTTTTTAATAAAGAAATAAAGTCAATGTTAGTTGTTAATCATTTCACTACTACAACCTTTACTTATCCTCAAACATGTTAAAATTTTTTTTCTAATATTTTACTGTAAAAAGCACATTGTTAAGTTCAGCAAATCTATATTAATCAAGTTAATGATTGAGTATTAGTAGATCTTCCCTGTTTTATATGAGGTTTAGATTGCAAAAATTCAATTTTTTAATGTAGCATATTTTATATTCAGTTTGAAAACATTCTTTCCCTTCCTGTAAACACAGTCCCTCCTCATCCAGTTAGTTTCAATTATTTTTATATACTTTATGAAGCCTCATAAAGCAGCTTAATGGCATAGATAGGATGGTGAAAATGTCAGGATGAAATGTGCTACAGGTTATGATGTTTGTAAAATAAATATTAATCTAGCAGCCTCAAATTTCTTTAGAAACTTGGCAGTCTAGCGGTGAAATAAGCACACAGACAAAATATGAAACAATTTTTTTTTAATTATACCATTTTTGTTGTTGTTAACTACCCCAGCTACTTAAAAAAAACAAAAAAATTCTCATCCTATTTTCCGTCTTGCATTATATTCACTACGCATCACGGTGATATTCCCAGGAGAATTTTTAGGATTATTCATTCTTTGAAGAAAGGCTTGTATGTGGACTTCAAAGAAATGCAGTAAGAGTGGGAAGAAAAACATTTTCATTTCCAAAAGAATGTTCTGAACTTCCCAGGGGATACTGAGAAAAGATTTTGTTGAACTGAGGGACACCTGACAGCCGCTTAAGTTGGCTCAGTGCATTCACAGTAAAAACTATTTTCTCTCCTCCCCATATCTTAGTTTTATGCATGAAGACAAGCCAGTATTCAAATAATGCATAATCTCACTTATAGTACAGGGAATTCATTAATGGGTAATGCAGAGAATAAGTGACACTATGTCATCCACAAAAAAGCAAAGCGCTCCCTTGTGGCAGGATAAGGCTTCAGTCAGTCTTATCTGAGTTGAAAGAGGTTTGTGCCCCTTCTCTGCTTAGAGACAGTTTGGCTTTTCAATAGGAGCTGCTGAAGAAATGTACAGTTCTGAAAATAGCAAATATATTTTGACCAACATTAAATTCAGGGCAGTAATCTTTTGCTACTCACTATCATGAGTCTGGCAGTGCCTTTCCTGGCCAAAGAAAAGGGAGCTCAATTCAATGGGAAACTGATGCCTTGACCAGGTAACCGCAATGCCCTTAAGTCAGCATTATATGCAAAATCCCTTCATTTAAAAAAAATTTACATATGAATCTAATGACATAAGCATATAATGCACTATTATATTATTCATAAATCTTGAGAAATGGATGAGTAAATATGGCAAAACTATCAGAACTATTTTCCCCTATAAATAATAAATATTAAAAGTGGACACATGGGAATTCATGTTCTATGTTTTGTTTCTAGTTAAGTAGAAAAATTTTTGGATGGAATCTAAGGTCTTTAACAAGTTTTATCATGACTCTCAGTGCTGTTGTTTTTTAAATACTGTATTCATTCAGGTAGTAAATGACATCTATAACAAAAGATTTTTTTTTTTTATCACAGATACAGTTTTCTACTCTCACAGATTTTTTTTTTCCTAAATGAACACAAAAGTTTTCTTTGTAAACAGTACAGATTCTGATTGATGGAAACTTTACTCACTGGTTCCATAATTCCATCTCCCTCATTAGCATCCAAATATTAACATTTTCTCTACACTCTCAAGAACTTAGAAATGCATTCAGTAATATATTCATTGAGTTTAACAATGATTTTAACAATTAATTGATTGTCTACTATGTATGAAGTCATAGATTTATTGTGGAAAATTCAGCCTAAATAAAGCAGACAAAGAAACATTGTGAAGGTTTCAGTAGAAAAAGATCTATGAAGATTGGTGTGAGAAGAACCAGAAAGTCACAAGAAACCAGGAAAGAGCATCTTGTTCTGCACTTGGGTAGATATGATAGTGGCTAGGTCCCAAGAATGGCATAGTGGATGGACAGATGTGAAACTGACAGACTGAACAAAGAGGGAGGGAGATGTCATATTTGTTGTTAACAAAATCTGAGGGCAGGGGAAGGGGAAGGGGAAAGGCAGTTTATTTACTAAGATGGGTTAACTGGAGGGGAAGCATGTTGCAGAGGAATATGGGTTCAGTCTGGGCATGTTGATTTTCTGTGATTTGTTTGATAAATAGAAAAGATCAATAAAGAAAATAGCCATATGATTCTGATGCTCAATGCCAATTACAAAAATGTCCTTTTTTTTTTTTTTTTTTTTAATGATGAGATAGTTATTGATTGGTTGCCTCTTGCATGCCCCACATAGTTGATCAAACCCACAACCCAGGCATGTGCACTGACCGGGAATCAAACCGCAATCTCCTGGATCATAGGTTGATGCTCAACCGTTGAGCCACGCAAGCTGGGTTGGAATGTACTCTTTTAGTTCACTGAGATATATTTTGTACTCGAAATTATGAAAATGGATAGGGTGTGTTAGGACAATATATCATTTTTAAGCCAAACCCAAAGAAACTCAAAATATGAAAGTCAGATAAAAAAGATAAACCTGGAAAAGAGACAGAAAGAGTAGTCAAAAAAGATAAAATGGAAACCATAAAAGTGGAATATTGTTTCTTCCATTAACAAATGCTTCAAGAAAGGAGTATCTAGTCGTGTCCAATGATGCAAATAAACTAAACAAGGAAAATAAAGTAAATAAATAATTAAGCCCATGTTGAAATAAACAAGAATATCTGCAAGAACAAAGTTTTCTCTTTATAAACTGATGCACAGCGGGGATGCGAGCCTCCGAAGAAACTGCTGCAAAGAGATTAAACAGGGAAGAGGATTTATACGGCTTTTGCGATGTAGCCATGCTAAGGACAAGCAGGGATGATTCTGGGAAAATAAACGGCAAGGCTTTAAGCCTTCTGACATGTAAGCTTTCAGCAAAATAGGGCACCACTTGCATAAACAAGAACAAAAAGACCCCGCAGGTTCCTTGAGAAAGTTACAGGTTGTTATTTCTTGTAACTCTGCTTTAACTTGGGGCGGAGTGTAATTTTCCATCCAGGGTAAATGGGGCCTGGTAATGAGAATAATCTATCAATAGAATCTTGTAAGGATTGAAAGATTCAAGTGATTTTAGAAAAATACAGTCTTTCAGCTGAAATATATTAATTGAACACATCAACATGGGTGTCATTGGTGACTTTAAGGAAGAAATTCAGATTGAAATATTTTGGGAAGTAAATTAAAGAAGAGAAAGTCTTATTGGAACTCTGAAAAGCTCTTTTAAGAAACAACTGTAAATAAATGGTGAGAGAAAGGAATTGTTAGAGGTGTGAGGAACTGATGGAAGACAGTGCACACATAAAGGATTTGTGTTTTATTTATTATTTACCATCTATTATAATTTCATTATCAACATATTGTTTATTAATTTTATTATTTATGTATTGATGTGATAAACAAGAACATGTGAAAATAAAAAGATCCAGGAGAGAGGAAAATGTTGAAGATAAAAGGGAAAGAATAAGCCATGGTATGAGGTTTAGTAGGTGGGAAGGAGAAAATCAGCACAAAGGGTAAAGGGTTTAAACCTTGAGGGCACACTTTTGTCTAATTACATCAGGATAAGAAGATGAGCACCAAGAGAGGAAGTGACTTGAAGTTTGGTGTTGAGATGGCTAGAAAATTTCCGTTTGATGACTTCTGTTTTGTGTATGATGGAAACAAAAATCATCTCACAAAAGTGAGAATAAAAGAGATAAGAGATATGAAAAGGCTGAAAAAGTCTGAGGATGTTATTCAGTTGAGAAGAAGAAAAAGCTGGCAAGAGAAAAAAAGTAAAATTTGTTGGAAATAATGAAAGTCCAAGAAATATTAATCACCATTCACTATTATGGACCTAAATGTTCAAGGAAGTGACTTATTTTTTGCAACTTCATTCAGCTTCCTGGCTCATTTATTGAAGTGTAGATGGCTGAAGTCATCTATGGTTAGAACTTTCACAAGACAGTGAAAGTGCTGCTTTTTTACATAAGAAAGGGAAGTATCTCTCCAATGAAAGTAAGGAATCACCTTTTGGCAAAAGTAGGTGGTATGTACCTGGGGAAGTGAGAATTATAAACAAAAATATCAGATTAGATAAAAATGTGCATACTCAGAAGAATGATGATAAATGATGATATAAACTGGAATAGTAATTGTAAAAGAGAAACTGAAAAGAATGAAAATAAATATTTTTGACAAATATAAAAGACAATTTCACAAGTGCTTCCTTTAAACTAGTCCATCTGACATAAATTTGCATATTACTTAATTGTAAATCTTAAATCTCAATCAGGTATTGACAAACTAGAGCTCATAGACAAAATCCTGTCTGTTAGCTATATCTACAAATAACGTTTTTTGGTTTTATTTAACATGACTGTTTGCATATTGCCTGTGGCTACTTTTGTGCTATCAAGCTAGAGTTGTCCCTCAAAGCCTAAAATATTTGTTATCTGGAAATATACACAAAAATTGCTGATATTTAATCTAAATTACAACAGTGAGAATAATGCATTTGCAGAATAACAATTTGCATGTATAATAACAATTCTCAGATGCATAATTAGTTCTTCAGACAGACTCATAACCCATTCCTTCAACAAATATCTTTTATTGCAAAGTACAGGCTTTTTTCTAGACACTGAATATTTAACAGTGGACAAGGTGACTGAGGGCTTGTACTTAAACTTACATTTTAATAGAAAGAAAATTTCAGAAAGTCCAATAGATAGTATTAAATACTAAACAGAAAATAAAAAATTGGTGATAGGAGAAGTCAGTTACATTACATTGAGTTTAAGAGAAGCCTCTGCTGCATAAAACAAGAGATCCCAGTGTACCTGAGTGAATTCCAGGCAGAGGGACAAACTAAGAAAAGGTCTGAAAGGTAAAAGTTTGATAGTTCATATAACACTTTGTAAATTAGGATAGCAGACTGAGTCTTATTTCAGTTAAAATGGAAGGCCCCTGAATTATCTAAAGCAAGTAAGCCAAGTAGTCTGTTTCACTTTGAAGTGAAACACTTTGGCTTCTCTCTAGAGTTGTAGGGCATCTGATGGGGAACAGACTATAGGAAACAAGAGTAGAAGCCTGAAAAAGTTAGAAAGCTATTGCAATTTCAAGGCCGGTGTTAAAGGTGGTGTGGATTTAGGTGGATGAAATAGAGATGGACAAAGTTGAATGAATTCTAGTTTTTTTAAAAAGAAATAGAGCTAATGGGATTTATTAATGGCATGAAGTAGACATAAGAAATATAAGTAAACACATACCTTCAATGGCTTTGACATGAGCAATTTAGTGAATATGGGAATAGAACCCCTTTTAGTACATTTGTAAAAGCTAGGAAAGGAACAGGTGTGGGAGAAATCAAGGGTTCTCTTTTAACAGTGTCAAGTCAGAAGAGATTATTTTATGTCCTAGTGTAGATGTTACATAATTAATTTTATATATATCTGCAGTTGTAAAGAGATTGGTGTTGGACATATAAATAGTGATAGTTGTACTGGAACATACTGGACTAGATGAGTTAATCTCAAAATTGTACTAAGCTAGGAACTAGTAGGAGGTCTAGAATGGAAAATACAAAACTGAAGATTCAAGAGAGAATCTGGCACAAAAGATGGGGGTAGGGAGGCAAGGGAGATGGCACACAAAACAGTTAATTTGGTGTGAAGGAAACCAGGAGAATAAAGATAAAAAAAAAGAGGCACCATTTCTAATCTTGTGGTAGATAAAGAAAAAATACAGAGAATTAAGTTTTGAATTTGGAAACACAGAGTTCTTTGATTTTGATGGAGTGGAAGGAACAGAAAATGAGTCAATGGAGGAAAGGATGTGAATTAATGACATGGAGACAGTTTCTATAGTCAACTTTTTCAAAAACTTTTTTTAAATATAGTGGTACAAAGGTGTATGATGGTAGATAGAGAGAGGATACAGTGTCAAGGTTCTGGCAACTAAGATGGACCAGAAGGAGCCCTGCTTTGTGGTAAGAGATCAATGTGCTTGGAGGTCCTCTCTACACTTATCTTTCTCCTATTCTGCTTTTGGTCCCAAGGGTTACAAGCCGCTAATGGTGGGCATGCGTCAAGCATTTAATAGCCATTAGGGTGCTTGCCACCTTGAAAAAATAAGTCACCCATGATGAGATAATCTGATGATGACCAGGCCAGATGTGCTAGGGAGCCTGCCAGATGGAAGAAGTCATCAAACTGAAGCACACAAGTTCTAGAAACACACACTCAATTCCCAACACACTGCCCGGGTAGTTCTCTGATGGGATTAGCTGGAAACACCTGGACACTAACCAGTCTATCTCTAATGGCCTCTCGAGCTCCTCGCTTAACCTCTGCTGTCGCCTGTGTATGCTCCTCCAGCTCGTCTTCTCTCCCTCAGGCCTGCCTCCTCCTCAGATGCCTTCTTCGCGGCTGCTTGCCCTTTCAGGCTCTGGCTCTGCAGCTCCCCTCCGCCCTGCCTTCCTCCAGACTCTTCCCCCTGTTCCCTCCCTGCAGCCCCGTGGCTCAGGCCACACAGTAGTTCCCCTCCTCTGGCAGTCATATGCTGCTAGCCCTGTGCCCACGGTGTAGCCCTGGGGGTGTGAAAGGGGCCACTGGCCCGAGTGCCCACCTGGGGCAGGTACTCGCCAGCTGCCCACCTAACATTCTGCTCCTGCTTCAGCTGCTGCTCTTTGTCTGGGCCTCGGTGACCCCTTGGCCCAGGGCTGCCGAGTTCCCCCAGCTGTGAGGTTATATATGGGAAAATATGTCTCCAGGGCCCAAACCTCCCAGCCCCCAACCCCATTAATACTCCTGCAAGTATACAATAAATAGAAAGCCTTTACTTGCAAGTACTTCCAGAAATGGGAAGATTTATATTGAACCAACTGGAAAAATAATGATTTTTAAAGAACCTTCACAAAAGAACACTAATCTTGAGACTGACTGAACGTTTGTTAATTTTTCCCACAACTCCTGTGCCCTCTCATACTCAGGGATACTCAACCATTTGTGATCTTCTTAGAGAGGACTGACAAGATTTGTTCCCAGGGCATGGGGAGCTGTGTCTGTCTGGTGAGTCCAGCTAATATATGTAGGTTCACTGGGGATCTTCTCTAATCTCTCCTGGGTCCCCTGTGTTTTAAACACTGTTTCCATGAGAGCAGTGGTACCATCCCTTCCCTTCTAAGGGTGGCTGCGCTCTCTCCCTGCTAGGCCTCTTAAAGTACCAGGGCTATTGAAAATATGAAAGGCAGGGCAACTAATAAAACCCAGAATTATAAGACTAGTTTTCCAACCATGGCAGCAGAAGTACTATGCACCCCCTATAAAGCCAGCTAAGGCTGGAGGCCATCAAGCAGGGATGCCTAGTTTGAGGAAATGGGCCATACTTATGGAGTTAAGGCCACCTGACTGAGCAGAGTAAAAACCCAACTAACAATGGCTGGTTATCATTGTGACTGTTGGTAAGGCTGCCCCCAGAAGATGAGGTAACAGCTCGCACCTGGACATAAACTATATTGTAGTTTTTGGGAAGGCCTTTGCCCCCATTGGAGTAGGGACAGGAAGGCACAGGCCTTGGGGCACCAAGGTGGGCAAGGGGGCACATACCATCATGGGTTTTGGTCACAATACAGAACTGGGAAGCACTGACTCCCTTAGCTACCCAATTACTTCCTCTTTTACAATGAAGGAAATATCTCTCCCTGAAGACAATGGGCAATACCACCTCCATCCATAGACCTCCAGAGACCACTTTTGAGGTGCATACTCCCCAACTAGAACAAATTTAACCCTGAGTCCCTAACCATTTACAACATGGCCTGGCACCAGTATAAAATGGGCAATGCAGAGGTGTGGCCAGTTAATGGTACCATTAATTTTAACACTATCTTGCAGCAAGCCTTGTTTTGCTGGTCCCAGGGAAAGAGATGAAGGTTCCATATATCCAAGACTTTATGGCTCTCAGAAATGACCCTAAGCTATAGACTGCCTGTAAACTAGAAAAGCATACCCATATGGAAAGCAACATTCCAAAAATGGGTAGATAAATCCATCAGTCCTTTGCCAACATTTGGGTGGCAACCTATGTCTCTTAAAAGTGCAAGTATGGCCCTGGCTGGTGTGGCTCAACTTGTTGGAGCACCCTCCCATTTACCAAAAGGTGGCAGGTTCGATTCGCAGTCAGGGTACATACCGAGGTTGTGGGTTCAATCCCTGGTCCGGGTGTGTGTGGGAGCAAAGCAATTTCTCTCTCTTCCTCCCTTCCTCTCTCTAAAATCAATTTAAAAAAGTGTATGTTAGAAAAGGCTATGTTTCTAGAAATTATGAAATGTCTGTGCCAATATAAAGAATGCTGATTGCTTACTTTTTAGCTGTCTTATACAGAGTTGGAGTTTGTTTGTTTACTGTTAAAAGGACAGCCATTTTTCTTTTTCTTTATATTTTTCTCCCTACTTCATCCCTCCAGAAATTGGTGACATTTAATATTACAGTAGGCAGTTAGATATTAACCAAAGGAGAGGGAGAGAAGAAATCCATACTTCTGATTAAGCCGGATTAACAAGGAAAAGACAGCCTGGCGGGGTGTGGCTCAGCGGTTAAGTGTCGACCTAGGATCCAGGAGATTGGGGTTTGATTCCCTGTCAGGGCACATGCCCAGGTTGAGGGCTCGATCCCCAGTAGGGGGCGTGCAGGAGGCAGCCGATTAATGACTCTCTCATTATTGATGTTTCTATCTCTCTCTCCCTCTCCCTTCCTCTCTCTGAAATCAATACAGATATATATTTAAAACAAATTATTTTTTTCTTCTTTTTTGTTTAGACCAATTTATTCTTTAAGCAAATTTATTTTATAATACATTCTTAAACATGCCATTTTGTGACAATAATTTTTCTCCATTGGTCCAAGTGTTTATTTTGTGACCACTTTGAAAAAAATAATTAACATGACAGTTCTTAAATATTTTAAGATCTCTGTTATGAGGATTCTCCAATTTTTATTTTATTGTAAGTATAAAATCTCCCCAGGTCTCTCTTTATGGGCAATGGTACGGGTTATAGTCAACATCCTGGCTCCTTTCTCCTGACCTAATCAGGTTGGTGAACATCCTTCTTAATTCTGCGAGCAGGATAGAATTGTATAAGTTCAGTATGAGCAGCCTAGAGAAATTGAGACAATTGATTCTCATGCATTTAAGTTTACATCAGCATTTTTTACAAACTTAACAGCACTTATAAATATTTTAGTAACAGTCAATTAAAATAGTTAAGATGGGGAAGCAGGGCATTTCATGTAGTGTTTTTTGCCTGTTACCTCCACTGTATACTTATAAATTTAGTTTTAGATTTAATTCAAGGTTTCACATTCATCTGTGTTTAATTTTGCTTCATTTGGCTTCTTTCCAGACCTTTTCTTGGATGCTCCTTCAGTCATGCATCATAATCACTATATCTCTACATCTCATTACATCAATGGGCATCTTTTTTCTTATCATAATGGCATTATTACTTTCATCTTACATTACAAGTCAATAATCTAAAATATTTATGGATGATTGCTATAAGATTACATCGGAATCTTAAAATGTACATTGTTGAAAACATCAGTGCCCTATTTAAGACTATCAGGATTAAAAGAATATACAGAATAGAAAATCCAAAAGAGGAAGGCAAGTGGGGAAAAATATGGGCTGGGAACCAAGATGTTGGTCTAAAGAATCACACAAGCAAGAAAGGACACTGTGTTATTTGCTAGAGTTACCATAACTGAACACCACAGCTATGGTCCCTTAATAGAAATGTATTCTTTCGCAGTGTGGAGGCTGGAAGCCCAAGGTCAAATTGCCAACAGAGTTAATTTTCTTTGAAGCCTTTCCCCTTGGTTTGCAAATGGATGCACTCTTGCCTCTCAACATAGTCTTTTCTTCATTCTTGTACATTTCTGGTGTCTCTGTATGTCTAAATTTCCTCTTTTTATAAAGCAGCCAGATTGGAGTAAGGTCTACCTTAATGCCTTAAAATGATTTTAACTTAGTCACCTCTTTAAAGGCTCTCTCTCCAAATACAACCACATTCTGGGGGACTGGGTGTTAGGACTTCAACATATACATTTTGAGGGAACACAACTCAGCCCATAGCAGGTATTCCGATTGACAGCAAAATTTGAAGTGAGAGACTTACAGAAATAAGAGGGAAAGAGAGAGGAGGCAGGGGAGAGGAATGCTTAGATTAACAGTTTATGCCACCGAGCAAAAATAGAAGAGTGATTGATTAAGCGTACTTAAAACATAAACTGGCTTCTATTCAGTTTTCCTCATCTCTGTGGCATAATGCATGAGCGGGCTCACAGCACATCGAGGGGCAGAGAGCAGCTCTCACGATTCCCATCCCATGCTCTCTGCTTTAGTTAAAACAGTGTCAGAAGTTCCCTGGATTGTCTTACAAGCTTTGAAATGTTCTGAAAGTTTTATAAATAGGTGGCATTTTATGGATATTATTAATGCTTGGTACCATCCTTTTAAAAAAGCTCACCTCCTTTCTAACTCTCAATTGCTAAAAATGCAAAAAATAAATTTAGATCTTATCTGATTTGAAATTTCTTTAATTTTGATACCATTTATATTCTCTTCTTAGAATTTACTTCTCTCCTATATTTCTCTGCCCTACACACTCCAGTTTCCCTTCCCATCTCATTGACTGTTAACTCTCCATTTCTCTTGACACCCTTTAAAATTGTATCCCTGAGAGTTTCATCTTTCTGCCTTGTTCCTTTTATATTTACTCACAGATTTCAGCTCATCTCTTTCCAAGATTTCAACCTTTATTCTTGTGTTACCTACCCACATAGTATGTGATTTTTCCTTAGGAAATCTCCAGTTAACCGCCCCAGTGGCACTTAAAACTCAATACATTCAGTGTTGAAATCATTTTCTCTGCTACTCACCTACTCAGGTTCACATCTGTTGTTCCTCCTGTGTAACTTTTCCTGAATGATGGGTCTACCATGTACATAAAGGCTCAAGTTAGCTAAGCAATTGAAAAGCTATCATCCCAAAGGTTTTCCACTTTCACTGATATTAGAATATAATTCAGACTACTTACTATGGTTTCTTTTTTTTTATATATGATTTTATTGATTTTTAGAGAGAGAGAAAGGGAGAGGGGTAAAGAGATAGAAAGATTGATGAGAGGGAGAGAGACATCATGGATCAGCTGCCTCCTGCACACCCCCGACTGGGGATCGAGCTTGACTGGGAATCAAAATGGTGACCTCTTCGTTCCTAGGTCTGCGCTCAACCACTGAGCAACACCAGCCAATCTATTTCCTATGATTTCCACAAGCACATATGCTTGACATGGCCTTTCATCTTAGACATCTTCCATCACATTCCCTCTCTTTCATCATGTTTCATCTACACTGGTAATCTGGATGTCCTTAACACACACACCAAACTATTCTCAACCTCAGGATAGTTGATCTTTTCATGACCTCTATTTAGAACATCATTCCACAAGATTTTCTGATAACATTCATTCTCAAAATTCGGGTCCTATCTCTAATGTCTCTCATTATTAAAGTTTCGGCTCAAACGTCACCTGCATAAAGGATTCTTTCTTGACTACAATATCCAAATTAAGTCTCCTAATGTCATCACCATTTGTCACTCTCTGTCCTATTACCTGCTTTATTTTCTTCATAGCACTTATCACTTTGTAATATTACAGGACTTGGTCTGTCTTGCTCATTAAAATCTAATCCTGTAACTCCATTTTTCAGTACTAAAATAGTTCTTGATTATCTGGATCTCAGACATTTTTACCATGGTATATAAGCCCCTCATTATCTCACTTACCTCTCCCCATCTTGCTCATTTTATGTTAATTACCATCCTCTCGTATATAAACCCTTTGACTTTATGCTGGAATTATTTTCAATAAAGGTTACTGCTTAATAGCAAAACAATTCTGTTTACTTGATTTAACATTGATATTCTTTACATACCTAAAGCAGGGACAGGGGAAGGGGTAAAGGATGGAAAAAATAATTTATTTCTAAATTTACTCCTAAAATTTGATGATATATATAAAGTACTGTCTATAGACACTGTCACATAATAATTACTTAATAAAAGCTAGCTGTAATAATTGTGACTACATCATTTTTATACACTGTTGTTAAAAATAAAATTAAAAGAGTTAATATGGTGATTATAACTTTCAAACAGTCTCAAAAGGGCAATTTTGTCACTGTTAACACTACATTAAAATTTTCTCGATTTTTAAAAATATTTGCATATCTGCTGTGTAGTGACAAAGTGTCAAAAGCATAAACTGAAGGTTTAACAAAGATGTTTTCATTAAAATATAACATTTCAGGTCACAGTGTCTTCACATTCCCAGTATGTTTGTTTATATTTCTCTGTCATTGTAAAAAGATATGTTGCTGTGTAACTTGCAGGAAAGTAAAGAAGCCCAGGCAGCGTGGCTCAGTTGGTTTGAGTGTCATCCCATACACCAAAAGGTGGTTGGTTTGATTTCTGGTCAGGGCATATACCTAGGTTGCAGGTTCAGTCCCAGTCTGGGCATGTGTTTGAGGCAACCGATCGATGTTTCTCTCTAACATTGATATTTTTCCCTTTCCCTCTCTTTCTGTCTCTGTCTCTCTCTCTCCCTCTCTCTAAAATCAATAAAAAAATGCTTTAAAGAATCTATTTTAAAATGTTTTTTTAAAAGAAAATTAAGTAATACGTATGTGTGTATATTAATCCTCTAAAAGCATTGACATATGATTTATTCTTAAAATGTATATATAGTACACCACTACTATCCTACTCAAGTTACAAATTTAAATTATTTAAAACAATTTTAAAAATTTGGCTTGATAATATGAATAAATATTTTTAATAAATTATAATTATTAAAATAAAGAGTAGGACATTAAGTAATCATTAATTTATCAGACTAATACAAAAGAATATTAGATACAGAGGTTGAGCATGGACCTATGATCCAGAAGATCAAGGTGCAATACCTGGTCAGGGCACATGCCCAGATTGTGGGCTCCATCCCTAGTGGGGGGTGGGTGTGCAGGAGGCTGCCAATCAATGACTCTCTCATCATTGATGTTTCTGTCTCTCTCTCCCTCTCCCCTCCTCTCTCTGAAATCAATGAAAACATATTTTGAAAAAAATAAAAAAAATAATATTAGATCCATTTCACTCAATACCTTGCATGACTTAAAACACTGAAAAGAGAGAACAAATAACAAGGTAAAGTACATGGGTCTACAAGTGATCTTTCCACAGTATTGATCCAGTGAACTAACAAGAGTCATATTTATTTTGTTCCCTTCTGTTGAATAAAAGCAAAAAGTATAAAAGCCATTTCATATCTACTAACATAATGGATTGTGGTTGTCTAACACAACGAGACCATTGTGTTGGTCTCGTAATAAAGTACTGGAGAGTTCATTCAAACACTACATCAGCCAGGTGGCATGCTAATATCCATGTCAATATATCATTAGATACACTGTAATAGTATCAGGCAGATGGTGTTTTGAAAAATCCGTACACTAGGAAGTCTCTTGTCTGGTATAAAGGATGTCTGGAACATATCTATTTCCATAATATAAAAGACCGTAAAATTCAAACCGGAATAGTTGAGCAAACTTACATGTTATCCAGGTCAATATTCTACCGAGTTGCAGAATTGTGTTACAAAATTTTCCAAGGAAGGGTAAATTGATATTTCACATGTAATCTCATTCTTTCAAAATTAAACCTAAACAAAACTTCTAAGTATAAAACTTCCTTTTTAAAGCTGAATTTAAAAGTGCCCTTTAGTCTTTGCTTCTAAGCCTTACTCCCTTTCCAGGAAGCAGTTCCCTTTCTTTCTTTCTTTCTTTTTTTTTTTGTAATGGATATCATGCTTTAAGCTCTTCTAACTTTATGTAAGTGTTTGTAGCACCCACAACAATTTAATCTTCCCTTTTCCCTATGCCCAGTGTTATCCTGGTTACAGTACATTGGAATTGTTGACTTGGTTGATATATTCCAGGAGAAAATGAAATACAGCAAAAGTTCTTAGATCCTGAAGTGAGACAGTATAGAATCACAGAATCAACAAATCATAAACCTAAAAGTGCATATTTATATTACTCTCCATTCTATTCTTCATTTGACCCTATAATCTTATAGTCAAATACTCCCATGAATACTTCTAATAATGGGGAAGTTTCCGACTCTAAAACAATTATTTATATTGTAGACAATGAAGCAATTTTTGAAGTCTTTGATTTTAGTAAATATCAGATGTTCTTCAGTTTATATATTGAATCTTGCTTCTGATATTATAGACCCATACATAAATGTGGTTGCTTTTACAGGACAAATGTTTAAACATTTAAAGATAGTTATGTAATGCTTCCCATTCCCATCCTTCAAATCTGCATTTATTTTATTTTATTCTAAACACTGCTCTTTAATTGCACATCTGAATATTGCAAAACTATTTTTGATACTTTATCACATCTATATTTACCTTATGGTCTAAACAATTCATACCATTAGTTCTTATAGAATACACTTTTTATTATTTATGCTTTTTTCATATTTTCAAATTTTCTCAGCATCAAATTATTGAAATCTAGAGAATTAGAATTAGTATGTGAGTGAGAAAACTGGCAAAAAAGGCTTCTAGGTCCTTTTTTATTCTTATAGACATACCCTAGACCACTGTTTCATCAAGTCCTATGTATTTTCCACTGGTTGGTCATTCATTGATTCCTTCTTCCAAATATATATTTGTGTGTAAAATATTTTAATAGGAAACAAACAAATATATTAAACAAATAAATAAATATATTAAACAGGTAACAAATCAAGCATAAATCCCCAACTTTGTTGAACTTAGAATCTAGTGATATGCTTTATTTTTAATACATCTCTTTATTTTTTTCCACTTAGCCTGAAATTATTGTTCAATTAAGTTTATTGAAGTGACATTGATTAATAAGATAGGATAGTTTCAAGTGTACATTTCTATAAGACATGATCTGTGTATTAAATTGTGTGTCCACTTCCCAAAGCCAAATCATCATCCCTCGCAATATATTTGGCTTCCTTTACCTTTTACTACCCCCTACCCACCTTCCCTCTGGTAACTCACTATACTGTTTTCTTTGCCTGTGAGCTTCAGTTTTAGATCTCACATGTGAGTGAAGTAATATGGTTTTTAAGCTTTGCCTGACTGACTTAATTTGCTTAGCATAATATTCTCAAAGCCCATCCATGTTATCGCACATGGCAATATTCCACCTTTTCTTATGGCTGAGTAGTATTCCTTTGTATGTACATGTGTCACATCTTCTCTATCCAATAATTTATCGAAGAACACTTTGGCTGTTTCCATGTCTTCGCCACCGTTTGTAATGCTGTTATGAACATAGGGCATATATCTTTGTGAATGAATGTTTCCAAATTTTTCAGGAAGATACCCAGAAGAGGGATTTGATGGATCATATGGTAACTTTATTATTAATTTTTTAAAAAACCATTATACTGTTTTCCATAGTGGCTGTACCAGTTGACATTCCCACCAGCAGTGAATGAGAGTCTTTTTTTCTCCACAGCCTCTCCAACACTTGTTATTATTTGTCTTATTGATAATAACCATTCTAACATATGTGAGGTGGCATATCATTGTAGTTTTGTTTGCATTTCCCTAATAGCTAGCGAAGTTGAGCATCTTTTCATATATCTATTGGCCATTTGTATGTTTTCTTGGGAGAAGTATCAGTTCAGGTCCTCTGCCCATTTTTTTAAATGGATTGATTATTTGGTGTTCAGTTATATTAATTCTTTATATATTTTAGATATTAATAAACCCCTGTCAGAGCTGTTGTTTGCAAATATCTTCTTCCATTTAGTTGGTAGTCTTTTAGTTTTATTGATGGGTTGTTTCACTCTGCAGAAGCTTTTTAGTTTTATATAGTCCCATTCATTTATTTTCTTCCCTTGCCTTTGGGAATAAATTCATAAAAACTTCTCCATGAGCAAGGTGTTTAAGTTTAATACCTATGTTTTCTTCTATGTAAATTATTGTTTCAGATCCTATATTTATGTCTTTGATCCAGTTTGAATTAATTTTTGTACAAACTGTATTCTAGTTTCACTCTTTTGCATGTGGCTTTCCAAATTCCCCAGCACCATTTATTGAAGAAGCTTTCTCTTCTCCATTGTACTTTTTTGGCTACTTTGTCAAAAATTATTTGCCCACATAGAGGTGGTTTTATTTCTGGGCTCTCATTTTTATTTTATTGGGCTGTGTGTCTGTTTTGTGTGTGTGTGTTTTCCCCAATGCCATGCTGTTTTTATTATCGTTTCTCTGTAGTATAATTTGAAGTCAGGTAGTGTAAGATCTCTGACTTCATTCTTTTTTTATGAGAATTGCTTTGGCTATTTAGGATCCTTCTGGTTCCATAAATATCTGATCATTTTTGTTCTATTTATTTAAAAAATGGCATTGGGATTTTTATAGGGGTTGCATTAAATTTATATATTGCTTTGTGTAATAGGGGAATTTTAACTATGTTGATTCTTCCAATCCATGATCATAAAATATTTTTCCACTTCATTGTGTCTTTTTCAATCTCTTTTAATAATGTTTTGTATTTTTCAGTGTATAGGTCTTTTAGATCCTTTGTTAAGTTTATTCCTAGGTATTTTATTCTTTTGGTTGCATTGTAAAAGAAGTTGTTTTGTTTGTTTTTTTATTTTTATTTATTTTAAATATATCTTTATTGATTTCAGAGTGAGGAAAGGAGAGGGAGAGAGAGATAGATAGAAACATCAATGATGAGAGAGTCATTGATAGGCCGCCTCCTGCAAGCCCTCAACCGAGGATCAAGCCCACAGCCCAGGCATGTGCTCTGACGGGGAATCAAACCCCGATAGCCTGGATCCTAGGTTGATGCTCAACCGCTGAGCCACGCCCGGGCCAGGCTGGTTGTTTTTTAAATTTATTTTCTAAATTTCATTTCAGGAAAACGGTGGATTTATTGTAAATTGATTTTGTATCCTGCAACTTTACTGTATTTGTTTATTGTTTCTAATAGTTTTATGGTAGAGTCTAGGATTTTCTATGTACAAAATCATGTCATCTGAAAAAACTGACACATTTACTTCTTTATTCCCAATTCGGATGCTTGTTATTTCTTTCTCTTGTTTGATTATTCTGGCTTGGATTTTCAGGACTATGTTGAATAAGAGCGGTGAGAATGGACATCCTTGTCTTGTTGCTGATCTTAGAGGGAAAGCTTTCAATTTTCACCATTGAGTACGATATTGGCTGAGGCTTTGTTATATATGGACTTTATTATGTTGAAGTACTTTTCTTTTATACCCATTTTATTGAGTGTTTTAATCACAAATAGATGTATCTTATCAAAGACTTTTTCTGTCTCTATTTATAAGATCACATGATTTTTATTCTTTGTTTTGTTAATGTGGTGTATTATATTAATTGATTTGCATATGTTGAACCATCCTTGTTCAGCTCCAGCTTGTACTGTCCACCCCTGTAGACCTGCTCACTAAATATTATTGCTCTTCCCAGCTGGAGGGAGTGCCAGCCACAACCTGATTTTTCCCCTCTCTGGGCTGAGCTCTTCATTGAGCTCTGGGCTGCAGAGCAGCATGAATGGCTCCTTTGAGCTCTTTTCCTTTCTCTCCTCCTCAGTTCAGTTCCACTTGTCCACCTTTAGGTGTTTCGATGTGTGGATCTCACAGATGTGTTTGTGTGTTGTGCAGGATATTATTTGTTGAATTTTAGCTGTCCAAACTGTTGAAACTTCAAGGGGAGAGAACAAGAGGATTTCTATGCCACCATTCTTCACATGACGTGATTTTACATTATATTAAAGATGATTTCTTGGGTATTACTGTTTAAGATGAGAAAGAAAGAGAAAGAGAGAGATTATAAAGTTAAAACACCAATTGACATAGATTATGTAAACTTTAATCCTTGCAGCTTCTTTTCATTTAGTTTTGATTTTCAGGACTAGGTATATATAGCTAACATTCAGTTGTTAATAAATATTTTTTTCACCTCTCATAGAAAAAAACCTGGTATTCACCACCTACTATTTGGGTGATCTTGGGTAACTTATTAAAACTCAGTATTTTTATTGCAAAATGAAAATTAAGGTAATCACTTAATGGTTTATTTTAAATAATTAATTAAAGTATCATATAAAGAGCTTACCACAATGCTTGATACATAGAAATAAATCAGTAAAACAGCTTTTCTGTCATTATCATCATTATTATTATTTTTATTTGAATATGCTTTCACGACCTCTCTTAGGCTGTTATGGCAAAATGAAAAAATTGGAGATTCAGGATCTTACCTGTGACTGAGACAGCCTTAATGCTCCTCTCAGCATGACTAAAGTTGAGACAGGTTTATTTCTATCTATGTGTCTGCCCTTTGCTTAGAGCATTTGCTTTAGAAACTTGCTATTATAAATTCTTTTTCTGCCCCTTTGAAATGTAAATCTTCTCCCAGCATCTTGTTAGTTTTCACAACTCAGGAATGTCATTCTCAAAGACCTGGGGGCCATGTCTTTAAAGTGTGATTATCAAGAAAGGTAGTGTTCCTATTTTTTAGTCCCTGTGGGATGTAGAAACATAACTTCAATAAGGAAAAATTGGAAAACAGATAAGACATCATTCTATTGGCCAACTTCCTTTCTAATGTCCTCTACTACTTTTACAAGCTTATCCCAACAGTTAACAACCCTCCTGTCTTTTTTTTCAGCAGAGTTAAATCTCTCTCCCTTTTTACAGTATTCTTGAGTAAAGGTTTCCTTGCTTGTTTAACATTGTCTGATGAAATTTTTGACAAATCAAAAGCAAATAATTCAACTTTTAACGTACAGCTCAAGTTTGAACTTAACCAGAGCTTTTTGAAGATTTCCAACCTGTCTGGGAATCTAAAAGGCTAGTTGTGTGTGTCTATTTGGAAAACATTTGCATCATAAATTAATCTGCTTCCTTGAAAAGCATTACACTAAAGAAAGAGAGAGAAAGGCTCAGAATATGGGTGCTACAACAACGTCTTAGGTGTGACAGGCAGGGACTATTTTGAGTACATGATAATGCATCTCAGACTGACCTTAGACTCAGTTATAATTGCCTGTTATTTGAGTCCTAAAAAGAGGAAACTACAAATAAATGTGAAAGAATGGTTTTGCCAACAATTCTGTAAGATTCTATAACATTCTTAAGATTCAAAGGTAGAAAACAGAAAACAAAAATGCATCTGCACTTGTATGGAAAAAAGTAGTACAGTTGTTCCCTCTTTTCTACCATCCCAACTCCTGGTGGCCTCACCCTGCTGAGTGCTGACTCCCCAGAAGATCTCAGCAGAAGCCAAGACAGATCTGAGTTGCATGACTCTGGGGCAAAGGCCAATCTCCCCACCTTAACCCAAGCCTGACCCGCACCATCCACTAGCTTCATCATGCCAACTCCCAGCAGGCCCACCTGGCTGAGCTTGGGCAGCCAGCAGAATCTGGGAAAGACAGTCCTGTGGCTCTAGGCCAGAGGCCATTTTTCCCTTGTACCTCAGAAAACAAGACAAAAACTAAAAAAAAAAACCCAAAAAAACAAAAAAAAACAACAATCTAACTTTATATATAAAGAAACTGGAAAACAAAAACAACAAACAAAGCCCAAAGTGAGTAGAAAGAAGGAAATAATAAAGATCAGAGGAGAAATAAACTACATAGAGTCTAAATAAAACAAAACTGAACCAGGTGGAATCAGAAAATCTGAACTAACACCTAAACTTCTCAAACTATTCCAAAAAATTCAAGAGGAGGGAAGATTCCTAAGTTCATTTTATAGGACTAGCATCATCTTAAATCAAAAACCAGACAGAGACACTTCCAAAAAAAGAAAATTATAGGCCAATATCCCTAATGAACAATAGATGTTAAAATCCTCAACAAAATACTAGCAAACTGGATCCAACAATATATTGAAATAGTCATTCTATTAAATTCTCAACATAGTGGAAATTTTAAGAAATTGTTTATAGTACAATATAAGTAAAATAAGTAAAGAGAGGTATGATCTAATTATTATATTTAAGGACATCATAAACAGTATAACCATAAATTGTTATTCAAAATGAAATAACATTGTAGAATAAAGGGAACCCTCATGCACTGTTGGTGGGAATGCAGATTGGTACAGCAACTGTAAAAACCCATTGGAATTTCCTCAAAAAATTAAAAATGGAACTGCTTATGACCCAGTGATCCCACTTCTGGGAATATATCTGAAGAAATCCAAAACACTAATTTGAAAAAAATATGCCCTCCAATATTCATTATTTACAATAGCCAAGATTTGGTAGCAGCCCGAGGGCCCATCCATAAATGACTGGATAAAAAGGGTGTGGTGCATTTCCCCAATGGAATACTACTTGACCATAAAAAGAAGATCTTACCTTTTGCAACAGCATAGTTGGATCTGGAGATTATTATATTAAGTGAAATAAGCCAGTCAGAGAAAGATAAATACCATATGATTTCACTTATATGTGAAATCTAATGAACAAAATACACAAACAAACAAAATAGAAAGAGAATAATATATACAGAAAACAGACCGAGGTGAGGGAGTTGGGGGAATGGGTAAAAAAGGTGAAGGTATTAAACAAAAAAACTCAGAGACACAGACAACATTATGGTGTTTATAAGAGAGAAATGGGGAGGGGGGGAGGTAATACAGGGTAAAGGGGGGATAAATGGTGACAGAAGGAGACTTAACTTTGGGTGGTAAACACACAATACAATGTACATATGATGTATTACAGAAATGTACACTTTAAACCTATATAATTTTATTAATATTTGTCATCCCACTACATACAATAAAAATAAAATAAAATGAAATTTTTTTGTCAAACATTAAAAACTCTGGTACTGTCAGTCCTTAATTATAGAGAAATTTAAAAATCATGCAATGAAATGAATGTTTATTTAGTACACTAAATATAAATTATTAGCGACACTGAAAATTAAAGTGTCTTATTTCTTTAAAAAAAAAGATGAGTAGTTTATACAATTTGAACGATTGTCTTCTCTTCAAATATAAATTTGGAATCTCTTCCAACATCTATCCTTTGCACTTTCAATGTTGTGAACTATCTATAGGGCTTCCTTTTATGTGATGTTTTTGCCAGTGTCATTGCCTTCATCTTTTCCGCTGCAACCACTTTTTCAGTTTCATTATCATTTTCCCTTTGCTAAATTTCTCTGGCTTCAAATGCAGAGTCTCTCATACAGTGGCAATGTTGACATCTGCATGGTCATCGATTTCCTCTCTAACTCCATTTACATTTGATTCAAATTTTACTTTTAGCATTCTGTCATTTTGTCTTATTGCTGCACTTTTATCTTCATTGGCCAGTTCGCGTCATTAATTATTTATTTTTGTAAAATGCCACCTTGTTTTTTCACTGGGATACAAGGAGGAAACAAAATTTAATCACAAGCCAACAATGTACAAAAATAAATAATATTGCAATTAATAGAATCAAGAGTCGCTAACTATTTTATCAGGTTTCGGAAAAAAAAATCACAGTAGCTGATCTGTGCATATATCATGACACATATAGTACATATGTATATTTTCTTATAAACTGAAAAACAAAATATAGCCTAGTTAGTATGCATGGTAGTAACTTTACGACATTTGATATGTACTTGTCTATGATATAACATATCACAATGATATTCTACTATCCTCCATGTATTTGACTGGTTCGGAAACTTTAAAAATAATGGGAATTGCTGGAATGCAAAATATGATACAGTAGCTTTATCTCATTTCCACATTAAAAGATAGAGTTAATTAATTTTATATCCGAAAATATTTTAAAGTTATTTTAAAAAATGTATAGTATTCTTTTGCCAGTAAATTCAATGTTTTGTTTGAAAACTATGTGAAATCTTTGCTGGTTTTATGACATCATATGGCATAGTTTTTTAATAGATAACCTATTAGGGAGCAAGATATAAATACATAACATTTTATCATATTTTTTAATTGCAACTTTACTTTCCCTCATTTTTTATTGGGGTGACGCGTGTGTAAAATAATCATATAGATATTCTTGTCTCAGCAAGCAGAAATTCACAGAAGGACTCTGCTTATAATTTTCATTTGTAAATTGTTCTATTTATTTTGCAATTTGCGTACATATTTTCATACTTTTGTGGGTCGATTTTAAACCATTGCCCAGCCGGGCATGGCTCAGTGGCTGAGTGTCGACCTAAGATCCAGGCGATTGGGGTTCGGTTCCCAGTCAGGGCACATACCCGGGTTGCGGGCTCGATCCCCAGCAGGGGGTGTGCAGGAGGCAGCCGATCAATGACTCTCATCATTGATGTTTCTCTCTCTCTCTCCCCCTCTCCTTTCTTCTCTCTGAAATCAATAAAGATAAATTAAAAAAAAAATTAAACCATCGATCCATTTCCATAAGTTGATAAAATAAAGCAACATTATAGAAAAATACTAAAAAGAAACTTATGAAACATATTCAGCCTAGCTAGGCATGGCTCAGAGGTTGAACATTGACCTAGGATCCAAGAGATCACAGTTCGATTCCTTGTCAAGGCACATGCCCGGATTGAGCCCCCAATCTGGGGGAGTGCAGAAGGCAGCTGATCAATGACTCTCTCATCATTGATGTTTCTATCTCTGTTTATCTCTACCTCTATCTCTATCTCTATCATCTCTATCTCTATCTCTATCTCTATCTCTATCTCTATCTCTATCTCTATCTATCTCTATCATCATCTCTATCTCATCTCTATCATCTCTCTCTCCCTCTCCCTTCTTTTCTCTGAAATCAATAAAGATATATTTAAAAATATAAATATTCAATGTGTGCAAATAACCTGGAAATGGTTTGGCTGAAATAAACCACATCATGTTACTATTAACCTACATTCTCCTTTTATCTCACACATAACCTTTAAGGACATACCAATTATCTTTAATGGCAATTTTTAAAAATATCTATGAATAAAATTATTTCAATACTTTATGTTTTTTTTCTAAAATAGCCAATTTTCCCTATTATCATTTATTAAGTCAATGGCTAACCAATGATCCTTAGACTACTCTGAGGTGGATGGGATTCAAAATGGGTGAAAACTTGAGTTTTTTGGTACCTGCAAGATATCATAAGTATAATGACTTCTTAAGTAATTTTTATCAATGTTACTTTAAGCCATTTTAAATACTGCAAATTTTAATTTTCCTAATCTTACATTGCACCCTGATGACCAATATTAAAAGAATGTATACCATAGATCATTATACTAGATTTATGTAAAAGATAAACTTTGAAAGGTATCAAATAACTGTTCAACTTTTATAATCAAAATTCCAGCTATCAGGACAATCAACTAAAACTACATTGATGTTAAATTTCTATACCCTTAGACTTGAAAAATATTGTCAGTGTTTTATATAGTATGTCACATATACTTCTAAAATTTTGTAAAACTAAGATAGAGTGATACTTTAGATTCAGCAAATATTTACTGAGTAATTTCTATAGTGCATTTTTTAAAATACGTCTATTGATTTCAGAGAGAGGAAGGGAGAGGGAGAGAGAGATAGAAACATCAATGATAAGAGAGAGTCATTGATCAGCTGCCTCTTGCATGCCCCCCACTGAGGACAGAGCCTGAAACTTGGGCATGTGTCCTGGCTGGGAATCAAACCTTGATTGCCTGGGTCATAGGTTGATGCTCAACTGCTGAGCCACACTAGTCAGGCTACAGTGCAATGGTAAAGAAACAAATGAATAGTTCCCTGCCTGTGAAAATAAAAATTTAAAATAACACTATTTATATTAAAATATATATTTAAAAATTTTAACCATGCGATTTTAGACAACTTAATGGTTAAATGCTGACCCTATGAATTAGGAACAAAGTGCAAATTACCACAACTAATCATGGCTTCCTATAGTGCAGATACAACAATTGCTAGTCTAAGTTTTGAAAATTTGAATTTAATACTTAAAATTATTTCAAAGGATATGAATTTATATAGTTGTCCCTAAAAAGAGTTCTACAAAACACAAAACAGAGTAATGGCCTATTTTTATTTCATTTTTGAGATAATTGAGACTTATGAAGACTAAGGGGCTTATTATAAATCATAGTTAGTGACAAATCTTGGACCAATGTCCCAGTTTTCCATAATAATTACATAATAAGCAGGGTGAGGGAAGAGAATTGAAATCTTTATGTGGACCTGGATTGTTTAGATAGAAAAGGCATATTCAATAGTATAAGGCAATTTGTATTTGGGAAAATGAAAAAAGGAATTATTTCTATAGCTCAGGCTCAACACAATCTCACAGTAATTAAGCACATACAGAGCAGGAATTCAACACCAGCAATTCTCATGAATCAGGTTGTATCCTAGGAGAACATAATGGAATCTTGAAGTGAGAAAATATTCAAACTTATTAAAAGGTAAAAGTACCTAAGTTAGAATAAAAAATACTGTTTTACATAATATTATGTTAGCATAAAATGAACAAACCAAAAAGACAATTGAACAAAGATCTTTGATATAATATTTATGATGGCAGAAAAATGTATTTTCTAATTTCTATTTTATATGAATTGTTCTAAAGTAAGAAATATTCCTTATTACACTTGTTAAAGATTATTGTGAGAATTAAGTTTATTACCCATATATTTTCAAGCCTCAGAACATCTTTTGAAACAATCTTTAATACATCAAAACTTCAAACGAAAGACAGACCTACAAGCACTATATTAAACATTTTTTTAACTATCCACTACCATGAAATTTTAATATCACATATATACTGTATATCTGTTTATGTATTGTCACCTTCTGGAGGGCCATAAACCCCAATAAAAACCAATCACTCCCAAAAATGTCTTTGTCTTGGGGTGATATTGTTCCAGTTGAGAATGCATGTGCTATAGCAATCAATTTTTAAAACACAGATATTCAGAAAAAATTTATCTGTTTGATTGAATTATCATCATTTTTCTGAAATTCATATTGCTTGGCTAGTTCTGGTCAAACACTCAATAGTCAATTCAGCACAGTCTGAATATTATCACTTAATATATTTAAGTATTTGTTATACAATTTTTATTTTTCCCAATTCTAGAACATGAGATGTGTGTCTTACATTGATAAATACTACTGTTATTTACTGGAATATTTTCCCATTACTCTGGGAACATAAAAGTTCATAGAAAAGTGTACATATCAAAGTCAAGGTTCCATGTCAAAAAAAACACACACAAAATTATTGTTTTTCCTTCTAGTCAAGAAAAAAACATGCACATCAATGAAATTATTTTCTCCTAAGCCCATTTTGTGCATGCAAACAGGTCCTTATTTCTGAATTTGAAATGTATGAAGTTAAATGCAATTATGTATAAGTTCCTAATTTCTTTGACAATTAGTATTATCTGATGTGAATTTATGCACTAACAGAAACAATATGAGCAAGAGAAAATAAGCCCAAGATGAAGAATAACATATAATTATACTTCTTTTTCAAACATAGCTGTAATTAGAGATACACAGTGTCTTTCCTCGCCTATGCTATCAGCTTCTTGCAATCAAAATCTAGACCTAATTTTTTTATATTCCCAGACACCAAAGATATATTCACATGGGGTTTCCCACATGCCCTGCCTTATTAAGGTGTCTTTAAAGCATATCTCCTCCTTGGTTCACAGTAAGTGGTTTAAGAGGTAAATTTTTGGTAAGAAGGGAAGGCATGGTTTAGTTGTAAATAAATAATTGATAAGCTTTTCTTGAAACATTACTATTTCATTAATGAAAATATATATGGTCATAAATTGAGTATGATTTAAATGTCTTCACTCCTTAAGTTGAATTCCTATGTGATGTTTGCATGTGGTGCTTAATAAAACAAGCAACATGGATATAGACATTCCATTTATTACATACCACCAAACAGATCCAAGAAAAACACTAACTAGTAAATAATTTATCTATTTCTAGAACTTTGTAAGTAACATTATTTACTTTCACCTAGTCCTTTACAACCTTATGTAGAATTATTATATATTTTGCAGATATAAAAAATTATGTCTTGGAGATGTTATTTGGATTCATGCTCTTAAGTAAAGGAACTGCGATTCCATGGAACTGCTATTCAGTCAGATTCAAGAGCTTATGCAAATGTCCTTCAATTCAACAGAAAACTGTATCGCTCTAAATAAATCATTAATGTCAGAATTGGACTAAATGTGTATTTAAGAACATGCATGTAACTCCTTCCCCGTGTCAGATCTTAGTGAGATGGTAAATATTTGTGTGCACGTGTTTAAAGATGAATTGCAGGGGTTCCGTTCAGATGGCAGGGTAAGTAAATGTGGTACTCACATCCCCCCACAACCACATCAAAATTACACTTAAACTACAGAACAACCATCATTATAACCAACTGAAATACAGCGAAACGGAATTCCCAAAGCTAAGGATGTAAAGAAGCCACATAGAGACTGGTAAGAGGGGAGAAGGCTCAGAACAAGCTGGTCCTACACCCACATGTGGTGGAAAAAAACAGGAAGGACATTTCGGCTGTGAAGGTCCCCCATGAAGAACAAGGGGTCCCAGCCCCAAACCAGGCCTCCCAGCCCAGGGTTCCAGTGCCAGAAAGAGAAGTCGCCATAACTTCTGGCTGTGAAAACCAGTAGGGATTGTGGCTGAGTGAGATAGAGTGTTCTAGGGTCCCAGGGGTTCATCTTAAAGGACATGGATTTACTCAAAATCACTTGCTCTGAGCTCCAGCATTGGGGCAGCAGCTTGAAAGCCACCAGGGATACAAGGGGAGAAACTGAATTGTCTGGCATCAGGGTAAGAGCTGGAGGGATAGCTTTCTCCCAGACAGAAGTGCTAGTAGAAGCTATTGTTACTTTTCTGAGCCCTCCCCTTGAAGAACCAGTAGGCCAGTGCCACATTGAGTCTCCACTAACCTGGCTATCACTGTTTGCCCCCCCACCCTGGTGATACCCTGAAACCCCACTCACCCAACTTACAGGCCAACCCAAGCTGTTTCCAGTGGCTTTTCCTTCCAAATGAATGGCCTGTTTTGGCTCATGCTTCAAACTTTTCTGAAATCTCTCAAACAAGCAGCATCTGGCCTCAGAGTGCCCTATACCTCTTACTAAGTGGCCCCAGGCCTGGCTCTAGTGGCAGGTGGCCTCAGTTCACAGCTTTGCCTTTTCTGGGCACCTCCAAACCTAGCCCATGGAGCAGCCATCTGCAAATCACTATGTAGCTCATGCTGAGTTGCCTCCCAAAGATCACAGGTGGCAGCTGACCTTGGCCTACACCTCCTGGGAGACCCTGGAGCCAGTG
This sequence comes from Miniopterus schreibersii, assembly GCF_964146895.1. Lineage (NCBI taxonomy): Eukaryota > Metazoa > Chordata > Mammalia > Chiroptera > Miniopteridae > Miniopterus > Miniopterus schreibersii. The sequence goes on from NC_138102.1 coordinate 58,381,304, forward strand.
CACTGGTGAATAGTTTCAGACTGAGACAAGTCAGTAAACCAGGGCAACTGGAATAGGGAAACTGAAGCAGAATGTTAAATGGCCAAGCAGTTTAAAGCCATCTAGTAAATCACAAAATCCTATCTAATTTTGGCTATAACTTTTAAGTTAATAGCTTTAGACAATCTAAACTATAATTTATATTTTATCAACTGATAATAAATCAGCCTTCTTAACTTTTAATTTTGCTTTTAGAGATTATTAAAACACACCCACAAATATTTAGTGAAATTTATCCAAATTAAATTTAAACAATTTAATGTGAAAAATTTTGTTTTATATATTTTAGTCTCAAAAAGCAGCATATATGTTTTAAAAATCAAACATCTCCATTAAGCTTACATTTGTGCAATTTTTTTGGGGGATTTGAAATATAATTCTATAGCCAAACTAAATATATGTAAGAACAAATTTAATTTATCTTAGGTGAAATTGCAAATTATAGTCAAAATATAATGTTTCAAAACAGACTCGATTTGGTTTTTCCTGTCTTGGCAAGCATTATTCGTATTCCCATTTTAACATTCTTTTACTTTCTGCATAAATGGTTCTGATGTCTTCAGAACAGGAAATTTGAATGCCGAGGCTCTGCCAAGATTTTATTTGTAATAACATCATATTGTCTCTGATGTGCTTACAGTATTAACAACTTGCCATAAAACAAGTTATAGCTCAAAGGCTTAAAATCCATTCTCTGTGAAACATACCTGCTGATGATGACTCACTCTCAAATGATGTAATTTTCAAGGTTACTTGATTTCCCATAGTAAACATTTTTTATTGGATCCATCTTTTAATCAGAGCATATACCATGTAATATCTATGGAATATAACCAATAAGTATTTCATATTGATTGTTCAGAACTCAAAACACATTTTCTCATGAAGCAGTAGTTTTGTTTCAGAATAAGGGGCACACAAAATCTCATAAAATGAATAAAAAGAATTTGTTCTGCTCTTAAAACCTGTCTCTTTCATCCATTAGCTGTTTCAGGTTGAGGAAATTACTTAAGTTTTCTGGTCCGAGTTATAAAAACAGATTTATATGTTGCATTGATTATTTTTAGGATTATTAATGCATCTTCAGGTACTTTCCTAAAGGTTTTATTTCTACACTTTCTGCTCTAAATCTCTTTAGAAATGCAAACTTTAATAAAAATCAACTATGTGAAAATATCATACAAAAAATTCCACGACTTTGTGAATTTCATATTTGGTAGGTATTCTTTATTTGGAAACACCATGAAATATTTTCCAAAGATATAACATGTAGCAAAAATAATAATAAATAAATTTTAAAATTCCAGTGTTCGTAGAAGTTTGTAGTTCATGTATAATTATCTTTGGATGGATTATTTACCACTGACATAATATGATACTACCAAAAAGTGGGGTGTAAAAAGGATGGTGCAGAGAAGAACTCTTGAATTTAAATTCAAATGTAATTTGATCTTCAAACATTTTTAGACCTCATATGAGACCTGTCGCTGAAGCCGGTGTGTTTTTATTCTTCCAAATATGATACTAATTTCAGAATCATCAGAATCATCATCATCATCATCATCATCATCTATAAAGCTAAAACTTACTTGAAAATAATATGGTAGCATCTGAAAAAGAGAGTCAACATGAAGAGTAACATATTTTGGCCCTGGCTGGTGTGACTTAGTTGCTTGAGATTCGACCCATGCACTGAAAGGTCACCGGGTCCTTCCCTGGCCAGGGCACTTGAGGGAGGCAGTTAATCGATGTTTCTCTCTCATTCTCCCTTTCTATCTCTCTGAAAATCAATTAAACCATATTTTTAAAAATAAAGAAGAATATATTTTGTAAAAACAAATAGATCTTTTAATGAATGTGATACTTGCTTATCTTGGTTAAAAATGCTTTGGACAGTGGGAACATTGTATTTGTTGTTTCAGCATGGTTAACTCACTCAAGGCAAGTTTTATTATTGCTGCTTATGGTTGCATTCTTCCCCCCACCCACATCACACCTCTGATTAGGCACAAGGAGATTGATAGAATAAAATAGGTGTTAATAAGAGTGATATATGAAACCCTTGAAGGAGATCAAACCCTTTAACAGGGTAAATGATCTGTGGCGGTATCTATAGATCGTTGTTATTTTGACTAGAGCATGCATCAGACACTTTAGAATGCCATAAGGAGTACATCCCAAGGTTGTTTTATGATATACAATGTTCCGTTAAAATCAGTCCCTTTGAAACTGAAACAGTGCAACTTTATAAGATTTTTATTCTCCTTCTGAAGTGAACACACTTCAAGCACTGCGTTTTCTCTAATTATCAGGGCTGTGTATCTTTGTATTTAGTTGTCTTTTTGTATTCAATCATCTTTTATGCTTATTCTGGAAATTAGAGCGTGCCATATTCATAGTTTATTATGCTAACAAATAATCATTAACAATAAAGTTTTTTGGCAGCCTGGTAGTCGTTTTAAGTTTTCTTTACAATCAAAAAGATGAGAGGAGAAGCTCTGAATCACCAGTAAGCTTTTTTAGTTTACAACACTAAATGCTCACAATGAATGCATAAACAGATTCAGGTTTGGGCCATGAAAAGGGAAATGTTTCCTTGTTGTTTTTTAAAGGCGACTTTCCTTTTCAGATTTTTATCATTACTAAAAGTTTACACATCTGAGATATTTAATAAATGTTTTTTTCTGATGAAAACAAGGAACGTTAAAATGTTAAGATTATAAGCCAAGCTCTCTTCTAACCAAAAAAACTTGAAGCAGAAATCTTTATGCTAAAATATCTCTCTTAAAAAGACGATACCTTAGATGTTATAGAAAATATTTAAATCTCAGTTTGTCATATCCTATCAGTCTTTATATATTATAGATTTGTAAATTGAAATAATGCCGTTAATTATGTTAGAATTTATATTGTTCATGTTCTTTTATAAACGTCAATTAAATATTAAAAGTTCACTCGAGTTTGATAGAGGAATGGGAAAATATCTTTTTATAGTGAAAAAGAATGTTTCAAATATCTTTTTTTTTTTTAAATATGTATCTTTATTGATTTCAGAGAGAGGAAGAGAGAGGAAGAGAGAGATAGAAACATCAATGATGAGAGAGTCATTGGTCGGCTGCCTCTTGCAAGCCCCACACTGGGGATCAAACCCGCAACCTGGGCATGTGCCCTGACCGGGAATCGAACCGTGGTCTCCTAGGTCAATGCCCAACCCCTGAGCCATGCCCTGCTGGCTGTTTCACATATCTTGACGCCTTTGTTTGCATGGAGAAGCTGGAGGCAGAGTAACGAGAAGTGGACTTTCTATGGATTGGTTTGGGGAGCATATTTGCCTTTCTCTAGATGTCATGGGTTGGACGTAGGGAAAAAATAAGGGAAGCTGGAAGTCATTGACTGTTCTGGTCTGGTTGCTGCAGAAGTTGTGGGTTAGAGCTCCATTGTCCATTTATGTATTCAGTCTCTCAGGACACATGAATTTGTGCAGAGTAAATTTTAGATCAGTTTGTCTATGATCATCGTGACCCACATAATTCTGAATGAACTGGTATTTTTTAAAAAATCAGTTTAGGTATCTTGTGAAGAACATTATGGTTTTGGTTGGATTTGATTTACTACTTTGAGAGTTATGGTGTGTTATACAAGTTGCAGTTTATTTTTCAATTCTCAGTCTTCTGACATTTTAGCAGCCAGCAGGTCAGGTTTTCACTTATCACAAACTACAAATAAGATATATCCATCTGGGTATTTCAAAAGCACCTTAAAACAAATAGCTAAACTATTTCCACTTATACCTAGCAAATATTTTTTACTTATGTTTATTTGCCAAGTACCGACTGCTCTCTTTGTTTCTTGATTTTTATCTGTACTGACTTAGTCTAGGTTTTAACTATCTCTTGCATAAACAATTGTAACATACCCCTGACTAGTGTACCTGATTCTACTTTTCTCACTCTAATCTGTCAAACCCCAAGCTATTAAAGTTCAATTTCTATAGCATATATTTATTTGAAAATATACAGTGAATTCTGTATTCAATATACAATAAATCCAAACATAGTATAACAGGCTCTTTATATCCTGGTTCAGCCCACCCTTCCACAGCTATTATTGGTCTATATCCTTAAGGACCTAAATATTTTCCTAGTCAGATAAATGCTTTTAGAAAATTGTTCATTTGTTGCTTTTCCTCCATTTTCTGGCCTGGAAATTTTATTTCCATCTGAACCTTCAAGGTCCAGATTAATATAGCCTCTTTGGTAAGCCTTCTCAGACAAAATCAGTTGTTTCTCCCTCTGTCCCAGAGTCCTTAATCTTAGTGTCCCCATAATATACTTATCACATTGTAATTATTGGGGCCATACTGTATTAGGTGCCCCGCCTTTTGTCTATTATCCGCATTGTACAGGTGGGCAGTCTCAGTCTTTGCAAGATAATAACTTGTGAAGTATCTTGGACATTTATTTTGCTCTTCAGTTTACTGCCTTCAAAGCCTGTTATATTTACTATTATATCTCCCTTGCTACCCCTGCATTATAATTACAAGTTTAAGCATGTTTCTCTCTCACACCATTGTATCTGCTCCTCCAAGGCAGGAGTCAGGTGTAATTCATTTTTAAATCCCTTATAAAATGCATTGCTTCCCTATACATAATGCTTATCTACCAGAAAAAATATTTTGGGACAAATAGATATTGAAATGACATAGCTGAAAAGAAGAAATAAGAATCTGTAGTTATGTCCTTGAGTCATAATTTAGTTGTTAACATGTTGTTAAGCACAAAACAAACCCAGGCTTATAAAGAGAGACTTTATTTGAAAGGGTTATTGGAAGAGAGGGAAAAAGCCTATGGCAGTAGGGAAGGTGGAGTATTGAAATAGGTAGAATGCTCTTAACCTTCCTTGTTTTCCAGGATCACAGGGCTCAGGTAAAACTCAACATTGTCAGGATGATCTTACATCGAAGTTTATGCTATATTATGTATTCATCCCAATCTGCCCTGACTGGAAATGCTTTGAAGAGGCCAGAGTCAGACATAAACCCAGCACTCTCACACACCCATAGCCCAAACTAGATGTCACCTGTTATCTGGAAAAGAAACTTCAGAGGGGTAATGTGAAATAATGCTTTATGATGAAGATTCAGCTATATACCAAAGGCCATTTCCATTGCTCTCCTCCCTGTCTACTTTTCAATATCCTGCCTTTCTTGTTATAAATAGCAAAAATTCAACTGCCACAGTACTGTGAGAAATCTTCTATGTTCATCTTAAAAATGGTAGTTTGTTCATTTCTCCAGAAACAGTATATATTCCATGTAGAAAATTAAGGAAGTGAATCAAATAAAAATATATGAAAATTATCTATAATTCTATTACCAATAAATAGTTGTGTGTGTGTATCGATACATATTTATATACTTGATATAATGTTGTATGTAAAGTTTTATATCCTGTTGTTTTGTATCTCACTTATTATCTTATATATGATAAAATTATAATAAAAATTATTTTAATTTTTGCATAATTATTTTATATAATAGTCCCACATAAGGTTACACCATATTTAACCAAATATAATAATGTATTTAATATATTTGATTTTTTATTTCTTAATTTCCTAGTAAGGTAAATAATGCTTAATAAAAATTAGTGCATAAATATTTCATTGAATCTGATTATATCGAAGTTATTTTCATATAGTTATGACTACTGGCATAAAGATTATGAACATGTTAAAATATTTATTTCTGAGTTGCCTTCCAAAAAGAAGCATTACAATGTATTTTTTTACCACATTTTAATAAGTGTTCAAATTTTCTCAAATTTGAAAATTTAATAAGAAAGTAATATTTTAATATTTAATCTAAATTAACTTATAATGTTAAACATAGTAGTATCTCTATTTAATTTTCATTTACTGATGATGTTCAACATATATTCTTTCTCTTTGAATTGTCAGTTCTCCTTTCCTCTAGAAAATTTATATTTCTTTTAAACATACATGAGCTTTCCACATTTTTTCCCATCTTGTTCTATTCCTTGATCAATATTTAGCCCTTCATGAACTCAACATTTCTGGCCCTGAAAATATGTTCTCTGGCTTCCTGCTCAGGACTCCTCTTGCTGCGGTGGGAGCTTTTGTTCATTCCTCATTAAACTTTTGCTTTCTCTTAAAAAAAAAAAAAAAAAGTTCTCTATTCCCTCTCTTTAGTTTAATCTCACTTTATCTACTTCCAGAACCTCCATTCTGTTATTCATGTGATAAAGGTCAGAAATAAATGCTCAAAAATCTTGACTTTCTAGTGCTCATTTTAAAACACTGTTCCTTCCATCATGACACCATTAGTTTACAACTCTTATTTATCATTCCTGTAATCTATTAAAACCCGGGTTATAATCCCTTTTCTTTTTGTCTTTCCTATATCTTTTCATCTGCTTGATAGAACCTTGCTCTTACCATTTGAATTTCTGGGAAAATTCTACTTTATGTTTGTAATAAATTAAAATGCCAGTTACCAAATAACATCTCTATAAATTTATTTCGTCCAGAGTAGATGCCTCTTTTGTGTTTTCAAAATTATCTTCTTAGTTCCTGTGCTTAGAACAGTGCCCATCACAGAATAATTGTTAATGATTTTTGGAATAGATGAATTTATCAAGCATGTTATAACCTTTTGTAGTTGTGTTCTTTGTAATTGTGTTTGTGTGTTTATACCACATATGGCAGATACATAAACACTTTGAATTCTAGTTTGTGAGTTTATTCAACATAAGGACCAGGTTTGTTTTTTTCATACAGTGCACGTAATAAATGTTTCCACCTAACACAAAGACAGACACACACGTAATTAACCTGTGACACATGTAAGCTAATGTTGGAATTAGTCACTCAAGGTCAAAAGGTCAACAGAAGATGATGAAAGGAATAGCAAATCCATGTAGAATATCTGAAACTAGAGGTAAGGGGGGGTCACAAATCAAGGCAGCTTTGATTGGTTTGAAGCTAGATTTTTAGTGGACTCTTGGTCAACCATCAATAAAAAATATTGGAACAAAAGACTAGAAAGTAACATTGTAACATTACCTTATTTTGAACCTAATTCATAGATTGTTTTTTTCTCCACTACTTTTTGAAGTAGCTGGCATGAGTTCACTGGCAATCTACCAACTGAACTTAAAGGGTCTTTTATCTGAAAATGTGTGTAGCTTCAGACACAGAATATACAAATATTTGGACTTTTTTAAGATCAGATTTAGATAGTTTTATGCAAAATTAGATTCGGTATACAAAACATGGTAAACAATAAAACTAATTAAATGACAAATACATGATCAAAGATAAACTCTATAAACAAATTGACAGTTATTAAAAACAGTCACAGTATTGTAAAATACAGCATAGGGAATATAATGTAATTACTATGTATCCTTCCAGGTAGGCACTACACTTACCAAGGTTATCACTTCATAAGGTATACAAGTATCTAATCACTACGATGTACACCTGAGACTAATATAATACTGTATGTGAACTTTAATTGAAAAATAAAATTTAAAAAAATTATAAACTCAGTATAAAACAGTGAATGTTCAAAATTGACCCCAAAAATTGATCAATGAAGAGCGATGTTCTGAATACTTAAAATAATACATTGCATTTTAACCCATCACTGTCTACAATTAATCAAAATATTAAGGTAAAGTATGGTGTGTGCTCTAGTTGGCACCATATTTTACCATTTTGAGCTATATTTTGTAACGAAATGCTAGGTAGCAGAAGGATATAATTTTTCTATAATAGAAATTGCAAAACATCTTCCCTGTTAGCCCATAACAAACAATATTCATATCAAAATGAATCTATTGAATAAAAAGTGTAGCTTCTTTTACACACTTTTATAGCAGTTTGATCATATTTTAGCATAATCAGCCCTGAAATAAATCTAGTATATGTCTCAATGAAAAGTGTTAAAGCTTAATAAAAAATTGCACAGATCCAGTTTTATCATGCACAATTTTTAAAACGATGTTCAAAATTATACAGAACTGTGCTGCTTAGGCATTTCTTTAATGAATTGGAGTGAATGATAGTGCTTTCTTGTAAACTAACAGGCACATAGAAACAGTAAAGTGGAAAGGAAGATTCAGAGAATTGCATTATGCTAATCCCAAGAAACTAATTCTTGTGATGTAGTGCAAGAACAGTCTACTTCCCATTCACTTCAAATATGAAAAAGCACTGCAGAGGCCATTCAGAAGTTACTGTTGCTTCAGAGTACATTCAGCAAATCAGTGTAATATGCATTCACTACTTTCGCAATGTGGGGCATCAGAGTTCCCAAACTCCCCCAATTCATCTAGAACAGAAGGCAATTTAAGTTGTTGTTGTTTTTTAATAAATGTTAAGTTGTGGACCTATAATTCTATTCTCATGCATAGGATAATAAATAAAGAATGCATAGATACATTTATTTGAATTTTATATAGTTTTGTTATTGAACTTAGTTTTAAATATCAGTGTTATATCAAGTTTAATGAAAAATACAACACAGAAATAGCTTAATAAATATTAACTTAAAGAGAATGTGTTATTAATTAATGGATTTTTTTCCTTTGAAAAAGTTTATAATCTCTGATTTTAAATATATTGTTATATTTTTATTGGACCACCATGATGATTTCACTGCATAATGTCTCAATAATTTATTTGATAACTAAATTTTGATTATTCACTTAATGTATTGTCAAAGATAAAACTTTGTTTGTATAGTTAATATTGATTATCTACATCAGAAACATGCTGATCTGAGATGGTAAAAATACTCAAATCCTATTGGCTATAGCAGACAGAAGTGTTTAATCCAAAATGTTTTTTGAAGAGAACTTTATAGTCAAAGACATAAAAGAGTGTTGTGTGAACTCAAGTACTGGACTGTCACCAAATCAGATTTATGCTTTCATAATTTCTCTTGCAAATAGCTTTCAGAATCACATTAGAAGCTAAGCTCAAAACATTCTATTGATGTCTAGAATATTCTAATCATTTGGATGGGGGAAAGTTTTTCAAAGATGCTTTTTTGAATTTCCTCCCTTTTCCCCCTCTTAAGGTGGTATTTTGAAATGAAATCTGTTGTTTAAGATGACATTATTTATACAGAATGCTGAATATATTCTATAGAGCCACTGGGTAAAAAAGGTGAAGGGATTAAGCAAACATTTTTTAAATAAATACACACACACACACACACATACACACACACTGAAATATATTCCAAAGAACCAAATTCCTGTATTCAAACTCTACTCCATGTAATCCTAAATAAATGATATTGAAATAGTTAAAAAGCCTAAAAATATATCAATAGATTCATCTCTAAATCCAGAGTAATAATAGAAACTTTCTAATAGAATTGTTAATGTGTAATTTTCAAAAGGTTAAAAAGCATACTGAATCTCATACTCACCAATATAAATGAACGTTTGTCAAAGTTGATATTGAAGTCACTATTTAATAATGGAATCAATGACATGTTATGAACAGTTTAGAGAGCATTTAACTATAGATGGATAGACACAGATATACAGATATAAATTAAATATAGATATATAGAGAGATATAGATGATATAGATATAGATTAGATGATATATATATATATATATATAGATATATAGATATATAGATGATATAGATATATAGATGATATAGATAGGTATAGATGATATAGATATAGATGATGATATAGATGATATAGATATAGATAGAGATAAAGACAGAGATAGAGAGATAGAGATAGAGAGGGAGATATAGAGATGATAGATGATGATAGATGATAGATAGATTAGATAGATAGATAGATGATAGATAGATAGATATAGATAGATAGATGATAGATAGATTAGATGATGATAGATAGATAGATGATAGATAGATAGATGATAGAGAGATAGATGATAGATGATAGATAGATAGATGATAGATAGATGATAGATAGATATAGATATAGATAGATAGATGATAGATAGATGATGATAGATAGATGGATAGATAAATGATAGATAGATAGATGATATAGATAGATAGATAGATAGATGATAGATAGATGATAGATAGATAGATAGATAGATAGATGATAGATAGATAGATAGATAGATAGATAGATGATAGATAGATAGATAGATAGATAGATATAGATAGATAGATAGATAGATGATAGAGAGATAGAGAGATGATAGATATAGATATATAGATATAGAGGTAGATATGAAATGTGATAGATTGCTGGGTAAAGTGCAAGCTGGCTAATGTTCAGCAAATCCATAAACCATAATATTCAGGGTTATCTCTCCTACTGGAGAGAAATTATTTATATCTCTACCAGGCAAAATTCTACAAGTTTACCAATGCCTCTAGAGGGTTGAAAGTCACCAGTAAATAAATACAGCACTGCATTAAAAGAATACCCATTAATCTCATTTACTTATATCCAAGTTGTGGATATTTTTGTTATGACAATTTTCCCTGTTTACAAAACAGCTGTCTTTATTACATTTGTCCTGATTATTTGTATACATTACACAAATGTGTTACTTAACTCAATAAAGCCTTCTTGAATTTGTTCTGCAAATCAAACTTGAATAGTTTTGTCAACTAATAAAGTCAAACAATTAACCTCTGTGTATAAAGTTTCAAAAGAATCATAGATCATAGATTGACTCTGAAAATTATATGATTTATTTATTTATGTATTTTCTGAGACTGAGCAGCCAAGCCCAAGACACACTCTCCATGAGATTTTAACTATTAATCTATATTTCTGGGTGAATTTCTCTTGAATTGAGATCCTCTAGGATTTTTTAAAGACCCTAGATTACCAGGTAGTAAACTTTTTAGTAAAAAAATTCTAATTTTTTTTAAATCCTCACCCAAGGATATTTTTTTCATTGCTTTTCAGAGAGAGTGAAAGGGAGGGAGAGAGAGAGAGAGAGAGAGAAACATTGGTGTGAGAGAGACACATTGTTCATTTGCCTCCCGCATGCACCCTGACGGGGGCTGGGGATCTAGCCTGCTACCAAGGCCTGTGACCTTGGCCGGAATTGAACCTGGGACCCTTCAGTACACGGGTTGATGCTTTAACCACTGAGCCAAACCAGCTAAGGCTCCAATTCTTTTTTTTTAATTTAGAAATTTTAATTCTAAAACTGAGAGCTAAGTCTTCATAATCCAGATCCTAAGTCAGATTTCTTGAGAAGATATTATAAAATTTTCCTCCAAATATGGTCTATTCCTCTTCCTTAATATGAGTTTGTCAGACCTGATTGAGATTTTTCTCAAATGTAATGCTCTGAGTATAGCCTTGGTTGTACTATTGATTTTGTCTAATTATATCCTGGTAAGACAGAGGATAGGGTCATACTGTATCTGTACAAATGATTACCATAATAAATAAGAAGACTCAGCAAAAATATTTGTGTTTAGTTTTTGAGAAGCTAGTGAGAATCAGATATTAATTTAGAATGGTTCATTTCATCTTTAAAAAACATAATCTACTAAACTGTGGATCAGAAATATCTTAAAAAGAAAAAGAGCTTTTTCACATACCATGTAAAATACAACATTAAAAAATAATGCCAACAGAATTTTGTGAGTTTCACTTCTGAACAAAACAGAAAACCAGGGCCTGGATTTACCCTCCCACATGAAACACTCAAGAGTACAGACAAACATTTTCCAAAAGTAGTTTTAGAACTTGAACAATTGGCAGCTCAAGGTATTGACCCCCAAGCAAGAAACAACAATAAGATGCCCCCTATGAATGCTCTAGCTATGCCTGACACAGTGACTTTCCAGGATGTAGCCATGTGACTACAGAAAGAGAGGTCAGAGTGATGTGATTGCTTCCTGCAAGGAGCCCACGGGCCAAGGGATGGTTGTACCATTTAGAAGCTAAGAAATACAAGTTAACAGAATTTTTCCTAAAGGCCCCAGTAAACATGCTGCTCTGCTGACATCTTCATTTAAGCCAGTGAGACCCACTTTGGACTTCTGACTTCCAATATTTACAATAATAAATTTGGAGTGTTTTAAGCCACTAAGTTTGTGGTGATTTTGTTGTACTTGTGGGACGCGAAGAAAACTCGAGACACGGAGAATGTAGAATTTAGGTGGAGATGCAGAGGGCTGAGGCTCTGGAGGCGCTGCAACAACCCTCCTCACCATCCAGCGATTTTTATTGTGAGTTACAGAAAGGCAGGTGTGAGAGATAGTGATCAGTAGAAACCATAAAACGCGCAAGAACAAGTGGCTTTGTTCTGAGCTATATGCTTAACATTTTTCCTTAGGCCATGACTCTCCTGGGGGCAAGCTTCCCAGGATGATAAGGATCTGTTCCTGGCACAAGGGGGTTTCTGTGATTCTGGGAAGCTTGCTAACCAACTCTTTCAGAGTTCTTTGTTGTTTGCTGGCCTTTTCCTACAAATTTGTTAGAGCAGTAAAACAAAACTAATACAAGTCTTATGGATCAACACAAGTGATATTCACTCTCCTCTCATACCTTTTGTAACTTGCTATACTTTCTCAAGTTTGCTCTTTCATTATATTCTTTTCTATTCTGAGACAACTTACTTCTACACTTTAGGAAAAAACTATTTACCCTGAAAATAATTAAGATTCTTCCCATTATCTTGCATACATGGTTCTATTTCTCTGTCATTATTGTTATGGGTATATTCTAATACTCATACACGCCAGCCGGGCATGGTTCAGTGGTTGAGCGTCGACCTAGGATCCAGGCGATCGGGGTTTGATTCCCGGTCAGGGCACATGCCCGGGTTGTGGGCTCGATCCTCAGTTGGGGGCGTGCAGGAGGCAGCTGATCAATGACTCTCTCATCATTGATGTTTCTATCTCTCTCTCTCTCCCTCTTGTTTCCTCTCTGAAATCAATAAAGATATATTAAAAAAACAAAAAAAACAAAACTACTCATCAAAGTAGTTAACTTCTAATTCACAGAGAAAAGTGGGAGGTAGAATGCTCAGAACTGTGTCATAATCAAATATCTTAACAGATTAGCAAAGCTTAAAAATACACTTTAACACAAGTCTCTATAGCCACGCATATCTCATTTACACCTTTTTAAATATGCAAAAAAATGAGCAGACTCATTAACATGACTAAAAGAGAAAAACAATCTATAGCATATAAAAATAAGAAAATAGTAAATTTAAATCTATGCTTCATAATCCATGTCTTATATTATTCAATTTTTCTAAGAAAGTATTCAAATATCTGACATTATTATTAATTAATTCAATTTAATAACTCAAAGTTTTAAGTTATCTAAAGATCTTGGAAAGAGTTAAAGCTGAAAAAAAATTGGTGATATAAAAACTTTTATTATAAACATTAATTATTATATTATTATAATTATTCTCTTTATTTAAAAAAATTTAAAAAATAAGTAAGTAAATAAAATGTGCATTATTAATTAGCCTCAAGAAAAAGACATGTAGCTATTTAATATTTTTAAAAACACAAAATTATTATACCAGACTAAAAATTTACCTTAACTATGAATGTAGATTCTGCAAATGTTTCTGCTAGCAATTTCTGTAAGGATTGCTTTTTTCTTAAAATTCTGTACATTTGAAGTACTGAGATTTGATTTCTTTATTTTATGAGAATTTGTGAAAATTTTCTTTACTTAAACACTTATTAATGTCTATAAATGAATAAAAACAGAACTTCCATTTAAGTAGAAAAGCATTTCACACTTACATAAAAGAGCAAATATTTTCTCAAGTACGAACATGCAGTGTCACAGACACTTAGTTTATATATATTCATTTATTTATCTTTTTTGTTAATCCTCACCTGAAGATAATTTTTCCATTGATTTTTAGAGAGAGTGGAAGGGAAGGAGGGGGGCAGAAAGAAAAAAAATCTATGTGAGAAAGACACATTGATTGGTTGCCGCCTACATGTGCCCAGACCAGGGCGGGGGGGGAGAATTGAACCTGCAACCGAAGTATGTGCCCTTGACTGGGAATGGAACCCAAGACCCTTTGGTGCAGGGGCTGACACTCTAACCACTGAGCTACACTGGCCAGGGCCATAATTTATATTTTTAATTCTACAATATTATCCACTGATGATACTGAAATGCAATAACTATCCATATCTCAAGGGCTGTTTTCTTTCCCAGTGGATATAAAATAATTAATTGATCTGATCTCATAGACAAACAAAAAGACTAATGAACTGGATTCTTTGTCATCTCTTACTCAACAAAGAATTGTTCTCAATTGTTTGTCCTACAGAGATAACCAAATGATTAGATCTTAAAGCCAAAACCTGGTCATTGCTACTACCATCAATGAGGAATAAGTTATTAACAGGGTGTGACTCAAAATAAAAAACAAAACAACAACAACAAAACAGGGGCCTGGGAGGGGCAAAGTTCCATTTTTATTACTTCTTAAAATTTTCTGAAATTCTCTCTGGCTCTCTGGGAGCCAAGAAAGAAAGAAAGAAAGAAACAAAAACTTGCCTGGGTTAAACAGCTCACGAGGCGCTTGTTGGGAAAAAATTCTCCATGTGAATCTCAAAGTTCTTCAGCAAAAGCAACAGTTTCTCCTCTGAACTAACACAACACATCAGGATGTTTGTGGAGGCAATGACCTTGGAAGATAGAGTGTCTTCCTCACTCCAGGTCAAGGAAAAGATTTGTTCTTTATTCCTGAGAATAAAGACGATAATACCTCCCTTCAGGTCAAAGTTTGGACAGATTTGCTGGGGGTGACTATAAGGATTAGAATTAGCTAAAATTGTGGTTCCTTAACTGTGATACAAACTCACTGTGTGTGGAATTCAGCTGGGCCTGTCTCTGCATTGTCCCAACCAAGGCCTAGGGGATCCAAGGAAACCTTGATACTGCCTGCTGTGCTGTAATACAGGCCTTTGATCTGACCTAGGAATCCCTTATCTTCCGCCAGTGGTCAATGAGACTAAGGCAGACGAACTAGTTAGCTTGTAGGGTAACATCTCACACCTTTCACAATTCTTGACGACAGCATTTTTTAACCACTCAGTTTCTGAATCCTAGAGGTAATTCTACTTGGGCATCTTCATGGATGTCAATGGAAGAGCCATCCAAACTTGTAGAGAAGTTTTATAAGAGTTTATTTGAGCCAAAACTGATGACAATTGACAGGAAGCAAGCTCTAAAATGCTCTGGATAATAACAGTTTTGCAGTTTCTTTTATGCATGTGAAATTAAGGAGGGAACTTAAGGAAGATTACATGAGGGTGGGAGAAAGCAAGGCAGGGATTTAATTACAAGAATATGTGCTTTCTTTTTTTTTAAATCCTCATCTTAAGACATTTTTTCCATTGCTTTTCAGAGAGAGTGGAAGGGAGAAAGAGACAGAGACAAATCAATTGGTCACCTCCCACACATGCCCCAATGTGGGCCAGGATGGATGCTGCAGCCAAGGTAGGTGCCTTTGGCTGGAATCAAACCCAGAACCCTTCAGTACGAAGGCCGACACTCTAACCATTGAACCAAACTGGCTAGAGCAAAAATATGTGCTTTCTTAAGGGTCATTACTCCAAGGGGTATTTCAAAGGTATGTTAACCTAGATGCAGAATAGTAATGGACAGGCTTGCTTTAAAACCTTTCACTAAAATAGTTATAGGCCTAGAGCATGACTACCCACCATAACCTACCCAGATAAAACTTTATAATTTATTACAGCACACCTTTTTGTCCACAAAGATGATCTCCAAAACTGATAAAGCATAAGTTTCAAAGGTTTAAAAGACATAACTCTTCTACCAATATAAAATGGACATGTAGCAAAGATTTTTTTTATTTCTTTAGTTAATAAAGTAATGAATAACTTAATGTAATTCCTTCAAAGAGCATTTGAGAAGCTAGATTGTTTATAGAAAAATAAAATTGCTTGGTTGGATACAAAACTAGTTAATATTCTATTGGAAACCATAACTTTGATTCTCTATCAGAACAAAATGGTCAAGATAAACTTTGCCACTAAAAAGTTGTAAAATACTCCAATAAATAGAAAGTTTATTTCAGCGTTTCACTAAAAGATCACCCATTAATTTTTTGCCTATTTCTATGTTTCAGATGTTACTTCTCATTTATGGTTGAGAGGGTTCTATAGGTTAATGTATTTAAAGCCCTTACAACAGTTCTTGGAGAACATGGGGATTTTTAGTTTACTTTAGCACATCTGAAGTTTTCCATAATAAAAAGAATAAAGAAAAAAAAGTAAAGGGGAAAAAATTGTAAAGCAAAAAAGAAAAAGAAAAAAGATATTCTGTACACATTAGTTATTATTTTACTTGTTTTTTTATTTCTATGTTTTTTGAAAACCAAGTATAAAGTTGTTCTGTTTTTCTAGGCAGGAAATAATCAAAGCTGAATTTTTTCTTATCCATGACCTACTCATAGATGGTTAATGATAATACTTCCCCTCCACCCAAGACAGTAGTAACTCAATACTACTAAAATCTTAGGTCACCTATTCTAATCCCTTTTCCATTCTAATTTTACCATTCTAATGCTGTGTTACGAGCACTGTGGAATTCTGTTGCAATAGAATTTGTAATGAAGTTTCTCTCAGTCATGGCTCCCCAAAGTTCCCATTGTATACAGGTTTACATTTGCGAGTGCATGAAACATATTATTATTATATTATTTTCCATATGAACAATGTAAACCTACTTTTGTCTCAGCCTGTAGAATGAATTAACTTATCTTCTATGTATCGGGAAGATACTAGCTATATGTCATTCTTGAGAAAGTGGAGAAAATAGTCACTAAAATCATCTCAGTAGTTTTTCATTCTCCTGAGGAACCTTGATTGGGGAAGGCTGGAGCTGGACCAACGATAGCAATATCAGTAACTCCTGGTGGCATGTTAGAAACAAAATCTCAAAGATCTACCTCACACCTATTGAGTCAGAACCAAAATTTTACCCAGATACAAGGTAATTCACATGGGTATTAATATTTTGGAGTGCTGCTCTAGAATATCCATCTTTAGGCAGATACTAGAGGGTAGATCTTTATCTGAGATGCAGCTTGCATAGTGGTCAGTTGTGAGGCCTCTAAAACCAGATGACTTTGGTTTAAAACCTGGTTCTTCAATTTAGTAGTTTTGTGACTTCTGCAAGATAAATAACTCTTTTGTACTTTAGTTTCTTCATCTATAAATTGGGTGTAAAGATAATATTTAATTCATGGCAGTGTAGAATAGAGTTCTACAAATGTAAATGGTTTATATCAGTACCTGGCATGTGGTAAGCTCTCAATAAATGAGTTATTATCATTTACATACATGTCTGGGAGACTTTTTTTTAATGTTTTTACCTATATACAACAATGAATTTGTTTTAAATATTACTCCTTCACCTCACACTAAAATATTCAAAAATTTCAAGATTAGTTATAGTCAGATAAAATTATATTTACTTTCATTTTAAAATTTTGTTATGTGATTTTCAGTTGCAATATTAGATCTGTTTGAATTAGTAAATAAACATGCACCTTGCCACAAAACTCAAAATCCTGAAATAAGGGACTTAAGGAGATACGTAATGATTTTTTCTATTAAAGAAGAGGAATGGGAGCTCCAAAAAAATTTAGTACAAGTGAAAAATTAATTGTAGCCTGGGAAATATGAAAGTAAGTTCAGATAAGAGTCACTCTGAGGTACATAAAGCTTTATAATCTGACAGCTTCTTGGCATGGTTGCCATGGAGCCATAAACACAGGTGAGAATGTTCTTCTAAGAAGGCTAGTGTTCTTGTAGAAGTAGGCAGAACATAACTTCCTACTCTAGCAAAACTTTCTACGCCTTTACTTCCATTATACCATGTTCATATCTTTCTCAATGCTCTGGTTTTGCCATCTTTTGCTAAATCACTCATTCTTTTATTTTCCTTAAAAACTTGAAATACCTTTATATAGTAAAAAAAAAAAAAAAAAAAATCCAAACTGCAGATGTACTTAAAATAAAAAGTGATCATATCCATCTCTAATTTTTTTCATTTCCTCACCTCTTCCCTGTCAACTATTTTAAATAATTTGTTTTTAAATAACTTTCTAGTTTTGTTGACAAGATTAAATGAAAAGCTAATGTGCTATTTCTTGATTGACCATTTTAGAACATTAGGTTTATTTTCACCTCAATATATATCCCTTTTTTATTATTTATCATCTATCTTTACACATTAGACTTAAGTCCTGAAAAAGGAGAAACATACATTTCTTTATTTACTGCTATATTCTCAGTGGTAGAATAGCTTAGGAAAATTCCTTCATGACATGACACAACAAAATTCATATATTACTGAGTATTAGAGATTTGCCTTTTACATTTAAGTCATAATTCATCTTGAAGTTATATTTGTATGCAAAATGAGTTAGAGTTTTACTGTTTTTAAAATTGAAGCATAACTATTAAGTTCAAAATTATGAAAAGTCTGAGATATTATTGTATTTGCAAGTTAACAATTATCCTTCTACAGTTAAATACACACACACAAGCACACATCACACCATTTACTCATAATCTTTGCAGCACTAGTTCCTCACACCAAGTTCCCCACAAAGCGATGTAATGAGGTTCAGATGTACTTACTATACATACCCATGCAGTGTGAGGTTTACACCACAGAGGAGGAAACTTAAAATTAATGAGGCTCAGATCTTATATAGAGCAGCTGTCAGACCTGTCCCTTTGCCTCTCTGGAGGAAAAAATAGAGAAATTTGTTCTAGAATATAAATAAATCATTTTTGGAAAGGGGGAAATATTTCTAGGTCTATTACCTTTGGAAATTGTGCCAATGGATACAGGGAGGATGAGTCTTTAAATCTCTCCTGAGCAATTCTCCACATCTACTTTCCAAAGCATGTTTATCATTGAATAATAAAACCTAGACTGTGCTGAAATGTGAAAATATTCATGGACCATTGTTACCTAACAATAATTTTTCTCAGTATAATTTAGTGAATAGTCATTCTTTTCAATGTTCTGCAAAGCAAATTAGTTATATATCATATTTTCATATGAGCTTAGATCTGTTCTGGATTCCCTATTCTGTTGTATAAGTAGTTAGACAGATGGGAGCAGAGCAAAGACAATAGGCCAGGTACAGAAACTCACCAGGGCCCAAAGCTCCAGATGCCTAGCAAGGGACAAAGCTGGGGAAACAGGAACCTTACTCAAGGGGTAACTTATCCTCCCCCAGCATGACAGTGGTCATGCAGTTTAAACCCCCAGGTCTTTTCCTCCCAAAAGGACTCAGTTATGTTTCAGCTCCAGGCCCAGAAAAGCAGCAAAACCAGACAAGTGACACCATGGCTGCCTCAGGACCAGCTATGTTGACTTAACCCCCTACCCTGGCACCGACCAATTGGTGGAGACCTTGACCCTGAAAGAGCACACCTGGAAAGCTGATGAATATTCTATTGAGACCCTCTCCTGAGACCTCCTCTAAGATGTCCACTTGCAAGAAAGAGATTATACTCAGAACAAAGGACCCAACAAGCTCCCCTCTTCCCAGGGGAGCACACCAACACCATCTGCTTCTTCCCTCTGAGGGGGCCCCATAAGACTCGCAACCAGGGGAGCAATGGGCATTGGCAGCTCATCCCAGGCTTACTCCCTAACCTGTCTCGAAGGCCTCCTTTACTCTGACTTCTCAGTGAGCCAAAACAGCCCAACCTGGGCTCTCCTGTTGCTTCTTCTGTGCCTTTCCTTGTTTTACTGTCCGAAGTATATTTTTGCTGCAGTCAGTAGATTCTTGCTTTCTTTTCTATGCATTGTCTCTTGATTGAAATCTTTCTCTCAAGAAGACAAGAACTGAGGTCTCCTCATAGTCTCCCTGTCTCCTGAGTAACAGGACCATGCTATATTGGAAAAATCGGGTAATTCTGGCAATCCTAGTTTTAGATTAGTTTTTGACTTGGTCTTTCCCTTAACTAGTCCTCAAGTAAGAGGACTTGACAAATACCATAGTTCATCCTAAACTCACCTGGCAAGTAAGATGACCATCATGTTAAATTATTGGCTTTATCCAGTGGCAAAACAAATGTTTCATACCTTCATGAGAGGAGGCAGTTTTGCAATGTATAGCAAGGAGTCCATTGAAGTTAGGCTCCTACCTTTCCTTAGAAACTGGGAAATAAGTGTCCTATATCCCTTGACATTTGCTTTTCAAAGAGAAAGCTCCCAGGTTCTTGAAAAAGACATTCTTGGGTCATAAAAGTGACAAAATGCCAGCATGGAAAATGTCCTTTGTAGTCTTCAAAAGAAATTATAACAATTCTAAGTAATCTAAGAAAAATTCTTAAAGATAAAGGAGGGAAGGAAAATATCTTCTTTATTTTTAACAAGGAAAATTAAGGTTCTTACTTTTAATTTATATTTGACCTTACAATAATCAAATAAATACGAGATGCCCAGATAAGTGTGAATTGTAGATAAGTATTTTTAGTGTAAGTATGTCCCATGATATGTGTGAAACTTCGTGATCCTGGTTTCAGGTTAATTGTTAAGATGGGATACAGGAGAAAATTTCTATCAGTGCTACTCTAAGCTCACTCAATTGTATAAGGCAGAAGATCTCATAACCACATCAGAAAATTCCAGAGTTTTAGACAGAAAACACTGAAGCTCTGCTTACCCACTCAAGCCTCATGTGTAAGTGCTCTGATATACAATAATTCTTAAGAGGAGAAGTCAGGTAAAGACAGCCTGAACCTGGATGAGACCCAAGGCATTCCATGCAAAGAACCTCATGCAAATAGTAAATAAATGTAAAAATATTTTTAGGTGGAGATCTAAGTAGGTTAAGGGAGAAGCCTGAGCTCAACCAAAAAACAAACAAACAAACAAACAAAAACAAACAAAACACACTTAAATTAAGCCATTATTTCAAAATAATTTTAAATGTACATACTTTTTTCATATATTACAGATATTCAAATACAGCTAGAATACTTAAGATGAAGATCATAAGGATGAAAAAAACCTAGTAAATTACTTATAGCCCATCTCAGGCTGAGCATAGTTTGTACTTGTCCTTTGATATGCAATTAGAGTTGCTGTTCGAAGACCCTAATCACTTAAACTCACAATTATTTTCAAAGTTTTCTGAAAAATACTTATTCCATTTGTAATCATAATGCTTTACTTCCCTTATCTCAGTAATTGCTATTATTTCTCTAAAGTTAAAATTCCCTGTTGCTTGAACCCCTTTTATGAGTATTCAACATAGGGGCTTGTGAATACTCCTCTTGTATGGTTTTCTTTGTAATCTTGCTTCTTAGATTCATTATTGCTCATTAGCTGAACAATTGAATGGTGATGCTTTTGAGACTTGTATATACTTTTTGTTAAAAAAGGAAACGATTGTCACAATAACATATTTTCTAGACTAACAAAAGCTTTGGGCTTTCTTATTCTATTCAGCAGACCATGTAAAAAGAGTAGATTACAAGGCCACCACTACAGATCCCGTGGGAAAGTCTTCAGAAATCTCAGTAAGATAGGAGTTGAATTAAGCCGCCATTAAAGGAAAAAATAGTATATAAATCATCAAATCATATTTCCCAGTGAAGGTTATATACATGTAATACATACATCCACATCTTGCCAGGCATGCTATGTTTGGTTGAAATGTTTTCATGCCTCAACAACCTACACATTAAATTGATTGATCACTTAAACCATCTCCTACTTACTTTGATCTCCCATCATTTGCTAGACTGACTGATGACTGACATCACCAGCAGGGGTACATCACTAGACAGAGAGCTAGCCTAGAGAAACAGGAAAAAGGAACAAAAACCTGTCTGTCAAATAGATGTGATCAAAAAATGATATTTTACAGGCATATTATCACTGCCAGCTAAATGATTAGGTAAGTGAAATAAATAAAATCTGAAATTAAAGATGAAAAGAGATTCTACAAGTTAAATTTTCAAAAACAGAACAATGCTGAGGGTAAAATTATTTATGAATCCCACATTGTTTTACAGTCTAAAGCATAGACACAATTTTCAGATAATTTATATCTTCACTCTTCTGTAATATTTATGCAGTTTGGGAGCTGAAACATTCGTTCTTAGTGATTTAACACTCTTGCCATTTTTTTTCTCTCTGACTGTAAAACAACAAACGAAAGCTACAGTAAGATCAGAGCATTTTGGATCAGCATATCTGAATATGCCTATCAATCAATCATGTTTTATTATCAGTTACACCAATTGTTTTCCACTGTACATGAAGGAAAAGAAATTACACCATCTGGATTTCTCTGAACAGAAGAAACTTAAAGATTACTTTAAAATATAGCTTGTAGTTTCATGCTTTCCATAGCAATGGTCTGAGATAGCATCCTACTGCTATATTTAATTGCAACTCTGGCAGAGAAAAATTAAGCATCATTATCAAAGTTACAGTGTAATTAAGTCAGCCTCTTCTCCATGGATCCTTACACCATAATGTCATTTACTAGTCTTACTATCTTGTCCTAAAGCCCTCAAATACTTCCTCAGCCTCTCTCCTTATGGAAGAGCTCAGTTAAAAAAAAAAAAATCTAAGAGAAAAATATTGTAGTACCTCCTAAATCTTATTATAGAAAAAAAAAAGTGAAATTTTCCATTTCTATGTTAATTTATACAATCCTATATGTGAGAGCCGTTGTTTCTATTTTGCAGTGGAGTGACAAGCACTATGACCTAACAGGTCTGCTGCCCCACCAATTTCTAAGATTAAACCAAATTGTAAGGACAAGTTATTTGTGCAGAAACACTTAGACTAATGAAAGAAGCTTGTATCAAACCTTTAGAGTGCAATTCCTAAGGGAGTTGTTGCCAACCTTTTATCCCCACTGCCTTCCCTCTGACTAACTCTTCTGGCTACTCAGCTTTTCTTCTGTCAAGTGCATGAGTTTCCCCCACTTTGCTGTGCCCTTCAGGAGTCCTCATCACCTTAATTGGTGTTACTTGAAATACTCTACTCGGAAAAGTCTCCTTCTCTCTTCTTCTGTTGTTTTCATGCTGAATTCTAACCTGGATTCAGAACATTTTAAAGTAAACTGATTAAAACCAGTGGCCCTAAACACAAGGGAGATAATAGAATATAAAAGGCCATCAGATAACCTGAAGGAGATCAATTTAAATATTTTTAAGCTTATTAACAATGTGTGGCCTGCCTTCCCCCACAGTAATGCACCTTCTGGGATTTGCTACAATGGCCAGCAGGAATGTTTCACTTTGATAGGTTTTGTCTGTTGGCACCTTGGTTCCCCATCTGGAACCCCTCAAACCTTCAGTAGCTAACTTCCCTCAGTTCCCTTCAGTTTTCCCACACCTCCCTGAATACTTGTTCCATATTTCTTCCAGAAATCCAATGTTAATTTGGCTTTCAAAAAAAGTCCCATCATATTTAGGACGTAATTCTCAACTTAGCAACGAAAAGTCCTCAAATCTGCTTAGTTTAAATCATTTGCATTCTTTACCCTGCACTTGTTCTGAATTCTCCCATGAAAATAACACAATGGATCTGCCTACAAACAAAAAAATGTCTTCCCCAGTTTTCTCCTACCTCCTTAGCAGAAAGCACATTTTTCCTCAACTGAAAAAAAAAAAAAAAAAGAAACCTTCTTTTTGACATGTTCAATGTAAAAACATTAACACAATGTAAAACAAAGGATATGTCAACAAAGAAGTAATTCTTAGCAAAAGATTAGTAAAGGTCTTACACAGAAGATGTTAGCTCACACAATTATGCAATTTGCAAGTATATCTGCAGATACTTTGGATCACATTAAACAGGGTTGAATTATGAAAGACGCCCAATGATCTCATCAAATGATGTTTTTATTTATTTAAAATTTTATTTATTTACTTTTGTGCTGTTTATATAGGATGGTTCCTGGAAATGGATTCAGAATAGTATCAGCAACATAACACCTAGTTCATAACTACTAATCCATGACCCTACAGAACAAGTCTTGATGAAGCAGGATCTGGGACATAACTTGAAAACCTCTGTTCTTGTTTATTTATTATAAAGTAGTTTATATATTCTCTAAAGAAATTAAATGGGGATAGTACTATTCTGTTTCACATATGTGTTTTTAATCAAGTGAAGTTACATATAAGATTCTCCATATGTAGTACAAAAAGGTGTTATGACAGATGGTATTTATTAAAAATGCTTCACCCAGACTGAACAAATCTTAACCCTAAAATAGTGTTTATTAGATTAGTACTGTTAGTGTAAATCTTTTAAATTTACTTGCTTATCTAAACTTTAATTTGTGTTTTATAAGACGATTATAGAGTCATCTTATAAAAGATCAGTCCCACACAGTACACCAAATGTAAGCATGAATGTCAATGAGGTAAACAGGAAATTTAAAAAAAAGGTTGATCAAGTCCTGTTAATAATTTTCTACAGAGCTTCACTTTGGATGTCAAGTATCATTATTTGATAGTTAAAATATTAGCTGTTTAATTTCTGAGAATGTTTAATCTTTCCTCTACTTTGATTTACAATAGTTTTTTGTCAATTTAATATGAAAAAAAATGTGCTAAATGTCATTTATAAAAACTTTTGAGGGCAGAGTCTATAAAAATTGAGAACGAAAATTTTTAGAGGGAAAAATACTACTCCTTGGCCTACTAATAACGATTCTCAATTTTGCTACTACAATGAAAATTCCAACACACTCAATAGAATTGTCCTTGAAGTAGCCCTTCATTGTAACAGATTGACACTCTATTTGGTCATTTCTAAGCAAGGTATCAATTTATCTCCTAAAAGAAAGAGAATGCTGACAACTGAGAAAGCACACAAGTCAAGTACTTACGAATTGAACTCTCACTACGAAGTGGAATGAAGGTGCTTCAAAGTGCTCATTTGGAACCGCTGCCACCTAACCCAGCAAAAGCATCTGATTTTTTCTGTGCTTTCTCATCACTGTACAATTGATATTTAAGTGTATGTATAAGCAGAGTGGGCCATCCTTATAACCTGGAAAGCAAAGGACCAGAACGTGCCTAGGATTTATGGAGATGATGTAGTCAGCTGTGCAATCATCTAAGAATTTGCCAAAGTCTGGCTTAGGCATTCACTGTTCATTCTCACCCTCTGTTACCAACCTCCCAAAGACAGAGAAACAAAATGTAGAATAAACACTTTTAAAAATATTCTCTAACCTTTTCTAATATATATTACTTGGTTCGACTAATGGGGAAAAATACCTTATGCACATACATTTCTTATACACACAGTTACACCGTTTAATTATACCCATGATAAAATTTGGCAGAATACCTCCCGTTTCCACATTCACTTTGTTCACACGTCCAGAATAGACTGCCAATGGCCTACCTTTACATCTTTGCTGGTATTTTGATTTAGCCTCATCTGTCCTCTTGTCTAAAATTCTCCCCTTATTAAATATAAATATGTATGTAACAGAATATATTGAAATAACTTGAGCTACAGTATATTGTCATTTTAGATATTCCTATTTATCTCTAGCCATATCTATCTGCCTGTCTATCCATCTATCATCTATCTATCTAGTCTATTGTAAAATATTGTTTTCTTTTTTCATTAGTCAAGCCAATTAAGAAATACCTCTAAACTAAGCTCCTTTACTTATGTTTATATATATACATATATTTTAATAAGTTTAGAATATATTATTGTGTTATCTTGCTGTACTAAGAGGAGCCCAGTTGTGACTAAAGCAAGGGATAACGGAATCAGACAATGTTGGTGTTTAATTCAAGCATGTATTCATTTCCTTCTCCTTTATAAAAATATGCCTATTCATTTAAAACTAAATAATTTAATTAGCAAAATCAGACACCAAAAGAAAACACAATTTACTAAATAAAGGATGCCAAAAAACATGAAAATCAGTTTATTGCATACAAGTCTATTTTTTCAAAGATCTATAATTCAAAGGCAAATGTGATATAAATGTAATCATCCCATAAATCTGGCCCTGTTATTGAAAACAAGTTTTGCTATTAGTTCAGTAATATGCTAAAAAATAAAAATACAAAAGTCATTCTGAAAGTAATTTAACTTTCTTAAAAATACTGTATTAAATTTCTAGTCTTTCTCCCATAGCTAGCGTATAATTTTACCTTAGTTGATTAGATTTTATTTGGACTATGACACTGTATTATATGAATGTAGTCCTCTAATCTGTCAACATCATTGCTCTGAAGTTGAAAATATTTATATTGATATAATTACCTTAGGCCTTTGTGTTACAGCACTTAGTTTTCCTGAATAGGTAGTAATTTATTAATATGGATAATATTATATTTATCAAACTAAGAAATGGGATATATCATTAATATAATATTCCAAAAGAATACTTGGTTAGTTCACAATAGTAATAAAATATTATTACTATTAATTTTCATAAATACAGTTAGGATGTCACAATTGTACTGTGAGATTACTTATGTTTTTCTTTTCTTCCTAGTATAATAAATCAATATTAAATAGCAAGCTACAGTATGACTAGGTTTACGAGCTGGTTACTTGTTTTAAAATTAAAGTTACTGATCACTTAAGAACAATTAGATTCTTTATTTACTTGTTAAAATTCTGTTCCTTGTTATTATTAATTGAAATTACTAATCTATAGTATTGGTAGATTGGAATCATTAATCATTTTTAAAATAAAGATTTTTCTGATTATCCATGATACAATTAGGTTATTTACTTATATCTTTTTAAAATAGAGTTGTAAAAACATGAGAATGCTCATATTATCTTGTTTTTAGAAATGACAAATACAATAACATAATGCATGCTGAACATATAATCTTTAAATACCACCAATATATTATAAAGCTTAATATGAATCTGAAATTCATTTATGGAAACACTCTACTTGTTCCATCATTGAATAACCGAGAATCATATGTAATGCAGTTGCTATGAGCAGGATTAATCAAGTTAAAGTTTAGAAACACTGACTGTCAATTTGTTTTAACAGTTTTATTATAGAGAAGGCCTTCAATTTGGTAACTCTACTTTAAAATGAAAACGAGCTGATGCCTTGCTATGTGTTTAAATTACGTATGCTATTTTGGCCTTGACCCATCCAAAATAAGAACATTATTCAATAGCAGCATAGCTTGTCTACATATCAGCTAGAAATATTGAGGTTTAGTGTCCTCTGTAGACATTGAAGACAATTACTCAATGAGAGGAAAGGTGATATTTTCCACTGACTTGAAAAGACATATGCAATAATTAAATTTTCTTTTAAAAAACTGACTTTGCCCTTTTGAACCTGGTTTGAGAAAATGATGACTAAAGTAGTCTTTAATGGAATTGCATTTGGACACCCTCGGCTAGACCTTAGGAAAATGTCCTCTGCTCCTTTGTATTTGACAGGCATTTGACAATTGAACTGAAGATTTTTTTCTTTACATATGGGTGTTTTTATTTACATGTTTGTAAAAGTAATAAACATCACTTGCTAAATTACAACTGCTTT
This sequence comes from Miniopterus schreibersii, assembly GCF_964146895.1. Lineage (NCBI taxonomy): Eukaryota > Metazoa > Chordata > Mammalia > Chiroptera > Miniopteridae > Miniopterus > Miniopterus schreibersii. The sequence goes on from NC_138102.1 coordinate 58,408,922, forward strand.
GTTTAAATTTACCCAATTCTCATGTTTTATTGGAAATGTAAAAGAAAAGTCAGGCTACTTCATATTTCCCAATCACCACCATTACCATTTGTATATTAGTGAACTGAATGCAGCATTTTATTTGTAGGTTTTTAAGCTTAACAGTTAGTGATAATGTGTGATTCTAAATTATTTGATTGAGAACTCTCCCATTAAATAATTTCTAAATAGTCTATATGAAGCTGTCTCCTTTCATGGGGACTATAATGATAAGTAAAGTGGCACTTCATTGTGATTCTCATCATTGATGACTAAGGATAGCTTAGAATGAGAACTGCAGGGTGCATATCATATTGTAGGAAAAAAATCAGAATGCATGACCATGCAATTAAAAAGTAAGAAAGGTCACTACACCTTTAGGAAACTTCAAAAAGAAAATATTTCTAAACCTGTCACACAGAGCAAGAATATTCTAAATGCTTAATTATGTAATAATATTGAAGATCTTAAGACTGTAAAGGCACCATTGAGTGCCTGACATATAATAGCAGGGAGTTGCTCCTTAATGTCAGATTGAAGTGTATCAGAAATACACTATTTTAATTTTCTGATGCGCAGGAGTGATGAACTCTAAAAGCCAAAAGCAGAAAGGAGATAAAGCTTATTAGAGAATTATATTATTTTATACTAAAGTCATCTTAGTTCCCAATTCAACAATAAAATGATTTCAAGAATATCCATGTGATGTGATTATTTTAAAACTAAAGTTTAAAAACTATGTGCTTATCAGTAAATGCACAGGAGACAGAGTTAAAAAAAGATAGATTCTAGTTCTGGCTGGTGTGGCTTAGTTGGCTGAGTGTCATCCCATGCACCGAGAGGCTGCCAGTTCAATTTCGAGTCAGGACACATGCCCGGGTTGCAGCCTAAGTCCCCAGTGGGGAATGTACAAGAGGTAGCAGGCAGGAGATTGTCGGTGTTTCTCTCTCCCTCTCTCTTTCTCTTTCTCTAAAAATCAATAAAACCTATATATAATTTTAAACATAGATTTCATTATTTGGTGTGGGTGCTCACTGACAGAAAGGTGTGCTGGTCATGCAATAGTGCACAGTTTAAGTGCAATGGGTACAGAGGTTATTCCTAATAATTCAGTTTCTCTCTTTTTTTTCTTTCTTTTTTCTGTAATGAATCTTCGACCCTTTTCTTGTTGTTTACCTGGTAAACCTCCTATAATCCTTTATGCTTCAGGTTAAGTATTTGTTTGTCATTAAAACATTTTCAGAGCCCCCAAAAAGTGTTAAATGCTGTTTTAAACATTATTGTATTAAAGCTATGATAATTTATTTTTAACTTTGAATTCTCCAGTATTAAGTGCATGTTAGTGCATACACACACACACACACACACACACACACACCTCAGTTTTGTGTTAACAGTATAGAAAATAATATAGATGGGTGTATGTGAGATCCAACAGAGACTGTTAGACACCCTATCTTATGAATCTTCAGTACCTATATAAATCTCTCTATTCATGTTTAGACTTCCACACAAAAACAATATCAACAATATCAACAACATCGTACTTAGGCCTCACAGCACATGACTATCCAGGTGCTAATAAAGAAGTGCTTATCTTCCCCAAAAGGGGTGTATGAAGTCATATTGATTATTACATTATTTGCTGAATGAAGTTAATTTCTTTTTTTAGATTAATTGCAATGCTATCTCCATATTCTGTAAACGTCAAATACTGTATTATATTTTTGCATCATTACAAGATGTCCCCATTACATCACCATCTTTCAAAGTCTGTGAAATGGGTCAGTTCTGGCTCACTTTATTTTATGATAACACACCAGTAGTCTATTTTCACCAGACCTACAATTTTTATATGCAAGTAATACAATAATAGGATCCTCATCTAGGCCTCTTGGTTTCTAATTTAGAAATGCATATTTTTACAGGGGAATTATAAGGAGTTGTGACCTCTGTGTGGGTAGTAAGGAGAGTAAGGAAAAAAGTCTTTCATCGTCTTTATGCTGGAAAAAAGATTTTCGGGTTGTTGTGTGTGCAAAGCCAAACTTATACCATTTGGAGAACAAAGTTAATTAATATCAATGACACTGATCTAATTTTGAATTAATTTTAGGAAATTGTTTAATAATATTATACAGAAAATATAATGATTTTTACATTTTCATACGCAGATGGATTTGTTTTTTAGGTAGACTCCAACAGAGAAATTACTATTGAGTTTCCCCCCAAAATCCTCTTTATATCACTTAATAGAAGGCTGTGTTTGCCAGAAGACATAAAATCCTCAAGTAAGACAGTTCATTAGTCAGCATAGCTAGCCTCTGGTAACACTAAGTCTCAAACATGCAAAGGTTCAACACAAGGGCAGCCTGTCTCTTACTCATATAACGATAGTGAGCAGGTAAACAGGTCCACAGAGCAGCTCTTCTCCACAGAATTTTGTGACCTTGGCTGATGGAGAACTTTGCCATCTTCAACATGTGACATTCAGGTTTCCATAGTCTTCTCCATCTCATAGAACTGAGTTTACAGATCAGATAAAAACTCGCATTAGTGAGTGGGAGCTGAAGGCAGATCCCTGGGTACTATGAGGTGATAATGGAGCCTAGAACTTCAATCCTGGCAAAGAATCAGGATGGAGCAGGTCCTACATATACTGAGGACTGGAGGCAAATGCACTCTGGGTGAAGCAGGGGACTGTTACTGTTTGCCCACAAGTGAAAGGAAGCAAAAGAAGATCCAACTATCTCCTCACACTTGGGCCTGTAATTCACAATTTGCCTTTTAGAAAAGGGAGAAAATAGAACTAATTTTACATCCAAAAGCTCAGTGCATGACTGCACTGTTAAGATTATTATGCAGTGCCCTTGAAGGCATCCCCAAGCAATATTGTTTCAGTTGTGATTCCTAGGAAATAGCTGAGACAACTGTAAAAATGTTTGAGAAGATGAATGAGTGTAGAGAAACAGAAACTCATGTGAAATGTAGACCCTGAGAACAAAATTACAATGCATGAAAAGGAACCCAAAGCCATAGAGAAAAGCAAATAAACCTGGAAAAATAGATGACTTGAAAATAGCGGAGTGCTCTGAAAAATATTAAAATACGTGTATTTTTAATACTAGAGTCACTATGAATAAAATAGCATTCATAAAATAAGATCAGAAGATAAGAAAATTAACCAAATAAAAACTGTAGAAATGGAAAATGTAGTTATGGAAATGAAAATAAAAGAAAAAGGTAAAGAACAGGGAAAGTGAGACCGAATCAATACTTAGAATTGAGATAGTTATCCAAGATATTATGAAATAAAAAACAGAAAAGATCATTTGAGTAACTCTAAATTATTTTTAGTGGACGTTTCAGTAAAATAGAATGGAATAATTGGGAGAACATTCAAATTCAAATAATCAATGGTTCAAATTTTTCTGTAATTGACAAAAAATATATATTAGGATGAAAATATATTTTACTGCTAAATTACACAAACATAAGGGCAAAAAATATAGCTAGAAAAAATAAATTAAAAAATAAAATATCAGACTTGCTGGGCTCAGTTGGTTGGAGCATCCCCTACACCAAAAAAGTTTTGATTTCTGATCAGATCATATACCTGGGTTACAGGTTTGATCCTTCCTTGGTCAGGGTGTGTGCAGGAGGCAACAGATAGATGTTTCTCACATCGATATTTCTTTCTCACTTCAATGATTCTCCTTTTGTTTTATTTTATAAGGAAATAAAAATTAAATTAAATTTAAAACTAGTATCTTTTCGTTTTAAAAGAAAATAGAAATAAAATTTGACAAAACAAAAACAGCTGGTAGAAAGGGATTTAGAGAAACTTTATAATGTGTTAACCTTTTTTAATATGGATGGGTTAGAAAAATGTTAAAAAATAAAGTAAGCATGTTTAAAATTTAAGAAAAATTACTAAAAGAATATACATAGAATATATTGTTTCCCAGCATTGGGAAAAAGTATTAATTTTTAATCTAACAGGAGGCAAAAAAAAAAAAAAATAGTAAGTTCTTGATAGTGTTTTGCTTTCTTTGCATAAAAATTGTACATTTTTATCAGGTAGTTAAGGATATTGGCACATCAATTATGGAAGAGCTATTGGAAAAGATTTCTAATAGCATAACAAGTAGAAATAAAAAATATACTTATAAACTAAAATGAGTGTATAAAACCAGTAATTTATTAGAACAAAACAGTGCACCAAGTTTGTTTCAAATAATATTTGAAGAAAAGTAATCTATAATTAACTATAATAAATGTGGGAAAATACTGTGTTGTAGTTGACCACAAACCAAATAATTATTCATAAGATTTTTAAAAGAAATAAATAGCCCAGCTGGGGGTGACTCAGTGGTTGAGCATTGACCTAGGATCCAGGAGATCGCAGTTCGATTCCCAGTCAGGGCACATGCCCGGGTTGCGGGCTTGATCCTCAGTTGGGACCTTGCAGGAGGCAGCTGATCAATGACAACTCTCTCATCATTGATGTTTCTCTCTCTCTCTCCCTCTCGCTTCCTCTCTCTGAAGTCAATAAAGATATACTTATTTTTTTTAAAAGTAAGAAATATGTGATGAGCCACATAAAATGCAAATCAATAACAAAGGATTCATAACATTTATTCAGCTTTAAAATAATTCAGGAACTAGACCAAGCATTTCATATATTATAATTATTTCATTCAATCCTGACAGCAACTTAATGACACATATTGCTATAATTATTGTTCCTGTTTTACAAAGGAAAAACCAAGTATATTGTTTAAGTAACCTAACCCTGGTACACAGATATTAGATGAATAAACCAAGAATTAGTTTGGTTGGTTCCAGAGTTTTTAATCTTAACCACATGGCTCTACTGCCTTATATATTATTATCTCTCAATTACCAGGCTCTAGCATCTTCACTCTTAACCAGTATACTATCCATCATTGTATAATATCATTCTGCTTTACTAGAAATACAGTGTGCTGATTGAGTGGATTGTGGTGGATTAAAATGTTACATTTTTGTCTGCTCCTCCCACAAAGGGTGGATCTGTGGCCTTTCCTGTGAAATCTTGGATGGTCCTGATGCTTGCTATGACCAATAGGATATGCCCTCTTGGAACCATGAGACCCTCATTCTGCAAATAAGCACAGTTTAGCTTCCTTGAAGATAGAAATCATGTGAAGAGAGACATCACATGGACAAAGAACATTCGGCCATTGAGCAAAAGCCTGAGACAGGTAAATAAGGTCACTTAGGACCATCCAGAGACAGAAAACTAACTGTATGAGTCACCACAGGCAAGACCAGCAAAAGAAATGCCCAGCTGAGTCTACTCACCAAACTGTCAGCTGGTAGAAATATGAACAATCAAATGGTGGTTATTTAGAGATACTAAGTTTTGAAGTGGCTTGCAATGAAAATTTTTCCTGAAAATTTTATGAAGCCTTCTGTGATTTTTCTAGTCAGACACATCTTGAGTATGGAGTCTATTTCTGAAATTTGCAATTGCAAAATATCTTTGACAAGATGTTGAAAAAATAATAACTATAATGATGACATATTCAGATACATATGCAGATTAAAATGATAATAGCTGCTCTAAACTATTAGCCTAGACTCAGAAACTCCTGGAAATAAGATCTAGGACTACTACCTCCAGAAATAAATGTAAAATGACACCTTATTTATGTTCTACCAAGCTGGGCAATTGCACCTAGCTGTCAGAATTTTTATTATGATACAATGACTTGTGGATTTTAGCTGCACTGGAAGGAATGTGCCTTAAGACATATTAATTGATGGACTAAGTGATGTACAGAGTATAATTGAAAATAAGTGACAGGGATGGGTTTAATGAATTAAAATGGACAGAACTGTCTTCAACTTTGTCTTTTATAGTGAAGCGCACCTATATAGTGAACAGACACGCAAGTTCTGCTTGATATGGAACCTTACCTTCCAAAGCAACTCCAGGTCAGTGTATTGTGTTGCCTATTTTGTGTCATTCAATGAAAGTAAAGTAGGTTGGGGGCATAACATTCTTTGTGAATTTTCATAAATTCTAAACTTAATATTACCTGATGTTGAATCAATGGTGGGGTGTTGCAGGCAGAATGGGGACAAAAGTGGAATTGACACAAAGAATCATATTCAATGGAGCAAAATATTTAAGAGGTAAGAGACAATATGGGGGAAAAAGAACTTAAAAGATTTTCATCTCTGGTGGCCAATCCATTTGTGATCTGAGTTGGTGAAAATTTTGCCATGGAAATTATAAAATGCAAACTTAACTACAGTTTAATAGAAGAAAGTCAAACAGTGAAAATGACCCTCCACCCCACCAAAAAATATTACAGTAACTACAGTTGACTATATTGACAACAATGAAACCATTAACTAGAGATTGAGTAAAAAAAAAAAAATTAAATGAGTATTTGAAAAATAATAGTTCATATTAATGTTTTAGTACCCTTTTGAAAATTAATGTTCATCTCATAGTCTGATGCTTAGGTATTACAGAATAAAGAGATCTGTTTGGAATGATTTAACCCATTAATGACAAAAGTACAGCAGTTCTCTTCAAGGTAGTAAAAGTGGGAGTCATGAGTGTTCACACTTAAAAAAAAAAAAAAAGAATTGCCCTGTTTTGTATTCCATATTAAAATAGAACATGCTTGTTGAACAATAAAATACTAAAAGTGGCAACTTCATTGGGTTTATTATATAATAATTAAGATAGAATAGCCTTTAATGACTCGTGTGTTCCCCAAACGTTGGGTGTGAGAAATGCCATTCTTCTCCTTCAGAAGACAAAAAAGAATTATAATATAGTAGTGGATTAACTTCTTCAATTATCTTCCATGGAGTTTGACAGTCTGTCAAAAGTTCAAAGAATTAAAAAAAAAAAGGCCAAGAAAAAGAAAAGGAAACTGAGCTTAAAGATAATAGTTGAAAAAAGAAAAAAAGATTAGTTCTGGTAGAGTTGTTCTACTATATATTTTAAAAAAGGAGGAAATTTTTAAAAATTGACTGGTATCCACAAAGCACCTACTTTATAAGTTAGCTCCTTTAAAGAATCTTGTTGCATTCAATTTATCCTTGCCTACGTGAATTTAAAGTAGATAAAATGAAAAAACTAACCAGGAAAGCTGAAACATGGTGCAAAATTTATCTCATCTATGAAGTATGGTTTAGTCTAGGAACTTGTCCATGCATCTCCCTTGAATGATCTCTAAGATTACGTGAAATTTTTTAAGTTAAATAACAGGGCATATGGAGCAATTCTTTTTTGGCTTGTTGGATACAGGTCCCTAATACACCAACATCACTGCCTATGACAGTGAAAAGACACTGAAGGGATTTCAGTGGGATTGGGCCTTATAAAGATGTTTACTGTAAGATAATCAATAAATGAAATTATTCATGAATGAAAAAAAAATTCAGATCAAAATACTGGAGGCTAAAAAGTATTTACTTAAATCCATGTTTGCAATGAGTGTGACATAAATGGAAGACATTGCTGTTACCTCTTTTAGGTCAATTTTCAGCCACGTCTGTCCTCATTCAGAATAAACTGGAACATGTAAAATGAAACTTTGAGGTCTATTTGGCAATGAGTATTTGGCAATATAGAATTCCAAAAGGGCAGCAGAAAATTCTTCACTTTGACTTTAAAAATGGTAGAAATGAGTTGATAATATCAATGCATCCCATAACAATTTGAGTTCAACTAGTAAGAAAGGTAAGAGTGTCTTTGAGAATGATTATAAACTAACAAGGAATGAATAATGCAGTGCACTTGAGAGCAGGGTCTGATATAAATTATCCAAAAGCTGCAATAAGCTAATGGTGACTGGTATAATGTGACTGATTGTGTTAGTGCTTTGTTTTCATACTTACAGCAGGAAAAAAATAAAACTCATGTTTGCCTTTATGTGGATGGAAATTCAATACATGTTTACCACATTGCCTGAGGTAGTAAAATTCTACCAAGTACTAGCTTACTTTTATGAGCATAATATTGGTGAAGAGCAAGCTGAATCACTGTGTTGTTGGTGCTGTAATAGTAGCAGGGTGGTGAAAGGAGGAGAAAAAAAAGATTGAAAACAAAAGTTACACATAAGTCTTATAAAGAATGGTTGATAAATTTTGAAAATTCAAAACTGGCTAATGATATGAAATGTTGGTAGTCATTTGCCTTGTGCCTCAGAGATCTTTCCAAAATTAGAACTAAATTACTATTTCTGAAGAATTTGAATACAAAGAAGTCAGTATTTAGTGGACGTATTTTATTTTGAATTATGCACCTTTCTGATTTTTAGAATCTTATTGCCTATTTAAAATAGGCAAAGTGAAAAAAGAGCTAAATGATTAGGAAAAAGACAATTCAATAGACACCTAAACAAAGTTCTCATTGTGGCATATAAAAAGTACTGTAGCACAGAACTTGTTCTGGGCCACAGGGACCATAAGATCCAAATGAACATATGATATTAGACAATTTACCAACTCACCACTATGCTTATTGGACTTGGTGAGAGAAGTCAGATCATACTTCCTTGAACCCCTCATTACAGATTACTAGGATTATAGACCTAAAAGCTACCAAATGTTGCTGCTACTTTGTATATTGTTTTTTCAGTAGAAACTATATACTTGCTATTGGGATCTACTAGAAACAGCATGCAACACTGAAGGCATACAAGATACAATAATGGATTTACTTTCTTAAGTATCTTCCATGGAATTTGTGGATGGGAAAAAAAGTTAAAATAATTCAGATAAAGTGCATCAGAAGACAAAATAGAAACTCTGATCTTGTGATGGAGATAATCAAAACCTTAATGAGGAGGTTTCCCAAGAGAGTTTATTTACCAAGTAAAAATTATGTCTATGTGTGTGTACTGTATATAAATGCATATATTTAAGTATAGATGTGTATGTGTGTGTATATATACACATATACAAATATACATACTGTGCAATGTAGGTTTTGTCTCAGGAGGACCATCACATACCATAATTACTATTTTCATGACAATCAACCAAACTTAGGAAATTTTCTTCTCTGATATCCATGGCTGAATGGCATGACCATATGACTTTCCTCTTGATAAAATAATACAAGCATCACATTGTACTTATGACAACTCTCAGAAGAATGGAATTTTTAGCAATTCAGTTGGTGGAGGAAAAACTCTTGGAAAAAGCAAATCTGTGCAGTAGTCTAAATTACTTACAGTAGTACACTTAGTTTTTGTATAAGAATTAGAAACTTATTCTAAAGGGATATGTGTTGATTTTTGCATGTGGTGATAGCCTATCTATATGTTTGGTTAAGTGGGTCATACACAATTGGAAAATTAAAAACACTTCATGTGGAGATCTATAATTTTGGAAGAAATTCTAGAACTCTAAAGAAGGAGTAAAAGGTGGCGTATGTTAGATGGCCCTAAAAGACCTAACAGGAAGTTTTGAAGGGACTGGAATAGAATGTTTAAGACAATATTTGAGGAAGGCTGCCCAGGTGGGACCCAATGGACCTGGTTAAGTGGGCTCTGGAGGTTCTGAGAAGGATGGATACCATGACACTGAATTTCCAGAATCTGCTTGAGCAGCTTGTATGCTGGGTGGAGATTCTCAGTGAAGAAAATGAACTCTAATTCATCCAGTTGGGAAAGACCTTTGAGGATTTTTATAGAAAGTGTCAGAATAGACATGAGCTGAGAAAATACAAGGATCTTTTGATGAAAACCAAGACTGAGCATAGCACTCTGGATGTTAACCTGAAGCTCACAGGCAATCAGGTGGATGTAGAGATCAAAAAGAGACTGTGAGCTAAGGCAGACTGTGAAAAGCTGGAAAAACAGATTCAGCTGATCTGAGAGATGCTCGAGATACATTGGTAGCATTCAACTAAGTGAGGAACAAAATCAGTTCTGGCTTTTCTCAGCAGAGGCCAACCATCCATGGGAATCCTGGGAACAAAAGACTAGCTAGCAACCTTTGATGAATCTGGTTGCATTTTATCAGATATCAGCTTTGACAAGAGCAATGAATTGCTGGATTGGGATTCTTTTTTGGTAAAGACTTTCAAACTGAAGAAGAGATAAAAGAGGTGTTCCAGTAGCCAACAGTTCATGGATAGTCCCCCTAGACCTATAGACAAAACTCATTCTATTAGCTCCACAGTAAACCAGGGGAATGAATCCATAGATGCAAAAACTACAGTGACTTTTATCAATGGTGGAGGTCCCATTGAAGCTACATCCACTTTTGAAACTGTGACATATTGAGTGAGAAGCTGAATGAAAACAAGTACTTTACAGCCTTGGAACAGTGACTCCACCTTGAGCAGCAGGTAGCTGGAGCCAAGAACTGAGGCAGACAGTTCTGGCACTCCACAGAGTAATGGAGGGATGTGTCTTCAAAACTCTCTCTCTAAGATGGATATTAAACCCAAATCTTGTGCTTCATGTGTAAAGTAGATAAAATATGGCAAGCAGTTTCTGAAGTATCAAGACTTTCATGTGGTCTCTTATCCAGAATATGGGGACAGCTGCCCCCTTCCCCACATTTCTACCCTGATAAGAACACTTGTTAAGATTGGAGCTGGAATGCTGGCAGATTATTTGTCCCAGACTTCTCCAATGATCCCCACCATTACTGTCCACTGTGTAAATGAGATTGAGCAGAGAAGGTTGACCAAAACAGGCCTGTATTAGATCCGAGGATGTTACTGGACAGTAAAAAACTGAAAGGAAAATGTCTTCAAGTGAAAACTGTACCTCTCCTCAGCAAAGTGGATGACACCAATGCTATCTGTAGCCTCCTGAAAGACTTCCTTCAAAACCTCAAAGAATTCCTTCTGACTTTTTGGCTAAATGAGACCTTTATGGAAGCAGCAGAGATCACTGATAAGGACAACAGCATAGTTGCCATGTACCAGGCAGCTGGTGAACTGCCCCAGGCCAATGGAGACACATTAGCTTTCTTCATGATTCACCTGCAGAGAGTGGCTCAGAGCTCAAACACTAAAATGGATACTGCCAATCTGGCTAAAGTCTTTGGCCCTACAATTGTTGTTCATGCTGTACCCAGTCCGGATCCAGTGACGTTACAAGACATCAAGAGTCAACCCAAGGTGGTAGAATGTTTGCTTCCATTGAACCTGTAATACAGGAGTCAGTTCATGATGATAAAACAAGAGAACATTGACCCATGCATATCACTGAAAACTCAAATGCCTTTTCAACACCATAGACACCAGATCAGATCTTAAAGTTAGCTTACTGGGGCCTGTGACCACTCCTGAGCATCACCTTCTCAAGACTCCTTCATCTAGCTTCCTTTCACGAAGAACCTACTCTACCATCACCAGGAACACACCCAGATTTGGGAGCAAAAGCAAATCTGCCACCAACCTAAGATGTCAAGGCAACTTTTTCTCTTTTTTACGCTCAAGTTAAGTCATATCTGTTGCTACTTCCTGCATTTACTGACTACAAGGAAGGGTGCACCTGTACTCTCTGCTCTGCAGTCTCCTGTACTCATTACTACTTTTAGCATTCTCCAAGCTTTTAACAAAGTTTAATGGTGCGTGGGAGTTTTATTAAAACTACCTAAAACTATCCAAAAAAAAAAAAGTGACAATATTTGAAGTAGCAGTCCAAGTATCAAAGATGAGTCCCATGGAAGTTACCAGGCTATGCAATCACACTGAATAAAGATATGTAACTTTGTTCTCTGTTGAGATATCAATAATGCCTATGACTCTTTGAAAACAAAAAAATATTTTTAAAACATTTTTTCATGGCCCAGCTGGGCATGGCTCAGCAATTGAGCATTGACCTGGGATCCAGGAGATCGTGGTTTGATTGCCAGTCAGGGCACATGCCCAGGTTGCCAGTCTGGAACTTGCAGGAGGCAGCTGATCAATGACTCATCATTGATGTTTCTATCTCTTTCTCTCTCTCCCTCTCCCTCTCTCTGAAATACATAAAGATATATTTTTTAAAAATGTCATGCAATGAATTCCACTGGGACAGAGTCCATCTGATAGTTATCAGGTGGATCATAATGAACTATTACTTATAACTTCTAGAGAATTTCTAAGGGTCCTGATAGGCATTGGTACATTCTCTACTTTTTTATTGTAAATGTTATTATTAAAACAATGGCCAAGAATGTTATAGAAAGGTAGAAACAATGTAAATTATTTCAACTTGGAGCACGCTTATATATTTTTTCAGCTTATGGGACCTATTTCACAGACTATAGTATACTGATCAGCTAAAAGCACTATATTATGAGGACACATTTCATTCATTCTCCCCTTCAGAATAGTGTTTGGATAAGAAATTTAAAGAGTAAATTAAAACATTTTCTAAAAAACAGAAAAAGAAAAAGTTTATCTGCATAATCAGGTGACTGGACTTAACACGTTAATAAGAAGGATATAAAATGGGATCATTTGGGATCAGAAGGGAGAATGCATGAGTAGGAACTGATGCAGAATACAACTCTCTGTCTTCCCCATTTTACAAATTGTTTCTGTTGTAATGTAGGATCTCATGGTAACAAGGGCTGGCTTCAGTTTGTTGGCTCCTATTGAGAGAGACATTTGGCACATGGCATTATCTCCAAGACTTCAAACCTTGCATCCAAATGAATTCACTGGTTGGATAGGCCTTATGTTGGTCTGACCTTGTTTGGTGCAAAGGATATCTCTATTGCTCACAAATCTAAGAATGTAAATAAATGAGAGAAGACATTCCCAATTTTATGGTTGAGGGCTGTACCTGAATCTTCAACCCAATCCAGGTAGGGAGAGTCAGGGTAAATCTGGGAGTACCAAAAAACAAGGGAAGTGGTAACTTAATGTAAAGGCACTTGGAAGTGAGAGATAACACCAGAAAAACTAATAATGTTTGTTCCCTCAAGAGTGTCTCAAATCAAGAGAATAACCAAAGTTAGTTTTTGTTCCCTGGGGAAGACCACCAGCAACGTTTCCTTCTGAAAAATGTCCATTGCACTGAAGATGCGGTAGGAACTTTGTCAAAAATTTATTCCTGCCCTGCCGGGCGTGGCTCAGCGGTTGAGTGTCGACCTGGGATCCAGGCAATCGGGGTTTGATTCCTGGTCAGGGCACATGCCCGGGTTGCGGGCTCAATCAATGACTCTCTCATCATTGGTGTTTCTGTTTCTCTCTCTCCTTCTCCTTTCTTCTCTCTGAAATCAATAAAGATATATTTTTAAAAAAAAATTATTTCTTGCCCGGCTGGGCATGTCTCAGGGGTTGAGCGTCAACCTGGATCCAGGTGATAAGGATTCGATTCCCAGTCAGGGCACATGCCCGGGTTGTGGGATTGATCTCCAGTTGTGGGCTTGATCAATGACTCTCTCATCATTGATGTTTCTGTCTCTCTCTCCCTCTCCTTTCCTCTCTCTGAAATCAATAAAGATATATTAAAAAAAAATTTATTCCTGTGTAATCCAGTGGGGGAAAAAGGTGATGCAGCACTTTCTAATGGCCCTACTGAATCTTGGTCATTTGGACTCTTCTTTTTGTTAAAGGTTTGTAGACTATGTTCACTAGTGAAATCCTTATGAGATCATCTCAAGGAGATATTACTTCTGAACTGTGCCGATCTATAATTGTAGGATACTTGACCACCTGTGCATTAGATAATTGCAAACCAGGCTGATGCACTGCTGAAGCAGTTGCTGGGATATGAGGGATGTTGTATTGCTATGGCTGGCTTGGCGTGCCAGAGCCTGCATTCTACTGATCCAAATATGCTAAATATAAATGTGATGAACTCAAGAATGGGACTTGAAAAGAGGTTGATGACAATGAGGGGGGTTAATGTAGGGATGATGCATGGTCCACACTAACTGATAATCTCTTCTACAGCTCTGAAGAAACCCTCTTTTGTTGTTCTTATGGTACACACAGACTGAGTCGATTTTAGGAGTAGAATATACAAATTAATAATTTTCTAATAACTAATGTATGGTGTGCACATGAAATACAACTTTTCTAGACTGCACTCATGCTCCATAATAGCAATGGCAAGTGTAGTGGTGAAGTCAACACTGACCTAGATGATCTTAAAGGGATTCAGGAACCACTGATTTGTAACTAGGTAATTTGAGCCAAAGAGAAATAGCATTTTTGGAAGCATGCCACAAATTTGAGAAGTACATATCATCCCATACAGAAATTTTAAAGGGATTACTTTGGCAAGAAACTAGCCAAATTTAGCAAGGTTTGGAAAGATGTGTGAAGCACTTATATCCATAAATGATGAGGCAATTTTTCTGAGTGACACTTTGGGAGAAGGCATGACCCCTTAGGATGGGCTGTCTTATGTGTTGATAACTGTGGAGTCAAATATGTTGTGAAAAGAATAATTAACTGAATATGATGGAAGTACAACAAAGAGAAACTCACTCATGGAAATAGTTTGAAAAGCCCAAATTGTGAAGTTCAAATTGTCAACCTGATTGTGACTCAAAGCTGAATTATGACTGGAGTATAGACTGGATAGTCCCCAAATTTAATGAATAGTAAATTTGAATAGCTAGTTTTTCTATTGGAAATACAAAATATAAATAAGATACCATTGATATCTTGTGAATATATATTTGGTATGCAAAATATTACTTTAATATATCTGGCATTTGGTATATAAAAAAATTTTGGTTGTTTGAAAGATACTGAGTAGGAAAGGATATATTCTAATAAGAAATTACAGAATGGAACATTATTTGGGAAAAATTTAAATCCTCAGTTGATGTAGGCCTCCTGGAAATTGTCTTGATTAGAAATAAATTTAGTTTCAGAATGAAGTGATATATGTCTCTCATATTTATTTTTTCAAGGCACAATTAGTAATTCATGAAGAGGTAAAAAGTAAATTGAATTGGTTAAAAAATATTAAAAACATGAAAAAGATGTGATCAACACTAACATATCTAGTCAATCATGCTGATAGTCACTGAATTTTACATATCTTATTGGCTATAGATAAATAATCTCCCATTTTGTTTGCAATATCAAAAAATATATCTTTCAAAATGGATGTAAAAAGGTGTTAAAAATATATATGACTGTATTCAGAATTCAAAGGTAGACTGTCATTAAAGTGTTAACAGTGGATCTGAATTAATATTCTATACCCAAGAACAGTTAAGAATATGACCCTGGATTTACCTTCTTGCAACTTTGCCCCCTGGAATGAGTTGAAGATCTGAACAATGATGTACCAAGCATATTATGTATGGTTTTCATTGTTAAACTCCACAGGTAAGTTGTTGCTGCCCTTATAATGATGCAACTTGGAACATATGGCTAGAAGGACTTCATGGTAAAACAGTATAAAAGTTAGGTGAGAAATGAAAGCGGTTGCTTCTTTGAATGTCTGTGTCCTGTGTCCTCTGCCCCTTATTTTGCCCTCAAACACACCCTGTGCAGTGGAAACTCCAGAGAGTCTTTTGAAACTCAAGTATGCAAATGCTGTCTTGTTGTGTGATGTATTCCATGCTTTCAAATGAACAAGAAAGTAAGGAAGGGCAAGTCAGACAGAAGTCACAGTCTTTTTGTAACCTAATTTTAGAGATGACATCCCATAATTTTGTTATATTCTGTTTGTTAGAAGTGAGTCATTAGAACTAGCCCACAATGAAGGAAAGATAATTATATAAGGGTATGAATACTAGGGGGGTAATCATAGCGAGACATCTTGGAGGTTGCCGACCATACTTAAGATCGAAAATATTCAAGCAACAAATTAACATTTGTCTGGAAGTGAGTTCATATGACTTCCAAGTTATTTTCAATTCTATATTTCTATACTTTTGTGATTAATAATGGAATTAGAGAAATTGTAGAAAAAATCTCAATACACTGAAAAATTGAGTGAATTTTTATATTTTTAGGTTATTTTCCTCTCAATAATAAAACTGACTTAGAAGATAAAAATTCAGAATACTTAGTCAAAATTCTGAATGTTTTTGTAATTTTAAAGTATTTTGATCTTCTATATCTTATATAAATTTATTTTAAATAACATTTAAAAAGCTTTCTATTTAAATAGATTTTTAATATTACCAAGTATTGTCAAAAATTTTGCCCAAATCTACATGCTTGATAGGTTTTTCTTTTAAGTAAAATTTCCCCAACCATGGCAAATGTTTTCCTTTAATTGATATTATAATGGTTGGGTTAGGATAATTTTGTAATTATGAAATATTTTACATTTATTTTTAGCTGTCTGCAATTTACAAATTCTGAATTAAAGCTCTGAGATTTCAGTCTACTTCTTAAATGAATGTCACACCAATTTATACTTGATCAAAATAAACATTTTTAATGATATTTGTTTTTCTTGTATACAATTGTAATACACATTGCTTAACCTAGGATAATTTTTAAAGAAATAAAGCCAGCTTTTCTTAACTCTGAGTGCCAATTTAAGGAAAAAATATTTTATTGATATTTTAGGGGGAGAGGAAGGGAGAAAAACATCAATCGGCTGACTCCAGCACACTCCCTACTGAGGATGGAGCCTGCAACAAGAGCATGTGCCCTGACCAATAACTGTAGCAGGGATCCCTCAGTACATGGGACAATGCTCAACCAACTAAGCCAAACCATCCAGGACCAATTTGTTTTTTTAAATACTAGATTTCTCCAAACTGAAATTTTAACTTCTTTTATTTCTAATACACAAAATTAAGTTGTATAAGTAGTAATAAAAACACATATGAACATTTTTCTTTTAAATATATGGAAAACTGATTGAAATATATATGGGGTTTCAACACTCTGTGATTATTTTGGAACTCTATGGAAAGATTTCAAAGATATATATTTTTCAACACTCTAACTTTTCAAAACCCACAAAAACTGGTGGCTAAGTTATAGATATTTGAATAATTGATTTAAGGCAAATATTCTGAATGACCTCATAATATTAAAGTAACACTTTATTTCACCTCTATCGCTGTAACAAGGGTATGAGCAAGTGAAAGTCACCATTATGGTGTCCATACTATTTCCCTCTACATATTAATATATTCTGAGGTTTTAAAAAAACCTCTCTGCTTTTCTAAACCTTTTCAATACAAAGTAAGCATCTGTGTGATTGGTTGCTGGGTTAAGAGGTTGCATAGATTACTAGATCAAGTTACATTTTACATCCAAATTAATGTCACAACTTGAGATGCTCAGCTATTGTCAAACAATGTAGGGCCAAGGTTGGCAAATTAGTTAGTATTAGCATATAGACCTTTTGGCAGGAAAGGAAAGCTCTTTACTTGGAGTGGGGCATTCTTCAGAATTTGTCAACTAGAATCTGCCACCAATCTCATTATCTCATTTGTCTTATTTAGGCTAAATTGGCAGTTATGTCTTCATAACAAATGTTTGTTTTTACAAATGAGGAATGAAGCAGAATCTGGGAAACACAACACTAAAACAGCTTTATTGCAAGTCTTTAAGGTATTTCTGAAGCTGGATCACTGATTTATAGCTATAGAAAATTTTCTTTATCCCTTGATTTTCTTATATATTTTAAACTTGTAGGTATTAGAACACCAAGCATAGAAATTAGAGTACCCTAAGTCTATTGAACAAAAATGTATTGAGCATTAAGATTGTGAAAGATTTATTTTTGATACTGGATAAGTTAAAGAATAAGAGATTATTTTCTATTTTGATTATTTTAGTATTTTAAGTTAAAATTTCCTTACATGATCCTCTTTGGCCAAATCATATACCTTATGCACCTATGTAGATATCTGAACCTATGTAGATATCTCCATGTGTA
Source organism: Miniopterus schreibersii (assembly GCF_964146895.1). Classification (NCBI taxonomy): domain Eukaryota; kingdom Metazoa; phylum Chordata; class Mammalia; order Chiroptera; family Miniopteridae; genus Miniopterus; species Miniopterus schreibersii. The sequence goes on from NC_138102.1 coordinate 58,426,780, forward strand.
CACAAAACCGTGCTTTCACAAAAACACACATATACATGGATACACACATGCACACACATGATCTCACTAAATCATGATTTGTTTTTATCAATAAATATAAGACAGCTAACATTATTTAGCTTGAGAACAAGGAATTTTAGAAAACTGAGTAATAGAAGGACACTATTTCCTTTGCATGGGGACATATAAACACAGACTTACATGAGCACACATACATACAGCCTCAGAATAGTATAGTGTGTGTGTAGATGTGAAAGTAATGTGTTAATACTATGGATATTAACTATTTAATACTTTTGTTAGGACTAGTTCAGCTAGGTTAAACTATAAGTAATGAAAATAATGTCATATTGAATTTCTAGCAAGAGATAAAATGTATTTTGGTTAATGTATGTAGAAAACCAAATGTGGGGGAAAACAATAAATGTTACATCATAACAATGTTTTATAGAATTATTTAATTCTATAACCTTACATTAAGTCACATTCTTGAAATTACAGTTTAAGATCTATCAGACAAGTGCTGCCATGCTCTTTACCCCAAATTTTTATAAACTTCATAGATTATGGATCCTGAAAGAAATCTTTGCTCAAATTTATAGACAAATTGTTGTGGACAAATTAAAATTCCTTTTGTGAAATCAAAAGAATGAATAGCTTTTTACTAAAATGAGTAGTAACAAAAAAAATACTCTCTCTATTTTTATAGTTACTCTCTCTATTTTTTATTTAAAATGTGATTACTGATATATTGTAAGAAAAATCACAATACGTAGTTTGGTTTGATACACAATAAGAGCATTGTTCTTTTGTCACAGATATTAATTCATAATGGTTCTTCCTCAGGTTATAAATGTATAAACATCAAAATTCCATTTGCTTCAATGTCAGTGACAAGAATACACATCAATTCTGTATTATAGTAGAAACTCCATGTTGAAAATGCTAGTATATTAAATACTGGCCTTAGTGGTTATGAGTGAAAATACATCAAATCAATTATTTTTCTAAATTTCCCAGAAAATTTACTTCCAAATGCACAGGAGGTAGATCATTTTGCAATTATTATTACATTTAAATTTAAAATCACATTTTTTTGCTAATTAGTATGGGAATTTATTCTTACTTTAAAAATACGATTTCTTTAGATTTCACTTGAAGACAGAATGAGTCAATTTGAGGAAAGGGGCAGGGTGTTCTATTTTGGTGTCAGCGAGGTCTGATAAAAAGATGTGGGTAGTCCAGCCACGCATGGCTCAGTGGTTGAGCATCGACCTAGGACCCAGGCAATCAGGGTTTGATTCCCGGTCAGGCACATGCCCAGGTTGGGGGCTGCAGCCGATTAATGACTCTCTCATCATTAATGTTTCTATCTCTCTCTCTCCCTCTCCCTTCCTCTCTCTGAAATCAATAAAGATATATTAAAAAAAAAAAGATGTGGGTAAATATCGAATTATGGGGAGCATTCTGCTTTACAGAATCTCTGACATGCATCGCTGAGGTATGGTTGACAAATAATGGTTGCATATACTTAAGGTGTGCAGTATGGTAAATTGATAGCATTTTCTTATTTCCCACAGGACAAGATGCTGCAGGATCAGCTTACGTTTTTCCCACCCACCCCAGGATCAGCCACTTATCCAAGAGACAACTCACGCTTTTTAGCTCGTTCATTTTGAGCACAGTTTCCAAAATGAAGACTGTGAAGAATAAGAAAACCCATGGATATTGATTAGTTGATGAGCATGAAGCTGATTTTATCAATAGGAGAAGAGGTGCTGTAACACAGACCAATAAGGGAGATACTTTAGTTTTTGAAAAGAATGTAAATGAATAGGACATAATTAATAAAGTCCAGTCAATGGCGTTCAGCATTTTCCTAGACATTTTTAATCAAATTATGTTTTGATTAAACATAATCAATACATAATCAAATAATACTACTAATAATTAGCATTTAGGTTTGAGAAAGAAATACACAGTGTGGGGCAAAAGTAGGTTTACAGTTGTGAGCACGTGAAACCCAAGAGTTTATTCTTGTATCATTACGTATTGATTTTTCCCTACAATGTATAGCTTATTTTCTTTATCAATACCGTGCATAGCATTGTGCTACAGAATATTGCTGTCCTAAATTTTTAATCTAAAAGCTACTATGAACTCTTTTTAACTTCAAAAGACCAAGGAGAAAACCGTATCCTGAAAGCATGTAGTATATCACTTCAAAAAGGATAACTATCAATAACTATCAAATACAGACTGGCAAACTTTCAATAAGCAGTAATTACTGCAGTAAGACTTGGGACATGAAAGTGAATTGCTAAAACCTATTTGTAAGCTCTCATTCCTTAAAATAACTATGAAGTAGGATCAAATTACCGCTTGACAAATGGAATTCACTTTTTAGCTACTAAATAAGTTAATATTTACAAAAAGTGAGGCATACTCTGCTGGAAGCCGTTCCATCCTTGCTGCTTGACACGGTCCTTCAAGGAGGAGACATCTGCACAGCCAGTGCTCCGTGGGACTTGGCGTGTGGCATGTCCCTCTTCCCATGCTTGTTCCCCTTTCTAACGCTCTGTGTCCTTACCCGAGTCACTGCACCAGAAAAGGGCGTTGCCCTAGTTGGAAACGTTTCCCTAGCAGGGGAGTCGGATGGGACTGGAAGGGACAATGATTCAGTAAAACCCCAAGGAGTACGGGAAAATCTTGTGCCGCTTATGAGGAACTGAGGCTGTCAGCAGAGAGTTTAGGACTTGTCAGGCCCATTACCGCAGGAAGCTCCCCACCAGGGGAGAGGCCTGGGTCCCGGCCCTGCTGACTCGGCAGCACAGGGCCAGCCACAGGGGCCACCAGTGAGTCCCCAGTGAAGAATGTATTATTGGAGGATGTTTATATTCATGGAAAGCTCTGGGAATCCCCACAAGGAAAGAGCAGTCTAGGAAAGAGATTATTTCCATCTACACCTGAGCCCTTCTCATACACAGAATAATCCTACACAGGATATTACAATGAGGATGGACTGCTGCAGGGAATGCAGGCGGGGAGACTGAGGCAGGTGCCAGACAGGGGGCAGTCACCACAGCTACAAACAGTCACAGGCAAGCTACAGACCCTCACTTAGGACTCGCATAACCTTTACATAGAAAAGCTGGCTCAGTTATTCTCCTTTTAGCTATGTGGTAGAGCAATAAAATAGTAACTTCAGAATAGAAATAAAACAGTAGGTAAGACAAAAATTAACATACCTAAACAGATGTAAATTCTTTAAAAGGTCAGATAAGAAGGTATATTCATTAACTGTGAAAGACCAAAACAGAAACCGGAACATAGCCTGATGTCATGTTGTTTACCCAGCAACAAAATCAAATAGTATAAAATACAGTTGATAACAAGGCAGTAAAGAGAAGCTGACTGTCCTGATGCCCTGAACGCTGTCTCCGTATTCTTCCGTCATTCTTCGCCGACGTTGTCCACACCTTTGGGGACCCCTGGACCCGCTGGGGCTGGACCCCGGTAATACTCATGTTTATTTCAATATGAACCAATGGCTACAAAATATCTAAAATTGCTAGACAAAATAAAAATCATAATTTTTAAAGAGTGGCAGTATATGCCATAAAGAAATAGAGTTTCTTTGAACTTAGAACAGATTGGGGAGAAAAAGCTGGGGAAATAAGTGATTGTGGAAGCTTCAATGTACCTGGAATTTGTACACCTCTAAGGGGATAGAGTTATATTTCTTGGGTTCCAAGGCCCCCTGCGCTGTAAGCCAGTCTTGGAAGAGGGTCAGCTGGAAGTTCAGCAGAGTCAGAAGGAGGACTACTGTCCAGAGTTTCCAGTCCATGTTGCAGCCAGGTGTGCCTCAGCATTCAGGCCAGATTCAAGTCCATGTGTAGAGTCCAACATGGCCATGCACCACGTGTGCAAGAGATCGCAGCCCCCCTGCAGCAGGTGTCCCAGGAGCCAGGCATCCTCGGGCTAAGAGTGAAGTCTAGAAGTTTATATATTTAGATTTCAGGAGCTTTCAGTGAACACACCTATCCTGGGCACTGACTCCCTCCCAGGTTTGATTGATCAGCAATTAGCCTCCCATGTCACTTAGACCTTACCTGCCATGTATCTAAACTGCTTTTGTCTAGTGCCTTCCCCTATCAATCAGCTGGGAATAAACTTGGAGAATGTTAAATGCAACTCTTTGGCAAAGTTGTGTAAATGGCATGCCTATACTATTTGGTCTCCCCTTTACTCTTTTCCTGTTGAATAATAACCAAATTATTACAGAGGTATCACTATGACAAAATTTTAAGTAATTATTCTGTCCATTGAATAAATGCTAGTTGCAGAGCATTTCAGAGTTTAAAAACTGAAATGTTAAAAAGAAAAACAGTTAGAAAATAAGTGTATGCCATAGATTTCAATGTAACTGTACTAGCTTTTAAGACTACAGATATTTCAGGATCATTTACTGTACAATGATTTTTCATCTTTCTTTTCATATAGAGAACACTTGAATTGGCATCTGTAGGCAGTAAATAAGTAGAAAGGTAAATAAGTAGACAATGAAAATTATAAGATATCCACTAGATATATTTTTTAAATTTTATTTTTGTTTAAAATATTACAGATGTCCCTTTTTCCCCCCAATGGCCCTTTCCACCCCATCCCTTCCCCCTCCCCAGTCCCTCTCCCCACCATTGTCCATGTCCTTGGGTTGTGCATATATGCATATAAATTCTTTGGTTACTCTCCCCCTCCACCCACCCACCCTCCTCCATCCCTCTGACATTCCTCAGTCTCATCTATGCTTCCATGTCATTGAATCTATTCTGTTCATCAGTTTATTAAGTTCTTTAGATTCCACTAGATATTTTTAAAGTATTTTGAAATACATATTCCCAGGATAAGTAACTTCCCAAGATGATGGAATTAATTTTTCTGGTTTAACATTTATCCTGTTTTATGCTTGGTGACAGTTTATTTGTAATTTATACTTCCACTCTGAAATTTATTGTTAATTTCCCACGATAAAGAGCAATTTACTCAGAGAGAAATTATACACAATCTTATGAAAAGAAACCTCAAATAGAATCATCTGGAGTGCTCAAAACTGGATAGGATGACTTCAGATTTAGAAACAAGGTTCAAATTCTTAACTGCTAACAACTTTCATTTCCTGGCTTAAAAGTCCTTGCCCTGAGATCACTATTTGAATCACAAAGGAATGTTTTCCAACTGCATTACAGGTCTCCTTTACAGATTCCAAAGAAAAAATGCTTCTTTAATGTGTGGCTGAAGCTAAAGACTGGAATTACTAATTGAACCATGTTTTGTATTTATGTGTCTTCTATGTTTAGAAATTGAACAGGGACTATTAAGTAATTTCACTTAAGCCATTGAAAAAGCTATTGGATATTATAATGTTTAGTCACCAGAGGCTTGGTTTGAGTTTAATGCATCTTTGAGCTGGAAGTTAACATCTTTGTATCCTATCACTAATCTCCTGAGAAAGCAAGACTTATTTATTTCCTCATTTTAGATTCAAAGGGGTCATTTCTTCCTGATTAAAGACAAACATTGATTCTTACATAAAAAAAAAAAAAAAAAAAAAAAAAAAAAGTTCCTAATGGCTGGTACTTGGCTTTCCTACTGTGACTTTTAAGTGTGAAAATATCGTTGGTCAAGCAGAAAGCCTCTTTATAGAAGCAATTCTGCCCTAAATGCAATCTCATGGTGTTGGCTCTTTTTGAGAAAGTACTTCCCGTTCAACACCACTGAAATTGCTCCTGGTATCATAGAGATACTGAGATTTCCTTCCTTTTATTTCTTAGTCTGAACAGGGCTCAAAAGTAGTTGCATTCTTTTTCTTTTCCTCGAAGAGTTAAGGCGCTAATCATTAATGTTACTTCCTGCTCTGTACTAGGAATGAATATGTTGCTGATGTCAGTAATCACTGGGAAAGTAGTTTAAAGAGTAATGCGGTGCTGTGCCTGGTCAGCAGGCAGCTCCATGAGCAGTCAGCCTCTGCAAAGTCCCCAGGTCTTATTAAAGAAAATGTGTGGAAAAGTCGAGCCGACCCTGCTGGATGTACCCCTACTCTATTTTATCATAAGGGTTTAGATTACTGCAGAAAGTGGCAGCAGAGTTATAAATAAACCAAGTCTGTGACTCATGCTAAGGGCAATAATGCTCCTGAACCAGACAGAGTCACCCTCTTGTTCTATTAAGTTATCATTCCAATTTTCCATGTTTTCTAGGGCTCTTAAATATGATTTTCCCCTTCTCAGGCACATATTTCCTTTTACCTTTATTTTCCTCTCAAAATGTCTATCAAAATTGCTCAAGAATAGAATTTACTTTGTCATGCCACATTTTAGAAGTACACATTTATTCCTCACAGGTTTTCATCACTGTCTTCTGTCATTTGTTTATTAGCTCACCTGCTAATTCACTCCACAAAAAACTTTTGATAGCCTGCTATGGGCATTGTTCTGTGCTAAGCAACAGAAGTATTATGCATGAGCAACATCTTCTGAAAAAGGAATATCCGCATAACTTACCTGTAAAAAGTCATCACCTGTATTATAACTATTGGGTACCCAATAGATTCATATATGCAAACTATTTGAGTAGTTGCTCTAAATTCCCAGATAATTTAGAATGATCTTTTAGGTTTTTATTTTTTATTTATTTATTTATTTATTTATTTATTTATTTTTAAATATATCTTTGTTGATTTCAGAGAGAGGAAAGGAGAGGAAGAGAGAGATATAGAAACATCAACGATGAGAGAGTCATTGATCAGCTGCAGCCTGTAACCCGGGCATGTGCCCTGACCGGGAATCGAACCCTGATCCCCTGGATCCTAGGTCGAAGCTCAACTGCTGAGCCATGCCCAGTCGGGCTCTTTTAGGTTTTTAAAGACTAGATTTTTCACCCAGCTGGGGTGGCTCAGTGGTTGAGAGTACACCCACGAAGCAGGAGGTCATGATTTGATTTCTGGTCAGGGGACATGCCAGGGTTTCTGGCTTGATCCCCAGTAGGGGGCATGCAAGAGGCAGACAGTCAATGACTCCCTCTCATTCTTGATGTTTCTATTTCTCTCTCCTTTTTTCTCTCTCTAAAATCAATAAAAAGGACTCAGTTGTATCGTCCCCACCCACCCCCAAATGTTGTCAAAGCCCTAATCCCAGGTAGAAGAAGAGACACCAGTGAGCTCCCTCTCTTTCTGGGCACACACAGAGGAAATCCATGTGAGGCCACAATGAGAAAGCAATCCTCTGCAGGAAGGGAGACTTCATGGAAACAAACCCTCCTGGCATCTTGACCTTTGACTGCCAGTTTCCCAAACTGTTAGAAAACAAATGTCTGCTGTTTAAGCCACCTCATCTGTAATATTCTGATATGGCAGCACAAGCAGACTAATACAATACCTTAAGGTTATGTCTGTGCTGGTGTTCAGGAGGGACAGGAAGAAACCAGGTGTGAGTAAAATGTGTCATCTAAATTGAACATAGTAGGGCCAAAGGTAGTTACCCATCACTGCTATAACTGACAGGAAAAAAAGAAAAAAATCTCTAAAAGAGAGATAGATCACTTGTAAAATGACAGGTTCTAACATATAACAGATCCTATAAGTCACATCATGTTAATAACAAACAATCAAACTGATTGTGTCAGCATACATCAGTCTCTGTGCTATTCTTGGATGATTCTTTGAGGTTCTTTCCGAGTTGCTACTAAAACAGAAGACAAATCTAACTATGGTCATGGTATTCAAAGGAAGGATACATAGGCTGCAAAGGGCGTAGCCCCATAATGACAGGCAGCAGTTGGCTTCATGGCACTTAGTGGGTTGGTTATTCACCTTCAAATGAGGACATGAGACAAAGGAAACATCAATACCCAGAGGACAGCACAATCTATTGTGCAATATTTAATGATCCATTTATTTCTTGTATAGTTAAGTTTTATTATTTTGTAACAAAAGAAGACAGAAAAATAATCTGCCCCATTTCATGGCAGAGAACAAAGAAATAGGCAATTATTATTTATAGAGCAACTATATCATGCTAAGCAATATGCTGACTATTTTACATTCCAGAGAGTCAGTATGATCTTTAAAGCTAATATAGGTCATCACTGCAGGTAATAACCCAGCAAAGACGGGAAAAAAAAAGTGGGAACTTGGGAATTCTGAGCCTATAACCAATTTAGGAATGTTTCTTGACCATACTAATTTATTTTGCCATGATTGTATGTGCATATTTGGATTGAACAGAGAGAGAGTCAAAGGAATCATTTCCAGAAATACGATGGAGTAGCTGTACCTAAAAGAAGAACAAAATCTCTTGCCATAAACCACCCAGAAATGATGGATGATATATAGCTAATATTCTGAAACAAAAGAATTTTGTCTGTCTTGTTCAATGCTATCTGCCTTGTGTCAAGAGTTAATATCTGGCATAGAGTAAGTGCTCAATAAATTGTGGTTGACTATATGAATATATACCTTCACTTTCTAGAAAGCAAAAAATGTCCTAGTAGCCATAAATAAAGTGGGAACAAAAATCAGAGTAGTAAACTTGAGCTGAAAAGTAGCACACTTCATGGGTGACTGAAAGGAGGGAAAAAGAGTCACAGTTCTCAGATCTAAGCAGGTAGAAATGACAACTGATTGATAAGATATATGTAGTCCTGCAGGAGGTGGTGGAGCTACACTGAGTTCCCTGTATAAAGCTGATATGTTTTATGGCCTATAGATTCAGCTATCAAATTTTCTAGAAGAAAAAATCTCTTATCCAAAGGAGAGAGAAAACACAAAAAAGGCTTGCATGTCTTTTCTTGAGTTGTGTGTATATTGGAGAGAAGAATAGCTGTTGGGGCTAAGAGGCTCCGGGGGAACCTCACTACAGTGATTTTTAAATTTTTTTAGGAATAACATCAAAATGTTAAATAGCTTCAGGCTTTGTTAGGTGAAGTATTTATGTTAATTTTTTATTTATTTATTTATTTTTTAATATATCTTTACTGACTTTGGAGAGAGGGAAGGAGAGAGAATGAGAGAGAGAGAAACATCAACGATGAGAGAGCCATCGATCAGGCCCGCAACCCGGGCATATGCCCTGACCGGTAATCGAACCCCGATTGCCTGGATCCTAGGTCAACACTCAACCGCTAAGCCACACCCGGCCGGGCTATGTTAACTTTTTAAAGGTAACTTCTAAAAGAAAAGAAATAAACTTAAATAATTCTCAAACCAGTAAACAATAAAGAATTATGTAAAATAATTAAACCAATAAAACAAGTGAATTTATAAAAATTATTTATATGAATAAACTGATTCTCCAAAATGTATCTACGAAAATAACATAGAGCACATAGCAGATCCAATAATAAATACACTATTAAAAACTGGGCTAAAGGGTTTACCAGACACCACCTCACTAAAGAAGATGTGCAGATGGCAAATAAGCGTATGAGAAGGTGCTCCATATCATATATCATCAGGGAAATGCAAATTGAAATAACAACAGGATATCAATACACGCCTATTAGCATGGCCAAAATTCTAGAACACTGAAAACACCAAATGTTGGCAAGGATGTGGAGCACCAGGAACTCTCATTCATTGCTGGTGAGAATGCACAGCCGCTTTGGAAAACAGTCAGGCGGTTTCTTTTTTTTTTTTACTTCTCACCTGAAGATGTTTTTTCCATTGTTTTTCAGAGAGAGTGGAAGGCGGGGAGAGAGAGAGAGAGAGAGAGAGAGAGAAAGGGAGGGAGAGGGACATCAATGTGAGAGAGACACATCGACTGGTTGCCTCCCACATGTGCCCCGACAGGGACCAGGGATGGAGCCTGCAACAGAGGACGTACCCTTGGCTGGAATCAAACCCGGGACCCTTCAGATTGCAGGCCGACACTCTAATCACGGAGCAAAACTGGCCAGGGCAATTGGGCAGTTTCTAAGAAAACTAAATAGAGCCTTACTGTAAAATCCAGCAGTCTCGCACCTTGATAGTTACCCAAAAGTACTGAGAGCATGTCCACACAAAAACCTGCACATGGCTATTTATAGCAGCCTTATTCATAATTGCCATAACTTGGAACAACTAAGATGTCATTTTATAGGTGAATGGATAAACTGTGGTACATGTAGACAATGGGATATTATTCAGTGCTACAATGAAATGAGCCATGAAAATACATGGAGGAATCCTATGTACTGTATATATTACTAAGTGAAAGACGTCAATCTAAAAAGGTTATATACTGTATGATTCCAAATCTCTATGATATTCCTTTTCTGGAAAAAACTATGGAGACAGTAAAAATATCAGTGGTTGACAGAGGTTAGGAGAGAGGGTGGGATGAATAGATGGAACATAGGAATTGTAGGGCATGAAACTACTCTGTATAATACCATAAATGCTGAATACATGTCATTATACATATGGCCACCCCCATGGAATGTACACATCAAAAGGGAACTCTAAACTATAGACTTTGGTTGATAATAATATGTCAACGTAGATGCATCAATTATAACAAATATGCCACTCTGGTGGGGGATGTTGGTAAGGGGGAGGCTATGCATGTGTGGAAGAAGAGAGTATATCAGAAATATCTGTACCTTCCACTCAATTTTGCTGTAAACTTAAAATTTCTCTAAAAAAAATTAAGCCTATTAAATAGTACAAAAATCAGTATTCTAAAATGTCTATTATATTCATTCAAATGGCATGTTACATTATGTATAAACATGAAGATGTATCATAAAGGTTGGGACAGTGGCTACCTCTGGGGATCAAAGGATATAAAATGTACTTCAATTATAACTGTAAAAATGAAATTTCTTTTGCTAGCTAGTGGTTTCACATGTGTTTATTATATAATTTGCCAAAAAGTTTATAAGCCTGAAATACCTCATTCACAAACATAATAATGAGAAACAAAGGATATAGTGAGGAATATATGAGGGAATGGAAGTTTTTAAGGGAAATGCCCATAACAAAGAACCCCCATCCTCAGTAAATATTATTTTCCAAAATCTGTTCTGTGGCCAACCCTAACAAAGGGCTGCTTTATTCTTTTTCTTTCTCTTTACACAACTTCCCTTATCACGTTCTTTGGGTTCTCCATATTTCTCATTCCTTAATCATGCAGGAATGTTCAGCTCTGTCTCTGTGCCTACTTCAAAATGTGTTCACTCAAACCAACTACAGAGCTCAGCAAACAGATGACCCTCCAGTTAGCAGGTTCCTGTTTGCCCATACATACACATGTACACACATACAAACACATATACACAATACATGGAGTGTTTAAGAAAATAAAAAAAAATATATATATATATATATGTAGATATCTTGTTTATATAAGAACATGGATCTTCTGCAAAGCAGAGGATTATTTTATATACAGTACTTTTCCCCCCAGTGTCCAGTATCTAGCTCGGTATGTGGCAAGGCCCACCAAACAAGGGACAACTTGATGCTGCTGGCCAGCCCTGACTAGCCTGCACCTTAACAGACTGCCTGCCTCGAAGGCCTGTCACTCACGTCCATGTACACAATACATATATGTGAGTCTGTTTTGCAATATATGTACAGAAAAGAGTGCAGGAGGACAGAAAACATTACAAATCATAATAAAAATATGAAAGAAGGGAAAATGCTGCTTAAACTTTGTCGATTTCTGTAGAAAGCAGTCTTCTTTAAATTTTGTTCAAAACAGTAGTAAAATAATTTATTATTGAAGCTTAAAATAAGAGATTTACATAATATGCTAAAGCTATGAATAAGTGAGAGAGGCAGTTCATTTATAAGCAGGCTGTCATAATTATGTTTGCTTTTTAGAATGTATGTTCCTACTAAACAGTTATATGGGCGTTTGTGTCATTTCCTGATTCTCTAAATCCAATCTGATCTCTGATCACCAGAAACCAAGTGGCGGCCAACTAGGGCTCTTATTTTCTGGTAGTTTATTGCTCTATGGCTCTCAGAAGTTATTTTCGGTGTTTCTTTGTTTATTTTTGGTTTAGTTTTACTCTCAGTTGCATTAAGGTGCATTTGCTAAACCTTAAGTTGGCTTCGTTTTCCCAAGTCTACTCAGGAGCATCATCCTTAGAGGTGAAATACCTGCAAATCATATGTTTTCTGTAAAGTATCAGAGGCTAGTCTAGCTTTCTGAAAACAGTGAAGTGCTGAACATTATTAGATCTCTCTAAACTTGCACTAGAAAATTAGCTTAATTTAACTTAAAATTTGAACAGGTTGGTGGATCCCTTTCAACACATTTTCACCACCCTCTACTTTTTTGCCTATGTTTTCTGTTGTAGTTGTTTCAAAGAGTAATAATTAGATTTCACCTACTGACTATACTTTTCCCTAGATAATTTGTACAAGCTTGTAAAAAAGTATGAAATGCCAACTGAATTTTAAGGTGCTTTGAAGAAAGAAACACTGAATATTCTTATCCAACAGGGATATGTTGTTAATATATGAAGGGAAAAATTTATTTTTGCTTCAGCACCTAGAGAGATATTTTTGGATGATTTGAGAACATTGAGGAAAGTGAACAGCAAATGCACAAACTGACTTTTGGCTAATGTCCTCTTATTTTCTAAATATGACTTTCCTGCTCTTTGGAAATACCATTTTATGAACTGAATTTGAACTCAGAAGGTTAGCTTATTAAAGGTTAGATCACTACCCAAAAGGGTTTAAGGAAATATAAAACCTCTGTGTTGTATATGTCTTAATTCAGAATAAAAGGGAAAATAGTGCAATTTAAAGAAAGGTTTCAATGTCACATGTCTTTCTACCAACTGCTCTGTTTATTAGATCTTGTTTGTGTCTGCTAACTCACTGGAAGTATATTCAGAATTACATTCAAATTACATTGGAATTACCTTAAATATTTTCCTAATTGCAATAATTGTATGTACCGCTCTGATAAGGCCAAATGATATATAACTAATCTCATTCTAACCTTTCTAACCACCATTTTGAGAGCCAACATAGCAAGTATAGGCTTTCCATAGCATCAGAGAAAGAGACACATTATACCTCTGGGAACTCAGTATATATCATTTGGCCTAAATGAAAAAAAAATGTTAATGAGTGACTTTATCCTGAAATTGCATTTTTATTGGTCTATTTCATTTCAAAGGAGGCCATAGATACACATTCCTGTGCCCTATACAGAAGTATACATGGGTTGTGGATTTTGCTTTGCATTTTCTAGTATTCTGGTATGTAGACCTTTTCAAATGTTGTGTCCTCACATTTTACCAAGTAAAATATAAGACACCAGTAGGATGAGCCTGGCCTGACATATACCAGTCATGCAGTGGCAAAATAGGGGTGATTTCTATTTCAGTAAAAGTGAAATTCGTAGCCACTGGAGGAAAATGTTACAAAAAATATATAAGAATTGTAGGACTGAATTAATTAAATATGAAGCTGAAAATATACAGTAAGAAGAGAATTGCTTCATTATCTTCAATAAGGTAACTCAGGATCTCCTGACTTCTGTATTCTTCTTTATTCTATGTTCCCTCATAATTTCCTCCCAACATTCTATCTTTTTTTTGTTCATTTTTTTCTGTCTTAATTTTTTCCCAGCTTATTTAAGTAACTTTTGGGAGTAGCATGTCTTTTCTTTTTAACATGTTCTCCTTGTAACTATAGATCTTGAAGTCCCAGTTCTTCCAACAGGCTTCCTAGATTGGAAAGAAGTTGTGCTTGTTTCTTCCACCTTTCCCAATTATCCAGCTGTATTTGGATCCATAAGCTCATCATGTAGTATATTTTATTTATTTATCTTTATTAAATGTATTGGGGTGACATTTTTAAATAAAAGTATATAGGTTTTAAGTGTACAATTCTATAATACATTATCTATATATTGCATTGTTTGTTTACCATCCAAAGTCAAGCCTTCTGTCATCATTCACTTAAACACCTCTACTCTTCACAACCCCCAACTCCTCTTTCCCTTTGGTAACCACCATGCTATTGTCTGTGTCTATGAGTTTTTGTTTGCTTGTATTATTTGTTTAGTTGTTGCTTTCAGTTTTATATTCCACAAGTGGGTGAAATCATATGGTTCTTGATTTTTTTCTGTCTGACTTATTTAGCTTAGCATGATATTCTCAAGATCCATCTGTGTTTTTGCAAATGGCAGTATTTCATCTTTTCTTATGGCTGAGTAGTATTCCACTGTATATATATACACCACATCTTCTTTATTCAATCATCAACTGAGGGACACTTCTGTTATTTCCATGTCTTTCCATGATTCCGTGAATAATGTTGCAATGAGCATAGGGGTATGTATATTTTTGCAAGTACATTTTTATAAATTTTGGGGGTAGATACCCAAAAGAGAGTTTGCTAGGTCAAATGGTAACTTTATTTTTAATTTTTTGAGGAAACTCCATACTGTTTTTCACAGTGGCTGTACCAGTTTACAGGGGCTCCTTTTTCTCCCCAACCTCTCCAACACTTGTTATAAATTGTCTGGTAGATAATAGTCACTGTAACAGGTGTGAGGTGGTATCTCACTGCAATTTAGATTTGCATTTCCCTAATAACTAGTGAAGCTGAGCATCTTTTCATATATCTGTTGGCCATTTGTATGTGTTCTTGGGAAAAGTATCTATATCTATTTTTTTTATTATTAGCTCTATTTAAGCTTTTCAAGTTGTTAATGGTGCTGAGCTTGTTCTGCATTCTTCAAATTCTCTATATTTTTAACAGAACATTAACATCCCTTTAATTTCAGATTCTCAATCTTAAACACTTTAAGAGGCCAAGTGGGTGAATTTATGCATATGAAAACTCATGAAATGCACGGTAGTTAGAAACTTAGATAATTAGAACTTCATGTCTTTTCTAAAATTATTTGAATTCTAATTCCTAGAAAACACTGTACCAATCAAATCAAACATAAGGGACCATTATCAGTTATAAAACCCTGGTACAAAATAATGCATAAAAGAACAAATAGACCCATACACAATTAAAAGTAGACAAACAAAACAATAGTTTGCTTATCTCAAATAATTAAACCTTCAGTTGAAGATATCTCTATATGTCATGGTAAGGTTCTTTTCACCAATGTTAAAATTAAAACAAATTGTCTCTTAGAATTACATGTAGTTCAAAGCAAAAAATATTTGAATATTAACTAATAAATTCTGGATTGATTTGCAGGATAGAAAAAATAGCAAGAACATTATTGATTGGAATAAATGAAACAGGAAGAAAAAATTAAGTAAAAAAAAATATTTTTTCACAAAAGTCTGAATACTAGCTTCATACCTGCAAGAGAATATTATTGATGCTGAAGAATAGGAAAGGGCTATGGAAAAGAACAGAACCCTGACTAACCCAGCAGTTACAAAGATTGGCTATCACTTTGAAAAAAGTGCTACAGATTAAAAAACCTAAAGTTGACTCTTTTGCATATGTGTAATGTCACCTAACTGTGAGTCAGATTTGTCTTTTAGGCAACATTTGCACAACTGAGAAGACATCAGCAACAGTAGTATCTGCCAATAGGAAGGAAAAGGGGAGGAAAAATAAACACGTTAGTGGCATGATCTCATCAAAATCATAACCTGCAGGAGGCCTCTCAGGGGGAGAGTGGAGAAGTGTCAGAAACACATTGGAGGCTTTCTCAAACTGTATAAATAGAGGCGATATCCAGCCAAGAGGCATCAGCAGACTTGCTGGCAGAGGTAAAGGAAGCTCAGAGATTGTATTCAACACTGATGTATTGAATGTGCTCCCCGTGTATATATAAGCCTTCACCCCAGTCCCATGACTGCCTGATCGTATACACTCACACACTGGCCTGCAGTTGTGTTCACGTGTTCTTACGTTCTCACACGTACACACTCCCTCTCACATTTACTCACCCACACTATCCACACTCACACCCATGTTCAATCACACTCCTACTCCTATGCTAGTAGATCTAAATCCTGTAGAAGTTAAAATAGTTTTCAGAATTCCCCTTGTAAGAAAAACAAAACATCTTTAGTTGCCAGCAGATCAGTTTTGCAGTGAATATTTACTTGAGAGGTTTTCAATTACACTATCCACCAACATTTTTCAGTCTATTTTGATCCATTCCCTTCTATATGGAATACAACTCTATTTTCCAAATTTGGCTAAACTTAACTTATTTAGAACACAATTACCCATCAAAATGAGGTAGCTTTACAACCCGGCAAAATGAGACATTATCAATTTTTTGAAAATAAAACTTTTTCCCTTTCTCTGAAAATTACCTGATACATTCCCACTGACCATATGGAAAGGGTCAGATCTCTTAACTACATTAACAGATGTAGAAGCAAATGGAATGTAGGAATTCTAATATTTTAAATGAAGAGAATACACTAACATTTGTTAAGATGTAGGCATTGTACTAGATCCTATAATTGGTGTGATTTATACATACTGTCATTTAAGAAGGCGAGGGTTTTATTCTTGCCATTGGAACAAGCAGCAATGCAACCTTGGATTCCAGGTAATTGTTCCTTCTCAAAGCTATGTCCATTAAAATTAAATTCTTTAACTGGATTACTTATATTATCATGTCCAGACTTAAATATATATCACTGTATAGGAGTAACAGAATCTTTTTTTAATATTATAATTTTATGGACACATTGATATTATTATGAGTGTTACGGTCTATGACAGGGCCTATTCATATGTCTTTTTCTCAGCAGCTTTTAACATTCCAATATTTATTTTTCTTACCTTTCATTTTAAATCTAATAATTTCTTGGGGGAAGGGATGGTTGAACAAATGTAGACTATATGTCATTTTTTCTAAATGCCTATCTTCACTCAAATCCAGTGTAAAATCGCTAACATTTTTCTAATTAGTCACTCTTGTTTATAGAATGTTTTCACAAATGTTAAATTGATGCATCTTTATGTAACAGAGATCTACAACATTCAAGGAATTGAGGGAGATCTGAATTTAGAATTGTCTAGTTAAAGAAAGAGATGATAAAGAAGAGTAGGGAGTTCACAGTTCCTCCAGTGTTTGAACTGATAGAAGTGTCTCACAAATAAAGATCAAAATAAGTATAGTTTTGATAAAAGCTGAAATGGAAAATCTATCTTAGATATCTAGGCACTAGGGAAGATCTTAACACTTCACTGCTGATTAGTGTCCAGATTTTTCCCAGAGTCACTGGCATAGCCTAAACTGCAGATGTCCCTGTCAGTATGGGCCAGGAGTCACATCTTAGAGAGAGCACATACAACAAGAGAAGTTGCCACTCCAAAGAATGAGGGCCCAGAAAGTCTTAAACTCTGTATGGTATAGACTGAATGTTTGCATCCCCCAAAAGTCATGTGTTGATTCCCAATGTGATAATATTAGCAGGTGGAGTCTTGGGAAGTGGTTAGGTCATGAGGGCAGAGCCCTCATCAGTGGTATTAGTGCTCTTATAAAGAGACCTCTGACAACTCCCTCACTCCTTCTGCCATTGGAGATTTTAGTGAAAAAGTGGCTGTCTGTAAACTAGCAGGCAGGCCCCACTAGACTCTGAATCTTTCAGTACCTTGATATTGGACTTCCCATGTTCCTGAACTGTGAGAAATGCATTTCTGTTGTTTATAAGCCATGCAGTCTGTTATACCAGCCCAAATGGACTAAGACAGAAATATAAGAACTTTTTCCCCTGCAGCTCATCAATTTGTTAATTGCTCTGCTGTGGGCAGATATGAAAGGATATATAGAGGAATATAGCTGAAGGGTCTTGTAGTGCTTTTCCTATAGTGGAATAGTAGTTTCCTGTCTTCTAAAGAGACATGACAAGTGTGTATTCACACTTCTTTTCAGTGTTTATGTCTATAGAGACTCAAAGCAAATTACCTGAGTTTCCTTGAGGCTGCAAAGGAAGACACAATTTCTCTTCTACTTGAAGACTGAATATTTTAAATGTGTTATTGTGAGAGTTAAATAATCTTTATATCAAGCAATTAGCATGTAAAATGTTTCCTAGGAAATGGCAATTATCATTGAAGAGGCAGTGTGACCTTGGGGGAAAAACATTCTTTAGACAGAGATAGATTTTTAATTTTAGATCTTCTATTTACTATTTGACCAGAAGAAAGTTACAAGATTTTTTTTTTTTCATTTGTAAAATTGGGACATAGTCTTCAGAGTACTTTTAAAGAGGTATTAAAAAACATATAGAAAATATACATAAATACTTGAAGCTGCAACATGACATACACTCATTAAATTATAACAATTATTTTAAACTTTAATTTTACCTATCATAAATCCAGTTTTCCCCCAAATCTCCCTAAAAATAACTTCAAAAGTAAATTGTCACCTTATATAACACCTTAGTGCAGTTTACTTTAGACTTCTATATTTCACAGATCTTAAAGATTAGGAGGCCAGCCAGCTCATTAAATGATAACAATTGTTTTTGTGAGTAGTGTTTGCATTTAGAATTCTGCTTGTAGAGTCCAATATCATTTGTTTGTTCATTCAGCATAATTTTTCATATATATTTAGGTCAACTACTACACAAAAAGCACTGTTCTAGGCATGTGAGGTACATAAGGGAAATAACCATTAAAAAATACCAGCCTTCATGGAACTCAGATGCTAGTAAGACAGATCTAATTGTTAGATGTCATAAATATAAAAAATATGAATATGCAAAAGATCTCATTCTGTTCTTTACACAAAGAATCAAGATCACTGTTGGGTAATTTTACATGAACAGCTGACTTTCTCTTCCTCAAATTCATACCAAAGAGAGAGCACACACACACACACACACACACACACACTCTCATAATATCTGAAGAGTAAAGAAAGAAAAGTCATGAAACTATGACTCTTCTTATTTGTTTTTGGTAGAAGTGGGTAGCATTTTTTTTTAAAAAAGAGGTTTTTGTGTGTCTGGCTAAGACTCAAGTTAAGAACTGTATGTTCTAACCAGACTCTACACACGTAGTGGAAATGAAAGATCTCCCTCACCAAGAGGAGTGAAACTTACGGAAATGAAATGAGATCAAGGTAATAGATTGAACAACAAAAACAGTCATGCCTGGTGGAAATGGAAATGTTCCGGAGCAGATGGTCTCTAAAGAAGTTCTAGAACATAGACATAACATAGGGATGCATATCACCAGGCAGAGAAAAGCCAACATGGTAGCAAAGAAGGAATGAGGCTACAGATATCAGAGGCTTTTAAGACAGTGGCAATATAGTCTCCATTCTCTTTGCTTTGTACAATACACAGACATCTGTTCATATGTGTTTTTCTGGCTTTATTAAGTTTAAAATAATAAGGGCAATAGCTTCTTTGACAGTTTTGTTTCTGGAATATGAGATTCTGTTTTTAAAAAATGTATTAAAAATGTATATACTTGCTTTTATATAGATTTTGTACCTTTTTTGCTAAATGTATTTTTGATAATTATATACATTTTATCCAGACAAGTTTGTTTTGTCATTTTTGTTTTAGTTAGTTATTGCTAGTGTAGCTGGCTAAGAATATTCAGGGATTTTTAATGAAAAGTATGCTATTTTTATTCTCATTCATTTTTACACTAAAATGATGGCATTTGTTCTCACCTCTTAACAAGTTGCAAACATTATTTCTTCCCGTCTTCAAGAAAAAGAGAAATTATACATTTTTGCTCATTAATGATTTTAGACCATTGTTTTAATAAGCCATCAAGGAGTATAAAAAAAACAAAAAAAAACAATAATATTTTAGCAGAAGAAAAAAATAAAGAACAGGTATTTAGTGAGTGAGGCAGAGAAAAAAAAAAAATTGAAAGAGAAAACCTGAGTACTGGGGAGAAGAAAAAGAGGTGAACTACAGTCATAGCTGTATTTCCCAACAGGGAGGCTTTGCTATTAATACAAAAGCTGCCCAAGAAAAAAAGTCAACTGCCAGGTCAATAAATACAAAAGGACTCTTTTTAGGAAAATGGTCCATATGACCATAGTCCTGAGAGCTAAAACTTCATTCACTAATGTATCAATCCTCACTTGACTGAGAATTTCTCACCACCTGCTCCCAGAACCTCTGCCAGGTGACTCCCCATCAATGTCTAATAGACTCCCCTCTGATTCCATCCATTAACTTGCTTTCTTCCTGTCTGTCAGATCGGAGTTGCATCTCTGTCATACTTAGATTCTGTTTGATCATTTTTTTTAATAATCCAAAGCGGAATCTATCCTTCTAATGCCCAGAATAACCAAAAGCTTCAGGGAGAGATAGAACCCTGTGAACCTGTAGGACAGATTGTAGAGGTAAGATGAACAAAACAGGCCAAGGGATACCCCAGTGTATCAGCATTTAAAAACAAATAAATAGTAGTTACAGAGCATCCACACGTCTTACCAATCTATTGTCAGTTATGAACATAATCTGGTTGAGTTTACTGTTTTTTTAAAGCTTGATTGTAACAGAAGATTCCACAGAATAAAATGGTAAGTAACCTCAGCTCCAGCACTACACATTCTCAATTTTGAAGTTCAATGAAACTTGATTGGCCTGCTTTTGGTGATATGCAAAACACGTAGCCAGTCACCATGGCTGAAGTTGGGTCTGGGCTACATGCTCCATTCCTGGAGCCTGGGAAGAAGTGAAATTTATGAGAACAACCTACACCAATAACGCAAGAAGATGTAGATGCCCATAGGGACATTTTTAAATTTAAATTATAAATGGGAAAAAAAATTCAGCAAATTATAAATAAACCATCTCCAAGAGTTCAAACTTAGTATCATTAAAATGCCAAATGGATGAATGATATATTAAATTGAATCACATTTTTAACTAGATTAAATGTTTCTAAGGTACATGTGGAGAATAAATGTAAATAAGAAATTTTGAAAAGTGGAATAGTGAGTGAAAATTTGCTATACTTGACACTAAAAGTTATTATAAGCACCATAATAAAAATAGTTTAGTATCTGTGGAGGGGTAGGAAAATAGGCATTTGGAACATAATCTAAAAATAGATTAAATTAAGATATAAATAAGGGAGGTGATATGATTATTAAAGGAAAAGCTCAATTATACAGGAAAATTTAAAGGGCCAGCAGGCTATTCATTTGCAAGAATATACATTATATCCCTACTTTCCACAGTATTCCAAAATAAACTCAGTATAAATTAAATATTTTAAGATAATAATAATTAATATTGAATTATAACTAATAATTATTGTGTTCACATTTTTCCAGGTGCTGTTGTAAAGCACTGTTTCAATTGAATCCAGTAATGTTACAATCATCTTTAGTTTACATATAAGGGAACTAAGATACAGAGAAACTAAATACTTGCTGGCAAGAACGGAGCTAAAATTTGAAACAACAGATATTTTGCAGTAATAATTACTTTTTATTACAAACCTATAAAAATAAAAAAATGGAAAAATATTTAAACATTTATAATATAGTAGAAATAGATATTATTTTGAATACTAGGATTCAAAGAATGCTGAATTTCCTAATTTTTATAAATCAAATTTAATCTACTTAGAAACTCTACTCACAGTACTAGGAAGTTCAATGTCCATGATTAGAAGGGAGAAACCTCTTTTTTGCTAGGGTCTTAAAATTAAGGATCTCTCCAATACTGTGCTTGGAGCTTGGGGTGCTATTCCAATCTCATCCAGGTACTGGCAGAATTCGGTTCCTTATGACTGCAAAACTAAGGTCCCAACTTTCTTGCAGCCCTCAGATCCTCACCATCTTTCCCTCAGAGAAAAGCAATATTGACCTTACATTTTTAATGTCAACAAGATAATTTCTCAAAGTCCAATAAAATAGCGTCTTATTTAACATAATGTCATCACGTAACATTTTCTCTAGCCAACATCCCATGGTGATAGAAAAGTCAGAAGTGGGGTGCAGTCAGTTCCAGGCAAAAGATGCATGTTGAGTGTTTGGCTGGAGGAAAATAATTTCTGAAATCCTTCCCCGTAGAAGTTCTTTAGCATCTTAAAGCATGATGTTTTATCCAATTTGGGAAACAAAGAATTTAAAATTGGTTCTTTATGGTTTTATAATAATGTGTCAAACATGTCAAGAAACTCTTTTTATCATGCCAAACTTATTTTTATAATGAAGTCAAACTTTTATTAGTAAAAACATAATAGTTTCATAGAAATTATTTTAAGTGTATTTAAAATGTGACTTTATAATTATTTATAGATGACTATAAATTAAATGCCTGTGATTTTGAGATCCATACCATTCAAACATTTAATTGATTCTAAGAATTCTGATATTTACACATGATTAGCCCTTTGTTAGTCAGTCTTCTTTAAATTAGTCAATTAAATGAAAATAAAGAAATTTGAATATTGAAATGTTAAAAAGTGCAACTCCCCCAAATAATGTTTTATATTAACAACTAAATAGCTCTTTAAGTAATGAGAATTTAGTTTTTGTTCTCTTGTACACTGATGCCAAATCTCAATATTAAAAAAAAGAAAATATTTAAATAATTATCCAACCTTATAAAAAGTCATTTAATAGTTTTATAGGGCTTTTATTGATTAAATTAAAAAGACTTATACAAACATTTCTGTCATTAAAAAAGATATGCCATATCTTAAATATATTAATCATTATTTACAGGAGTTCAAAGGAAAGACAAAGCTTTCATGTTTATAGATTGAATCATTTTTACTTTTTATATAAAATTAAATTAGAAATTAAAATAAGATGAAATACATAAAATCTAAGAATTTTTAGAATTTTTCCCCTGTTTCCACAAGAGGAATTGTCTTGTCAGAGTTGTTCCCATTTCTCCATGTGATCAGCCTGGTGAACTTATAATAAAAGGGGTTGCGGAAATGGCAGTCAGACAATGCAAATGATCCTAGTGAATCTTGTGAAGCTGTTTTTTTTTTGTCCCATACAGTAAGCATTGTCACTAAAGTCAGTAAAGTATTGTGTTATGTCCCATGATTTTGTACTGTCATTTAGTTGTCATAAGCTTGCTTTGTTTCTAGTCTGCCCTCATTCACAGCATGACTGACATATATATCTTAGACCCTCCAAAATTGAAATATTTTGCGAACATTTTATAAGGATTATATTTTATAAAATATTACAAAAAGATGAATAATTAAAGTTTAATTTGCCAGTTTACAAATATGTCATTTGATTATAAACTTGTACTCTCTCCAAAACTATGAGCTGTTTTTTACATATTCTTAAATTCTTTGTTAATTCTACACAATTAAGGAAACAGTTACCTTTGGGGATTCCAAAGAGAGAAATTAGTACTGGCTTCTTGAAATAAGTAACTTTTAGCAACAGAGATACTAATTGGGAGTGATAAATGAAGTTTAGACAAACTTGATAAAATATTTTTATACCTTATTAGTTCAATATAGTTTCCCAAGCAATAACTAATATTTTGACTGCAGAAATTTATTTCTTCCTTTGATTGCTAAGAAGACTGACTAGAAATGAATATTATCTTTACTAAATGACTATGATGATGATGATGATGATGATGATGATGATGATAGTGGAATGATAACAATAATAAAGGCTAAACTATATTGAACTTTTACTCTGTACTAAGGACAGATCATTTTTAACTTGCAGAATTTCACAAGTCACACAAAATAAGGCTAGTTATATGAGTAATATTATCAAAATTTTTGAAATGACGAAACTGGAGCTAATAAGGGTTTTTAAACCTTCTACATATTTAAATAGCAATTTGTAAGATCGGGTTGTAAATCATAGTCTATCAAAATTGAGAACCCCAGATGTTAGGTAGGAAATTAGACATGAATGGCTGGGCTCAGGCCTGCCCTCAGGTCCTGACAGGGCATGACAAACATTTCCTTCAGGCCACTTCTCTATGGGCAGCCCTGCAGTCAGCCAGTGGTCAGGGTCAGCAGGAGCCAGCTCTCCGTGAAAGCTCAGAGGAAAATTACATGACTTCAGTGTGACCTTTCTAGGGCGCCAGACTAATTATAGTAAAATTTGTATTGCGGTTTTGACCCCCCTGTGGGTTTTTCTTTTCTTTCTTTTTTTAAATGTTTCCCCCCCAAAATATTACAGATGTCCTTTTTATTCCCTAATGACCCATTCCACCCTGTCCCACCCCCTCCCCAGTCCCTCTCCACACCATTGTCTGAGTCCTTGGGTCGTGCATATATGCATATAAATTCTTTGGTTAATCTCTTCCCCTCCCCGCACCTACACTCCTCCATCCCTCTGAGATTCGTCAGTCTTATAGATGCTCCCATGTCATTGAATCATTTCTGTTCATCAGTTTATTAAGTTCTTTAGGTTCCACATATAAGTGAGATCATGTGATGTTTGTCTTTCTCTGCCTGGCTTATTTAACTTAGCATAATATTCTCCAGGTCCTTCCTTACTGTCCCAAAAGGTATGAGATCCTTCTTCTTTACAGCTACATAGCATTCCGTTTTACCAGATACTGGATATCAAACTGTACTACAAAGCCATTGTAATCAAAACAGTCTGGTATGGGTACAACACCAGACATATAGACCAATGGAATAGAACAGAGACCCCAGAAATAGACCCATGCCATTATGGTCAGTCAATATTTGACAAAGGAGGCAAGACTATCCAATGGAGTAAAGACAGTCTCTTCAATAAATGGTGTTGGGAAAATTGGACAGTTACATGCAGAAAAATGAAACTAGACCACCAACTTTCACCATACACAAAAATAAACTCAAAATGGATAAAAGACTTAAATGTAAGTTGCAAAACTATAAAAATCCTGGAAGAAAACATAGGCAGTAAAGTCACAGACATCACATGTAGTGGAATTTTCACTGATACATTTCCTAGGGCAAGAGAAACAAAAGAAAAATAAACATATGGGACTACATCAAACTAAAAAGCTTCTGCACAGCAAAAGAAAACAGCCTCAAAATACAAAGGAACCCCACTGTCTGGGAAAACATATTTGCCAAGGATGTATCTGATAAGGGGCTAATTTCCAAAGTGTACAAAGAACTCATAGCACTCAGCAAGAGGAAGACAACAACCCAATTAAGAAATGGGCAAAGGACTTGAATAGGCACTTCTCCAAAGAGGACATACAGATGGCCAAGAGACACATGAGAAAATGCATCAGAGAGATGCAAATTAAAACCACAACAAGGTATCACTTCACACCTGTCAGAATGGCTGCCATCAACAAGTCAACAAATGACACATGCTGGTGAGGGTGTGGAGAAAGGAGAACCCTAGTACACTGCTGGTGGGAATGCAGACTGGTGCAGCCACTATGGAAAACAGTATGGAGGGTCCTCAAGAAATTAAAAATGGAGCTTCCTTTTGACCCAGTGATCCCACTTCAAGGAATATATCCTATGAATCCTGAAACACTAATCAGAAAGAATATATGCACCTCTATGTTCATAATAGCCCAATTTACAATAGTTAAGATCTGGAAACAGTCCCAGTGCCCATCAGTAGATGAGTGGATAAAAAAGCTGTGGGACATTTACCCCTGGGTTTTCCTGTATACATTATGGGTGAGGTCATGCACAATAGAAATATAGTTACATAACCCTTTTCTGTCAATCATCCCTGGATGCAAATGAAAGTCTCCACCCAGAAAATCCCTCATTTAAACCAAATAACCCAGGGAGTTTGAGACCCTTGTATCTCTTGACTGGCCTTCTCCTTGTTTGGGAGCGCTTGAAGTGTATGTTCAATAAATCTCACTTTGTTTTACTTTTATTTTTGTTGGCCTTAAATTATTTTCTGTGCCAAGAAGAAGAACCAAGGTCCCAGCCAATAACCCCAATAGGTAACAAAGCCTTTAACTTTTTTTTTTTTTTTTGGCTTTATAGGAATACTATTAAGTCATCAAAGAGTATAGCATAAATTCAAAAGAGCACAGTGGTTCATTTAGCTGAGGGTATACCTATTTTTTCCTTTAGTTTATCACTGCTATTAAACTACAGAACCTAAATATTGTCTGATTACCATAAGACATCAACTTGGAATGAGGGAACTGAATCACACTTATTTGTGGCTGTCATCGGGAAGCAGCTATAACCCAGCACAAATAATAAAATCAATGTTCTATTATAGGTTATCTACTTACTTTTATGGTGAAATCATATTCAATTTCACATTACTTTCAGTTATATAATTTAAAAGTTGAAAAACAAAGACTCTCAAAGATTGAGATTTTTCCTAAGTGATACAGTGACATAAACTCAATTACAATCCAAATTTGCTAATGTGGATTTCAGTGTATTTCTATACCACAATTATTGGTACATTTTTGGAACACAATTAATGATAAGTTATAATCGTACTATATAAGTAGTTACTCTTCAGTATGTTTTCTTATGTAATCAGTCAGAAATGGTTGTGGTGGCTCTATCATTTTAAGCTTTGAGGACTTTTCTCACAATTTTCTCATGTGCAGAATGTGAATATTATTATTATCATATTTCAGTGTGAAGATTCAACTAGAATGTGTATTTATTATTTACTTAAAATTTGTATACTCAGAGCATGCACTTAATAATCTAAAAATGAAATAAGCTACTCTCTCAAAAATCTGAATATTTTCTCAGAACATTATTAAAACTTGAATGGGAAATATTTTTAAATCCTTGCCACCATGATTGCATAGATGTATAGATAAATCTCTAATGAAAGAGTCCTTTAGTCCTTAATTGCTTTCCTTTTCAAAGCAGCACGTGGTTTCAAACTAGAGCCCTCTGCAAAAAAGCCATTTATTTACCCTGTTTATACTGTGGTCCTTTTAATTAAACCAAAGGGGAGAAAGATATCAACTTCTAAGGGAAACACTTAGTGTAGACTGGTCTTTATTATCAGCATAAAAATACCAATATTTATACATAATTTGAAGTTTAGAGAGAAAATTAAATTTTAATGTGTAGCTGTTTTTCTGATTCAGGTCTTCAGAGCATAGAGATTATTTTAATGGTTGAAAATTACCAGTCAAGTTCCAATATAAGAAAAAGAAAAATAATAATAACAATAAAATAAAAATGAATTATAATTTTGGTTAGTTATGACACTTTTTGAAATTTTACTATATGCCAGGCACCCAGTTAAACATGTGCATTATCACATTAAATTTTACCCCAGTGCTATGAGGAGATATGTGTTACTATTTTCATCTCTAGTTCACAGATGAGAATACTAATGGTTAAAAATCAAAATATATATCATAAAAACAAAATTTTATTCTATGAGAGACAATAAATTATTCATGTCATTGCTCCCCTTAATAATGCCATATTATTAGGTATTTATTACATCGAAGTTTAGAAATTTCCTTATTCATAACTCTTGGATTTTGTTTTCTAAGTGTGTTTACTGATTCAAAACTGATTTTTTTGTTGTGCTATTGCAGTTGCAGAAAGGTGAAATTCACTGAGACCCTTAATGTCAGATAATATCTTATGAGATTTAAAAAAGGAAAATTATTTTGATGAATATTAGCTATTTTTATATAGTTCCCAAGATACTCTAACAAAATGTTCTAATTTTATTGTATTCAGCTTAAGAATAATGATGTTAAAAGATGTTCATACTCTAGTCTTATGTAATAAATGCCTTTGATAACTTTGTTTTCAGACATACTTTAATGGATGCTAAATTATATTTTGATTCATTGCTTTCTTAAGTGTGATGTCTAGCACTGTCAAACCAGGTTAAGCTTCCCTGAAATGACTCTGTGTTACAGACAATCAGACTAAAGTGGGCTTGAAATTGTTCTTTCAACATGAAAGTATTGCTTCTTGAGCACTTTTTGTTTTGTTTTGGAAATTTCCTTTCCTGTCTCCTAAATGCTTTTTTGAGCCAAATATGCAACTGAATTTTAATGAGTTGGGAAAATATTATCTCTAACATTATTCTTCAACATAGTGACAATGCCACCCAATGGGTATTCCTTGTAGTCACAAGTCTTGGAGACAGATAGCAAGTATTAACATAGTGACAGTTACTGCCTTGAGTGTCTCCGACATGTTTAAAGAGTCTATTCTCTTTTTTTTCTTTTTTTTTCCTCTTTTTTATTTTACCTCAAATTATAGCTCTTAAAATTATATTAAAAAATTACTTATTAGAATTCTAAACATAAAAATGTAAAAATTTTATATCAAGTTTTCCTTGATACTCTCAGGGGTTTATTAAAAATATTCTAGAGTTTTATGGGCTTATATAGAAAAGTTTTCAATGTGGGCTGATAGTTATAATAAACTGTAGAAATCTTAAGTAATACAGAGTGCTAATCCTTAGTAGCTCTGAGGTAAAGTCCAGGAAGATTATGCTTTTCAAAATGTTTCATAGAAGGGAATTCCATTTATGGTAATGGCAGAATAAGCTGTAATATACTTACCCAGCTGCAGATAAAAATTAACATCTCTGGACAAAATGTTTCTAATAGCACAACTTTTTGAGTGCACTGAGGACATGATCATAAGCAGAGGGAAACTGTTAGTCTAACTTTGGAAAAAGGTAACAAGTTGGTTGCAATTTACAATTATGTGTCTTTGTCTGAGGGCACTCTCTAATGGGTCTGTCCAGGAGAATAGAAAAGCTAGAGAAAACTGTAATCTCACAGAATTGAAGAGCCAGAGGGTGGTGTTTGTGGATTGCAGAATTGGCTGGAAAGTGAGATGGAAAATTCCAGAAAGAACAAACTATTGAGGAGGGGATACAAGTTTGCATATGAACTCTGTCCACATTCTTGTCTGAGCTCTATTTGTGCTTTGAGGATGTTCCAGGCAGAGATCAGTGGCTTGAAGACTAAAACAACAGAGCAGAGAATTTAGCTGCTGACCACCATAAGAGGAACGCAATTTAGACTGAGCTTAGCCAATTTATCTCAATGACATTTTTTAGAGGAAGATAACAGAATCTAGCTCTGTGCTGGATTATCTATAATGTTAAAGATATAAGTTCTAGGGGGCTTGATGGTTTTACTGGTAATTCTATTAGATGTTAAAAAAGAATAACTAAAGCTAACCTTAAACAAACTCTATTCAAAAATAAAGAATGAAGAAACAATCACTAATTACTTTATGAGGCCAACATAATCTAGAAATGAAAATAAGGCAAACATATTAGATTTTTAAAAAATTTAGACTTCTATTCCTAATAAACCTATATGAAAATATTAATAAAAACCATCACTACAGAGGTACAGGGGAAGACTAGAATACCTGATCTCATGTCATAAATATACTAATGACAGATCTCCTGGCAGGCACACTAATGTTATTTGCTTACAGATAAGTTTTTACTACCTATGGAAATTTGTTAACAAAGTGTATCTGGTCTAGGATTACTTCTAATATACCAAAAAAGCCACATTGGGGGAAAAGAATCAGTTATCTGTTTCTCTTTATCATTGAAGTTTAGAAGTCACTGGTTCTTAGAAAATTAATTCTACTACAGAAGACCCCAATAGCTAATGCAATCTTGAGCAAAAAGAACAAAGATGAGACATCACACGTTCTGATTTCAAACTCTATTTCAAAACTATAGTAATCAAACCAATATAATACTGGCATAAAAGCAAACACATAGATCAATGAAATAGAAGTGAGCCAAAAAATAAACCCACACATATATGTTCCACAAATTTTCAACAAAAGTGCCAAGAATACGTAATGGGAAAAGAATAGTCTAATCAATAAATAGTGTTGGGAAAACTGGATAGCCACATACAAAAGTATGAAATGGGACCATTATATTATACCATTCACAAATAATCAAATCAATGAATTAAAGACTTAAAGGTAAGACCTAAAACTGTGAAACTCCTAGGAGAAAACATAGGTGGACATTGACATTGGTTTAGGCAGAGATTTTTGGATCCATCACCTAAAGCACAGGCAACAAAAGCAAAGAAAAACAAGTAGGACCAAATCAAGCTAAAAAGTTTCTTCACAGCAAAAGAAAAAAAAATCATCAAACTGAAAAGTCAACCATGGAATTGGAGAAAATATTTGCAAGCCATATATTCATGTTTTCAGAGAGAGGAAAGAAGAGGGAGAGAGAGAGATAGAATCATCAATGATGAGAGAGTCATTGATTGAACCCACAACCTGGGCATGTGCCCTGACCAGGAATCAAACCCCGATCGCCTGGATCCTAGGTCGATGTTCAACCACTGAGCCATGCCCGGCCAGGCAGGACATGTTTTTTTATTGATTTTAGAGAGAGAGGGAGGGAGAGAAAGAGATACATTGATATGAGAGAGAAACATCAATTGGTTGTCTCCTAACTGCGCCCTGACCAGGGATCGAACTTGCAATCTTTCTGTGCATAGGATGACCTTCCAACCAACTGAGCCATACTGGTCAGGGCTAGACCCATATTGTACTTTGTATAACATAGGACAAAAATTATTTCATTCAATAACAGAATTAGGAAGCAGGATAACAGCCTTGCTTGTTAGGCTAATGCATTTTCCAATTTTCTAATATTCTCCTTTAACACATAAACTATTAACCTTGGAGAAGAACTTCATCGGTTGATTTCATGTTTTGTTGGGATCTTCTGACCCACTATTAAGACTAATCTAATTGCAGGAACCAGAAGGACATGATGCAGAGAGTATAAAAGACAAATAATCCTTAGTTTTGCCCCAGGGATAGTGGGAAAAGAAGTAGCAAGGTGATAAAATTTGAGAATCCAGGTTAATCCCTCTATGGATTTCAAAAGGAAATTCCAAGGAAGAGTGGGCTATTGCCTATGATCAGATGGCTTTGCCACCTCTTTACACCTTCACTCTCAGCAAAAATAAGCCAGGTCATGTATGCACAGATGGATGGCCAGGCAAAGAAGGATCCTTGCACTGAGTCTTGATCACTAGATCTGTTTTTAGTGTGCTGTAGACAGTATTCAAAATTAGTTGAGAAGATGGCTCAGTTGTTTTCTAGATGTTATCAAGTGGTTGAAGCAGCTCTCTAAGGAGATATGCAGAGGTCACTGATAAACCAACCACTGATAAACTCAAAACAGCCAGATTTAAAAATGTCCTCCAGAGTGAGATCTTGAGTCTGACCAAGCTGAAAGCAACCAAAAACAAGTATACAGGGGGTGAAATTTAGTTATGGATAGATATCAGCATAGCAAACAGCTTCTAGTTGGAAGGGAGGCTTTTCGCCAGAGATGTAGGGAGTCAAAGATTACATACAAGGATGCAGACATTTTCCCAACATCACAACCACATGATAACACTTTAGGGAGAGAAATATAAAGAATGAGAGGCCACCTAAAGCTGAAATACTCAAACTTTTATTAAGGGGCTGGATAGTAGATATTTTATACTTATTTCACTTCTGTGACAAATACTCAAGTCTACATCTCAACTCTGCCATTATATCCAAAAATCACCTGTGTGTATAAATTAATGGGTTTAATTGTGTTCTCATAAAACTTCCTTACCCTTTAAGACAGCATGGAGGGATCTAGAGAGTGCTATGCTAAGCGAAATAAGCCAGGCAGAGAAAGACAAACATCACATGATGTCATTCATATATGGAATCTAATAAACAAAATAAACTAATGAACAATATAGATCTAGAGACATAGAAGCATGGAACTGAGGGGTCTCAGAGGGAAGGGGGGGTGGGCAGATGGGAAGAGATTAACCAAAGAATTTATACAAATATATGCATAACCCATGGACCTAGACTATAGTGTGATGAGGGCCTGGGGTGGGGGTGGGTAAGAAGGGGTCAACATGGAAAAAAAGAGGACATTTGTAATTCTTTCAAAAATAAAGATAAATTAAAAAAAAAAAAAAAGGTGAGCCATGAGCCATACTTTGTCAAGCTCTTTCCTAAAAGATTTAGTCTTTATTCAAATTAAAAGAAATTACCTAAAACACTTTAAATGATGAAATTAGAACTGGATAGAGCAATTTATTTTCCTCTACACTGTCCCCCAAAAATAGCTAACAATTGTTAATAAACCTAGAAAAAGTGTGAAAGCACATGAATTGATTTGTTAACTTTTTGGTCTTGCTATGTAAGTGTAAATCATTTCTCAGAGGAGGAGATATCTAATCCATTAGAAAATACTATTAAAAAGTACAAGTTAAACAGACAGAGGGTGGCATAGAGAGGGGAGAGATTAACTGAAGAACTTACATGCATATAGGCGTAACCCATGGACACAGACAATAGTGTGGTGAAGGCCTGGGGGGGGGGCATATGCAGGGTGGACGGGGTAAATAGTGAAAAAAGGGGACATCTGTAATACTTTCAACAATAAAGATAAATTTTTAAAAAGTACAAATTACTATGCAAAACATACAATTGGGATGACCAGAATTAAAAGAAAGGTTGCTGAAATAATAGAAAAAAATCTCTCAATAGTGGACTATAATCTTATTGTTTGGAAGTGAACTTATAGGGTTTTAAGGTAAAGTCCAGGAATGTTCAGAAAAAAAAATTATATGTATTCTAATAATAAAAAAATTGAATTTGTAACAAGTCATTGTAAAAAATGTTTAGAGGAAGGGGAAGATGGCGGCGGCGCTGTGAGAAGCAGCAGAGGCCCCGCTCCCTGCCAAGGACTCGATTTCCTCCTAAAATCCTATGTAGCCAGCTTGAAAAAAACAGAGAAACATACCTGAGTGGATGGAGTGCGAGTGGGGAGCACTGAAGACACATCACAGAGTCCTGTAAGAGAGGGGGGCTTAGGAAGGGGGAGACCCCCTGAAGCCTGTGCTGGGCGTGGAGCCCCAAGGCTTGGAGGCTGCAAAGCTCCCTCCCCTCGGGAGTGCGGACCAGCCTCCAAAAGCGGGGATACCACACCCAGGGCTACAAGAGGGGAAGGAGCCCCCCGTGCACAAGGCAGAGGGACCCAGGGGAGCGGTGAGTCCCCGAGGGAACATCGCCTTCCTAGGAAACAAAGCCTCTAGTGGCAGCTGAGACCGGAATCTAGTGCTAGGGATGCTGACAATAGGGAAGGCTGTCCCAAGGTCTGTGGCACCCGAGTGGTAAGGGGCCAGAGGACTGCACTGAGTGGCCACACACAGGGACCCTCTGCCTCCCTGTGGGGCACTGTGTTGAGCCCCAGAAAACGCTGAACCTGCGTGGTGTGGGGGAGAGGAGGAGAACTTCCGCCCTGAGCTCCTGGTGCCGAGAGGCTGGGATCTGTGACCAGCCCTGAGGGTGTCCTCCTGCCCTGAGCTCCTGGTGCTGAGAGGCTGGGATTGGTGACCAACCCTGAAGTGCACCATGGTAGCACATGAAGCCGCCCCAGCTTTTCTCAGACCAGCGGTGCGGGGAGCTGCGTGGAGCTCACTCTGGGTCCCCTCACGTTGGGGGCCTTGGTGCGTGGGTGGCAGGACCCTGCAGGGTGGACTCTCTGCCTGTGTGTTGCTTTGTGCATTTGTGAGTTTGATCCAGGACTGGCTCCCACCTTCCCAGCATGCACTGCGCAGACAGACCAGCAGAGGCTGGGATTGGGGTCTACAAAGTCCGCA
This sequence comes from Miniopterus schreibersii, assembly GCF_964146895.1. NCBI lineage: Eukaryota > Metazoa > Chordata > Mammalia > Chiroptera > Miniopteridae > Miniopterus > Miniopterus schreibersii. The sequence goes on from NC_138102.1 coordinate 58,460,311, forward strand.
GTCTGAAGGGTGGGCCTGGTGACACCAGCCAATCAAAGCTGAGCAGGGAGAGGCAGAGCCCATTGGCCTCTCCTGCAGCCAGGAGCACAGCCCCCAACAGGAAAGGGGCTGGTCCCACTCACTGAGGCCCCAGACACACCCTCAGGGCACAGTCCTGAGGGGGAAAAGAGCAGCTCATAGGAGGACATCACAAGAATAAGGCTCTCAGGGACTGTTGTTTGGGAACTAGAGGAAAAGCTGAAAACCCCTGCTGGGGGCTGGGCAGGCAAAGGGCTCACTGGAGTGTTCTTTAATCAAACCCACTGAGCCCAGGCTGCTGAAACGGCCCATACAGAAAAGGCAACAGGCTGAAATCAATCTGAAGCTGCAGCAGGATAGAGCCTGGGGAACTAGAATCAGAGGACAAGGTAGGGACTGAGAAGCCGGCTGTGGAGCAGAGACTAAATCCCACAGAGTGAGCGCCTGACAGGGAAACCTCTAAGGGGAGTGATACCCTGAGCTACACTAGCCACCCTGCACCCTAAAGACTCTACAGAAGACTCTGGAGTAAGACCAGGCAACTACAAGGTTGCAAAATAGTTGATAAGAGGAGGTGGTCCATGGAGACCCTCAGATCAACCATCTACCTAAGGATACCAGAGCCAAACCTAGATGGCTCTTCACATTGGGTGATACAAAAGCACCTCCCAGGACAACGGGAAATCAGCCCACAAAACAGTGAGCCTCAGACAACATAAGCTGCCCAGAAGAAACTCACCTGATTGACTTTTTTTCTCCTGTTTTTTTTGTTTTGTTTTGGTTTGGTTTGTTTTTTGTTTTTTTAGTTTTTGGTTTTTTTGTTTGTTGTTTGTGTGTTTGTTTGTTTTTTCTCTTGTTTCCTTAGGAAGAAGAGAAAAAGGAGAAAATTTGTTTTTTCTTCTTTTTTAAATTTTATAATAATTTTTTTTTTAAAAACATTTTTTACCTAAATTTTTTTTTCTCTTTTTTATAAAACACTTGTCTTGCTTAGCTTGTTTTTAGTTTTGATTTGGTTATTTGCTTTGTTTTGTTTTATCCTTCTACTATCAAGACTTTCTTGATATTCCCTGCTTAACGACTGGGACTTTATCATTATAACCAAGTTTACTGCTTTCCTCTATAGTTTCCACCAAATCTCCTACCAGACTCCCTCCATGCCTGGGCTATATCTCTCTCTCTTCTCTAGGTCTATTGGCATAACTTTTTTCTCTTTTTCTTTTTTCTTTTTCTACTTTTCTCTTGTTCTTTTGTTATCCTCCCCCCTGCCTTACTGTCTTTTTGTTTGATTGTTAGTTTCTCTTATTGTCTTTATTGTATTTTTGTTTTCTCATTTTTCAACTATTCTCCTATTCCTATTCTCTCCCTTAATTTTTTGCTGGCCCCTTTTTCAGAATCTTTTCTCTGCTTCTGTTATTTCCCAGTAGCCTCTCTATATTTTACATTTTAGTATATTATTAGTTTCTAAATTTTCACCAGTATTAACAACAATATACATCTCTCTCTCGAAGCGTTACTTTTCTTTCTCTCTTTCTTTTTTTTTTAAGCATTTTTTTTTTGTGTGTGTGTGTGTGTGTATTCTCCCTTCACTCTCCCAGTTCTATTTTCATGTGGGTTGTTTTCACTGTGACTGTCAAGATATTTTTTTTAAATACCTCTTGTTTCCTGGAAGTTTAGTTGTGTATTGTCCTGCCTTGCCAGCACCCATACAATAGCTTACATGACAGGGTTGGGACTGAGACACAGTTAGCCAACCTGAGAGGAGGGCCCTCTCAAGGACTGATCAATGACAATCTAGACCCAACCACAACAGGAGAACATAAAGAAACCACAAAAGGGATACCCACAAGAGGGACACTCCTAGAGCAAAGAGCTCAGAAGTATAAGAAAAACACACCTCTGGGCTCCACTGGACCCACAAGACAAAATCCCATCCCACAAGACTGGGAGACAGTAAATATATCTAATATATAGATACAAACACTAAAACCTACCAAAATGGGGAGAGAAAGAAACAACCCCCAGATTAAAAAATAAGGAAAAATTGCCAGAAAAAGACTTTGATGAGATGGAGTTAAGCAAGTTATCAGAAATGAAGTTCAGAGTATTGATGATGGAGATGTTCAAGGAACTTAAGAAAACACTAGATGATAAGATGGAGGATCTTAGTGAAAACATAAAAAAAAGAGATACATACCATAAACAAAACTTAGAGATAAAGAATGCTGTATCTGATATCAAGAATGCACTGGAAGGAATTAAAAGCAGGCTCAATGAAACAGAGGATAGAATAGGTGACTTAGAAGACAAGGTATAAAAAAAATCACACAATCAGAGGAGCAAAAAGAAAAAACACTTAAAAAGCATGAGGACAGTCTAAGGAAGCTTTGGGACAACATGAAGCGAAACAACATTCGCATTATAGGAGTGCCAGAGGGGAAGGAAAGAGAGCAAGAAATAGAGAACTTGGTGGAGGAAATAATGATAGAAAACTTCCCTAGGCTGGTGAAGGAGAAAGGCACTAGTTCAGGAAGCACAGAGGGTTCCAAACAAGAGGGACCCAAAGAGACCCTCTCCAAGACACATCATAATTAAAATCGCAAATGTCAAGGACAAAGAGAAAATATTAAGGGCTGCAAGAGAGAGACAAGCAGTGACCTACAAGGGAACCCCCATAAGGCTGACAGCTGATTTCTCAGCAGAAATTCTTCAGGCCAGAAGGGAGTGGCATGAAGTTCTGCAAGTAATGAAAAGCAAGAACATGCAACCAAGATTGCTTTATCCAGCTATCATTTAAAATTGAAGGTGAAATAAAGAGCTTCCCAAACAAAAAAAGGCAAAAGGAGTTCAGTACCACCAAACCGGCATTGCAAGAAATGCTAAAAGGACTGCTTTAAGAAGAAGAAGGAATAGTGAGAGAAAGGTACATCAGCATAAAGGGAAAAAAGGTATTAAATAAGTTGATATCAACAGTAACTTTAAATGTAAATGGAATAAATGGTCCAATCAAAAGACAAAGGGTAGCTGAATGGATAAGAAAACGGGACCTAAATATATGCTGTCTACAAGAGACCCACCTGAGAGCAAAAGGTTCACACAGGCTAAAAGTGAAGGGATGGAGTAAAATATTCCATACGAATGGAAAGGAAAAGAAAGCTGGAGTAGCAATTCTTATTTCTGACAAAACAGGCTTCAAAATAAGGACCATAACAAGAGACAAAGATGGTCACTACATAATACTAAAGGGATCAATCGAACAGGAGGAAATAACCCTTATAAACATTTATGCACCCAATATAGGAGCACCTAAATATATAAAAAAATTCTTGGGGGACTTTAAAGGGGAGATTGACAGCAACACAATCATATTGGGGGACTTGAACACCCCACTGTCAGCATTGGACAGATCATCAAGACAAAAAATCAACAGGGAAACACAGACCTTAAATGGCTCAATAGACCTAATGGATTGAATTGACATTTATAGAACATTTCACCCTAAAGCAGCAGAATACACATTCTTCTCAAGTCCACATGGAACATTCTCAAAAACAGACCACATGTTAGGGCACAAGGCAAGTCTCTACAAATATAAGAAGATTGAAGTCATATCAAGTGTCTTCTAGGATCACAATGCCATGAAACTAGAAATTAACCACTATAAAAAATCTCAAAAATATTCAAACACATGGAGGCTAAATAGCATGTTATTAAACTATGAATGCCACCAATGAGATCAAGGAAGAAATCAAACACTTCATGGAAAGTAATGAAAATGAGCAGACAACAATCCAAAATCTATGGCACACTGCGAAAGCAGTCCTGAGAGGAAAATTCATAGCATTACAGGCTTATCTCAAGAAACAAGAAAAAGATCTAATGGACCACCTAACACAACAACTAAAAGAACTAGAATGAGAACAGCAAGAAAAGCCCCAAGGAAGTAGAAGGAAGGAAATAATAAAGATCAGAGCAGAGATTAATGACATAGACTAAAAAACAATACCAAAAAAAATCAATGAAACCAAGAGCTGGTTCTTTGGAAAGGTAAATAAAATTGATGAACCTTTAGACAGACTCACTAAGAAACAAAGAGAGAGGACCCAAATAAATAAAATCAGAAATGAAAGAGGCGCTATAACAACTGACCCAACAGAAATACAAAGGATTGTAAGAAAATATTATGAGCAACTATATTCCAACAAATTGGACAACATGGGGGAAATAAACAAATTCCTAGAAGCATACAATCTTCCAAAGCTGAATCAAGAAGAGGCATAAAACCTGAATAGGCCTAATGAAATTGAAGCAGTAATCAAAAAACTGCCAACAAACAAAACTCCTGGGCCAGATTGATTTACAGGCGAGTTTTACCAAACATTCAAAGAAGAATTAACACCTATTCTATTCAAACTATTCCAGAAAATTCAAGAGGAGGGAAAACTCCCAAACTCTTTTCATGAGGCCAGCATCATCCTAATCCCAAAACCAGATAAAGATACTACAAAGAAAGAAAATTACAGGCCAATATCCCTGATGAACATAGATGCTAAAATCCTCATTAAAATACTAGGAAACCGGATCCAGCAATACATTAAAAAGATAATACATAATGACCAAGTGGGATTTATTCCAGTGATGCAAGACTGGTACAACATCTACAAATCAATAAATGTGGTACATCACATAAACAAAATGAAGGACAAAAATCATATGATCATATCAATAGATGCAGAAAAAGCATTCGACAAAATCCAGCACCCATTTCTGATAAAAACTCAGCAAAGTGGGAATAGAGGGATCATACCTCAACCTAATAAAGGCCATATATGACAGACCTACAGCCAACATCATACTCAATGGGCAAAAACTAAAATCACTTCCATTAAAAACCAGAACAAGACAGGGATGTCCACTTTCACCACTCTTATTTAACATAGTACTGGAAGTCCTCGCTGTAGCCATCAGACAGGAGGAAAACATAAAAGGTATCCAAATTGGAAAGGAGGAAGTAAAACTGTCATTATTTGCAGATGACATGATATTGCACATAGAAAACCCTAAAGACTCCATCAAAGTACTACTAGATTTGATAAACAAATTTGGCAAGGTAGCTGAATACAAAAAATCAATGGCATTCTTATACACCAACAATGATATTTCAGAGAGAGAAACTAAAAAAGCAATACCATTTACCATTGCAACTAAAAAAATAAGTTACCTAGGAATAAAGTTAACCAAAATGTAAAAGATCTGTACTTGAAAAACTATGTGATACTGAAAAAAGAAATAGAGGAAGATTTAAACAAGTGGAAGAATATACCATGCTCATGGATTGGAAGAATTAATATCATTAAAATGTCCATACTACCCAAAGCAATTTATAAATTCAATGCAATTTCTATTAAAATACCAAGAGCATATTTCACAAACCTAGAAGAAACATTTTGAAAATTTATATGGAACCAAAAAAGACCCTGATTAGCTGCAGCCATCTTGAGAAAAAAGAACAGAGTGGGAGGGATCACATTACCGTACTTCAAACTGTATTACAAAGCCATTGTAATCAAAATGGGCTGGTATTGGTACAACAACAGGCATATAGATCAATGGAACAGAACAGAGACCCCAGAAATAGACCCGTGCCATTTTTGTCAGTTAATATTTGACAAAGGAGGCAAGAAGCTTTTTAGTTTGAGCATCCAGTGGAGTAAAGACAGTCTCTTCAATAAGTGGTGCTGGGAAAATTGGACAGATACATGCAAAAAAATGAAACTAGACCACCAGCTTTCACCATACACAAAAATAAACTCAAAATGGATAAAAGACTTAAATGTAAGTTGCAAAACCATAAAAATCCTGGAAGAAAACATAGGCAGTAAAGTCACAGAAATCTCAGGCAGTGGAATTTTCACTGATACATCTCCTAGGGCAAGAGAAACAAAAGAAAAAAACATGTGGGACTACATCAAACTAAAAAGCTTCTGCACAGCAAAAGAAAACAGCCTCAAAATACAAAGGAACCCCACTGTCTGGGAAAACATATTTGCCAAGGATGTATCTGATAAGGGGCTAATTTCCAAAATGTACAAAGAACTCATACTGCTCAGCAAGAGGAAGACAAACAACCCAATTAAGAAATGGGCAAAGGCCCTGAATAGACACTTCTCCAAAGAGGACATACAGATGGCCAAGAGACATATGAGAAAATGCTCAACATCTCTAATCATCAGAGAGATGCAAATTAAAACCACAGTGAGGTCTCACTTCACACCTGTTAGAATGGCTCCATCAACAAATCAACAAACAACATGTGCTGGCGAGGGTGTGGGGAAAGTGGAACCCTAGTACACTGCTTTTGGGAATGCAGACTGGTGCAGCCACTATGGAAAACAGTATGGAGGTTCCTCAAAAAATTTAAAATGGAGCTGCCTTTTGACCCAGTGATTCCACTCCTAGGAATATATCCTAAGAATCCTGAAACATTCATCAGAAAGAATATATGTACCCCGATGTTCATAGCAGCACAGTTTACAATAGCTAAGATCTGGAAACAGCCCAAGTGCCCATCAGTAGATGAGTAGATAAAAAAGCTGTGGGACATTTACACCATGGAATACTACACAGCTGTAAAGAAGAAGAATCTCGTACCCTTTAGGACAGTATGGATGGACCTGGAGAGTATTATGCTAAGTGAAATAAGCCAGACAGAGAAAGGCAAATATCACATGATCTCTCTTATACATGGAATCTAAAGAACTTAATAAACTGATGAACAGAATAGATTCAATGACATGGAAGCATAGATGAGACTGATGAATGTCAGAGGGATGGAGGAGGGCGGGTGGGTGGAGGGGGAGAGAGTAACCAAAGAATTTATATGCATATATGCACAACCCAAGGACATGGACAACGGTGGGGGGAGGGGCTGGAGAGGGGAATCGATAGGGTGGAATGGGCTATTGGGGGAAAAAGGGACATCTGTAATATTTTAAACAAAAATAAAATTTAAAAATATATATTAAAAAATGTTTAAAATGTATTTTCTATTTATTAGGCCAAAAAGAAAATCTTAATAATTTACAAATACAAAAAAATTACTTAGACCACTTCCTCTCACAACAAAGTATTATAAAACATTATAACCAAAAATCGATATGAAAAAATATTTTTTCCACCCTTCCCTTAACTCAATCTACCTTGAAAATATTCCAGCCCAGCCGGGCATGGCTCAGTGGTTGAGCGTCCACCTAGGATCCAGGCGATCTGGGTTCGATTCCCGGTCAGGGCACATGCCCGTGTTGCGGGCTCGATCAATGACTCTCTCATCATTGATGTTTCTATCTCTCTCTCTCCCCTCCTGTCCTCTCTCTGAAATCAATAAAGATATATTTAAAAAAAAAATTCCAAAACCCATGGGAAAAGATGTCAGAGTTGAAATTGCAGTTGATGAAGAAAAACCTGAGTATTATAAAACTCCATGGAAAGGACTGAATAATGCAAGTAAATTTCTATATACTAAAAGAAGTAAAACAAAGGGTATAATATTAAATAAGAAATTAGTAAAATAGAGAAATTTTAAATACAGAACTTTCACATTATTATTATGAAATAAAAAAACTGGATATTTTAAAATGATAGTCTAGACTAAAATTGGCAATCCATTCAAGAAAAATTAAATTAGAAAGGATAACATAAGTTGTTTTAGAATTTGAAGGTGGAAAATTTTGGATAATTAGTTAAACTTTGATATTTAATCTGTTGCATTTGATGTTTAATTTGTGATTTTTGTCTCTGTTTTGGAAACCCCCAAACTGAGAGGGTTGTCATGCTCACTGTACTCTCAATGGTTAATTTAACTGCAGGCTCCTCACCTTTTCTTCTGGTTTGGGATGATGGACACAGGGGCAAAATTCCAAAACAGAGCAGATTTCTTTTCCTATGATATTGATTCTTCAGCTGATTGATACAAAGAAGGTAGTTGCTTTTGGAGAGGCCCTACAGAAACTCTTCAGGAGCTCCCGGCTAAGGTCTCAGGAACTCTCTGAATGTATGTTTGTTCACTTTTAAGTTTTCAATCACTCCAGTCACCTTCCCATAAAATCCTTTTATGCTTTTTCACTCAAGTGAGCCAAGGTAAGTTGTTGCTAGCAAACAAAAGAACCTGCTGCCAGAGAGCTGTGAGAGATGAGAATATCAGATTTGAGGGTTAGATTGTTGCTTTTGATATTTCTAAACAACTCAAAATAATAGTATGACTATTTCCACTCTCAAAAGTTTACCTCAAGTAAAGAATAAAATGTAAAGCTTTCATGTGCTCCTGAAGGAACTGCTTACTGCGTATAGTCTTGTGGTTGAGACTGCCAAAAACCATTTCAGAAAATAAAACTTCAACAAAATATAGCCTCAGCTAAATTCACAAAGGTTTTACTTCTCTCTGATGAATGGTAGAATGTTATTCTGCAAAGGATGGAAAACTGAATGGTGGTATAGATGTTGTATAGGATCAGAAACTTTTGCAAGCCCATTCCTTTTCTATATTTGTATTCTGAAATTACCACTGAGCTCCTCCTTACTGGAAAACAAGCAGTTTGCCCTATTCTTCAAGACTCATGTTCACTGGACGTTAATCAGAATTATAACTCAATATAGCACTCAGAATGAAGTGCACTATTCAGAAGGAAGAAAAAAGGTAACAGAAAGGATTTATAAGACTTTTCTAATTTACATGTTTAAAAAGTGGGAAATTTTGCAAGTGCAATTTTGAAGTTCCTTAATAAAAGAGAAGACAGTTTTGGCTTATTTTATTGCTATAGGTATACATGCTTATACATGTATATATATTGACCCTCACACACACACTCAGATTCTGCATTTAACATAATAGTTTGAAAAGCCATAGTTCTTTCAGTTGGCTGAACTGAGTAAAGTAAATCTTTCCCAACATCTAACACATAGTATGTGGCCTTGGGTGTTATAAATATAATATAGAGAGATGGCTAGCAAGTCTGAAGATAGGGATATTTTATTTGTTGTGTCCTGTCTGCTCTTTCTGGTCTTTCGACCCAGCCATTCTATGTGCTTCCCAAGTTCTCAGACTCTAAAAGTTCATTCTAGATAGAGATTGATAGATAGATGATAGTTAGATAGACATCTACTTTTTTTTTTAAATATATCTTTATTGATCTCAGAGAGAGGAAAGGAGAGGGAGAGAGAGAGATAAAAATGTCAATGATGAAAGAGTCATTGATCGAGCCCACAACCTGGGCATGTGCCCTGACCAGGAATCAAACCCTGATATCGCCTGGGTCCCAGGTTGATGCTGAACCGCTGAGCCACGCCCGGCCTGGCGACATCTACATTTTTAATGCCTTGAAACAAATCTTATGTATGCCAGGTGCTATTCTATTCAGTATTATTATTTTTTAATCCATGAAAGTTCTTGTGATTGTATATTGCCATGATTAGGAGAGCATTACCCCAGAGCAGTGTTTATAGCAATAAAAGTCTATTTTGCTAAATTGTTTACCTAGTCCACAAGCCATGCAAAATTGATTTTAAAAAATAAATTTAAAATAAAAATAATTCTAGAGATTCATCAATATTTTTATTACAATAAGTTATAGCATTTTTAAATAGAACTAAATTAATAATTATAATCTATGTCGACTCTTTATTTGCCATACAACTTAAGTTTTATGTCATCTTCTTATGTCTTATGACTTTTTACTGGAGAATTCACATTAGCAACTTTTGTTTATATGTTAGCATATTAAAACCAACAACTTTTATTTAATATGTCCATGATTTCCAGCTCAAGGAGGAAATTAATGCTTATTCCGGCATAGTGATTGATACCTACTTGATGTTCAGTTATTGTTAAACATATGATTGGATGATGAGAGGATGGAAGTGGTCCTGTGGATAGAAATTTGAGGTATACTTTCAAATGGTTAAAAATAGGGAACAGAAGAGAGAAAAATTAAATTTACTGAATGCTTATTCTGTAATGTTCTTACCGGTTTTGTGATTTTTAAAATAAAATTGTGAGTATTGAAATTATTGTAGTCATAGACAATAACAAGTTACAAAATAAGAGAAAAAATTTTTCCTTATTGTATTTAATGAAATTTTCTTTGTTATAAAGAAAATTATTACTAAGCCTTAGAACTGTTGCTAAAGATGTGTGTGAAAAAATAACTGAATAATTTATCCCTGTTTCTGATTGATTTCATTATACCTGTAGGAAAAACTAATTTACAGCTCATAATAGAAATAATAATTAAGAAATCAATGTATCTTGAAAGGAAAATATTAGTTTTTCATTGAGTTTTTGATTCCCTGAATTCCAGAGAGTATATAATATACCATTTTTCCTGTTTTATTATTTTGGTTTACTCATGGAAATTGATTCTCTTGAGAAGTCATAATTGCAGTATACTCCTTTTTTTCAATTTTAGAATAATTATATATTATAATTGAATAACTTAATATGCAAGTGAACATTATCTTTAAATTGTATTAGAGCACTAGCTCCATGTTTATTATTAAAAATTAAATATTTCCAATTGTTTTCACTTTGAGAGCACAAAATCCCTGACAATTTTATATATGCCTTACAGATCATTGAACTTTCTCTTGTCAATAGTGTCAGCAGATTATAACACATCCTAGAAACTTAACTTTGTTCCATCTGGAGCATAACCTATTTTCCACCTACACATTACAAAACTCATTAAGCAGCCCTTAAAATCTGAAACTCTCTAACCTCTTGATTGCTGTGTCAGGCTTGCCACAAATCCACATATATTTAATAGCAGCTTATTTTTAGATTACATTAATTTAAAAATAAAGTTATAGTTTTCGAAGTCCTTTATCTCTCAGACCTCTGAGAGGAAGCTGATTGTTCTGACCATAATGCCACTGACGAACCTTCAGTGTTACTGAGTTTAAGTCCTTGAGATATTACAACCTTGCTTCTTTACAATTTCCCCCCAGTACACACGGATTTAGCTTGTGGAGCTGTATTTCCCACACCCACCTGATACACCGCGTGAGAGAGGTTTTATTTCCTCATGCTTACCTAGAGATGAGCTCTAGAGAGGCCACGGAGTCTCCCTCTCAGGAGAGTAGAGCACGTCCTCCAACCTCCTGCAATATTGAGACTTAGAGGGGCTTCAAGTCCTCTATTGAAACTTTCAACCACAAAATGTTTATGTCTTTCCACATCTGCCAATTCATGGAAAATATTTACATAATTTTTATCCCTCACTTTAGAATATACCACAAAATAATATTACCCACCTTATAAATCCCTGCAAACATCAAATAAAGTTGACATTATTATATAGAAGAAAATAATAAGTAACATTAATTTAGCACCATCACGTGTTAGGCATTTTCTTTATTTTCACAAACAATCCTATGTGGAACGTATTCTCATTATTCTTATTTACATACAAGGAAAATGATGTTTAACGAGATTAGCTAGGTTGCCCAAATTTAAATAGCCAATGAAAAGCAGTCAGGATTTGAATGTCAGCACTAGAATGCATGGATTTAAATCCCACCAGTATTGTAGGGTGTTCACTGCCAAAGGGACAAGTGGCACCTATAATTCTCCCTGCTCTCTGCTCATCACAGAAGGTGTGGCGCAGGACCCCAGTCAGCCCTGGACATTAGCCCTGGAGGACAGTAGCCCTGGACATTATTCAAAGGTGTTGTTACTTTAATCACTTTAATCTAAAATAATGTATAATATTTTCTGTCACTGACACGTGTTTTAATTGTCACTAGGCCTCCATGGCCTCATATTTGAGACATCTATGCTTTTCCCCTAATTAACTATTTTTCCCTAATTATTTTATGGAAAAATAAATTATTATAGAATTTTCACAGTAAAAAAAAAAAGGTGAACAAATATTTTTCAAGATTGTCCCTTATTAATACACTGTACAGATTTCATGTTTTTCTTCCCACTGGTCAGCATCTAACACTCTTTGGACTCCTCTTTAGCAGGCTCATCCCATAATTAAAATTTCTTAAAAGAAAAAGTGACCTGTGTTCTTAGCATAGTGCTTCAAGCTTGATATTAATTAATTCATTCCACCAAGTTTATTTTAACAAACCCACAAATGCACCACAGGTGGAATGACTTATTGCTCTGGCCATAAACCTTGCTATGAGTGCCCTGATATATCATTTAGTGGCTTTTCCATCAGAGTAAAACAAACATCTGAATTCACATTCATTTATTAAAATGTGAAGAAACCACATTTAAATTTCTTTTCAAATAGTAGCTATAGTGTAAAAAGGTGGCTTTACAAGAGATATTCAGAAAATGCAAAAAAATGTTTTATTCTTTATGGAACATATTGGCACTAAGCAATACTTTTATTGTGTATAACTCTCAAAAAACATTGATGATCTACTAATTAACTTGAATTAAAGACAACCGAAGTATATGAACATCAGTGCTATAAACTGAAGTGTTTTTGACCTCTGAATATTTATTTTACTATGCCCTGTTAGTAAAAACTACCAAATGTGTAGCAAAAGTATATCAAGTAATAGCATGTATGTCTATTTTGAGGCATACATTTGTAAATTTAGACAATGTATTTTGAAAAGATTTACTTATTTGCTTTTTTTCAATAAAAACCAAATCAGAAAGTATTAATACAAAAAAAAGAGAAAGTAATGCCTTGTGTAAATCTTTTTGAGAATTTTAAAATTTTCATTTATGTACTGTATTTTGTTAACTGGTACCCATTGTTACAAATCATTGTCCAATTATGTGTATTACATAGTAGACACAAATTTTCTTTTTTAAACACATTCTAAAAATGTGGAACCAATTTATATGGATGTAAGTGAACATTAACAACTGATTATCAGTTCAGAGAATAGCTACCTACTATAAGCATATACCAAGGAACTGCCTCTATACTAGATGGTACTTTATATACATTACCCCCGATGTGTAACTAGAACTATTTGCTGATGTTTATCAGTGGGGAAAAAATACTTTTTTCTTCTGTTAATGTCAGTCTCTTAATATGGTAACTTATTTGCCATTTATTTCATATTTTAATCACTTATTTTTGAAAGTTTTAAAATGTTTTTCTTGCAATATAATATTAGCTATCAAGAACAAATAGCTGTTTTTTGATTTTCTTTAAAACCACTGTGCATCATATATACTCATGATACTCTGTGCTTCTTTGCAAACAGACACAGAGGTAGTGGCAAATGTTTTGTTTCAAGGACTAACATTTAGTTCTCAGAGAGAGAAACATCCCATTATAATTGAAATGCTTAGATTCCCTTTCCATAGATGAAATTCAATGGGTAAATCTTTACTTCATTAAACTGTTCTAGACACAGCCAAGCTTGGGTGAAGAATGAAAAATGATACACTTCGGGAAAAATTTTGAACAGGCACAACTTAATGTTATAAGTTGGATTCATTTCAAGGTACTGAAATATTTATATGCTGTTTCTTTCTGCTGTCAGGTAGCTTGCTACATGGGAGTGTTATTTAGACATGTAATCATTGACATTCGGTCACTAAGTTATTGTACAAGTAAGAAAACTTGAAATCCTTTTACTTTATTTTCAGTTGAAGTTGATGCACTTTGACTTTCAGATAATATTCTTACTGTGCTCCAATAAGAATAAGCTTTAACTGAGCCTCCAGAGATCCACATCGATGTAAAATTAAAAAGAAGAGGGATGCTTGAGATGTCACTTGCAGAGAATGGTTTAGTTGCTGGCACACACAAAAGAGGCTATTGATATTATCTCATTAAAAGATGGGCAACAAGAAAGCACAAAGAGAGTGGGAAGAAGCCTTAAAGAAAAATGCAAGAAATATAGGGGAAGGAATTCTATATTTATCACATCTTTATTATTTTACTTGGCTTAAATGGTGAATTTAGTAAAAGAATTATAAAATAACAGTTTGACTCGGAAGCAAGATTATTGCAATTATAATCATTATTATTATGTTAAATTACTTACTAGGCAATGAGAATATTCTTGAATTTTAAATGATATGCCATACTATAACATCAATACTGCCTCTTATTCTGTTCAGGCAAAAGTAGGTCCATAATGAAAAAATGTAAACCTCTCCAGTTTAATCTATTTCCAGATACTACTTTATAATCTACTTTTTAAATAAGGTCAAGATTTTAAGTGTTGATTTTTTTAGGAATAAAATAAATCATATTTTAATATGTTTCTTCTGAAGAACATAAAACCATTAATTGTTATTCCTTCTCCTTTTTTTTTTTTTAATTAATGAATGTTAGTGACAGGTCCAGAGGCCAAAGCTGTAAATAGAGAAAGTTCCACTTAGAGTCAGTCATACTGCTGTGTGTGTAAGGGGATCCAGGCAACATTTTAAACATTTATGTATAACTAAATCTATGTGTCAAGGACTGTATATCATTATAAAGGACTGTGCATCAAAAAAATAATGAATTAATGAACAGAAGAACAAGACTCTGTCTCTATTTGACATTAAATGAATCGTTCTATAAAATATCAGGTTTATGTTTGAATGTTCTAAGTATTATTCCTCCCATGTAGAAAGTTTCTTTTTATTTTATTTTTAATATTTGTGACTTCTTTCTTGCTAAAGGCTTTTGTTCCCCTTCTATTTATATCAAGTTTGAAAGTGTTTTGTTTTGTTTTTTAATGTTGAAGATTTCATAGTCAGCATCAAAGCTTTGTTCTTATCACATAATGTAGGTTTGACCACATTAACGTGAATTTTAATTTCACACATTTTAGCTTTAAAAACTAACAGAGTAGTCTCTCCATGAGATTCAGCATAAAACATATGTCATAAATATTTTGAAGTAGGCTCTCTCAGTTTTTTAACTTTCATTTATGGTTATTTGTACTAGTAGGAAAGCAATAGCAATTGTTTTGAGCTATGTAAAAACTACCTTTCATATAATCATAACAAAAGGCAAAAGTTTTCTATCTTCTGAAATTTCTTTTTTCCTGTCTCACTTCATTTCCTAAAGCACAAGCCTGTTCATTTTTGCTGTTGGGATTATGAATTATTCCTTCACTGGAACACAGGACTTTATAGTAAAAAGCTAACACTATATGAAATATATTAATAGAACTCATTAAATCCCGACCCTTACTTTTAACAGCTGTGTGACCCTGAGCAAACAACTTGACTTCTCTGATCCTTAAGTTCCAGAGGTGCAAATGGAGATATTAACACCTACCTCGAAGTGTTGTTTCCAAGGTAAATGATGTGGCATAATTAAAGTATCAGACAGAGAACAAATTGGTAGTGAGCACTTCATGAATATGAATTTATTAACACCTCCTTCCTATTACTGTATAGAAAATACTCCTAAGATAAAGCAGGAGCTTTGCTGGTGGAAAAAAAAAATCAGTGTGGTGACACTTTGGGAACATATTATTCATTCATTTCATATTCATCATTGTGCATATAATGAAGGTTTTTTGACAGGCCTTAGAAGTCAAAGTAATAAAACCAGACATTTAAATTCCACATGTGTATTTGTTGCCCTAGGAAATTTTGATGTTATTTGACTCAGTACATTGGTATGCAACTACAAATTTAAGTATGATAATTTTCCATGAAGTCTTTGGAATGTGACCTCTTAAGATATAAATTCTGAAGTCTGCCTATTGTTTGAAAGAATATTAGAGATGGAGTAATATATCTATTTCAAATTATTATTTAACTAACAAAGTATATGGACTTTAATAAGTAAGTCAAATGCCCAAGAACACATAGTTATTCACCTACAATATAGTAGGCACTGTACCAGCTGGTTTAGACTCTCTCAAAATAAGTCAATAAGATAGACATTTTTAACTTTTGTTAAATTAACACAAATTTGGACTTAGACTCCAATTAGAAAAACTGCATATTTCAATAAGGAGACTGTTTTAATCTCAGAAATCTGTGAACATCTAAAATTCAAAGAAAACAGGTTTTTTGTATATAGGGTAAGTCAGGGACCAGAATAGATAAAATGAATCTATGATGGGGAACCTGGAAATGCCCAGTTGGGCGTGATAGAAAAAGGGTCTCCACGCAGTCAGCTGATGCCCAGGAGAAGCTGATATGGGGGCATGCTTCACCCTTGTACTACTCAGACTTGGGGGAAAGCAGAGCTCAGGGGTCTAAAGAGAAACCTGACTGAAGTTTAGATAAAGCAAAGCAGAGGGTTAGCAATGGGCAATTGTGAACATGGGTTCACTTTTTTAAAATTTCTTTTAAGATTGTTAGAATTGAACTGTATTCTCCCAAAACTTATGTGTTGAGACCTAAAGCCTCAAGGTGACTGTACTTTGAGATAGAGCTACAAAGAAGTAACTATGTTTAAATAAGGTCATGGGATGGGATTGCTGTCCTTATTAGAAGCGGAAGAGAAATTAGAGCTCTCTCTTCCCTGACACAGAGGAAAGGCCACATGAGGACACAGAGGAAGGTGATGATCTCCAAGCAAGAAAGAGACCCCTCACAAGGAATCGAATCAGCTGACACCTTAAGCATGGACTTAAAGCTTCCAGAACTGTGCAAAAATAAATGCCTGCTCTTTAATTTATCCAATCTATGGTATTTTTGTTATAACATCTCTAGCAGATCAAAACATATATGAAAAATTGAAGTTCCACAAATTTAAAGATTTTGTCGCATTTCACAATCTAGTATCATCATGCCCAGATCTGTCTGATACTAATATCCATGACATACACCTTTGTCACATTGTCTTTGCAATTAATGAATTGCTGAATTATTTAAATTATATTTTTTGTTTAATACAGATTTCAAATTTTTATGCCACAGCTGCCTCAATATGATATGATAAAAGCAGAGTCCCCTCCATCACAGTGCTCTGTTCAGAATATTCACCTGGCAACCCTTGAAAAAGACAACATTGCCACCACTGTGATCTTACTCCATTCAGCGGACGTTCCATACCGTTTATGTGGAGGGGAGTAAAGCCTTTATTATTACTGAAAGGTCAGGGATAAGCATCACAGCAAGGTTTCTTAAGCGAGTGAGTATCTGTTTTTATTTCGTCTATTTATTTAGGATGGTTTTAGTAAAATCATTGGGAAACACTAAACATATCCTTAATTATGCTATGACTTTGTGTCTCCGTGGAGTCTCATTATTTCACTTTTCTTTACATTTTGGCAAAGGGAAAAATAAATATTTTTAAAATTATATTAATTGTAGCAATACTCTTTTTACTTTCCATTTTCCATTCATCTGTTGTTTAAAATGATCTTTTCTTCCTTACAGATATAAGACGTTGCTACATACAATTTCAAATAAGTAATAGTAATATTGAATTAAAGAATTTGTGTGTCTGTTTTACAGAGGCACTATTTACATATATTTGTTCCTTTGAATGAAAAACAACTTTCTGTCAGAATGAGATTAAACAGCACACAAGATCGTAGTGGGACATGTTCTGTTTAGAAAAATCAGCGCTTACCTAAGACCTGTGGTTTGAGGCCCTATGCCCTTTGCCTCCTTTACTGAGTGAGCATTTTAATTGGTAGTTTTTCTTAAACAGTAAAGTGAGTAATCAGATAACAGAAGTTTTTTTTGCAGAACAGAAGCTGTACATCAAGATAGCATGACTCCTACCAGGTTAGAGTAAGAAAAACAATAGCACCAAATAGGAGCTTTCCATCTAGGACAGTTTTCAATAGTTTTTGAGATTCCTTTGCCAAACCAATAAAAGGTATTTAATTTTTTCTAAAAAAGAACAGTGTTGCATGCCTATAATAGTTTGCATGTAATTATACCACTCTCTGTTTCTCTCTTAAATCCCTGAATGCTCCTTTTGCAGGCTCCTTTGCTAGTTTACTCTTATCCTCTCAACCTCTAGACACTGACATGCCACCTCTTTAAGTCTTAGTACCTCTTCCTTTCCAAGCTAGACTCCGTTTTTTGACTACAGTCATCTTCCCAGCATCAACATCACTTGAGAACTTGTTAGACATGCAGATTTCTCTGGTCCACCCAAGATGTACAGAATCAGAATTTGGTGTGAAGCCCAGGAAAATGTGTTTAACAATCTCTCTGGGTGATTCTTACACATGCTGAAATTTCAGAAGCCCTGACCTAGGTTAAAACATCCAAACCTTTTGCTCTAACAGGCCAGTGACTCTAACATTTAATACCTTCAGTCTCATCTTCTCCCTTGGTGTCTTCAGATTAGAATATTTTACTGGCTCATTAAAACTATTATAAGGATGATCTACAGGTTTTTAGAATTCATCTGTTCAAAATTAATTCCCGAATTCTTCCCTCACTCTCCAAATAGTTCCTCTCATTGTGCTTCTTAGTCCAATTTATGTGTTTTCTGTCTCTTGCTCAGGCAAAATCTTTTGGATTTATTGTGGACTTTTCTCTTTCTTTCATATCCCACAAGCAAATCTATTAGCCAATCTTCCAAGCAGTACTTTTAATATACATTTGGCCATTGAAGTTAGTACCACACTGTTCAATCTGTGCAGGGATAAATGTACTGGACAATTAAGGAGGTTATTTAACTAAGGCTAGGACAATAAGGAGAATGGTCATTAGTGAGAAATATATATCAAAGAAAAGGGTGGTGATAAGGCTTGTATAGAGACATTTAACCAAGGGGTCCTTGTTGAGTCTTTTGGGAGTCATGAGGAAGGCATATGTGAGAGCAGGATGGTTCTTTGTGGTTATCCATTTCCAAGAACACAGGAATATGTTTTGATTGAGAAGATTTCTTATCTATTCCTACTCTTTGGGAGTACAGGTTTCAGGTAAAATTCAACATTTTCAAAGCCATCATCATAGCTCTACCAAGTTATTGTAATAGCACACACACTGACCCCACACTTCATCTTTACTCCCATCTTGTGTATGGCATACACAGGCACTAGAGTGATTGTTTGAAAATATAAGTAAATCATCTGCTAATGCTTTCCCTCTCACATGGAGAAAAATCAAAATTCTCACCATGGCCTAAAGGATCACATGTTGCCTGACCTGACCTTCCAGTGCTTTCTCCCTCAGTCATTCTACTTCACCATACTAAATTCTCCAGTTTTCCTAAAGCTCTCCAGCCCTTTGTGTTCTTCCTTTCTGGAAAGCTCTTAATCCACGTGGCTTCATTTATTTTTTTCAAATCTCTGTTCAATCATCATCTTATCACACAGGCCTTCCCTAGCCACTGTATGTAAAAGTGCATTACTGTGTTCCCCAGTCTATGTGCTATTTTCTTTCTGCTTTGCTTTGTTGTGTGATGTTTTGTTTTGTTTGTTTTTTTGTTTTTTTTCATTTCATTCAAGTACTATCACCCTCTATATAATTTTGGAGCGGAGAGTGTCTATTTACTATCCCTCCTCCCCAACTTGAACATAGTCTTATGAAGGCAGAGACTTTTGTTTATGACTTATCTGTAGAATCTTGACTAGTGCTTTTAGCATAGATACTCAATAATTATTTAAGTTAATCAAATAAAGAAAAATTAGCCCATGCCAATTCACCAGTAAATTATGTTAAGGAAGAAAAAAACCTATGATAAATCAGATCTTATATAAATACATATAGAAGTGGCTGGAAAAATTAAAAAGCAATTTTATGTCCATAAATATCTATATAAAAATGAATATGTAGTTAAAAACATACTCAAAACTTTAAAATAAGAGTTAAAATAAAATTTAGCTTTAATCTAAGACTTTATCATTAGTTTTTCATATTTTGTGGTTCTTGATTCACATACAGCAAAGAAAAAAAGAACAAGTAGACAGCACTGAGGAGAAATAATGAGAAGCAAGGGGATACAAAATATACATAGACACCTACACATGGAGAAAGGGAAAATATTTCAGTGCCAATAACAGAACAAGAAATAATTGTTGAGTGCCTACTCTATATGCCAATTTTTTCCTTCAAAGAAACTAAAATCCTTTGGGATTGGAGAATTCAAATAATAATCAGGAAACATGAAATGTAACTATTCTAAATGCAATTGAAATTCATGGTATATAAAAAGATATGAACCAAGAGCCCAGCTTAATTAAATAACTTTAACTTTTCAGGCTGAAATACATTGCATGCCAAAGAACTGGAAGCATATGTCTGGTATAATATTTAATACATAACAGGGATTGATTTACTAAATTTTGATAAAATTTAGGTAAACACAATGGCTTTCAATCATACTTGAGAAAGCATAGTGAATATAAGATTTGTTGAAGGACTGACACAATTCTAAATTGCATTATTGAATAGAAAGATTATTAGCATTCAGAAGCAGTTATTACTGGGATCAGCAGATTTTCATCTGGAGTAACATTCCCAATAAAACAGCTTTTCTTTTCAGTTTTTAGATTGATAGCCTGGGGAGGGGTGCTGTACACACACACACACATACACACACACACACACACACACACACACACACACTTATTCATTATGATTAACCCCTTTATGTTAATGTTACCTCTTGCATCTTAACCTGGAAAAATGGGAAGGAATCTCCATTCATGTTCATGATACCAAATCATAAAAACTTGAATCATGTCAATGACAAAAATAATATATATATATATAACATATATATGTTATATGACATATATATAACAGATATAACATATATATAAATTTTGTGATAGTGGAAGGACTCTTTACCCAAAGAGTATAGATTCAATAGCAATTTGCTTAAACTTAGAAAAATACACCACTGGATTTTATATTTATTCATTTGCTATTTAGCACCTTTATAAAAAATGTAATGTCAATTATAGTTTCAAATGAACAAAAGCATAGCTAAAATACATATGCAATGTACACTTAGACAACATGCTGATGACAATAAAGCTAGGAAATATTTGTTATTATGATAAGGTAGATTCAAATTTTAAGTGTATATCAACACACTAGATATAGTTTGAAACTGATGACATCAGTTAAAAAAATTATACTTTTGGGAACAGATTCAATGAATTGCATTCTACCCAGTCTGTTATTTTTTCTTTAGATATTAACAAGAATATAATATTTCAGTTACTTATTGGCACACTAACATCTTCATATTAAATATTAAAAAATTTAATCATATAGTTTTTAAATAAATACAATGTATAGTAGTACCCTGCACCAGGCATGTGACTTCTATTCTGAAATAACTATAGTACAAAAGCTTATTACAGAAAAATATATGCATACCTACAAAGCAATACTAATTATTATTTTTAAGACAAAAATCTTCAGAGGCTTTCTTTTCTTCATTGTATGTTTATGGCTCCTTTGTTGAAAATTATTTGTCCATATACATGTAAATTTATTTCTTGATCCTCAATTCTGTTTCACTGGTCTTTGTCTCTGCTTTTTTTTGGTTTGTTTTCCAGTATCGTGCTGTTTTGATTGTTGTTGCTTTGTAGTATAATTTGAAGTCAGGGAGTATGATACCTCTGGCTTTGTTCTTTTTTTCTCAGGATTGCTGTTACTAACTTTCCCTGGTTCTGTCAAATCTACATCACTGTGCAATCTTGTTGATAGCAATCTTAGGGTGGAAGTTCCTGGTTTACTGTCATTATTCTTCATTCCAAGTCGCCATCGAATCATCATTTTAGTTGCCTGAATTTTGACCATTGTCTCAGGAGAACTTCATCTGGAACCCAAAGCTTAGTTGTTTTTTTTCTTAGGACCTGATCATTCACTAGAAGATCTTTCACAATCAAAGTAGGTGCCAAAGACTTCAAAGGAACAGCAAATTGATCAGGTGCTAGGAGAACCGTGTGATGAAGAGTAACCAATGAGGTTATGAGATGTTCCAGGTTGCTTGTTTCTAGGCTCTTATGCAGAAGCTCAAATATCTGTACAGCCCGCTGGGCGTGGCTCAGTGGTTGAGCATCGACCTAGGATCCAGGTGGTCTGGGTTCGATTCCCAGTCAGGGCACATGCCCAGGTTGCGGGCTCAATCCCCAGTCGGGGGTGTGCAGGAGGCAGCCGATCAATGACTTTCTCATCATCGATGTTTCTATCTTTCTCTCTCCCTCTCTTTTCCTCTCTCTGAAATCAATAAAGATATATTGAAATATATATATCTATACAAACTGTACCTCTACTAGAAAATACTGCATGGGCATAATGAATAGCATATTTGGCTTGATTTGGGGAGGGTGTCCTTTTTTAGATTTGTGATGTGTAACAGTAAGCAAAGCTGATCAATTGATCAGAACTCCAGCTTCATTCCTAGGCAACTGTCTGGACTCTACTCAGTCCCCGCCAACAGTCACCACCAACAGCACCTGGCCTCCCAGGGCCCAGCTGGGGACTATGTGAGGACTGGCTGCAGGTGCCAGTTTTGGCCAGGCTGGGCCACGCTTGTAGCTTGCACTCACGAAGGACTGGCCTGGAGGTACAGTTGGCAGGCAGTCAGTGATAACATCAATTTTTATACAAAATGTGAGCTATCGTTTAGAAATATGTATTTGAATATAATCTGGTGGAAAGTCCAGCATGTTTTAGGATACTATTAGATGGAGTATATCTAAAGCCTCAAGTATCTTAGTGTTCTTTTTGACTCTTTACATCCCTTTTGAAATATAGCACCATATTCTGCACAGAATAGGGATTCCTTAAATATTAATTTTCAAAAAGTCAAAACCAAATGTATTAACAAATTTATAACCCAGATCAAAGAACATGAGTATCTGCTAATATTCAGGGTGAGTAAACATTGGGATGCCACATTTCATAATGATGATAAACTAAAGTGCGTAAAGAAAATGAGTGCCAACATTATAAAGATTGTGAAAACAATGTATTTTGAAAAAATCCTAAAAGGAAGTAGTGACTTTTAGACTGGAAACATTTTGTAGACAGAGTGGTATAATCATTCTCAAAATTAAAAAACAGAAACTAAAAAACCTGTCATGGGGAAGAGAGATTAGATTTATTCTATTGACTTTCAAATGGCAAAATAAAGACATGTCTAATTTCTGACCATTAGAATGATCCTAAACAAAATTTTTTGCTTTTTAATGGAAGAAGTGTCATATCACTGGAAAAATTCAAAAGCAGATACTGTTATTTCCTGTCATTATAGAGGGACTATTACATTAGGTTGGGGATTGTGCTGGGTGACCTGCAAAATTATTTTCAACTTTATTATTTTATAATTATACTATTCTAAATTGTTGAGGAACTGAAGTACTAAGATGCTGAGAAAAGAGACTCTGGAGGCTGTTTTGACCCTAGAAGCTTCTGTAATCTATAATTCTGAATCTTGGCATTTTTACCTGCAATATAATTAACCCCTTTATTCTTATGCTGCCACTTACCTTTTATCACCTGTAAGGCCCCGAGGATCTTAATGAAGTGGGAAGGAATATCTCTATTCATGTTCTTGGGAACAGATTATAAAAACTTGAATTATGTCAGTGATATAATAATAAAAATTTTACTAATAATATATGTGCATTACATTTTAATTTTTAATAGGCCTTCACTTTTAAAAAAAACTTTTACTTAGCAGTGGTACTACAGTATTGTAGCATACTAACTCACATATTAATTGTTCCTGGGTTCATTTTAGCTTTTTTCTTTTGTATAATGAACTATAATATATGCTCTCAGAGGGCCTAAAATCCTCCTACACTTTCTTTGATGAGAATAGATGAGAAAAACTGCTAATTTGCTTTGAAGTTAATTTTTGTTTCACCCCTAGATGCTAAACCAAACTGCTGAGATATCTTGAAGATTTTCCAGGTTATGCTATGAATATTTTACAAAGTAACAATTGAAAGTTCAAAATTAAAACAATTTGGGAAGGAAAAGGTTAGCAATTTGACTTCAGTGAAACTGCTTAGAATCACAATTGGCAGTTTTAAAGATGTTTAATATAATTATTGGTCTTTGCAAACAAAATGGCTTAAAGTTTTCCTATCTTCTGCTTCAGGAAATATATTTATTTACTAACTAAAGTCCTGTAATAATTTCTAGTACATTAGTCATTCATTCATTTGCTCAATTTCTTTTGAGTGCTTGCCCTATGCTAGTCATTGCTTTGACATTGGGAGTAAAAGTATGAACAGTGTATTAGGAATAATAGAATATGAAAATATCCAAAGGCAAATGAAAGAATAGAATATTTGATGAAACCAAGAAGGTCAATTTGGTTGGAGCACAGAATGTGGGTTGGAGGCAGAAATTAGACTGTTAGAAATTAGACTGGTGCAGTGAGCCAGGACTAAATTATGAGAAAAATAGCAAACTATAAAGTTTAGAGATGAAAGGGTTTTAATCAACAGTGTAATACGATTTCCATGTAAGAAAGGTCACTGTATAAAATAAATCAAATTGAAAGCTTGCATGTGCTACGAGATAAGGAGTTTGATGATGTCAACTGTTATGAAGGAGCAAATGTAGAGATGGAGGAAAGGATACATTGATGTGTGTGAGGCAGAGAAAAATTAAGAGGCCAGAGTGGAAATCCAGGGTAAAAATAATGGTCTCCTGTGTGGGAGAGGAAAACGTCTCTTCCCTTCTAGATTCTTTAGCTGATTTAATCATTAAATTGACACAAGACAGATTAATAGCTAAAAACAAATTTAATTTCATACATGCAGGAGCTCAGGAAAAAATGTGAAATTTCAAAGCAGTCTGGCAAGTGAGGATTGTATATCATCCTGAGCCAAGGAGAAGGGGATAGGGGTTTGGGACTTCAAGGTAGCAGAAGTCAACTCATAGCAAGCTGAGAAAAGCAAATGTTCGGTAGATAAATGCTTGCTATGCCATGCAGATAAGTGTTCTAATATAAAAATTTACCTCTGGTAATAGCTCTCCTCCTGGTACAGGCCCCCTATCAAAGTTACTTAGGCAATTAAGAAAGAAGTTAAAAGTTTCTGCCCTAGCCTGGTAGCTCAGTTGGTTGAAGAACTGTCCTGATATGCCACGGTTGTGGGTTCAATCCCACGTCAGGGCACATTCAAGAATCAATCAATGAGTGCATGAATAGGTGGAGCAACAAATCTCTCTCTCACTCTCTCAAATCAGTTAGAAGAAAAAAACAGTGGCTTAAAATAAATAAATAATAAAAGCTTTTCCTAAGTTTACTGTGTTTTAATTGCCTTTCATTAAAAATAATCAACATGCCAAAATGGCACATTTTGGGGTGGCATATTCTGCTCCTCCTCACCTGGATCAGGAAATGAAGTAGAACAGAAAGAGGTAGTGGAGATAAATCAGTAATTTAGAACAGCACAATTCAATAGAAATGTGATGCAAGTTATTTAGGTGATTTTACATTTTCTTGTAGCTACATTAAAAAATGAAAAAAGAAACAAGTGAAATTAATTTTGATAACATATTTAACCCAAAATATAATTATTTCACAAGTAACCAACAAAAACAATTCTCAAAGAGATATTTTACATACATTTTTGTTACAAAGTATTCAAAATTCATCTCAATTCAGACACTACATTTTTTATTAGAAATAATTTATCAATAGGTTTAATAAAACTTACAGTATAAACATATATTCACATACCCTAGTTCTTTAAAATGTACTTAAAAGTTTTCCAACAATTGAAACATGTATTGTGACATTGTGGTTTATAACAAAAAATATATATGGGAGTACCCTTTATGTGTGGTTTTGCTTTAGAAAATTTCAGTTGCCCAAGGTTACCTCAGTCTGAAAATATTATAATGGAAAATTTCAAAAATAAATAATTCATAAGTTTTTTTATTGACTTTTAGAGAGAAAGGAAGGGAGATGAAAAAGAGAGAGAGAAACATCAGTGTGAGAAAGAAATATCAATCAGCTGCCTCCTGCATGTCCCCTACCTGGAATTGAGCTGGAAATCTGGGCACATGCCCTGCCTGGGAATCAAACCTGCAAACTTTCAGTGCACTGGAAGATGACACCCAACCAACTGAGCCACACAGCCCAGAGCACAATTCATAACTTTTAAATTACAAGCCATTCTAAGTAGCATGATGAAGTCTGGAGCCACTTTGCTCTATCCCAACTGGCACATAAATGTTTCCTTTGTCCAGCATATCCATGTTCTATAGGTGCCTGTTAGCCACTTTGCCTTCTTGCCTCCTTGGTTATCAGATCAACTGTCCCAGTGTATCTGGCATCCCAGTGCTCTTGTACAAGTAACCCTTAATTTACTTAACCATGGCTCCAAAGCTCAAGAGTAGTGATGCTGGCCATTTGGAAAGCCATCGAGTGCTTTCTTTAAGTGAAAAGGTTAGTACAGTATAGTAAAATGTTTAGAGAGAGACCATTTCCACACAATGTTTCATTATAGTACATTGTTGTAATTGTTCTGTTTATTATTAGTTTTTTTGTTAATCTCCTACTGTGCCAAATTTGTAAATTAAACTTTATCTTACATATGCGTAGGAAAAAACATAGTATATTTATTATAAGGTTTGGAGCTATCCTTGGTTTCAGGAATACACTGGGGGTCTTGGAGTATATTTCCAACCTGTAAGAGAAGACTACTCTATTTGGTCTTCATTCTATTTATTTAGTTATTTATTGGCACAGAGCTCCTAAAACCCTTAGAACTACCTAAGTAATGAGAGTGATAAAGGTGTCTCTTGTTATGTTAATGAGGTGACTTCTGGAACGTTAATAAAGATTCTGACCGGTTACTGGGTGAAGTAACCATGTGATTAGAGGGTTGAAACATTTAGTTTTACTCCCCTGACCTCTAGGGGGAGGAGAATGGCTGAAGGTTGAATCAATCACCAATGGCTAATAATTTAGTCATGTCTATATAATGAAGCCTCCATGAAAACCCAAATGGATAGGGCTAGGAGAGTTCCTGGGTTGGTGAACACATGAAGATTCATGGGGAGTGGTAGACTCAGGGAGCATGGAAGCTTCGCAACCTTGCCTCACACACTACCCTGTACATCTCTTCACCTGGCTGTTCCTGAGTTACAGCTTTTTGTAATAAACGGTGATGTAGTATGTAAAATGTTTCTCTGAGTTCTGTGAGCCAGTCTAGCAAATTAATCAAACCCTAAGAGAATGTCATGGGAACCTCTAGTCTATAGCTGGTGGGTAAGAAGCACTTGTGACAACCAGGAATTGTGACTGGCATCTGAAGTGCGTGTGTGGGAGGGGAGGGCAACCTTGTGTGACTGAGTTCTTATCTTGTGGGATCTGATGCTATCTTCAGGCAGATAATGTCAGAATTGAGTTGAATTGTGGGCCAACTGATGTCAGAGAATTGGTGGTTCAAGGAAAACCCCACACATTCATGTTGGAATTGAGTGACCAGAACCTTTAAGTATCAATTTAAACATTTAAATTTAAATAAAGTAACATTATATAAAATTTAAAATTCAGATCTTCATTTTGCACTGGCACATCTCAGGTACTCAATGGACACAAGCAGCTATTGGTTATGCTATAGAATAGTGCAGATTTAAAAGAGATATAGAAAGGAAAACAAAAAACGTGGTGTAGGGTTGGATATGGTGGAAAGAGAAATGGACTGGGGGAATGTTGAAGCCAAGTATTCTAGCCTGGGCAATTTAATGCAAGGTAGACTCTTTCAGTGAGATGGGGAATGCAGCAGGAGGGGCATGTGGGTGAGGCAAAGGGAGACCAGAATGCTAGTAAATCAAATAGTGAACATAATTGTGAAACAAAGTTTGTCCTGTATGTAATCTTTTAATTTCAATTCAAATTAGTAAAGCAGGTTCAAACTTTCTAACACATTTCTGAAAATTTGGGATCAATGAACTATTGTTTAAGGATAAAATAACAGAGCTGACATCGCATTACTCCTTTCTCGGGCTAACAACTTCCATGCATTGCTCTATTTTAAATATGTGAAAGTGGTGATTGTTCTTTGTGTGGGCTTCCCATCTGCCCAATCATTAGTCCTCTCTATTCCTCATACTAGAATATTTTCTCCAAGTTTTCCTTCATAAGAATAATAGTTTGTGATTCTAAATCCTCAAGGATATTTAGAGAATTAAAGCATAGTAGTGCATTTATAGTTATGCTATATCTTTCATAAATAATTTATGGGCATCTATCTATTTAAAGGGCAGACTTATCAAAAGGAACATGCTGCCAAGTCAGCCAACTTAGAGAAAGATAAAAGAAAAGTTATGTTAAGCAGTTCATGTATTCTTTTTATGAGGAGGGGGGTAGATTTTATTAATTGTAATCACATAATCAAGAAAACAAAAAAAAGACCTAAGTAATTCATATTCATTTATAATTTTATATGCAGGTACTTAAAAAGGTTATAATAGTAAATCCTTGCAACAACTGGGTATGACTCTCATTTGTAAGAAAAGGAACTGAGGCTTGGATTAAGAAATAGGAACCAGGTCTATATGACATCAAAGTTTATTTAGTAATTTTTGTTTGTTTTTGGTTTGGTTGATTGGTTTTTCTTAATGAGCTTTTAATTTTATAGTAGTTTTAGATTTGCAGAAAAATTTTAAAGTTAGTATAGAGGTTTCATATACATTAGTAAAAATATTGTCTTATATTTGTATAGTATATTTGTCACAATTAAAGAACCTATATTGATACATGATTATTAATTAAAGTTCATACTTAATTCAGATTTCCTTAGTTTTTTATCTAATGCTCTTTTTCTGTTCCAAGATTCCATCCAGGTAACTACCTTATATTTAAACTCTGTCAGAGATAAAATAAAGTGAGACAGTGGTTAAAATGGTTTAAAACAGATTTTATTCAGAAGCTACTGCCATAGGAGAAAAGACACCTCAGTACAGAACTGGGCTCAATTCTGAATACATTATGGCAAAGCTGGGATTTACCCAAAAATCAAGGTGGAAGCCAATGAATGGAAAATTGCCAAGAGGAAACTTTAGGGGAAAGGGGAAATTCTTTGTTTAACTGAGATTACAGGAGTCTTGCTAAGGGTAGAACAAAGTAATTGGTTACCCTCTGGGGTTTAGTTGAGGATGAGAAATTTGATCAGACCTTGAGGGTGATCAGATTTGGAGGGTGGAGGTTTCCTCTAGTTGGCTAGCAGCATTCTTTCTATAACTGGGAGAGGCAGGCTCGATGAGGGGGCAGGCACCACGAGGAGGCCTAAGGGCTTTAGAGGAGCCTGACTAGAGTTAGGTCAAGGGGAACATCTTGTCATCATCATTTGCCCTCAGGCTCTGTCAGTTTCTCAGGCTTTCCTTGTTTTTGATAACTTTGATGGTTCTGAGGAATACCACTCGGGTATTTTGTAGAATTTCCCTCAGCTTGAGGTGTTCTGATGTTTCTCATTATTAGACCTGCATTATGTGTTTTTATAAAGTATCATTTTCATTGCAGCATATCAAAGGTGCATGCTATCAATATGTTTATTGCTAATCATTGTCCACATTGACTTCAACCACTTGTCTTAGGGAAGTTTTGTCAGGTTTCTCCACTGAAAAGTTACTTTTTTTAGCACTTTTCATATTATAATCTTTGGAAAAAAGTCATTATGCATAGGCCACAATTCATTAAACTTTATCTCCTTAGGGTGAAGTGTCTACATAAATTATGTGACATTGTCTACATGGGAGATTTGTCTATTCTATCATTTTTTTATATAATAATTTCATTAGTAGTATAGACTATGGATATTTATTTCATAGTTTGTATTGTAATCCAATACTACTTCATTTTTTTGCTCAGACTTCTCCAGCTTAGGCGAGTGGGTGCTCTTCTAGTAGAAACCTGAGTCCCCTTGACAGATCTGCATCATTTTGTGTGTGTGTGTGTGTGTGTGTGTGTGTGTGTTTATCACTTCCTTACTTTCTGGTGCAGTAAGGTGCTTCAGGTTCATCTTGTTTCCTGACCCAGACCTATAATCAGATCCATTTCCAAGGAGTCGGTTCCTGTTATTGAAAAATGGTGTTTTTAAAAACCCATCTGTGTTCTAAGTGTGTTTGGTACTGTTATGGTACCTGCAGGCCCTCTCAGCTAACAGAGCAAGACAATATATGTGTGTATACAAATCAGTGTATATACACATATTTCTAAGTACTTTCATATGTAATAAAATTTTGTATGTCTGTTAAGCTGAACATGAGCTCATACTCAGATGTCCAATTCTTATCTATCAGCACATGCATTATTATGGACTGCTCCCTTTACTTATCTCCCACTTCAACAGTGATAAATCTACCCCCACCACCTGCCATCCATTTATTGTTTTAATTACAGTATACTTGCATAATAGTTTCAGAATTGTTAACCTATACCCCCATGGGACACAAATTTATCAATTTCCAGAATTATTATGACCATTTTAACAGGTGTGTTAAACTGGTATCTCATTATTGTTTTAATTTGCATTTTCCTCATGATATGTGATATGGAGTATCTTTTCATATGTTTATTTGCCATCTGTATATCTTCTTTGGTTAGGTGTCTTCTTTGGATCGATTTTAAATAGGGTTCTTTGTATATTCTGGATAAAATTCCTTTATCAGGTGTGTCTTTTGTAAATATTTTCTCCCAGCTTGTGGCTTGACAAGACTTCTCTTGACATTTTCTTTTGCAGAACAAAAGTTCCTAATTTTAATGAAGACCAGCTTATTCATTATCTCTTTCATGGATTGTGGTTTGGCATTGCATCTAATAAGTCATCACAATACTCAAGGTCATCTAAGTATTTTCCTATGTTATCTTCTAGGAGTTTTAAAGTTTTGCATCTTACATTTAGGTTTGTGATCTATTTTGAGCTAATTTTTGTGAAGAGTGTAAATTCTGCGTCTATATCCATTTTCTGCATGTGGATGTCCAATTGTTAAACTACTCTTCTAGCTTGCATGGTTTCTTACAAAATGTTCACTATAATTCTTATTTTTGTTCCTCTTTCAATATTTTTATCTCTGACTTTTTCAAGATTCCTTTTTTTGTCTTTGTTCTTCTGCAGTTTGAATATAAAATTACTAAATTCATGTTTTGTTTTTTGAAGTGGGGCATTTAGGTATTTTTTCCTGCAGGATGTTCCCTAAGCTTCCTGTCATCTGAGGTTCTGTATGTTTCATTAGTTTTAGCAGGTTCTCAGGTATAATTACTTAAATTATTTCTTTTGCTTTTGTTTCTCTCCCTTTTCTTTGTGACTTTCCAATTGGTCATATGACATGCATTTCGAATCTGTCCCATCATTCTATTTTCTATTATTTTTCTTTTCAGTTTTCTATATTTTTTAATTTGCATTTCAGATTGTGAAGTTTCTTTTGGTCTGTTTTTGAGCTTACTGATTTTTTCCTTAGCTGTAGTCTCCAAAATTGTTTCTCCAGTGATATAGCCCCCACATCCCTCTCCAAGCTTCCACTCCTTTCTCTGACTGCAGCTTTCCCAGTCTATTTCTTTGAAGCTGTGACCTCAGCTGAGTTGTGGGTTTTGTTTTATTTTTGTCCTTGTATGAGACATCCAGGATAGAGGGGGTTTGGTGGAAGAAATACATTCCCCAAGCTAGGATAAGTCTTGTCCAAAATTGTTCTCACTTGCCAGTACATCTTTTCATAGAGGAAACTCTGAGTCCATTTCATCTCTATTACTCTTCCCCTTCTCCTCCCAGAGCAATGATATGATCTCAGGTTTTCACAATTAAAACCTCATGGAATTCCTGGAGGAATCTGTGGGGGACCCAATAACAGTGCAGCCCCCAAGGGACTTTTTAGTCTTATGGCAGTCTAAACTCAGCCTCTAGCCTCATCAAAATTATCTTTTATACTTTCCTATCAGTTGATGTTTCCAGTGGCTTTTGATCCACCTAAACAGATCTTGATTGTGTTCCCCTGGATGCACCTGTCTCCCCAGATTTGAAAATAGACATTTCCCTGTGTCTTCAGTTCTGATGGGCTTAAAATAAATCACTTGGAGGTGGTTGTTGTTTTTTTCAGTTTGTCCAGCTATTTTTTTTGTTAGAAGTATGGGAATGACACATTCTAAACCCTTGACTTACTGGAGCTGAAACCAATAATCCAGTTCATTCAGTTTTTATTTGCCCCCTGTTTAATTCAACAGTTTCCTGAGACTGCTGACTTTCCAGATAGTCATTTAGAGTTGTGCTCAGCTGTAGACTTTGTACTTCCATATGCATTACCTGTTCAGTGCCTTTACTTTCTTTATAATATATCTCTCGAAATTCCATATCTATTTCCAAAGCATACACTGTCTAAAACCTAGTGTCCAGGCTCCTTTTATTCTGACCATGATTTGCTGAGAAATAAGCTTTTATTCCCTAAATTCTTGTTTCCATTGAAATTTCTTGTTTTTCTGCTTCACGTCTCACTTCCTATAAATCTAATCTTACCGGTAACTTAGGTAAATACCTGATTTGTTCATCATTTATTAAAGCTAAACTCAATTAGTTCAATACGTTTAAAATCATATATGTTTGTATGTTCTACATTCATTACACATTCTAATGACTTTTAAGAAATATGATGATGACTATTCAAATCTCAGTTTCTAATTAAATAAATTCTCATGTCTATACTCCAGAGAACATAAACGCAAGCATACCGAGAAATTGTATAAACTGGCTAAAAGAGAGGATAGGTAAAAATCTCATTTGCTGCTTTCAATCTCTTGAAGATTAATATTACTATCTGAGCCATTTTTCTAACTATAATTTAAGAAATATCTTGTAGTTATAATATCTAAAGGCATTGTTTTTCACCTATTTAATTTTATGTGAAAAAATTTAGATGAATTTTGCTGACCCTAATTCATGAACATGAGCATAATCGCTAAAAATTGGCTGTTATATTCTTCAAATAACTTTCAACATCGTTTTAGTGTTGGTGGCTTCTGTGTCAGTGAGGGGTGCTTCCCTACCCTCTCTTCTCACTAAATGCAGTTATATACTATGTGGGAGTAAGTTACAGTTTTGAATTCACAGTTTATGCAAAGCACCCCGAGAAAGATAGCTGAGTTAACTAGCATAGTTATTCCAATTATTTCTTAGTTTGGATATCTCAAGCAGCTGCCCAACTGACTCACCTTGCTCTCAGATGATGCTCAGCAAAGATGTCTAAAATGCAAATTAGTGAACTAGTCAAAACTGAAGTTCTTTATAAGAAAAATTAAAGCATAGTTATCTCTTTCTTTTAAACATTAAGGATAATTGGCATTTTATTTTATACTATTTTAGTGTTTCAGATGTATGTAGCTGCTGTATTTTACTGTTGATATACTTTGGCTTTATAGATGCACGACCTCTCAGTTGTACAGACAGAGCAATAATTTTTACCCCAAATTTTAAAGTAAGTTAACAAATTTTTGCCCTCACATCATTATTCAAATTTTAGATAAAATAAGTTTAAACCACTATTTTATTTTATTAATTTAATTTCATAAAAGTTGTTGCATGACAGTAAATGGCCGAGGACAAGAAGGTACCAACATGTTTTCTTATATGGCCCATATTCTACTAACTTTAAACTGAATTTGGTAAAACCAAAGCACAAGACCTACTTTCACTTTCAGTAGAAGAGCTTTATTATTTTCTATTTAAATACATAGGCATCATTAAAATTAAGCAACAGATGTACAGCTTATAGAAACTTTTTGCGCTCTGGAACCCAATAGGTCACCTAGCGCTAGGTTATTGCCAATTAAATCATGTCAAGAAAGTTAAATTCAACTTACAGTTAAATACCAAATGGCTGTTTATTTATAGTTTTATGTGCCTGTTCTACTACAACTAACAGGAAGGGTAGAACTCCTCTCTTTGGTAGTTATGCAAGATCAATTCACATTTTATTTTTAAAGAATTAGCAGTTGCAAAATTTAGAATTTAAATACACATGATTAATCAGTTGAATGTTCTGGGAAAAGAGGAAGAGTACTGTTTTATGACAAAATATTAAATAAAGAGGCTTGAAAGACTCTGTCAAAATAGCTTTATTTTTACAGAAGAAAGAACATAGCCATAGAGAGGTGGTAATGGTTGCCCCACATTTAAATTTAAGCAGTCTGACACACAGGTAGCCTGAATCCTTAAGTATTTTCCCCACTATATCTCATCACCTCCTCATTTAAAGACAAGTTTGAAGTCAAATCTACCTTGTTATCAGGATAAATTAAAAACTGTCAACTACCTAGTGTTACATTAATTGTTTCCAAATGCAAATATAGAGGACTATTCAGGAGATCATATTTTTTGAAAGTCTTTCCTACAGTAACTAGAAATATTAACTCTCTCTCTTCCTCTCCCTTCTTTTCTCTGAAGTCAATAAAGATATACATTAAAACATACTAATAAAGAAATAATAAATAAACAAACAAAACACAAACTGATCATTCTGTCACTTTGTCTTTATAGGATAAACATTCAACCCAACAAATAATCATTCCTCCAGTCAATCATGGGAATCTTCCAAAAACATTGTATAGTGCAAAGGGAGATATGTCCTCTCATCACTTTATACTCCCTATTCTGGGTACAAATCCTGACACTTAACCTATACTTCATCAATATTAGAGAGTTTCCTTAAAACCTGGTATAGAAACCAGGGTTGCAGTACTGACTTTGACAACCACCATCTGTGTGATTAAACATACATATTAAAATATTTGAATTTCAACTTTATTAGCTGTAAACTGATCTCTCAAATATATTTAAAGCCTAATGCTTTAAAATTCTATCAGTTTTTATTTCAATTTGTACTCATGGAGAAATGATTCCATTCATCACTGAAACTACATTCCACTTGCAATGTGACATTTCTAAAATGTGTGGTCAAGATTTTGTCTTTGATTAATGAGACTATATTGGTATTATTTATAGAGATGAAAGGACATTAATACAGAATAAGTTTTTCAGAAGTTACTGGGGTCCATGTAATTTAGAACCATTTTATTTTTTTAACCTCTGGGTAATAGGGGATTATTCAAATTTTAGCTAAATTATTGGCATCTAGAAATATTATTTCTGTAATTCCAGGAAATTTAACCATGATACCTAGAAAGAAAAGGGAAAACATTATTTTTATTGTTTTAAGCACTTAAATTAGCCCATAATGCATTTATTATAATTTGGTAATATGACTTAGTCCCTCAAAATGAATGAAACATCTGGACTACCCTTTCAACAGATAGTAAGATCACATTGAATTTTCATAAAATGTTCCCTTTTTGCTGTTTACATGTTTTATTTATTTAAAATTTTGTTTAATGTCTTTCTTTGGTTTTGTTTCAAGAGCACACATGGGCTCTTGATATTTCTATCATTATTTTCCTTTGTGCATTATACTAGTTACCATGTGTGTGATGTTTATGAGACTATTAAAAGTTGGTGAGAATAAAGCATACTTTAATGCCAAATGTGATTTCTATCAATTGTTCTCCAGCTGTGGTTAAGTATGAATTTTAGGCTGCCTAGGCTGGAATTCCAGGTATGTCCTTAATAACTGGCCATACCTGGTGTCTCGGTGTATTTATCTGTAAAATCGTACTAATAACCAATACTACTGTATTACTTATTATGAGTATTAAATGAGTTAAAATACATACATTTAGTAGTAAAATCTCAAAGTATAGACTATAATTATTATACTATGAACAAAGCTGTGAATTCTCATTTGATGAATGCTTAAAATCTGAACTTCTATTAAAAAGTAGCAAAATTACTTCAATAGAATAGCATAAAAAAGATTTTAAACTATTATTTATGAGCATTTTCTTATATTCTTGAGTCCTAAGGTTTTATGTTGGAATACCTCATCGTTTATTGTGTATAGAACAGAAAAGAAAAATAATGGCTTGTCCTAAAACTGCAGTGAAGAATTCTTTAGGTAGAACATTGCTATGATGTGAATGTTGTATCCCTACAAAATCCAAGTTAAATCTTAATGTTCAATGTGATGGTACTAAGAGGGCCTTTGGAAGGTGATTAGATCATGAGGGAGGAACCCTCAGATATTGGATTAGTGTTTTTTTCGAAAGAGGCTTCAGAGACATCCCTTGCCCCTCAATCACGTGAGGATATAAGGAGAAGTCTGCCACCCAAAATAGTGCCTTCACCCTACCAAAATGGCATGACCTTGTAATTCCCACTGCCTGAATTGTCAGAAATAAATTTCTGTTATTTACCAGCTACCCGGTTTGTGGTATTTTGTTATAGCAGCCCAATTGGACTAAAACAAAACTGTTTTAATTTGGGCTCTTAACATTCTCTGCAGGAAGCTGGGCAGCTTCCCAGCCAGGAAATTATGGACAATGGGATAATGACATAGAGGTACCAATGGATCAGAAAGAAAGTTTATTACTCATTTAGTAAACAGCAAAATTATTGTGCAAGCACTCTACATGGAGCTCAATTTCCATGTGGGATAAAACAGGAAGATTAGGGCATGGCTGGCTGTCCTGGTTTTTATTAGTGTTTACTGGTTGGGACTAGACCAGTGTTCATGTGCAAGCCAATATTTGTAGCAAAGGAAGTAGTGCTCAGGTGTTCTTTTATCCACTTTCCCCAATGTGGGGCAAAAGAGATGTGGTATGGGTGTGGTCTGAAAGTTGTCAACAGTAAAACATCAAAAATGGAGTCCCCGTCTTAGATACAGAGAACAAACTGAGGGTTGCCAGGTGGGAGGGTGGTGGAGGGCTGGATGGAAAAGGTGAAAGGATTAAGAAGTATGAAGTGTTAGTTACAAAACAGTCATGGGGATGTAAAGTACAGCATAGAGAATACAGTTTTTAATATTGGAATAACTGTATGGCATCACGCAGGTACAAGAATTACCGGGGGGGGGAATCACTTTGTAAATTATATAATTATCTAACCTCTATACTGTACACCTGAAACTAATGTAAAATAATATTGAATGTCAACTAGAATTGAAAAATAAAATAAAAAAAATAGAATCTGACTCTATTCCAAACTGGCACCAAGAATATTTTGGACTTATTTAGAAAAAGAAGATAAGGAATGGGTCTTAGGCAATAAGGAGTAGTGGAGAAGCAAAAAATTATATATAGTGTAAGGTGATTCTTCAGAAAGTGGATCTATAATAAACAAACAAAGATATGGGTATCCTTAAGGTTAGTAAAATAAATGTAAATGACAAAATATTTTCCACTTAGCCCACTGGCAAAGAAAAATTAAACAAAGAAAAATATAAAGTCCTACACTGTTTGTGATGAGGTAATGAATAGCTACTTGATAAAATTGTAATAGCAGTATTCTTTATAATGGCAGTAACCAGTTATAAATAAAAAGAAAAACATAAACTCCTATTAACAATAGCAGCAGAAGCTAAACTATAAATTTAACAAAAGGAACATATTTTATTAACATTAACTCAACATGCAAGACCTCTGGACAAATGGTGAGACTTTTCACACTTCTAGATGAGAAGATTTAAATTATAAAAATATAGACTGTCCCAGAATTATATAAATATATAACTATGTTTTAATAAAAATCTGCTAGAGCTATGAAAATAACTCAAAGCTTGGCAAAATCCATTATAACTAAAGCACAAGTAAAAGCAATCCCTCATTTGGTATTTTATCACATAGAAATAAAATAACATAACAGTAATAAAGTAAATAATAATAAATAATAAAATAATCATACAACAATAGAAATAGTATGGACAAGACTATATAGCAATGATTCCACGTTTGGGAAAAAAAAATCTTGAAAACTATATGAATATCTGCAATAGAAGGAGTGGATAAAGAACACTAAACCCTTTATAAAGATAGTGTTTGTAAGTTTCAAGGCAGTGTTTGTAACATGATGTCATAGTTTTAAATAAATAAGTACAAAATTTATACATAATTGAATTTTTCTAAACATGGAAAATGAGTAAGTTTTCATCCTTTGTGACAGCTATCCACTTAACTAATAGATTCTTTACTTGTTCTAAAAATCAAGAA
Source organism: Miniopterus schreibersii (assembly GCF_964146895.1). Classification (NCBI taxonomy): domain Eukaryota; kingdom Metazoa; phylum Chordata; class Mammalia; order Chiroptera; family Miniopteridae; genus Miniopterus; species Miniopterus schreibersii. The sequence goes on from NC_138102.1 coordinate 58,498,239, forward strand.
AATGAACTTATTAAAATAGAGGTAAAGGTACAAGTGTGAAAATTTACATTAAATTACTACAGGTCCTTGGTTTAACTATCCAACCTTTTTAACTATTTAGGTTATTGACAGTCATACTTTCTTCATGAAAATAAAAGTACAATTTTCATCACTGAGAGCCCTTAAATTATTTCAAAGTATAATTGTCAAGATGGGGTTAAGCAAAAAGTTCTCCCTTTTAGCTACAGAAAAATAAACTGATTAATGTAAATGAAGTAATTACAATGATTTGAATCTCAAACTGAAGGGAGTAACACGGGACCAACCTGCTTTTTATTTTTATAATAGTCCTATATTACTTTTACTATAGAATCAAAACTAAGCCTATTATTTCTGTTTTACTATCCAAGCAGACTTGGAAAGGTATAAAATACAGCCCGATTTGAAGGTTTTTGTCAAAATAATTCTTAGTAATTTACACAGCAGCCTCAGAAGCACATTATAAACACTATTCTATTTTATTGTTCTCCCAACTATTCTCTTGAAAAATATCAGGTGTTATAGCATAATATGTGCCTATTTTTGACATATGTAGTTATACCATCTTGTCAGAAAGGCTCAGGTTTAGAAATCTGAATTGAGTGAAGACATTTCAGTGTCTGGTGGCTACAACTTTCATGAAATGTTACTTTTAATTTCCAATTACACATTACAAGTCATTTGCCAAGCTTGCACATTTGAAGCAGCATCTCATTAGGTAAACTGCCAGTACTAATATTCTATATTTATTTGTTCTGTTTTTGCATAATAGGAGATTGTAACTCTACTGTTTTTTATATTTATGATTATTTTTTAAATCCTCACTGGAGCACATGCTTAGAGAGAGGAAGGCAGGGAGAGAGGAACATTGATGTGAGAGAGAAACATCAATCAGTTGCCTCCCATCTGCACCCCAAGTGGGAATCAAACCTGCAACCCAGGTATGTGCCCTGCCCAGGAATCTAACTGGCAAACTTTCAGAGCACAGGACGACACTCAACCTACTGAGCCACACCAGCCAGCCAGGCATTCTATTGGTTTTTGTGTTTGAAAACTTTGCAAATGAAATAAATGAATAGTCATACTATCCAATATAAAATTTAGTGTTTATCATAAATTCAAGAAGGTCTTGAATATCATGCTGGCAACCTTGAGATTTTTTTTAACTTATAACACAATGATTATATTGCTCTTCAAGTTATCTTTTTTTTAAGGTATACCTTTGATGTGATTTGGAAATTAAAGATATTCTCCCTTTCAAATACAAGTTGAACTGGAAGAAATTAAATATTTTTGGTGTACATGTGCTTTCATTACATTTGCCTCATTTCTATGCTATTTTTAGTTAGAAGTTATGCAGAAAATCATATCAAATTTTAAAAATAATCATCTCTTTATTGAAAATCATTTTTGTCTTATAGTCGTCATGCAATTCAAATCTCATCATTTGTTTAAAAATGAAATATTTGAAAATGTAGATAATGTAAATAATTTCTTATGAGTTCCTTTTATAAATGTTTAATGGATATATGAGTCTAGTCCTGAAAGAACTTTGAAATATCTGCATTTTAGAATCCACAAAGGAAGGAAATTTTCAAAAAGATTATCTTTTAAATACCATGGGGGGTGGGGGTGTAGTAAAGGGTAAGGAGGGTCAAATATATGGTGACTGAAGATGATTTGATTTGGGGTGGTGGGCACACAATGCAATATGAGGATCAAGTATTGTGGAGGTGTACACTTGAAACCTGTATAATCCTTTTAACCAGTGTCACCCCAATTAATTTAATAAAAAGAAAAAAACCTGAAGAGTATTTCAGAGGAAAAGTTTCCAAGATATCAACTTCTAAATAATTATTTTATATTCTAAAAGAACAAAATATTATATATTTTTTCTCATAAATTGTTATTGTTGTGGTTTCTTTTCTACCTAATCTTTGTTAAAAACATGTTTGCATGAAATAAAAATGGTTAAGGCCACATTATTAAAATATAATTTTATAATAAACAAGAAAAATTAATAAATAAAATAAAATAAATAAATATATTTTCCATTATCAAAATGTAATTCAAAGCTCTACAAAATTGAACAATATTTAGTGCTTTTTAAGATGATACCAATAGTTATAATTAATAACAAAATATATAAATTCATCCAAGTATAAAAAGACTTACATGTCATCATAATTGAATCAAATCCAAACTATTACTTTTTAACTTTACATTCTAAAAAGTAACATAACCTTAGATACATTGCTAGTGTACATGCATGTGAACCTGTACTAAAAGATCATATGCTTTATAAAAAATTAATGACTTTTGTTCTTTTTTCATTCTAAGCTAAAAAGAAATAACATTTAGTATAGTTTTTATTGTTTTGTGTAATTACAAAGTATTTCAAAAATATCTTTTGGTTGTATAATAAAAAGATATAAAAAAACACTAATGTATTGACTTGGTTAAAAAAATAAAAAGCCCTGGCAAATGTGGCTCAGTTGGTTGCACCTTGTCCCATGAACCCAAAGGTTGCCCGTTTCATTTCCCATCAGAGTGTATTCCCAGTAAGGGTGCATGTGGGGGAAAGCCAGTGGATACTTTTCTCCCTCTCTCTCCCTTCCTCTTTCTCTCTAAAAATCCATAAAAACATATTTAAAACAAACAAAAAAACGCACCTCTATTCTCTTTGAAGTTCCCTTTGAGCTCATTCTGTTCTCTCCCTTGTCACAGGAAATCTTCCTTCCAAGCTCTTCATATATCATTTTGCTTTTCTTCATAGTCTCCCTGCATATGTTTGCATCCATAAATATTCTATTGTTTTATTTTGCTTACTTTAAAATTTTATATAAATAAAATGAAGTCCTATATTTTTCCCACAACTTTGTTTTTTCCTCATTTTTTTATCATGAAATCTATCAAATGATGTTGCAGATAACAGATTAATTCATTTACCCCTATTCTAAACTGTATTTATAGAATGTTATTTTATAGGATTAATGAGTGCTTTGTAATTTATTTTTTCATTCTTCTGTTTATCTATATTGGGTTGTTTCCATAGTTTTCTTTTCATTCTTATAGCTGGAGTACATGTGCAAGATTTTCTCTAGATTATATAACTACAGGTGAAAATGGCTAGTATATTATAAGGTGTACTCCTCAAAACTGTACACATGCACTTTGAATAATTATAAAGCTAGTGTTTATTTTTTAAATTGAGCTATCAGTTGTTAAAGTGTGTATACAATTTTTGAGACACCTTCTATATTTAACCTAATTATTATTCTAAATGAATATACCAAATTGTATAGCAAGCACCCCTTTATAGATAATTCCATTGCTTCTCCTTTCACCAACACTCGATAATGTCAAACTTTCATATTTGTCAGACTGGCAAGTATAAGTGATTTCTCACTATGGATGTATTTTTCATTTCCTTGATTATCAAGGTAAATTATGATATAAATATAAATTCTTGCATTTCCTTGATTATTAATGTAAATCTAAATACATATGGTAAATGTAAATGATAAAATTATAACCACAAACAATTCTGGTTTCCTCTTTTCTAAAGAATGTCCTCATGTCTTAATAATTTTTGGCATTTTTTTTATAACTTAATTCAATTTTTATTTCGTTTTACTTATAAAATTTCTTTTTAGAGTTTAGATACCAATTCTCTTCTTGTGTGTATTACAAATATTGTTTGTGAATTTGTAGCTTATTTCTTAAATTTCTGTAATAAAACCTATCAGGAGATTTTACTTATCTGTCTAAGTGAATTTTAATTACAATTATTTTGTTCCACCAAAGGATCCAATAGTGGTAGTGAGAGAAGAGCATTCGGCATGTGGTCTTGGGACTGGTTAAGGTCTGAGAAGTAGAGGAGATTTAATGCTTTAATTATGATGACTACATACTTTAACCAGTAAGATTACTTTAACTGTAAAGACCTAGGAAACATTTGACCTATTAAATTCAGATTAAGAACTATTATAAAACTCTGATCTCTCTGGAATAAATCTTATTAAGCAATAAAAAAAATTATCTTTTTATGAAGGTTTTAAAGTTTATTATAGAAAAGCTGAACATAGTTTCTTATAATTATTTTTAAAAGTGTCTATAGTATTTTACTTCTGTTTCCATTGTAATTCTTTTTAACTTATTTATCTGTGACTTCCTTCGAATGTTAATCAAGGCTCTGTACCTGTGTTTCTTTATTTTGCTAGGTGCTTTTTATTTTACTTATGGTGCTTTGTGTTTTAGGGAGTGTGTGTGTATGCACTGTGTGTTCATAGGTTTTGGAACTAAATATGTGGGAATGAACTGCAGCCTGACTGTGTGTTTTGTTTTGTTTTTTTGTCAGGTGAGAGCATGAACACAGTCCCCCACTACCACAAATTATGCAGTCAGCAGAGTTTCCGACACTTGGGGAAATCGCAGGGGTCCACACATCCTAAGTGAAATGGATAAGTCTTGCCCTGGGAAAACCACCTTCCAAATCATATCGTTCCCCCTGCAGGTAAGTATGTGTGTTAGGTTCTTCTATGGTTGATTTCCAATTGATTCTAATCTGTTCTTGTGGGTACCACCGGCCTGCTTGAGCGATTTCAGAGCACTCAGTGTTAATTCAGGCTACAAACCTTAACATGGTTACCTGCATCCAGATTCGTGGAGTTAACATGTTTTGAAATGTAGTAAACTATAGCATGTAATCATTTGCTGGACAAATGATAAAATGTGTATAGAAAATCTTGGACTCTGTAAGGATTGGCCATCAAACATGCTTAGCCAGAACTTGTTCTTAGATGTTATTGAACCTTGCTAGAATACAACTTAATTTTCTCTTGGATCTACAGTGGAATGGGGAAGCTATTATTAAAGTGAAAACTAAGTCCTCAGAATTGCTTTAATGCACAAACTCTATTTTAAGTAATAATTAATATTAGCAAAAGAATCACAAGCTATTTAAACTAATACCTTCTTTAAGTCACTTTTTATTACTATATTGGCACAAATGAGGAGGGGGGTTCCACTGTTTTATGTGATCCATGCTTAAAAACAGTTTGTCTTAACTCAGTGTGAAAGACATTTCTGTTGTCACATAATGAGAAAAATGATTAAACTTGTTTTTTAAATATGAGTATGATAGATGAGACACTTATCAGCATTATTATGCCTTACAGAATTGGATCCATGCAAGAAATGGCATTGCATGTTATTATTATTTTCTATTTTATTTTACGCAATATTTCCATTCTTTTATTATCTCAAGCTTCTCTAGACTTTGCTTCTGCTATTTTCCTTCAGACACCATACACAGAGACAAATTTTCATGTAAAACACTGTTTAAAAGCATTCTAGAATAATATTAGTAGTCACTACCTCAGCTCTTCATATGAGATTTTGAAGGTAACTTTTAACCTTTTCATCTAAATTGTAGCTTGTCTTATTAAAAGCACTGTCTCTCTTTCTTCTTTTCCTATTAAAGTTCTTGTTTTTATTAAAAACAAGAAAATGTATCAAACAATCCAGAGATCCTCATTCTGTGCATTCAATGTGTGACAGGGAAAGTGATATTACCACAGACAGTGACTGTGTACGGTCATTTATTATGCAAAATTACCCAGATGATCAGTTTCTTGTTGAAAATTGTAAAAGGAGGAAAGGTTCAGAATGTCATAAAAGTGAAAAAAAAAGAAGCATTTTCATGAATTCATTGACCTTTCCATTAATATCATAACAGAGTATAATCACTAAGGCTTTTTAAATTAGCAAGGTAGCTCAATACAGAGGGTAGGCTTGAGAAATCTCAAGGGCTTCTGTTGCCAGAACAAGATCCTGACACTAAAAGTAAAAGGGTAAATGAGAATCATGTTTAGTGATGACCTTTAGGTCCCACAGCTGCTTATCACATATCTTGTCTTTTTGCTTTACTGTTGCACTTTAGCTTATTAAAATGAATCATGTTCTACTTTAGATGTTAAAATTTTTTAGTTCATAACCTTCACTAATGAATGAATGGTAACTTTTCCCTTTTCTTTCTGTCATTCTTGATGTCTGATGATAATAATACCAATTATGTAATTTAAATTAATATACTAAGTAAAAAAGATCTTGTAATTTAAAAATAAAAATTAAAATTAAATGATAAGAATTGAAAAAGTCTCAAAAGTTCAAATAAGAAAGGAATTTTTGAGTAATAAAAAGAAAACAATAAACTAGGATTATATAACAAATGTATTTCTTATCATGGACGTTTAAGTATATTTTTGCATATCTAAACTTTATTTTTCTATTCTATGTACTATGTACCAGGGGAAAATATTTGCTCATTCTCATTGACAGTATTATTGGGAATACTTCAACAGTTTATCTCATGCTGTCTCTACCCACAAGCAGGTAAATAGTCATTGGGCATTATATTACTGAATCTTTGGTGTAAATAAAAAATGTTTCATTCTTTTTAAAGGGAATCACTAGCACTTAACTTTATCTGCCTTGTCAGATGAAGCTTTGTAATTTAACATGTATATTTCTGTATTTCTGGAACTTTTTTATTAAATGGGCTGGTAAAGAAAAATTTTTAAAAGGCAAAATTTGGTAATAATATATTACAACTATTGGTCTGAGCTCTTGACTTTTATATCACATGTGTGTGCCTACATATATGATAAATACACATGTAACTGTATGCTCTTCACATGTTATGCATGGTCATTCAATTCTCTCGACATCTATAGGAGTTAGGCATCATTTTTATTTTTACTTTCCAGATGAAGAAACTAGAATAAGAAAAAACTTGTCTCAAGGAAAAAAATGCTTACTTTGGTGTGGAGGGACACATAATTTTCCTTCCAGATCAGAACACTTTTGAGAGAGAAAGTGGATTTGTAATAGAGAAAATAAATATGTTCTGCAAGTATAATCTGTCTGTTCTAGGACACCCAGGTGCATGGTCACATCACAATAAGTACATGGCAGAACAGGGACTGAAACCCAGACATCCTGACAGCATAACTATGCTCTTAAATTCTATTCTAACAGCCTCCAAACTAATGTCATTAGCTTATGAATCACACACTTTGTGTTCTGTTCCGGCCAGTAGACACAATGTGTACCAATTACCAGTGCCAGGAGAGGACTCCATTTACATGGAGGAGCAAAGATTATCACTATGGCAACCACCAGGAACAGAAGGCCAAACACTTTTGCTTACTGCATCTTGGTATCAGAGTCACCAAGAAAACACAGCAAGTCAAGCCCTGGGTGAAGCAGTGCTTGACTGCATAGAGAAAGGACAGAGCAAGATCAGCTTCAGTAGGGGTAACAGTCCCCACAGCCAATGGGTCCTTCCCAACAGCCTATGCAGGGCAGTTGGCCTGCAGACACCAGCCTCATACTTCAGTAGAAGGACCCCATCCCTTCTCACAGGGTTCAAATTATGTGAAGGGTTTAAAATGCTGGTAAGGGGCAAGAGTAAAAATTTTAAATAAAATGTTCTAGATGGGCCTCATTGCTTAGATGAGATTTGAATAAAACCTTAAAAAGAAGGATTTCTTACCCTTTGAGACAGCATGGATTGGCCTGGAGAGTATTATGCTAAGCAAAGTAAGCCAGTCAGAGAAAGACAAATATCACATTGTCTCACTCATATGAGGAATCTAATAAACAAAATAAACCAATGAACAAAATAGATCCAGGGACAGTGAAGCATGGAACAGACTGAGGGATCTCAGAAGGAAGGCAGGGGTGGGTGGGTGGGTAGGGAGAGATTAACCTAAGAACTTATATGCATATATGTTTAACATGTGGACATAGATGATAATGTGGTGAAGGCCTGAGTGGGGGAGTTCAGGCTGGAGGGGGTCAATGGGAAAAAAGGGAGGACATCTGTAATACTTTCAACTATAAAAATTTGTTTTTAAATCTATGCTATAAATGCCCAGTGGTGAACAAAAACAAAAAACTGGCTTGGGAGAAAGCCATATCAATATTCAGAGATGGGCTGGGGGGAAGCATTCCAGGCAGTAGAAAATGCCAGTGTAAAAGCTTTCAAATGGAAGGATATATGTTGTGTTTTGGGACAAACAAAGAAGCCTATATTTTTGGAGCACAGTGGGAGGGGCAAGACATAATAAGAGCTCAGACAGTGAAGAGAGACGGAAGAGCAGATCATGTAGAGCTTTGTAAGCAATTTAAAAGGCTTAGGCTTTTACTTTGATTGACATGGAGATCTACTAGCAAGGTTAGAAGAGAGAAGTAAAATTATTTGATTTACATTTTTAAAAGGTTACCCTGATGGCTGTGAAAGGGAGGAGGTGGGGAAAGGAGACCAGTTAGGAAGCTATTTTAACAATCCACTTGAGAATCTTGTTTCAATAAAAGAGATTAGGAGCAGTTCAATATTTAATGGGACTTGAAAATGGATTCAACCGTGTTTTGTATGAATTAAATGTAGAGTATGAGAAAAAGGAAGAAGTCTAGATTTTTAGCTTGAAAACTGAAAAAATAGTTTCCACCAACATGATTGCATTAGACTGTGAGTGAAAAATCAGTTCAGGTTTGGGTATGTCGATTTTGAGATATTAGATATCCCAAGGAAATGTTAATTATGAGATATCTAATATATCTCAGGCAAATGTTAAATAAGCTGGTGGATTGCTTCTGACAGATCTATAAATCTGAGAGTAGATGGCATATAGATGGTACTGAAAACACGCAATGAATGAGATATATATCTAAGGGAGTGATGTTAGATAGAGAATAAAGAAGACCTTGGACACTCCAGAATGAAAGAGAAGAGATCAGCAAAGCAAATTGAAAAGAATGATCAGTGAGGTAAAAAGGAAACCCAAGGAAAGCCAAATCACTGAAGAAATTTGAAAATAATGTATCACTAAGAATGTAAAAAGCAGATTGAAAGATGGAACAAATAGAAGATTAGAAATAGATCATTGGATTTAGTAGTATGGAGGACCTTGGTAGCCATGAAGAGAACCATCTTGATTAAGTAGTTGGAGTGAAAGTTTGATTAGCCCTGGCTGGTGTGGCTCAGTTTGTTCAGCATCATCCTGTGCACTGAAAGGTTGCTGGTTCAATTCCCACTGTGGGTTTCATCCCAGTTGGGGGGATGCAGGAGGTAGCCAGGGTCCATGGTCGGTGTGCTGCTCTCACATTGAGATCTTTCTCTCTCTCTCTCCTCTCCCTTTCTCTCTCTCTAAAAAAAACAAAAAAACAAAAAACAAAAAAAAACAAAAACAAAACAAAAACAAAAAAAAGAAAGTCTGAAATAACAGTGATGAAGAATAATATTTTCAAGGAGTTTTGCTTTAAAGAGATGCAAAAAATAAATGTGGAGGTAGCAGATAGGGAAAGATGGATCAAGAATAAAATTTTGTGATATTTTTTGTTTGTTTCCTTTTGTAAAGATGGGAGAACTAATACAATTTTTGTAACGATTAAAAAGGTTCTAAAAGGTAAAATTTAACATTAGAAAAGAGCGGCAAATTATTGGATCACTGTTTAAGAATGGAGGGAGAAGATGAAATTCAGTGCCAATGTTAACAGCCTGATTAGATTTAAAGAGAGTAACAGGTGGCAGGCACATAATATGGGTACAGATAATATGGGTAGGTAGGGAGATATGATGATAAGAGTTTGTGAAAAATTCTGCTCAGTTACCTGCAGTTTTACACAGAGAAGCAAGGTCATTAATAAAATAATGAGTCTATGGAAAAGGTATCTGTAATTTAAAGAAAAAGGAGTAGATGGGACATAAGCACTTAGGAAATTAAGAGTTAATGGCATAAGGAATTAAGGTATGACTGTGAGTAACCTTAAGAATCTGCTTGATGATTATAATCAGGACTATACAATAAGACCAATCACAATAGTTGTGTGTTTTTATTCAAAATTTCAGCTTCGTTGGTACAAACATGGAATAAATAAAAAGACGGATTTAATTGGTTAGTGATTTTGCCAAAAGAGTACAAAAAAAAATCAAGGAGGCAGTAAAAACATAGAGTGTATATGAAAGGTAGTGGTTCTAATGATTGATTGTAGAATGTAACCTGGGAATAAGGGAAAGTGAAAAGTTTCAATAAGGTTGAAATGATTGTTAAAATATTTGATGGAATGAGGTAGAAACAGAGTTTAGTTCATTTAGTGTATCTGAACTAAGGAAGCCTGGGCAGGGTTTAAGTTAAAGCATCAAAAATCATTTGAGGTTTGTGAAAGCTGAGATACCTATAAAACATAGATAGTTAATGATCATAATAGCATTCAAGATGTCCAGGAAAATGTTACGTTTTAAAGAACAAATTTAATACTAAATCAATTTAAATGAAGTTTCCTGGGTAGAGAGTGAAATTAGAACAGATTGCCAGAAATGAGTTCAAGAAACTGAAAATATTAACTTTTGATTCATGCAGCAAAAACCAGCAAAGTTGTGAGATATCAGTCACTGAAGCAGAAGAATAAATAAGAAAAATATTTTTTTTACTTAAAAAAGCTGTACATATTGAAAGTATGCAACTTGATGATTTTGGAGATAATATACCTATGAAATCATCACCACAAGTTATATGATAAGCTTACTTATCATTTACAAATAGTTTTTCTCACCCTCTTATTTATAATGATGATAATGATGATAAGAACACTAAGCATAAACTCCACCCTCCTAGCAAGTTTTTAAAGTAACAGTATATTATTTTTAACTCTAGGCAATAAGCTGTACTATGGGTCTCTAGGACTTATTCATCTTGTATTTTGGAAACTTTCTACCCTTTAAACAATAACTTCTCATTTCCTCCACTCTCCAGCTCCTGACACCTGCCATTCCACTTTCTGCTTCTACAATTTTTAGTATTTTAGAGTCATTGTGTAGTGTCATGTAGTATTGTCCTTCTGTGTCTGGCTTATTTCATTTAGCATCATATCTTCCAGGTTCATCCATGTTTTCACAAATGGCAAGATTTTCTACTTTCTTAAGGTCGAATAACATTTTTCATAGTGGCTGCACCAATTTATATTCCCACCAACAGTGTATGAGGATTGCCTTTTCTCCACATAATCTCCAAAAGTTGTTATGTTTTGGGTTTTTTGATAAGATCATCCTAGGTGATATCTAGTTGTGGTTTTGATTTGTATTTCTTTTCTTTTTTTTTACATATATATCTTTATTGATTTCAGAGAGAGGAAAGAAGTCGGGGAGAGAGAGATAGAAACATCAATGATAAGAGAATCGTTGATCGGCTGCCTAGCCCACAACCTGGGCATGTGCCCTGACCGGGAATCAAACCCCGATCGCCTAGGATCCTAGGTCGATGCTCAACCGCTGAGCCCCGCCTGGCAGGGCTTGATTTGTATTTCTGATTGATGATTACTGATGTTGAGCCCCTTTGAATATAACTGTTGGACATTGTGTATCTTCTTTGGAGAAATGTCTATTCAGTTCTTTTGCCCACATTTATTGGGTTATTTAGTTTTATTGCTATTGAGTTGTAAGTGTTCCTTAAATATATTAAATATTAACCCATTATCAGATATATGGCTTGCAAATATTTTCTCCCATTTCATAGGTTGCCAGTCTTATTTTGTTTACTGTTTCTTTTGCTGTAAGGAAGTTTTTAGTTTAATGTAGTCCTAGCTGTTTTTGTGTGTGTATTTTTTTTTTTTTTGGCTTTTGTTGCCTGTGCTCTGGTGTTATATCCAAGAAGTTATTATAAAGATCAATATTAAGAATTTTTTTCCTATGTTTTCTTCTAGGAGTTTTATGGTTTTAAGTCCTATATTTAAGTCTTTAATTCATTTTGAGTTGATTTTTGTGTATGATGTTAGATGAGGGTCCAATTTTGTTCTTGTGATTTGATACCATATGATTATATTCTAGCCATCAGCCTATGATAAACTAACATAATTGAATATCTGTACCTTATAATCAAAGATAAACAGTTATTGATTCTCGATATTTCCACCAATCTTATCATCCCCTACAAGATCCTGCTTAGACAAACTGAACTCTATAAAAATACGTGAAGACTAAAAACACTTTAAATAATAAGTCTATAAAAATAGATAGCATTTTTATATTGTTTTACAAATCAGAATCTTATAAAAGCCTATAAACATATAGATAGGTACAAATAAACCTTAATATTTTCTTACTGTCACCAGATTGGCTAATCATCATTTTTCTAAATGATGCTTTCTCCTAAAGCATCATTTTCTTCATGCCATCACCAGTTTCTATGCTTCCAATAACTAAAAATACTTCCAGGTAGTGGTCTACGTACCTGAAAGTCCAGAGGTGTTGTGGGTGTGAGATTGACTTAATTCTATTTCTCCAATCCCATTTTTTTGAGATTCTCTTGGTTTGGCATCCTCTCTGTGATGGCTGCAGTAGTTTTAGGTCTATTATTAGCACATGAAATGTCCAGAGAAAGAGGAAGACATATTTTTTTCTTCATGGCTTATTGGGTCAATTTGGGTCGTATGTGCACTCTTTATTAATAGAGGAAAGCTACGCAGTGATTGACTTTGGCCAGGGACCCTTAATCATTCACTGGCAAGGGGAATAAGATTTGTATTTAAAAAGATCTATGTCTGAAGATGAGCCATTACCAAATGCCTGAGTGCCTCCCCATGAGAGAGAGGTATTGCATGTTAATAGTCACCACATTTTCTACAATCGAACTCTAGGCTCCATCTCTAACCTTGTCATTTATTATGACATGATAAAATGCTATATTAAATTGGCTCTTTAGTGCTTAGTGTTCTCATCTATAAAATGTTCATGTATCTCTGAAGTACCTCTCTATTCTCTTCTTGATCCAAACTCTCCTTTGCAGTAGCCTCCTTTAATTCTTCAAACTCCTTCCTAGGTTAAAGCCTTCACATATGCTGAAAAATATTTTTTCACTTGTTTTTTATTTATTTATTTTTCTTTACCTGTCACTAATCACTTTATTTTTTTTAATTTTTGTTTAAAATATTACAGATGTCCCTTTTTCTCCCCAATGACCCATTCCACCCCGTCCCATCTCTCTCCCCAGTCCCTGTCCCTACCACTGTCCATGTCCTTGGGTTGTGCATATATGTATATAAATTCTTTGGTTACTCTCTCCCCCTCCACCCACCCGCCCTCCTCCATCCCTCTGACGTTTGTCAGTCTGATCTATGCTGCCATGTCATTGAATCTATTCTGTTCATCAGTTTATTAAGTTCTTAGATTCCACATATAAGTGAGATCATGTGATGTTTGTCTTTCTCTGCCTGGCTTATTTCACTTAGTATAATATTCTCCAGGTCCATCCATAGTGTCCTAAAGGGTACGAGATTCTTCTTCTTTACAGCTGCGTAGTATTCCATGGTGTAAATGTCCCACAGCTTTTTTATCCACTCATCTACTGATGGGCACTTGGGCTATTTCCAGATCTTAGCTATTGTAAACTGTGCTGCTATGAACATCGGGGTACATATATCCTTTCTGATGAATGTTTCAGGATTCTTAGGATATATTCCTAGGAGTGGAATCACTGGCTCAAAAGGCAGCTCCATTTCTAATTTTTTGAGGACCCTCCATATTGTTTTTTATAGTGGCTGCAGCAGTCTGCATTCCCACCAGCAGTGTACTAGGGTGCCCTTTTCTCCACACTTGCCCTGTGTTGATTTGTTGATGGCAGCCATTCTGACAAGTGTGAAGTGATACCTCATTGTAGTTTTAATCTGCATCTCTCTGATGATTAGCAAAGTTGAGCATTTTCTCATGTGTCTCTTGGCCATCTGTATGTCCTCTTTGGAGAAGTGTCTATTCAAGTCCTTTGCCCATTTCTTAATTGGGTTGTTTGTCTTCCTCCTGCTGAGTAATATGAGTTCTTTGTACACTTTGGAAATTAGCCCTTTATCAGATACATCCTTGGCAAATATGTTTTCTCAGACTGTGGGGCTCCTTTGTATTTTGAGGCTGTTTTCTTTTGCTGTGCAGAAGCTTTTCAGTTTGATGTAGTCCCATATGTTCATTTTTTCCTTTGTTTCTCTTGCCCTAGGAGACGTATCAGTGAAAAGTCCACTACGTGGGATGTCTGTGACTTTACTGCCTACGTTTTCTTCCAGGATTTTTATGGTTTTGTGACTTACATTTAAGTCTTTTATCCATTTTGAGTTTATTTTTGTGTATGGTGAAAGTTAGTGGCCTAGTTTCATTTCTTTGCATGTATCTGTCCAGTTTTCCCGCCACCACTTACTGAAGAGACTGTCTTTACTCCATTGGATACTCTTGCCTCCTTTGTCAAATATTAACTGACCATAATGGCGTGGGTCTATTTCTGAGGTCTCTGTTCTGTTCCATTGATCTATATGCCTGTTGTTGTACCAATACCAGGTCGTTTTGATTACAGTGGCTTTGTAGTACAGTTTGAAGTCCAGTATCCACCTGTTCTTTAAAAATCTCAATTTAAGCGTCACCTCCTATAAAACAAATTATCTAATACCACCTCCAGACTAATTAGGTTCCTCTCTCATAGCAATTTGTAATTCTCATTCAAAGATGTTATTGATAGCAATTAATTAATTAATCATTCAAATGGTTGTTTCTTCAATATTTGTATATCCTGCTTTATTTTTTAGGAGTGCCAGGCTGTTTCATTATGTTCACTGTTATGAGGCCATTTCTAGCAGAAAAAGGTGAGCACATATTTTACTTAGATATTTATGTAAGGGAAGGAGAATTGATATTTTGAAAAGAGAGATGGAAGAAAAAAAGGAAAGAAGGGAGAAAGGAACAAAGGAAGTGATTAGCATTCTACTTTTTTGAGATCACACTAAAAAATTTAAATGGCAATGAAGTAAAAATAATAGGTTAGATTGTTTTACCATGTGGTTCCAAAACACTCTTTTTCACTGCTTTCATAACAATCATATTTGAATTTCATGGTGTATTGTTCATTTTCTCCAATGAAATTTATAGTTCATGTGGAAAGGGACCTACTCAATCTCCTGTACAAATTTATTCCCAGGATCTGGCACTGTGTAGGCCAAAAATTGAGAATTGAATTATCAATAAAACATGATTTATAATTTTTTGTTACTAGGTGATTAAGTTGCCTACTCAAAAATTAAATTCTTAGGTAAGCACTATTATTTGGCCTCTTAATCAAAATGGATTTTCATATTTTATATCAGTTGATTTAATAAATGATGTATTATTGTGTATTCATTCATTGCAATTGTCCAGGTCATCAAACATATCCCTTTCACCCATTATTTATTTGCCTCTTTAACCTTCAAAAAAGGGTATGTCCAGAAGAGCTTAATCAAGTTTTAGCACAAGAAAATGGGGACTTAATTTGGCATTTTTGTGCATATAAAAAAGTAGGTAATTTTAATCTATTCCTTCATCTGACATATAAACATTGACAAATGGAGCAGTAATTTTTGGAGATTATAGCATTCATTATTTTTTTTGCTTATCTTCAGTGGCAAGATCCCCCCCCCCTTTTCAAATGATATTTTCCTTTTGGCAAAGCTGTTTATTTCTCACAGAGCTCTCTTAAAGCAAATGTCATGTGGGTATAGCACCAGGTAACCTTAAAGCAAGGCTTTTTTTTACCACAACTTCATTTTATGGAGTGCTTTTGGGGAGAAAGTCATCCAAAAGCACGGTCAAAATTGGAAACAAAACAAAAGTCGCACAGTCAGAAAAATCAATAATCTTTCAAATAAATCAAGATTAACCGAAATCAAACTAGCTTTTAGCTTAAGCTTTAAAGTCAGTCAGAATTTGGCTAAGGTGAGAGGCCCGATAAAGATGAAATTCTAGACACTTGTGGTGCAATAAGAAGCATCCTTTGACTAATAATGGTTTTTCCAAAGTCTGAGTGAACATTTAGAATCAGCTCATAAAACATTGAAAGAAGTCAGACCAAACTAACAATTTATTGTAGAACTATATATTTTATTTTAATAATGAATTTAAATAAAAAGCTTGCTTTGGAATCTAACAGCAGTTAGAAAGGATTTCCTCAGTTGCAAGGGGCTAGGCAGAAAGTCTGTTTTCTTTGATCAAGAGCAAAATTTGTCTACATGTTACGTAACACAATAGGAAGGAAAAACATTGCTGGAAGTTACATATTTGTTCATATAGGCTAGGCAATTCTGGAACTAATAAACTAGGGTTCCTAAGTACTCTCTCTCTCTTTCAACTTAAATGTATTTTTCACAGAATTAAGTAAAATTTAAAATTATGTGTTGGCAATATGTCTAGAATATTTTTTTATTGTTTATATCTGGTCAAGGAATTTTATCTGCTTTAAGCAATATAGGTCATTGGTCATTTAATTCTATACACCAGTAGGTTATAAAGAACAACTTATAACTGTTTGGAATAATATTTTCTGCAACATGATATACCTCCCTATAGTTTGTTTTGTATACATTAACATAATATCAAAGGTTCTCATGAATATATATGAGAAATGTTTTCATAATAGTCTAATGACAGATCAATAGTTCCATAGACCTGAATTTATTTGTTAGTATCTCTTCTTCAGTTACTATATTCTCTTTAGTTAGGAAATGAACATTCAAAAATTTATGAATGACCTCTTCATGGAGTAAGTTTTGTAAAATAGAGACTTACTCTCAAGAAGGAGCATTATTGTTGTGGTAGGCAAGATAATAGCTACCCAGAGATGTCCACATCTTAATCCTTGTACCTGAGAATACTTGACCTTACACAGCAAAAGTGACTAAGAATCTTAGCTGGGAGTGGGGGGGGAGGGATTATCCTAGGTTATCCAAGTGGGCCCAATTTAATCACAGAGGTTTGTATAAGAGGGGGGCAGGCATGTCAGAATCAGAAAGAGAAATTTGAAGATGCTACACTGCTGGCTTTGATGATGGAGAGAACAGTAGTGAGTCAACACACGCTGTTGGCTGGCCCCTAGAACCTGGAAAACAGACTGTCTGTCTCCTGAAGCCCTCAGGAGGAATGCAGATCCACTGACAGTTTGATTTGAACTCAATAAAACCTATTTCAGACTTCTAATCTCCTGTAAGACAATGAATTTGTGTTGTTTTAAGCCACAAAGTTTGTGATATCTGCTACAGCACCAAAAGAAAACTAAGACAACTGCCTAATAAAAAGAATAAAGTAAATAAGAACAATAAAATACTAATAGCATTCTTGCTCTATGATAGACACTATGTTAAGCACTTTTCAGAAAATGTCTTGTTTTATCTACACACAAAGCTAAGAAATAATTATTATTATTCCCATTTTACAAGCGAGTAAAATTTATCTTTTTGAAGAATAAAGCATGTAAAACTAACAAGTAAAAGAGATGGAATTTGAACACATAAGCATCTAACTCTTCTGTCAAATAGTATAGTTAGACAATAAAAGAAAATTCTAGTGGTCTCCTCTAATCCTAAATAATTTTGGCTCTTTTGCTAAATCTAATAGTTTTTCTTAAAATAGCTCAGCTACAAAGAATGTCTGGCCTGGAGGAATACATGAGTAGCTTGAGAATGACTGAATGTGACATTCTTATTATTCATTTAACACATCCACAGTGAGAACTGTAGGTCACTGTAGGGGTCTCAGAACAATTGTCCTTTCTTTTGTAAATGTTTGTCCTTTGGGCAGGCATCATGCTGGAACCATCTGTTGCTGCACCCCTGGCTGCAGCTGATTGGTTCAGAATTGGGCACCTATATCAAATTTATTCATACAGTTACTCCTTCTTGGAAATTCAAATTGGTATTACCAAAGATGCACTTTGTCTCTCCTGGGAGGAATGCCCTGTAACATGGAAACTCAGGAGCACTATGTTTCACTGTGAGGACTGGAGAGATAGAGAAAGCTGTTCTGCAAAGAGTAAGATAAGAATTAGGAATAAATGTAGATAAGCAGTGTTGACAGATACAGAGAACATTAAAATTTTGTCAGGCCCTGGTTCTAGCATATTACTGATATACAAAATATTACTGGATATTACTAGGATGTTCTTTCCCTTAGGTTCTTTGAGATGATCTCGTGGCCTTATAACAAAATTTTACTTAAGTCAGCTTCAGTGGAATTGTGTTTCTTGCAAGGTAATCTGGTTTTTATGAAATAGTATGCCAGATCCTAAGCATAATAATTCAACTTTCTTTCCTTCAAAGAGCTTATGTTAGGATGCAGTTGATTAAAACACAAAGAAACAGTCAATATTTTATATAACATAGAGAAAATGGCATTTACCAGTACATGTTAGGCTACCAGTAAGAAACCTTGAAATTATCCAGAAAAATCAGCATTTACTTCTTGGCAATTGTCTTTTTTCTATCGTATCTTCCTAAAGGCAGACATTCAGGATAAGCTTCTAATACTAAACATATAAAAACCTCCTATTCTGTGCCTCAACTTATTCCCCAAGTAATATAGTCAATCATGTTCACTCATCAGTTTTCCAATTACGTTTCCTGTATTTGATTAATTTCCTCATTAGTGTAATAATTGGTAATCATAAAAATCATTTTCTTACCTCATTACCACACATATATTTCTTACTACTTTCATATCATCATCTTCCTGTTCAACCTCTAATCAACTAATATTGACCAGAAGTGCCCTAGAAATATTGGCTTCATATGCATTTAAAAAACACACAGGTCATTTATCAATTTGTTTCATTTTATATGATTGTTTTATGGTTGACAAGACATTCACCTCTGTTTCTCCCCCTCTAGCTTCAGGTTTTCAATGTACTTTCCCCTCCAAATGGAGGGTCAGGCTTTGAGACTGAATTCCACATTTATTCTTAGAAATATTTTTATATCTCATAGTGTTCTCCTTAGTCTAAACTCCAGATTTCTTCTCCTGAGGTCTAAAGATAAAATCCCTTCCTCTACACTGTCATTCTCAGCTGTCCATGACTTCGCTCCCATCAGCATTTTACAGACTTGCCCACAAAGTTGTAAATATATTTACTCCCACCCCTGGGCTCTACCATCACCTCCTATCCTACACCCCTTGCACTTGATCCCTCTTTTAGAAAGCACATGCTGTTCTGTGTCCCAGCCATTTATTGCAGTGTACTTTCTCCAGCTGATTTCGCAATTTTTGTGAGCAGATGTTGCTTTTGTTTGGTAATGAAATCTACCAATACACAGTGTAGGGGTGAGCAACAATTATTAATTCTAACAACACTGTTTTTCTAAGACTCTGTGACACTTTTCCAGTTGACTTCATTGTTGCATCTTCCTTGTTATCTGGCCTTATCCTTCCCTCTCTCACATCTGTTACCTTGCTAGTTATTTACCAATGTGGCTACATACAACATCACATATTTATAAAGCTTATTCTAAACATGTATCTTTAAAAAAACACAAACTGAATCTTTTCTGGGGCTCGGTTTTAGAAATACGCCCTGCAAATATGGCGATGTCCTTTGTACAAATAAATCGGATCATTTCTAAAAGGCTGCTTCATTATACTTTAGAAGAAAGCAATATGGTGCTTATTTTTCTCAGTTTAAGTTCAACAATATTTTCATGTTACTTTTATTTCTCTGCACAGTTTATTTCCCAATGCACATTGGAATAGAGTTCAACATCTGGGTTCATATTTATTATATCTGTAGAAACAGTATGGTTTTTGGCACAGTGGCAGATGGGGTGGGGAGAGAGTGGGCTTATCCCATTTGAGGACCATCTGATATTGTAAACTGCATTCGTAAAATGGACCAGTCAGAAGACTAATTTTGTGTAGGCTAAGTAGTCCCTTGGAAGATAACTCAACATGCAGAAATAGTTACTTCATTTTGCAAGGAAATTAGAGGTGGAGAGTGAAGTGTCAGTCAGTATTGATCTCCTGACCACCTTCTGTCCAAACTCTTACAACCTCCATTTCCACAAATTCAGCCTGAACCTGAAGCAAAAGGTCAAATTAATGTGACCATATGTACACCCCATAATGTAGCAATCTCACTTCTAGGTATATTTCCAACAGAAATGCATACATATGTTAACCAAAAAAATAAGTACTAAATGTTTATAGCAGCACCATTCTAAGTAGCTTCAAGCTTAAAACTGCATAAATTCCTATTGAGAATGGAAATGATGAATAAATTATAGAATGAAATACTATACAACAATCAGGATAAACCATCTGCTGCTATATTTAATAATATGGTTTAATTTCAAAAACCAAATATTTTGTAAAAGACGCCACATACAGAATACATATATATCTTGTCTGATTTCTTTTGTATTAAGTAAAAATATAAATGTAAAATCAACCCATACTAGAAGGCTGGATAACGGCATGCATGGGGAATTGAATAGTGACGTTAAGGTACAATGGGAAAGGCTCCCAATGTGTTTCAGAAATGCTGATAGTGATATGTTCTTGATCTGAGTGCTGGCTATGTGAGTGTGTTCAGTTAGTAAAAAATTCTCCACTCTTACAGTGATGATATATGCATGTTTCTACATGGATATTATATTTCAGTAAAAAGTTTAAAAAAAATTTAGCTAAATTGAGTATGTAAAGATTATATTCCAATGAAATCTCCCCATAGTTTTATTTTGAATACATGTATCTGAACTGTATAACACCTTAATTTTGTTTCTCTATTTTCAAGGTGTATCCCAAATTCTATAGCTACTATATGTGTCATATCACTAACTTGATATAATTCTTAAATGTTTAGTGCAAAATCTTTGTGTATTTTTTTTCAGATGATTAAGTAAAATGCTACTCTATGCCAAGAGGCATATTTTTTTCTTTGCCTAAAAAACTCATCTCTGAAAACCTACCTCAAAGAAAGACAAAGGCATATGGTTTCACTTGCATGTGTAATCTAAAAGACAAAACAGCCCTGGCCAGTGTGGCTCAGTTGGGTTGAGCATCATCCCATACACTAAAAGGTAGCTGGTTCTATTCCTGATCAGGGTATATACCCAGGTTTCAGGTTTGACCCTTGCTTGGGGCATGTGCAGGTGGCAAGCAATTGATGTTTCCCTCTTACATTGATGTTTCTCTCTCAAAAGTCAATAAAAATAAATAAATAAATAAATAATAATAAATAAATAAATAAATAAAATAAAAGATAAAACAAATCTAATAGATACAGAGAAGAGATTGGTGGTTGCCAGAGTGGAGGAGAGTTGGATAATGAGTGAAATGGATGAAGGGGTTCGAGTGGTGTAAACTTCCAGTTATAAAATAAATTGGTCATGGGAATGTAACTTACCACGTGGTAACTATAGTCCACAATACTGTATTGTATATTTGAGAGTTACTAAGAGGGTAAATCTTAAAAATTCTTATTACAAAAAAAATAATTAGTACTATTATACGGTAACAGTAACTAGGATAATTGTGGTGATCATTTTGCAATGAATAGAAATATCTAATTATTATGTTACACACCTGAAACTAATCCAATGTTATATGTCAATTATACCTCAATTAAAAAATACATATAGGGAGGAGTGTGGGTGGAGGTGGAAGAGGGCATAGAGGAGATAAATGGTGATAGAAAAATAAAATAAATTATAAAATTAAATGAAATGAAATGAAATGAAATGAAATGAAATGAAATTAAATTAAATAACCCGGATAGTGTGGCTCAGTGGTTGAGCGTCAACCCCTGAACCAGGAGGTCATGGTTCCATTCCCGGTCAGCCAAGGTTATAGGCTCGATCCCCAGTAGGGGGCGTGCAGGAGGCAGCCCATCAATGACTCACTCTCATCATTGATGTTTCTCTCCCTCTCTCCCTCTCCCTTCCTCTCTCTGAAATCAATAAAAACGTATTTAAAAATATATACTTTAAAAAAGTTAAGAAAAAATGCAGACAATCAAGAAATAACTTCAACAAAAATGTTGGAAACTACATGGAAAAGGGACAAAACTACCCTGAGCCAAGTTATATCAGCAAGGAGCTAAATACTGGAATTACGTGCTTTGTGGTTCTTTTAGAATTACTTTTATTGATTTCTCTATTGTCACTATAGCAGTCTGCATAGATGGAATTTTTAAGAAATAGTTTTAAGAAACCCCTTGCTGTGCTGCAGAATGAATGGGTGTTGTTGAAGACACTGTTTGCCAAGTTATATGCTTTGTTCTACATTATCACACACGCACAAGCACACACAAATCTGCCTTCAGCCATAGCAATACTTAGGTTTTCCTTGAAAACTGACATATTTTAATCTTCTGCACATTTTAAATCATGTTATATAATATAATTTTTCCATTCATTTTCAGGTAAAAGGTATAAATTGTAATTCTTTTCCAACGAATGGCCAAGACCTTACTGCACTAGTTTTATTCAAGCCACAGCTCCCTCACTGAGTCAGAAAATAGGATTAAATGATGGTATCAGAAAGGGAGAGATGGAGGCTCATGTTCCAATAGAAAATGCAGAGACAAAAGGATATATTTAGAGAAATAAACCAGTAATAATACCAATAGCTAAACTCTGTTGACCATTCCTTCTCTAACATTTTACATTATTGATTTCATTTAATTCTCCTGCAAGAATTATGGTGCCATAATAATTCTCACAACTTTTATTATTCCCATTTCATAAATCAAAAAATGTCTTAGAGAATTTAAATATTTTGCTAAAAATTACAATGAGTAGTAGGGGTGGATTTAAAATTCCCCTGAATAAGCTAGGACCAGAATCTTCTATGACTGTACTGCTTCATATTAAGAAATGTTGTGTATCATAAAGACATGTGATATATTACATATGTGATACTTTAGACAAACATAACTTTAATAATGTATACTTTTAAAATATTTTATTTCACCTTTGTTGAACATATTTATATATCTTAAATTATTTCTAGAAATGGAGTGAGATGGCATGTGTGAATAAAAACTATGCAATACACACAGTATGAGCAAACAGACACAAATATGCAGACTCTTCTAGGCATACAAGTGGAAACTTTGCTGAATGAAAACTTAAAGAATAGAGATTATAGTAAATGTCTCAATTATTTCTAAACCCATTCCTAAGTTTAAAGTAATTACAATTAAAATTTTAATGAACATTTTTGTTAGAAAATCTGGAAAGACCAGTCTAAAGTTTACCTAGAAAATATGCCAACAAAAAATTTTTATTCTCATTTATCATTTCCATGTAAATATGGAAAATTTAAATTTAAAAAAAGGATTGCTGGGTCATATGGTAGTTTTAGTTTTAATTTCATGAGGAATGTCCATATTCTTCCTCATAGTTTCTAGATCTCTTCTAAGAACAGGTATCTTTTCATTAATTTCATTTGTATTTATCTTTAACTTATGGAACATGGCTACTTTAAATTTTTTTGTGGGCCCTTGCAGGGTGGATCAGTTGGTTAGAACATCATCCTGATACACCAAGGTTGTGGGTAGAGCAACAAATCAATGTTTCTCTCTCTTTCTCTCTCTCCTTTCTTCTCTCTCTCTAAAAAAAAACCACACACAACAACAACCAAAGAATACATAAATAAGTGGAAAAACAAATCAATGTTTCTCTCTCTTTCTAAAAATCGATCAATTTTTTTTTAAACCTTTTTTTGGTAATTTTAAATTCTGAGTCACCTGAGGATTGATATCTTGTTTATTTCCCTTCAAAATTGGTCATATTTTCCTGGTTCTTTGTATGTCAAGAAATTTTGATTTATTTCCCAAAATTTCAACTATTAGATTGTATGGAATCTGGGTCCTGTCATAATCTTGCAAAAAATGTTGATTTTGTTTAGCTTTTGTTTTTTCACTTGTTTTATCAGACACTCAAGCAATTTACCTTCAGATCACAAATTCTATCTTCCCTTCTGTGAGAACTGTTTGCTATCAAGCCCTTTTTGTGCTGCTTTGGTTCATCACATTCTCCACTCAGGAATTTGTCAAAGACTTGAGTGATGTTTTAAATATTAGTTCAGTTTCAAAGCCTTGGTATGCCTCCTTGGGTCTATCACTCACATACACAGCTGAGGTGAGTCTCAGGCTTTTTTGGGAAAACATACAAAACCAGGGAATCTCCTTCTTCAGATCTCTCTTCTCTGAGATTTTCCCCATACTCTCTGGTTATCAAGACCTACATTTACTGGTACCTCTGGCCAGGGAGATCAGGTTCTTCTAGAATTTTAGCTTTCCACACCATTGTTCTGCTATGTAGTCCCTTGACAGAGGTTTTCAGGCAAATTTGTGAGAGAAATTAGGGGAAAAAAAAGAAAAGAAAGCATCTCCTTGTATATTTTTTCTCCATTGTGCAATACACCTGCTTTTGTTAACTTTTCAGAAAGAAGGAATGAACTCGCTGAATTCCTTTGGGTAAGAAGTTAGGAAGAAGACTAAGGGGAAGGGGAAGGTTTGATGATTTTGACAAGGATGATATTATTGAAATGGTGGAGATGGAAAATTAAGCCAGTTTAATTATTTTATTAAAGAATAAATATTTAAAAATAATATAATATTTTAAATTATAATAATTTGAATTTAGTATATCATTTTAATATATGGTATATTTCTTTATTTTTATTTTTCTTAAAAATTCTATATTTTCATGATGCTTATTCACAAATTTCCTACTTTTATTTTTGGGTGGCCCTTTGAGATCCTGAGCCTTTGACCTAAAACATTGACTTTGGAAAGTCTTAACTATGAAAAAAGCTTTTAGTATATATTTTTCATGTACCTTTCTCTTTTTAAATGCTCCACAAAATAGGGACAATTTATGTTTGTTTTTTTAATATAACTTTCTTAGAGTTGTTTACTTTGTATAATAAAAATAATGCTAGAGAGCAGTTATAATTGAGATGGATCACCAGAAAGCAATGATTCTTGGTTCTCAAGTTAAAACTCAGCACCACAAACAGAAAACTGACTAAAATATTAGTTAAAAAAAATTTCTTTTAAATTATCTACAGTCTCACATTGTCACAGTGATTACAAGGACGATAACTGAGAATATCCAGTGCAAGGTAAGAGGTCAAAACTTTTTGAACAAATGTGTCCATTGAGAAACCTATATGAAGGCTTCTGGCAATCTACTGGATAAAACTCACCTCTGTAACGAGTATGTGTTTCTATTGTTGTCATCAAGCAGGATATTGAAATTGCTTTTTCCATGCCACATAACAGTTTTTGCCAAGAAAGAAAGCCCTGTGCAGTCATTGTTATCCCCCCTGAAGTCCTCACCTGGTGTGAGTATGGCTCAGAGCAGCTGCTTGTTCTTACTAAACTCAGTGTCTATCAAGCCATTCGCAGTATCCATCTGCACACCTGCTGCACTGATAGCAACACAAGTTAGTGGATAATGTTGATTATCTGGCAAAAACAAGTAAAGACATAATTTTGCTCTAGGACAAAATGTGATCAGCACACAAATACTATTTCCTCTGAAAGCTCTCTACCTCTCTTCTCTTTTCACAGTGATTCTTCCAGCCTGCCTTTTAATAAACCACCATTTTGTTGTTGAGAGTAAAGAAAAAAACCCCCCTCTTTAAAAAGCACTCTCCTCTCTTTTTGATTTGCCACAGTCCTGATAAAAAATATGAGGAATGTTCTTGGATGTTGTGCGACCAGAACAAGAGAGTTCAATTTAATGAACTTGTTACCCATTTCCTGAAATTACTTGATAAATGAGAATGATGTAGTAAAATGATATTTTATATTTTTGTTCCTCTTTGGCAGTGTTTAAATAATTTATTTTATTCTATCTTACAATTCTTTCTGGAAACATCTATTAATAATTTAAAATTAGATTTGGAAATTTGGGGAAGTAATTCAAAAATGGATTTTATACTCACCAAAGCTGTAATGCTAAAGTTGAGACTCTACCTGATAAATGGCTCCATATTCTCATATGTGATTGAAATTATCTGAAATATGCTAAAGTCAACAATCTGGGGTATATGAAAAAAATACTTCTTAAATTTAAATTATAAAAATAGTTTTTATATTTTTTAATGAAAAAGTACCAAAATAATAAAAACTCACTATGTAAACTTTAAATAAGACCTACATGTAGAGAATTGAAACCTTGCTTCAGCTCATATACATATGTATATACACGAGGATTTCTACAGCAATCTTCATATATATAATCTCCTAATATATAACTATATATTTGAGTATATATAGAATTATATTATATATAAGCTATATTTTAAATATGTAGACTATGTACATATATATGTATACATACACAATATACATACAAGCATGCCTTGGAGATATTGTGGGTTCAGTTCCAGATCACTGCCATAAAGCAAATATCACAATAAAGCGAATCACACAAATTTTTTGGTTTGCCAGTGCATACTAAAATATGTTTACACCATACCATAGTCTATTAAGTGTGCAATAACATTATGTCTTAAAAAATTAATGTACATACCTTAATTAAGAAACACTTTGTTGTTTAAAAATGTTGGACCTCATCTGAGCCTTCAGCAAGAGGTAATATTTTTGCTGGTGGGAGTTTTGCCTCAATGTTGATGGCTGCTGACTGATCAGGGTGGTGGTTGCTGAAGGTTGGGTACTGGCAATTTCTTAAAATAAGACAATAATGAACTTTGCAATTGATTGACTCTTTCATGAATATGCAATGCTGTTTGATAATATTTTAACAAAATATTTAAAAACATAAATAACATTTATAACTATGTATACAATCATAATATGTATGTGCATATACCTTTGGTCATATGCTGACAATTTTGTATAATAGAATGTTAGAAGTGAAGTGGAAATAAATTGGTATGTCAATTTAAATATTAAGAGATAATAAATTGCCCTTGGAAATCTCTAATAATTTATATGTTTGCTAGCACTTTTTAAGTATATCCTTGGCCAAACATTTTCAAATGTAGTGAAATGTTTTAATACTTAATTATAATGATTAATTTACCTGTTTAGAGATTGTTTTAATATTAAATGTATTATAATTCTATGGACTATTTTTATTTCTTCTGTAAATTGCCTGCTTAGATTTTTTGTCTGTTATTACCATTATGACATTATAATTATATTGGTTTATAGGAGCATTTAAGTATTTTCTATGTTATTCTTTCTATGAATGTTATAAATACTGTATTTGTTGCAAATCTGATGCCTATTATTTTTAACATTGTTCAAAGTTTCAAATCATAAATATATAACCTACAAAAAAGCCAAATAATATTAGTATATTTCTTTCTACATCTAGTTTAGTAAAAATGTCTTCAACAGATATTCTCTAATATTTTATTTGGCATTTTTAGTTGTCTCAAATTTAAAATTTAGAGTGTTAAATCATTTGGAACTTGTATATTCATATAGTGTGAGAAGGGATAATACCTTTTAGTATAAGGTCAATGTTCTACCTTTTTAAAATGAGTTTAATTAAATCCTTTGATGTAATTTTTTTATATCAAGATAGTTTTCTTTATATTATCTAAAATTTTATTTTGTCCTTGCTTATCAAAGTAATATTTTTAAATTGTTTTAATATGTTATTACTTAACTGTGACCATTTCTTAGCAAATTACTATAGGGTAGATAAAAAATTCTGAAACAAAAACATTAATTCTGGCTATTTTACTGTTCATTTCACATTCTTTCAGTTCCCTATTCTGAATGCTACAGTATTTTTCTGGATTTTAGTGTATAATGATTATACTAAAAAATAACAAAAACTTAGGTCCTATATTGGCTAATGAGCAAGCTGTACCTGTTTCTCTATTATATTAATCACTTTCCACCAACCTTTAAGTATTCTTGCAAATTATAGCTCAGGATGTACCATCTGTTCTAATCCAGTCAATTTTGTCACTTTACCACCCACAAAAATATCAGCAACAAAAACTCTCTAGGCTTTTGCCTTTTTTTTCTCTTTTTAGCTATAATTTCTAAGCAATACTTAAGAGCCCCAGGCCATTTTCATAGTTTATGATCTTTCAATCTAGAATTTATTCTTCATGTTAACTAGTCCAACCTTTATTATGAGATTATATTTTATTTTGTGAACTAATTTTCCATAGTAAGATGACCCTGAAATTTGTTTTTAAATTCTGAGATTTGTGATTTCATTATTTCTTCTAAAAATTAAAAATAACATTGTCATTAGTGAGGAATTTAGCTAATAAATTTCTTAGTTCAGAAAAGGCTACAATTCAGGAATTTATTTATTCCATAATGTCAGACACAATACACCATATTGAACCCTGTAATTTTTAATATAATTATTTCCTGAAAATATAGTTATTATAAAGCACTAACTTATTAAAAGTTTCATTATTGAACTTTAAGAATAATGCAGCTTCCAAAAATGTTAGCACAAGTCCAGGGTATAGCTTATACACTGGGAATGTTCTTCTTCATTTCTCTGATGATGTTTGCAGATAATAAAGCAGGAAAACCTCCATCAAAATAGAACACTATGCCCTTGAATACAATAAAAACAACAACAAAAGGAAACTTTCAGTTTTCAAAATAGTAAATTGGCTTTTGAATATATTTTTAAAATTCACTGAAGTCTCGAAAATAGACAGGAAAAAGATAAACAATGACCTGGAGGGTGAAAATCAAAGACTGACAGACACCACTGCTCCTAATAGGTGCCACTGCTGTTAACAAACCACCTATATCCATCAAAAGTTGATTCAAAAGGATTGAAGACGAGGTCTGAACCCTGATTGAAATGAAATGTCAGGAAGGATAAGAGAAGAAAGATGGAGATTGTATTAAAAAGAGAAACTATGTTCAGAAATAAGCTTTGGGACATACAAGAATCTAAAATGGCATCTATATCCAGCAGAGCAAATTCATGGGGTCTAGAAAACTAGGTTAGTTTGTCTTTTTGAAGCACTTGTTGAATTCAGAGTTGAATCTGAACATAAATGGATTTAAAAGGGAATCCTTTCTATTGATTTTCAAGGTAAGATGACATATGAGAAAGAGAAGTAGAAAGGAATAAAAATTGCTCAGGCTGTAAAAGCTTGTTACTTTTTTTTCTTTCTTAAAGTTTTTGGTATAAATATAAATTATATACATTAATCTACTTTGAGAAATTGTTTACAGTATGCCACACTGAGAAAATTGGCCATTAATTTCCTTGATTTTCTTCTATCAGCCCCTGCCTTCTTTTACACACCAGAGATTATAAAATGACTGAGTCCACACTCCCACTGACGCTCCAATTTGAACACAAGGACAGCAGATTTAGTTTTTCAAGGAGGCAGTGGGGTATGATGAAAAGGACACTGCATTAGTCCTGAAAATCTAGAATCTTAATTTTAGCTCTGACAATTCAAGCCGTGAGACCTTGAAAAGCCTTACCCTCTGTGAATCTCAACTTTCCCACTTATAAAATGGGGAGAATGATCCCTGGTGTCTTCCTAACTCCAAATGCTGTATTCAATTCTAAAATTTTATGTGGAAGTGTGAAGCACTACACAAATGTGGTATTTTGCTATATCTACACATACAGTTTTAAAAGTCTCTCATGTAATCCACCTTCCCTCCATCTGGCCTTGTAAAGAAACCATCCTCAGATGTCACTTCCTGGGTTGTAGCCATGCCAACCACAGCCCTCAGGTCCACTCAACTACGACTCATGATCATTCTTTCTTCTATTAGCATCATCTTTGCAGTTCTTTTACAATGATGTAGTTTTCCTTTATTTTCCTAGATAACTATGTCCATTTTTGAATTAAGTGATACCAATTTTTTATGTTCAAAACAAATTCCTCAAAGTATTGTTTAACTGAGTTCATTCTATCTTATAGTTACTCATTCATAGCCTACATTACCCATCGTAAAAATAACACAGAGGATTCAAGGTAATGGGGATAAAATTAAACACTCTCTAAACCAAAATATTCTTTTTCTATCAGTTCTATGCCAAAAATACCTAAAGAAATGTCATAAAGTATAATTGGGGAAATTCAATGAGTTCAAAACAAATTTTCACTAAATGCAAGTTACACAGGAATAATACAATTAGACTCAAAGAATAAAGAAAAGTCTGCTGATTAATATCTAATAGTTAGCAGACTTTGTTAAGCCATAATTTGTCAGTCATACAATTCTTCCTTTTGATGTTTACGTTTGTAATAAAATTGTGTTTTCTAAGAGGCAAATTAAGAGAAATATAATTTTACATTTTGAATATTACTAGAAAATAAAACTACTTTCCAGCTATCATATGCAAGATGTTTAGAACCAAGTTAGGAAACTTAGTACTTAAAACTCAACTTCATTAGTTAAAAATGACATAATTATGTTTCTAAAGTGCTACAGATAATGTTATTGTCTAAATCAAAAAGAGATGTGAATATAAACAGGGCATTAAAATAATAACAGCTAACATCTATTGTATGTCACAGAGACTATTCTACTTCCCATTATATGTATTATTTTATTTGTCTTATAGAGTTCCCTAAACTTTACTAGTATTATTTTTATCTAAGCTAGTCAATAATTATATGTATGTATGCATATATAGAAAATGGCTGAAGAAATATATATCACTCATTATTTAAAGAAATCAGTGATAATGGAATCTTTGCCATTAAAAGATGATGCCAACAATATTCTCACCATTCAGAAAATTTTTCAAGATGCCCTTGTTTCTTCACTGGCGATAATATGACTGTAGATCCTCAAAATTACTTTCAAGCTTTGAGATGATCCCCTCACTGGATAAAAATTATCTACATATTCTGTGGATAGAAACTCTGCCTTCAGATATTAGGAATGTGTTATAATTGTATATAAACAATAATTCCTTATGGGAATACAGTATATATAGCAAAAGAAAATCATATAGCAAAGCTAAGACAAAGAGAGCACAATCAAGTACAGTACTGAACATAATAAAACGTCAGCTCTCCTTATCAGTTCCATACCAGGAGACTCAACCAAAATATAATAACGGATAATAATAATGTCAAGTTAAAGCAATGTGTGTTCATAGGAGTGTAGCATAATTCTACTTACATAGTGTCTAGGTGCCCAGGTGGGAAATGGCCTGGGCAATGCCTTGAGTTGTAAAAAAATAAAAAAGATGCGATCAGGAAGCTGCCATTATACTAAGAGCCAAATGCACTACAAAACACTGCAACTTTTTTAAAAATATGTTTTTATTGATTTCAGAGAGAGAGGAAAGAAAAGGAAGAGATAACTAGAAACATCAATGATGAGAGAGAATCATTGATCAGCTGCCTCCTGCACGCCCCCTACTGGAGATCAAGCCCAAAATCTGGGCATGTGCAGTGACAGGCAATCAAACTGTGACCTGGTTCATAGGTAGATGCTCAACCACTGAACCATGCCAGCCGGGTACACTGCAGTTTTTTTTAAATGTAAACACCAACTTCATAAATATTCAGTATTATTTTTACTAAACTGTTCTTTTGGAAACTTGATTCCCTTTTGTCATAATACAAATCATTGGGTCTTCAAAGATTTCTAGAAGTACATGCCCATTATAAAAGACAATTTTAAATATATATATATATATGGATATATATATCCTTTTATTAACTTCAGAGAGAAGAAGGGAGAGGGAGAGGGAGACAGAAGCATCAATGATGAGAGAGTCATTGATCGGCTGCCTCCTGCAGGCCCCCAACTGGAGATCGAGCCTGCAGCCAGGGCAGGTGCCCTGACTGGGAATCGAACCATGATCTTCTGGATCCTAAGTCGATGCTCAACCACAGAGCCATGCCCAGCCAGGCAAAATACAACTTTTAATTTTACTTTTTCTGCGGCATTATTAAAATTGGATTACAGCTCATAATAAATACAGATAATCAACAAAACTTTGAACATCCATTTGACATTTTCCTTAAATAAAATTTGCACAAATTATCTTTTTTTTTTTTGGTGTCCAAAGAGGCTGAAAACAGTATTTGAAAAGAAGGTGAGTTAAGATGGTATTATTCTGGAAACACGCAATTAAATTGAGAATTATTGTGACCACCATTTAGCATTTATCAAGCACCCATGTTATGCTGTGTGTTACATCAATACACATGCACTACCTCATGTTTTGTTTTTCTTTGTAATGACAAGTGCTCTGTGTATGTATGTTTCTATAGGCAAGCTAAAAAAAAAAGAGAGAGATGCAATCAATAATAATTTTTTCAAACTATGTACCAAAAAAAATGGTACTAAGTGGTCAGTAGCAAAGGCTATTTTATTTTGAGGAAATGACCCTTAATCTCAAAACTCACCCAAATTTCCCTTTTAGATGTGGGACCTGCAAAGAGAGGTTAATGTACATGAAAACTTTTATATTTGATCTGGTGGAAGCAGGAAAAATAGATCTGTTATTTATATCATTTTTACCAAAGGAATAAAATTAAGCTTTGATAATAGTCATCACATGGACCATAACTGTTGTCTTTTTTTATTCCACGTATCAGGTGGCCACATGTTATAAAATTGGTTATATAGGCTGAAAAAGTGTTTTGTATTATAGCAGATAAGTACTTAGAATTTCACAACTCACTTTCATTGTATGGCGATTTATTGTAGTTTATATGTTTCCAGTTAAGTAGTCTGAAAATTATTCCACTTATCTTTAACCAAACTAACCCTCACAAAATTGATCAACAGCTTAAAAGTTTCCTATTCCTCCTCTTAAATTGCAGATTGAGATAAACCAGTGATGCCAACATAAGCAAACAAGAAATTGACAGCATTGACAATCATTTAAATTTTCAGTTGAAAACAATTACAACTTAATCAAATATAAAATAAAGTTGTTCCAATAATTCAGAAAACTATTCTTTAGAACACTATTTGATATATGGATTTATGTACACTATATTTAGTAAGTATAGCACATTTGAAATTCATTTATTGCATCATTCCTATGTCAGTTACTGCACAGAAAAATTGTTGCTGCAAGAATTGCATAAATGTAATTAATGTGCCTAATTGTAGGAAGTCAAGACCTTCAATATACACTGAAACTTTTGCAGTAATTGACTAAATGGTAAGGAATGACTAAGAATTTTTTCTACATAAACATATACAGTTGTCCACAGGGGAGACTAAATGGGCTATAGAACTTAAAGAACTTAAAGATAGATTACACATTTTTCTTCTAGAAAAAAGAAAAGAGATCCAAATTTATGAGCCTATCATTATTATTCTGATAAACACTAATAAGGTAGTATATTATCAACATTATACTATCCATCAGCTCTTAAAAAAAAAAAATCTGTCTATCTAAGTAAAAGCAAACATTTTAACAGAGTCAGAAGGTAAATGCTCTTGGAAAAAAATTATGCTATGTAAATAGTGTTTAGAAAACAGATATTTGTAAATGTTTCCTCTCTTTTGCTACTTAGTCTTTGAAAATGACATGTGCCGTGCATTAAAAAAACACATCTCTGTACACATAATAAACAGACAAAAACTTGGAAACAGCAGTTCTTAACTTAAAAATTCTTCCAAAAACTACATGTAGGTTACTAAATCATCTTCAAATAATATAAAGATACAAGATGTGATTAATTTGAAAGAACAACTAGTTTATAACAAAACATACAAATTTTTTGAAAAAGTTAAAAAACACACATAAATTCCTATGAAATTTCAACTAAAGTAAATCTTAAATGGTGTGATTTGAGACTATCAAGATAAAATGTGAATAACTGGTGATATGTCTTCCATTTAGATATATTCTGAGTTATCTTTTCCAACATTGAAAGGTATTCTAATTAAGTATTTAAAAAAAACTGGAATGAGAATCAGACTTTAGTTAAACAGAGTATTAGACAAAAGTTTTTTTAAAAAATAATACACTCATTTCATAATTAAATTCACAAGTATTGGAAGACCATGCTCTATTTTAAAAGTTTCTGATCATAAAAAGTCAGACTAATCTCTATAATACTGAAATTCTTAAACAGGGTTTTGAAAAGAAAGAGTGAGTAGGATGGTAGGTTAAGAAAAAGACCAATTTTAGTGGAGTAGTAATAAAAGAGGGGTCAAGGAGTTCAGTGAGTTAAGTAAAATAAATGAAACTCACAGGTTGGGACTAGAAACTGAACAGAAGAAAGTCCTACAATAAAATAAGGATATAATGTTACCTAAAGAATTGTTTCATTTAATTCTAATTATTCAATAACCTTACGGCCTAATAACATTTTCTCCATCTTCCATTTGAAAAAATAGAAGTTTAGAGAGCATAAGTAAACTATACAAAGTCACCAGAAAAAAAAAGGCTTTAGTAGAAAAATGCCCCGTATATAGACATTTTTGTTTATAAGAATAGTTAATTAACTACATACATTTTAAATTTCAACCATTCTAAATAAGTAGAAACATGTAAAATGTATCACCTAGTAAGCACTGGATGTTAACTTAATGAGGCTAAGATATAAAAATAAATATCATGCTCACTAAATGATATTAAATATAAATAAAATAATATGAAAAAAATTATATAAAACCTATTAAGTAACCTATTCTGATCTTTCTGGTAACTAATAAGAATTTTTTAAAAGATTTTTCTGAAATATCTACTAATAACTTCTGTATACATTCATTACTGAGAATCTCTTCAGAGTAAAAAAGTCATGCCCCCTTTTAGTGCCATGTTTATTAGTTAATTTACACGAATAAAGGCACATACAAAATATCTCCAACTTTGGAAAGCCATAGTGAATTACATTTTACTAATAATTGGTTTTTATGTAAGACCAAAGAAGTCTAAGGTTGTTTATTTTTAATTAAAAAACAAATTGACTGAACAAAATTGAACTTGGAAAATACGCTTAAATCTGATTTCTGATTAGTGAAATCTTTTTCATCAATAATTCAACTACTAGATTGATAAATCCCAAAGCATTTCCTTAAAAATCTCATTAACATTGCTACATCCACTTTCCCCTGTAACTCCTATTTAATTATAGCAAAATCTTTATTCAGACGCAACTCCAGAGAAAAATTTTAAAAAGTAGTTTCCTAGCAGAGATGAGATTTAACTAAAGGTCACATGAAATTGTACAGGAAGCCTAGGGGATACTAGTGGTGAGAGACTGTCCTTGAGGAAGTGACTCTCGCCAAATCTCTGAATACACCAAATATGTCATGCTAGTGAAATTTACATACCCTCTCTCTTCTTCAGGAAATAATTTTGAGATTAACTGCAGATCAACTAACTACTTAGTTTTCTCATTTTCTCTATCAAATTATGATTTAATTGCTTTGTATAATTCATTGTATAAACTTAAATCGTTTTTCTTATTGTAGTCATATAATTTTTTCCTAAAGATAATTATTTTGATTAAAACTTTGATACACCAGCTGATAACTAGTGAGAAACAATTTTAAAGAAAAGAAAAGACCCTATAAGATGAATCCTCCAGCATTTTTTAGAACACAGCACTAAATATCAAATCTTTATCTGACATATCTTGGGTATCCTGGCATTGGCCTTTGTCTTCACACTTCGGCCTATCTTGGTTTCCTTTTCTCAGAAAAGTAATAGACTGGTTCCTGATTACCTTTTCCTCTTAGATTTGTGCCTCCTTGAACTGCTAAATTGAATGTAATCAGCCCAAGTTCCCCTATTTCACCTTGACTAGCCAAGAAACTCTAATGTAATTTGTTAGACCACTCCTAAACCCTGCCTCTGAGATCAGATGTCACACTGCAACCTGATCTTTCTCTTATTTCAAAAAAATAAAACACTTCAGTCTTGACATTAACCACATATTTTCTTCATTTATATAATAATTTTCCTCAAGCCCTCTTAAAAGGTCTTTTTATATTTTTACATGTAACCTTCTGGACTGTATGACTTCTACCAACACTCACTCACATTTATGCTGTAACTTTTACCTATTTCCTCAAAGAGTAAACAAGGAATAAAAATTGCCTTATAGAAATGGGATTTTTGCTTCTCCTTCAGTAATCATTTTACCATTGTAGCAGTGATCATTTAATGCCTTTAATATGGTTGCAGGAAAGCTCTGGTCCAAATTTACAGCTATATATTTAAAGCTGCTTCTAATACCAGTATGTTTTTTTAAAATTAAAGTAAAATAAAATAAAACAAAAGAAAGAATGACTTTAAAAGTCCAGACTATTTGTTTTGCAGCTGAAATAATTATTAAACAAAGGAGGTGAAGCAATATCAATTACTATAAGCTTAATATAAAGATGTATACATTTCAAATATAAAATTCCCACATGAAATCTTCTGTCTGTGTGTGTGTGTGTATAAAGCAGGTTTTTTTGACTGCCTTATTCAGGGAATATATTTGCATTTTGACTTTAAGTATTTTTTTATTATTTTTCAATTACACTTGTCATGCAATGTTATATTAGCTTTAAGTGTACAACCCAGTGATTAGACATTATATAACTTACTAAGTGATCGCCTTGATAAATCCAGTACCCATCTGACACCATACATAGTTATTACAATATTATTGACTATAATCTCTATGCCAGTGATTTTCAATCAGTGTGCTGCTGCACAGTGGTGTGCTACAAGAATTTTTAAAACATGCAATACCTGACTATTTAGTTAAGGACACTGACCTCTCTTCCCTTAGATTGTCAAATAAAATTAAAAAAATGATAACAGCCAATGCAGCAATAGCCATCCAGTATGAACGAATCAAAATATACCATTTTTTAATCAGATAGGCAAACATATTTTTTTTGGTGTGCTGCAGAATTTTATAATTAGTTCATGTGTGTCATGAGATAAATAAGTTTGAAAATCGCTGCTCTATGCTATAATTTACACCCCCATGGCTATTCTGTAATTACCAATTTGTACTT
Source organism: Miniopterus schreibersii (assembly GCF_964146895.1). Lineage (NCBI taxonomy): Eukaryota > Metazoa > Chordata > Mammalia > Chiroptera > Miniopteridae > Miniopterus > Miniopterus schreibersii. Next base: position 58,535,036 of record NC_138102.1, read on the forward strand.
TTTAATCCCTTCACCTTTTTGGCCCATCCTCCCCACCCCCCCAGTTGGCAATGGTCAAAATGTTTTCTGTATCTGTAAGTCTGTTTCTGTGCTGCATGTTTATTTTGTTTTTTAGATTCCATATAAGTAAAATGATATGGCATGTGTCTTTGTCTGACTTATTTCACTCAGCACAATACTCTCTAGGTCCGTCCATCCATGTTGTTGCAGATGGTAAGACTTCATTCTTTTTCATGACTGAGTCATAATCCATTGCATATATGCACCACTTTTTCTTTATCCATTCATGTGTTGATGGACACTTAGGTGTTTTCAAATAGGTTTTCAATTCCTTTCTTTCTCTCTTGTACTTCTGACATCCCCATGATGCGAATGTTGGTACACTTCACGTTGTCCTAGAAGCTCCTTATACTATCCTCATTTGGGGGGCATTTTTTCCTGTTCTGATTTGATGTTTTCTGTTTCTTTAACTTCCAAATCACTGATTTGATCTTCTGCTACATCTACTCCACTGTTCATTCTCTGTAATGTATTCTTTATTTCAGATATTGTATTCTTAATTTCTATTTTTTCTGTTTTCTATCTTCCTTTTTGTTTTCTATCTCTTTGTTGAAGTTTTCACTAAGTTCATCTACTCTTCCCCTAAGTTCATTGAGCATCCTTATAACCAGGGTTTTGAACCCTGCATGTAATAGATTGCTTGTCTCTATTTTATTTAGTTATTTTTCTGGGTTTTGTTGTTGTTGTTGTTTTCTCATGACAGACATGTTTCTTTATCTCCTCATTTTGGCTGCCTCCCTGTGTTTGTTTCTATGTATTATGTAAAGCTGTTACATCTCCCAGTATTGGTAGAGTGGCCTTATGTAGTAAGTGTCTTATAGGGTCCAGTGGCACAGCCTCCCTCATCACCCGAGCTGGGCACTCCAGGTGGCCCCTATCCACTGTGTGGGCTCTGTACACTCTTCTGTTGTAATTGAACCTTGATTGCTGTTGGCACCTCAATGGGAGGTATTCTCCCCCAGGCCAATTGTGTGTGAGTACCATCCATGACCACTGTGGAGAATCAGCTGTGCAGAAGTTGACCCCACAAAGTAGAACTTACTTCAGCAGGGTTTTGGTGCCTGTTGAGTTTTCCCATGAAGTATGTTCCCTGTAGAGGAGGTTGAGTGGTGTTTCTATGTGGTCTGAAGTGGTTCAGTGTATGCAATATCTTTGGAGTCTTCTGGGAGGTGCAAGCCAAGGTCAGCTGCCATCTGTGCCTTGCCTGTGACCACCAGGCATGAGCTACAAAGCAACCTGCTAATGGCTGCTATTTGTGCTGGGTTTGGAGTTACCCAGGAAAAACAGAGCTGTGAATCAAGGCTAGCTCCTTCTAGTCCTGGGCTTGGGGCTACTTATCTACAGATATGGGGCATGATGAGGCCAGATGCTGCTTGTTTGCAACATCTGGGGAAAGTCTTAAGTATGGGCCAACACAGGCAATTTTTATGGAAAAATCACTGGAAATAGCTTGGGTTGGGCCCTCAAGTTGGATGGGCTGAGGTCTCAGGGAATCACTAGGGCAGGGCAAACAGGGTTAGCTTGGCTGATGATAGAGACTCAAGTATGGTGCTGGTCTGCGGACTCTGTGAGGGGAGGGCCCAGAAAAGGAACAATGGCTTCTGCCAGCACTTCTGTCTAGGACAAAGTTGCCCCTTCAACTCTTACCCCAATGCTAGACTACTCAGTTCCTCCCATATGTTGCTGGTGTCCCAGTGCTGGAACTGAGAGAGAGTGAGTCCCATTAAGTCCATGTGCAGGCCCTTTAAGGGACATGACCGTGACTCTGACAGTCCCCCATCTCTCTCAGCCACAATTCTCTGAGTTTTACAACAAGAAGTTATGGAGACTTTTCTTTCTGACACTGGAATCCTGTGCTGGGGGGCCTGGTGTGGAACTGGTACCCCTCATTCCACAAAGGCAACTTCTGCATCCAAGATATTTCTCCCAATTTTTACTCTACACGGACACATCTGGCTGTGGGACCAGCCCATTCTGAGTCTCTGCATCTTAGCCCCTCCTTCCAGTCTGGATGTGGCTTCTTTTTATATCCTTAGTTGTAGAACTTCAGTTAGATTTTGGGTGGTTCAGAATGATGCGTGTTCTGTAGGTTAGTTGTAATTTTGATGTGGTTGTGGGAGGATTCAAGTAACACATTTACCTACACTGCCATCTGTACCAGAACTCTGCAATCATTTTTTAAACATATTTTATTCTGTTTATTTAAGCTAGATGAATGATCTACAGATACAATCTCCCTACAAGGAACTCCTAAATTACCCTGCTACATTTTATTTATTACTTAGCTCAAATCTAAATAGAGTAATACAATATTAGATTTGTGAAATATCATGTGGATGTTCTAATAACATTTCTAATGCAGCCAAAGTATTACAATGTGTGATGTGATATAACATGCTATTATATGATATTACAATATTCCTGAAGACCTTCTGTTCTCTACTTGGGGAATTCATGTAGTTGAGTATAAATATCTTAAAGAATAAATAATTACTCTTGGAAAGCTTTGATTATTTCAAAGTGATTTTTCCTATTGATCTGATAACATTTCTTTGTAACATTCACATCTTGGCTCTCTAATTTCTATACAGCTCACTCATATACCTTCATACTTTGTACATTTTCCTCTGTCTCTGGGATTCCCCTTACATCCTTACTTCTCATGATAGAAGCTTTTTGCTCATTCTTCAAATTCAAGTGGGTTCAAATATGTACTCCTCTGGGTAGGACTCCTCCTCCACTTCATGCCAAAAAAATCAAGCCCACCATCTACTGTGCCTCTATGGTCATTTTCTCTAAGCTTCCCATAGTTTCTGTCTTACTCATTTACTCTTCCATGTTCAGCATTAACAATAGAACAACATTTGTAATCTGTCACTATTGAAATGGATCAAAACAGTCTATATTTTGTGAGAACATTTATTTCCTGATTGATTAGATTCTTCCAAGTTGTGGTGGCATTATCAGATGGTCTCATATGGAAGGGTTTTATTACAAGGTTAATCAAAATGCTAGGATAACAGAAAACCTCTACATTTCCTCTATTAATTAGGCCTAATGAATGTCAAGGGATATTATTTAGAAAATTCAGCAGCTTTAAGAACTTATGGCAAGTTACCATACCTTCATAAACAGTCATTCTTTCCTTCCTTCTCAAATCACCTGTACTAATGAATATACTCATCTCTATTGCTTTTTTTTCTATTGATTTTCTGCCTTGTTTCTATTCCTTCCCAACACTCTGTGCCTGTCATAGTAAAATATATATATATATATAATTGGTTTAGTTGATCATGATTTGATCTACTAATTCTATAATTTCCCTGTCTGGCAGAGTTCTCATATTAGGCTCCTGGATAAAGCACAGGTCTTAATCTCCCAAATGTATAAGATATCCTATGTAAGAGCCCCTATTCCTGTTTGGGCAACTACAAGGGAATCATGCAGAGCATGGTATGAAAATATGTATGCAAAAATATTGACTGCTTTCCTTTGGAGAATGATGTAGGAAATAGTATCAAGTGCTATTTAATAAAACATATTTACAGTTATTCTGATTCTCTTCTATTGAGGAATTACAGTTTGAGTCTATATTAATAATTATTAGCCAATTTAAAACTTTTCCAGACATCAGAATGGTTTACCTGAATAAAACCCTCTTTAATTAGCCTTAGCTAATTCAACTGGGAGTGTAATATTTAAAACAAAGGCAGAAATAACCACATTTGTGCAGCTTCCCAACTCTCCAGCCCAGGTTTCAGAATAAAAGACTCCTTGGTCTGGGTATGCTTACCTTGGATGTATTTGACTATTTAAGTCATGATAGCAATCGTTCTTTTGCAACCTTGGTTCATTGTAAGGACCTCCATTGTTTTCCATTGTTTCCAGACTGGGGAAACAAGAAAGATAATGTGTCATTACAGTGATGAATTTCATTACAATGTACATCATTAGAATGGTATGGATTTTATGTCAGCAACAGTAGCTCCAGTTTACATACAGGGCTCAGACCATTTAAGTAACCTGTTGATTTTATTTTTTATAGGAGCATAAAAATATCAAGACCCAACTCTCTTTCCCAAGGCATCAAAAATTGAGTTTCTCTATCAATTGTTTTTTCCCCCCTCATATTATCACCGACAAAATAGGTAATCTAACTTACACTGGTTTAACAGATTTATACTACATGGGCAGACAATTGTTAAAAATCAAAATCACAACTTTTATCCTGTTTTAGAACTGCTGTACTGTTAAAGAAATCTGATATTTTAATGTGTGGTTGGAGACCAACCAAACTACATAGGGGGAGAAAAAACATCAATAGTGAAAACTTGGACTGACTCTTCCTTCAACTTTTCATATCAAATGTCAAAATTATTAATCTCACATAGAATTGTAAGGTATATACGCAATGCTCCATTCCTTGATTACATGTTTTTCTTTTTAATATTGACATGAGGAAAATTGATTTTTATAGTAGGTAATTGATTTAGTCACAGTTAACATCTTAATCATGCATTCTAGTCCTTCCAGTGGGCCGTATAAAAAGTACATTTCACTATCTTCTGTAATTTTTTAAAATATTTATTGATTGATTGATTTTAGAGAGAGAAAGGAAGGGAGAAGGAGAGAGAAAGCGAGAAACATCGATTTGTTCTTTCACTTATGTATGCATTCATTGGTTGATCCTTGTATGTGCCCTGATTGGGAATCAAATCCTGCTGGGGATCAAGTCAGCAACCCAGGTATGTGCCCCAACCAGGAACCTCGATCTCCTGGATCACAGGTCGACCCTCAACCACTGAGCCATGCTGGCTGGGATTAAGCAAGTAATTTAAATTTTTTAATTTATTGATTGATTTTTAGAATGAAGAAGGGAGAGAGAGAGGGAGAAAAACATTGATGTTTCCCTCTCTCTCTCTCTCTCTCTCTCTCTCTCTCCAATCAATAAAGACATATTTTAAAAAATAAATTATTTGCTTAAAACCTCAAACTACAGAACTTATGGAATATTCCTCAAAGGTTACTTTAAAATTACTCTCTAATAGCCCTAAGTTATGACTGAAAATATTTGAGAACCAGCAAAAAGAATCATGTGTAGGATTGGTACTGCATTTAAATTCTTATTTAAACATTCATAAAACTAAAACTTTGGGTCAAGGTATTTACTTCTGTAATGTGTAAAGGCAGATGATATATAAATATACAAATACAATGAAAAACATTCTTACTGACAATACCCATGAACTTTGCTCAGTCGGGTTTTAATTACTCTGTATTATTTTATATATTAAAATGATCACTCCAAAACATGTTGGACAAAAATTTCCTTGAATTAGAAAATTTTCATCCTTAACAATACACATATCTATGTAATAGTTGTATTTTTAAATACAGAGATCCTAAGTCTAAGTATAAAATTGATTTAGTTTGTTATTTTAAAAAATATGAAACTCAAGTTTCCCAAGCACTTATCCAATGAATTTATCTGGTTAAAACTGAGAATTGTTTTGTATAGACATGTAACACTTTTGGCATTTTCTTTAGGCTTGCTCAAACCACCCACCAACATCAAGTAGCTCTGTGAGTGCAAAATCATGTTAATAAGACTTGTATTAAAATAGCTTCCTTTCTGGAATAAGTTTTCTCTAAAAAATGTAAGATGTGCTGATATGATCTTGTAAAGGGGGAACATTTTCTTCTGAACCTTAAGGCACCTAAGCTTGTATCACATACTGCCTTAGTGATCTCAAAAGAGCTACTTTTCAGTTTAGAAGTCTCCTTGCAACTGTGTGTGAATAGATATCTTGAGTTCTGGTGGATCCTCTCTCTCCACAAGACTATTGTCTAAGCCCACAGGCCTGACACTTCATTGAGTTTCTTCAAAGGGCCTGTCACTGTCCACTCAAAATGCACCCCACTCCATCCCAACTTTCAGAGGGATTCTTCATCAAAACTCTTTTTCCTTCAGTTGCACAATATAAGCCCTGAGTTTCCTAATCAGCTAACTTGTGAATATTTTGTGTTTTCCTATACAGGTTTTTTTAAAGAACATTATTTATATGCATTCTAAGTTTTTACTATCCTTAGAGAACATTTCTGAAACAGATATTGGATAATTATGTCTTTATTCATTGGAGCAGGTGATGGATAGTTTGACTTTTTGTTGTTGTTTCAGGGCTGATATATGTATAAATTGTAATACCTTCAGTAACTCTACAAAGTACTCATTCTTTCTGGTGTAGTTTTTGCCGCTTTTGTTAAATTAAAGAATTCCATGATTTCCTTGCACTATGCCTTTTACTTATCCTGATAAAAATTTAATTGTATATTTTAAAATTAAATTTCTATAAATTCTTTAATATTTTCTTGTAGCATTTCTCTTTTGTCTTTAAGAACACATGTGTTAAAGTAATTGTTGCATATAAAAATATATAAGATCTGCCCTGGCCAGTCTTTCTCAGTGGTTAGAGCTTTGGCCCACACACCAAAAGGTCTCAGGTTTGATTCCCAGTCAAGAGCACATACCTGGATTGCAGGATCAAACCTGCAATGTCTCTCTCACATCGATGTTTCTCTCTCTTTCTTCCTCCCCCTCTCTTCTTCCCTTCTATTCTCTCTAAAAATCAATGGAAAAATATCTTTGGGTGAGGACTGATAAACAAACAAAAAATACATAAGATCCTAAGTCTAATGATAAATTTGATTTTATTATTTTTTATCATATATGTTATAGCTGTCATCTTTGTTATGAAATAAATGCTCTATTAGTGCTCCGTGATCTACAGTTGTGGGATTGGTTTCCAAATTTTTGTTTAAGTCAGCATTCATACTTTCTATCAATAATTTAATAGTGCACATAAAAGTGAAAGCTAAATTATTCACATAAGCGCATGAGAACACAGATGTTTCCATATAAAATTTGAGAATATTTTTAGTTTACCTGTCTTAGTTGGAATAATAAAAAAAGTAATAAAAATGTCCCACTATTTATAAATCCAAAGTATTCCATTGTGAAGTTAATGTGTTTTGTTATGGGAGGTATGCACTATAATATTGTTTTTCAATATAGTTACCTTTTATTATATCTTTGAATGTACAGAGCATGTATATGTAAGATGTAAATGGGAACAGAGCATGTACATCACATTTATAAGACAGGAACCAGGCAAGAAACTTTAATTCATATCTCAGACCGTCTCTTTGGTGGTTGGCTTTGGAGATACTCTGTAAACGTAACAGTGCTGGTGATGCTTGCACAACTCTGAAAGGAACTTTTGGAGCCCCCTAAGATAACCTTTGAACCTCTGGCCCTGAATAGCTCTGGACTCAGAGCTTGTTGATAGCCATGCATTCTGCTACCAAATGACCTGCATTTTGTAGGCGGAGACAGAACCAACTGTATTGCTGCAAAGCAATAAGACACTAGCAATTTTAAATGACACTTGACCTGAATAATAATCTTTATGAATTTTTAAATCTTAAAGCAGCAACTTAGAAGTTTATTTTTCTTTCTTCTTTTTTTAAACGTTCTCCTTTATGGAATAGATTGAAGTTTTTTCAACTTTATAAACATAAACGCTTTCTAAACTGTCTTCCATTGAATAGCACGCCTAGATCTCTAGCAAAGTGAGAGAAAAGTATATCTGAAAATTGCTATCCTGCTTTATCTCTTGAAACCCTAGTCTTTATCTGACTGACATAATATGAAATCTAAGTCAGATATGACAGTGAAGCCCAATAATTGAAGAGAGTACGGAGAGTTGGAATGACTTGTTATAGTTTTAGCATTTTTATTCCTTTCAGATTTAACATCGACACAAAAAGGGAAGTCAGAAAATCATGAAAAATAATGGTGAGAATATTGCACCTGAAGATTGAACAGCACACGTGCCAATCCTATAAACGAGAGTTGTATTTTTCAGTGGACTGTCATAACCTACAAAATAAACAGTTTTATTAACAAATAATCATTTCTTATGAAAAAATAAAAGACAGTTACTGCTATAAATCTGAGCTTCCAATCATCATAAGAAAATAACCACATTAGTGAATGCATTTGAATTCAACTAAAAGCAAAGACAATAGGTATTTTAATTGTTGTGTGCAGCAAAAGTGGGGTACCATTTCGACCAAGTAGGTGTCCAGGTAGTCGATTAGAAAAACAAACCAGAATGACAGGAGCAATCAAGCCCTTATTCACTTACTGAGAAAGTGCATACAAGAGTGTGTCCCATTTTCCCCACAGAATGGCACCATGTTAGTCTCAGGTGGATGCACCACAGACACAGCTACTGTTGTAATGCTGAGGAGCTCAGAACAAAAGACTCCTCTGCCTCTCTACATACCCAGGGGCCAGGAGAGCTAGGCTTGGAAAAGTACTGAGACATATAAGAGAAGAGTACCCTAGCCAAAGGCCCAGGAAGGAGGTATTGGTAGTGTTAGGGAAGGGCCTCAGCCTAGGTCCCTGATAAGAAGACCTTCAACTGGAGGTGCCTGGACTAAGAATGCAGAGTGCCTCTGAGCATGGCAACCTGAGGGTGCCACTGATTGCAATTTCCTTCAGAAAACTGCAATGTACTAGCTGTTGTGTGGGGAGAGCAGATTCCCACCTAATTGTGTTGCTAAGCAAAGCCTTATTGTTGCTTATGGTCAGACTTGAAAGATCACACATAGTATTTTGACCTGGAGCCAGGAAGAATGCAACCTTTGAATACAAGGAATATCATAGAGTATTTAAGAGTGCAACCTCTAAAGCCACATGATCTATACTTTATAGAGCTCAGTACATAAGAGCCCCCTTTAAATCCCAAGGATTAAACAAAATCATTCTTATAAAGCACTTAGCCAGTGTTGTCACACAGTAAGCATTTAATAAATTTCATATTCTACAATTAATAGTAATAATAGGAATAATAATCTGTGTTATGGACACAATAACATTTATCTTACAGGATGTTCTCAAGGTTGGTGTTAAGTTATATGAAGCAGCCATCAGAACACTTGGTGAATTGCAGGTAGTCAATAATTAGCAGCCCTTATCAGCAACCTAGCTTCTCTTGATCCCTAATTCTTTTGTTCATCAGTCAATACAGCCTCTGATTCTCCCTCCCCCAGAAAAAAAACACACAACACAAAAAACATTGCTTCCTTGAGTCTTGTTTTGAATTTATAAAAGTGTTAAATGAAACTCAGTCTAAAATCATGTTGTCTTAACTTCAACTGTGACTTTGTTCTTGTTTTAGCACGATTTTATTAAGCCCTGGAACTAATACCTTATAACATTAATCAAAATAGCTGCTCAAAAATTGGTTTTCCCCATACCTCAATTCATGCCACTAATGATAAAGAGACGGCATCTTTTTATTTTAATAGACTATTTTTACAGCTGTTTTATATTCTCAGTAAAATTGAGAGGAAGGTACAAAGATTTCCCACCTACTCTTTCCCCCTCCAACCATAACTTTTTTTTTTTTTTTACTTAAAAGGTCAAGTAACAACTTGACTGACATGAGTTCCCCAATTACTTCTCTATCATCCAAAATAGTTCTGTCTTTACAATATTCTCTCTTCCTTCTTTATATTCCCAGAGGTGTATTGATATATGGCTATCTTTTAAGGCAAAGTTTCCTTACTTCCATTTTCTTTTTTATGCTCTGCGATCACACTCCTCCAGGTATCCTTGGACACTGCAAAATAGTTATAGTTAGCCTGCCCCTCTCCATTGCTCTCTGAACTTTTACTCTCCAATGTCTAAAGCTTTGAAACATCTTCACAAGACACCCTTGTTTCCTTCTCCTGATTTCATTTTCACTTCCAAATCTTTTAAGCCACCGCTATATACTGACTATCTCTATTTCATCATCAACTCTCAATGTCTTAAGAAACATTTTAAATACTTTGGCTTATTTCCTAGTACTCAACTAATGTGTTCGCTCAATTCTTCCTCACTTTAGAACTTTCTTTAGGATTTAACCATTCCTTGAAACACTCAGAGAAATGGCATAAAAAAAGGCATAAAGATAGGGAAGCATCTATGTATTCTGGGGACACATCCAAATTTAGTCCCAAAAGTGACAGGAATCAAGCAAAAGATAAAAAGAACACGTAGGACAGAATAAACACCCACAAAATCACAATTAGTTAGAGTTAGAAAAAGAATTTTCTGTCATGAGGTATCACTGTCGAAATGCTTATTGTGTACAAAGCAAGGGATCAAGCTTCTGTTTAACCTGGTTGTCTGTATGTGTGAAACTGGCATAATTAGTTCAAATCAACAAAGAGTCTACAGTTATTACTGAGCTGGCTGTTTTTCCTCTCTGTGATTTCAATATTATTGATTAAAATAACAAATTAAAATGAATGTGAAGAGGCCTATGAAAGAGATTCAACACAGCTGGAAATATGATAGCAGTGAGTCATCAGAACAGACTTTTAAATGCTATTTTGGGGGGTATGGATGCATCAAATTATCCTTGGCAGTAATTGATTACTAGCAATTGATAATTTTTAATATCATAAATAATTATCCAACTTAGTGCTTGATTATGAAAGGGTGTTAGACAGAGATGGATTTCTGTAAAATAAGCAGATATTTCTGAGTTAAAATGAGCCCATTGAATCAAAAATCAACCTTCACCTGCTAAACATAATGGGGCTTTTTCCTCGGACAGAAGAACAAGGGGGAAAATGTGCTCTGTAAATTCTCGCAAAGCACTGGTTACAGAGGGTCTTTCTCACACATAGGATTTTGAACCCTTTCTAGGCAACACACAATACAAGCTAAATCGAGGTATTTTGTGCCCTCTGAGAGATAACAGTTAAAAATGCATTCATTTTAGAAGAGCTTACTTCCTTTACTTTAAAAAAAAATTGATTGGCACTTCATTCCAAGTAGCCGTTAGCGAAGCACAAAATAAGCAAAGTTTAATATCTAGTCAGCATTAAACCATTAGAAGGATTATATTCATTTGAATCAGTGACTATAAAATGATTAGTATTTTTTAAGAAGTAGTAAAATTTGAAATAAAATTTTGAAAAATATAATACTAATTAAGGAGTTGAATAATAAAAGTGCAAAGTATTGTGAATTATTATTTTTGCATCATTTCACAATTTTTGTTGAAATTGTATTAAATTTTACTACTACTACTATTACCTGATATTTTAAAATAGATCTTGAATGCATTTTCACATATTTTAATATGAAACAAAAATTTACATTAAGCATGGCTTTGATATGTTATGCTTTTTCTAATATATACTGAAGTATGATATAACTATGATTTTACAAAGTAAGTTTACACAGCATCTAAAATCCCCTTGTGAAGTAACTAGCTGTGAGGGGAGAGAAAAATAACTCTTTAGAAACTCAGCACCTTAGTCAGTTTGCTTTGCCATAACAACACACCATAGACTGGACAGCTTAAACAACAGACATTTATTTTTTACAACTCTGGAGGCTGCAAGGTCCAAGATCAAGTTACCAGTGGATTCAGATCCTAGTAACATCTGTCTTTCTGCTGTCAGCGAGCCACCTTGTCATTGTATAGAGAAAAAGTTAAAGAGAGAGAAGAGAGAGAGAGAGAGACGAAGAGAGAGAGAGAGAGACGGAGAGAGAGAGAGAGAGAATATCCAGATGTTCTTTTATGAAAATCAGTTTACCTTATATATGTAGGTGCATTTCTCTAATCTCTGCCTTTATTTCCATCATATCGCCAATACCATAAGTTCTTGTTTCTTTTACCTTTAACATAAATCTTAAAAATCAGATGTTTAAATTATCTAACTCTGTCCTCTGTATTTAAAATTTTGTTTGCTATACTATTTTATTTTCAAGTGCATACAGATTTTTGAAGCAGCTTGGAAATGTCTGCCAAAAAACCCACAAGGGTGTCTATTGTGATGCATCAAATCTACAGATAATTTGGGAATTATTACTATTTTTACAATGTTGTGTCTCCCAGTTTATGAACATGGTATATGTTCCACTGTGATGGTGAAATTTATGTGTCAACTTGACTAGCTTATGGTACCCAGTTGTTTAATTAAAATCTAATGTAGATATTGTGAAGGTATTTTAAATGTATGATTAACATTTAAATCAGTAGACTTCAGTAAGCAGACTACCTTTCATAATCAGATTATCCTCATTCAATCAATTAAATGTCTAAGAGAAAAGACTAAGGTCCCCTGAAAAGAAAGGATTCAAGTCTGCTTTCAGGCTCAAGACTGCAGCATCAGCTCCTGTCAGGATTTCCAGCACACTGGCCGCCCTACAGATTTCAGATTTGTCAGCCCCACAATTGCATGTGCCAATTCCTTCAAATAAATCTCTCTATTTACATACATCCTGTTGATTCTCTTCCTCTGGAGGACCCTAATATATTTTCTTCTTTTAATTTTGAACCTTTAAGTTTTTTCAGAAATGTTTTTTATGATTTTGTACTTGAAAAGTATTGCACATAGTATTTACATTTTACCCCAAAGTATTATATGCTTTTGATGCTCTTGCAAACTGTGTTTTCATTGAATTGTTCATGTGTTTGCTGCTGTTATAAAAAAAATATTAAACCAATTTATATTATTTTCAACTTGAATTACTCAACTTTTCTAAATTCATTTCATTGCTTAGTTCATTGTAGTAGATGCTACAGGATTACTTATATGTGTGTGCATTTTTCTCCTGCAAAAGAAGACAGGTTATTTCTTTATTCTCAATCTTATTTATTTATTTACTTGTTTATTTATTTATTTACTTGTTTGTTTTCTAATCCAGAAAGGAAAACAAAACCTTAGAAAAAATTATCAGTTCCATGTTGTGCTGTGAGAAATGACTTATAGAAATAAAAACAAGTTGGATACTGAGAGGGGGAGTAAAAACAAAACAAAAACAAAGATTTGTGCTCATATTGATTCCATAAACAATTCAAGCTTTTCTTTATATTTTTGCATACCCCCCCAAAAAGATACATTTAATAAATACTTATGCAATAATTTCAAGCGAACATTATATTTTACATATCTTTTGGGGATGTATTTTTAACCATGTTGGAAATAAAATATTTACCAAATACAGACAAGTGTTCAAAAAAGTATTCAAAAGGAAGAGGTGTTCTTTCAACTTCTGAGAACTTTCTAATAATAATATATCAGTTTGATAAAAGACAGTTAAAAAAAAAGAGAGAATCTTTTCAGAAAGTGTGATTTATTTTGAAGCATGATCAGTAATTATCATGCATGGAAAAAGGGAAAATACAATGACAAAAAGGGGCCAAGATAAGCCAAAGAAGAAAATAATGTCTATATGTACAGTGTAGTCTATTTTCATTCCTGTCCTGGGTGTTGTAAGTGTCCTGGTAACACTCAGGGCGGTATGACATGAGGCTTAATATCAAGATCCCTGCCCGGCCGAGCGTGGCTCAGCAGTTGAGCGTCGACCTAGGATCCAGGCGATTGGGGTTTGATTCCCGGTCAGGGCACATGCCCGGGTTGCGCTGGCCAGGCAGCTGATCAATGACTCTCTCATCATTCATGTTTCTATCTCTCTCTCTCTCCCTCTCCTTTTCTCTCTCTGAAATCAATAAAGATATATTAAATATATATGTATATCAAGATCCCTGCAGCCAAATAACCTGGGTTCACATTCTGTCTCTCTCACCCTATGCTTCAGGTTTTTCATATGTAAAATCCTGATAAATATTGTAGCAACCTAATAGAATTATTATGAGGAGATATTATGTGAGATATTATTCGTAAACAATTTAGAAGGGTACTAGACACATAGTGAGCTGTGTGTGTGTGTGTGTGTGTGTGTGCATGAACATGTATGTTAAATACAATTTTAAATGCATTCCACTTTCAGAAATAAACATATTATTCATTTGATTAAAGGCAGAAGTGTAATAGCTGTTGCAAAAAAAAATTGCCTTAACTAGTTCAAGAAGTTACATATTTAATTATAAAAATATTACAGATTTTACAGAAAAAATCTTATTCCATTTTATAAGGTATTATCATAAAACAATAATGTTTTTATTTAGTTATCAAAGAGCTCAGATTCTCTATCCATACTCTGTGTTCTTTCTTCCTCTGACTATTCATTACATCGCAATTTCCTGGCACTCAAATGGCAGCTTAAATGTGACTTTCTCAGGGAACTCTCTGATCCCCCTCTCTAGGCTGCATCCCTGAGACATGTCTTAATGTATCTCACATTCTTGCCTTAATAGAACCCATCACAATGCTAATTAAATTATTCCCATAATGATTTATTTTATGTCTTTTATAACAGAACTTTAAGCTGCTCAAGTACTGGAGTTTTTCTCCTTTGTAATTACATCTTCTGTTTCTAAAGAGTGAATGGCACAAACTATCTATTACATTCCCTGAGAGAAGCATCTAGCCATACTCTTTTAACCCCTCAGCTGTTAAACATATAATGGGTTGCAATAAATATTTGTTGCATGAATGAATAAAGAATTTCACATATGATGAAAATGATTATTATTGAGTGACAAATCAATCAGAGTCATGTTGTATGAAGTCATAATGTTGATTTTTGTGCTGCACCTTGAAAGCACGACCTACATCACAGCCTGGCAATATAATTCTAGTCAAGCTCCCTGGCATCTACTTGGTGGTTTGAACAAGTGTTTGCCTGAAGGAGTGAGTGGGATGTCCTCTACTGAACATATATGTTCTTTCAGTTACACAGTAAAACGTTAATCCAGGTGCTGCTATTGAGATGTGAGATCAGTTAAAGATGGTAGGAGGTTAAATGCAAAAGAATGAAGAAGGCAACTTCTAGGAGCTAAGAGTGGCCCTCAACTGACAGCTGGCAAGGAAATAGGGACTGTAGTCCTTCAGTGGCAAGGAATTGAATTTTTGCCAATAATTTCAGCTTAAAAATAGGGTGTCCTGATATATAGTGATAGGAGAAGATTTGACTTTGGGTGGTAGGCACACATTGCAATATACATAAATACATTGTAACATAAAAACTTACAGCTGAAAACTATATGATCATATAACCAATGTGATCCCAATAAATTTAGTAAAATGGCAAAAGAAAAAAGAAAGAAACACAAAAAACAGATTATTCCCCAGATTTTCAAGACAAGAACACAGCCTGGCCAACATCTTGAATTTCAGCTATTGAGATACTAAAAAGAGAATCCAACTACATTATACCCTGATTTCTGACTTGCAAACTAATAAACAGATGTTATCTGAAGCTACTAAGTTTACAGAATTTTGTTATGCAACGATAGAAAATAAACACATCTCTTCGTAGAAGTAGATTTTGTTTTCAAGTGCAAAGAAAAGTTGTACAGGACTGGGATGTATTAAATTTGTCTGACCATAAGTTTTTAAGACTAACTTTTAACTGTTTAGTAATAAAATTATACAATTAAATCAAGTATTTTTAAAATTTTATTATTAAAAATTGGGTCTCAAAACAAGAGAAACTAAAGGAATTTATTAAGTTAATTTATTATGAGCATCCTATAAATTAGCTTTAGTCAATAAAAATGATAATGGAAATGAAGGTTTTTAAACAATATTTCTAAATAAACATTTGATATTTGGCATGGATTTTGCTATTTATAGTTCCACACAAAACATATATTGATTTGTTTGCATATGCCAGAGACATGATCCAGATTTATAGACCTCAAGAGTCAGTTTCCTTCAGCATCCATTGACCTTCATCACTTCTGTTTCCTGCGCTTGTTTGAACCCTGGCAACACATGTGGAGATCACAAAAGGGGAGACAACAACTGCCACTCTCATTGTGTTTGAAGATAAGACCTGTGCTATTTCACATTTAAAAAAAAATGTGAATCTGTACCTCCAGATAACAAGGAGAATATTTTATCTGTGTACTAAATCAATTCATATATTCTCAGTCAGGAAAACTGCATGTGAAAGAACCAAGCAGGGCTGAAGAGGAACTTCTGATTTCCTTCAGCAGGGTGACAGCTGCTACGCTAGCTTCTGTACACTTCCCAGCACCTCTTACCTCTTCCTAATGTTTTTGGAGACACTGAACGCCCTTTGTGTACCTGAGTCCCCAGCATCGCCATCTCCTGTTGCTTTGTTACTGTAATAAACTTAGCTAACTCAGTAGGGTTTCTGGGGTGAATTCATTTTCATAACTTCTTCTGTTGTCACAAATGTGATCCAAAAGTGTGCCGAGTCAGCAATTCCTCAATGCTTATTAATATAGCACATTACTGAAATTTGTTTAAAACTTCAGCAGATGTAATATAATGAAACATTCTACTTATAATTGTAATTATGCTAATACAATAATAACTGGGCCTCTGTGCCTATGTTTCATTTTGCTCCAAAGACAATTGGATGTTATCAAAAGGAACTAACCCCTCAGTTCTGCTTTGAAAGACGTATAATTGAGAAATAAGAAATAGGGCAAAAGCAACAAGTGTGCAACTGAAATGTAGAAATTAAAGAGATTTGGGGATCTTGTTGTTCTCAAAGGCTGCAAAATAAAAATCACAAGGTTTATTTAATAACAGTATATAAATACATGAAAGTAAGAAGTAGTAACTGTGTCTTGAAGTGATTAGCACAGCTTGTTGCCATTAAATTAATTAATGATATGTCAAGTGTAAACAAGCTATTCACAAACAACTCATACCATCAAATTTTGTTCTGGAAGGTTAGTGATAGCAGGGATTCCAAGTATCCATTCTAGAGATTAACATAATAGTTATTTTTTCATTGTACCATATTTATCTCTGCTATAACATCTGTAATCTATCACAAATATAACTGCAGTGTAAAAGTTATACACCAAAAACAACAATGAGACATTGGGTAAGCAATAATCACATTTCTTCTCCAAATGCAAAATACGTATTTCAGATCTTATTAACCCAAACATTCTCAACGCAAGGGTTTTGATCTCACAGTGGAACACATGTGGTTGTAAATGGAGCTTACTAACTGATGTTATCACCTACACACGCTTAACTTTAGTTTTAAGTAAACATGACTAAATATGACTGAGTTTCACATTAGTGGTAAAACAGTGATAAATAATAAATATATTGTATAGTCTATGATTTAGGAAAATGTATTTGTAAGTACCCACGTTACTTTAGTTATACATACATTTAGAGTATGCCAAGTGAATACTCTGATAGGTACTAGATATAGAGTGGTAACTAATGAGATGTTCTTCCTTCCTTTGGGGGAGTTACAGTTTAGAAAAAGGCACACAATAAGTAAATATGTAATGATAAATTATGATAATTGCTGTGATTAAAATAAAAGTAGGATTGTGTAAGAGAATGTCTCAAGGCATCCGCAGTGGATGACCTGAAACGACACTTCACACAAGGAACAATTTTAGCTGAGACCAGATTGCTCAGAGGATAATTTAGGGTGATGTGGATAGGAGGAGGTAGTTCCAGGCTGAAAACATGTACCTAAAAGCTCTAAGATACAGTTCAATGTAGATGCGGCCGGGTAAAGTTGGAGACATGAGATGAGTTTATTTAATGAAGAATTTCTTAGGGCAGGTTAGGGATTTAAGGATTTTATTTTAACTACGTTGCAAAGTTATGAAAATATTTAAGAATATAGAGGGTGGTAACAAATTAATTTTATTTTTTCAAAACATCACTTTAGGTGCTCTGTGGAGAGGTTATTATGAAGACGAAACATGAGTTGCAGTACCAGAGGTCAATTTGGAGGCTACTACAGTAATCTAGGTGAGTGATGATCACTTAGACTAAGTATTAGCAACTAGGTCTTTGGGAACCTTAACTATGCGTTGAATCTCCAAAGTTTTATAAGACACAAGAAAAAGTATTTTAGCAGTACAAGATGATATTCATTTTTGTTTTTATGAGTTTTTATGTCTTGCCTTTTCCATAATGTTCTAATGTGTAGTATTATTATTAAGCATACTATTAAAAATAAATGTGTGGTAGCCATGCTTAGTGTGCTTGCTGGTTAGAAAGTGGACCTGAGCACGCAAGGATCGTAAGTTCAATTCCCGGTCAAGGGCACATACATGGGTTGCAGGTTTGGTCCCAGCCCCTGTGAGGCATGTAGGGGAGGCAACCAATCCATGCTTCTCCTTCGAATAGAACTCTCTCTCCTCTCTCTCTCTCCCCCGCCCTTCCTCCCTTCCACTCTCTCTAAAAATTAATGGGAAAAATATCCTCAGGTGAAGATTACCAAAAAATATAAATAAAAATAAATAAATAAAAAGTGTGGTAAGCCACTGTAAGGTGAACACTGAAAAAAAAAAAAAAAAGGTAAATATCAAAAATGAAGTAAATTCATTAAGCTGTAAAGCATATCTTGTATATTAAGAGTAGGGACATAATTTGTTCATAAAATTTCTGGAAACTACTAAAATAAAAGAAACATGAGTTCTGTTTACAAAATATAAATATTTTTTAAATTCCCAAAAAAAATAAAACTTTATCAGTTGAAATAAAAAGGATTCCTATTACTGATATTCATTGTGAAATCTCTTCAGAAGAAATCTTCAAAAGAAAATAGTATGTCTAGGGGAAAAATGAACACCACAACTGCTTAGTGCTTTTGATGAAGTACTATGCCCAGGCTTACTATTTCTTCTAATACAATTTGTTTTGGACTTGGTCCAGCTGCTATTTCAAAGAGTCCCTAAATCTCAGCACAGATTTTCATGCAAACTCTGCTTAGAACAAGTGTAAACCAAACAAGAATTTAAGCAAATGGTCTGATGTTGAGAAAAGGTCTGAAAAGAAATTATGAACAGATCCTTATTCACAACAAGTTTCTCTACATTGTACTGAAGAATGAAATCTCTAATGGAATAACCATGTTCAAACCTGGTTCTTTTTTTTCTGTCTTTTGTGGTTTTTTTTTTAATTTATCTTCACGGTTGACAGTATTACAGACGTCCCCTCTTTTACCCTCACAGATCTCCCTCCACCCTACTTCTGCGCCCTCCCCAGGCCTTCACAACACTATTGTGTGTATCCAAGGGGTTATGCATATATGCATGTAAGTTATTTGGTTAATCTCTTCCTGACTTCCCCCTCCCTCTAAAATATGTCAATCTGACCCATGCTTCAATGTCTTTGGATCTATTTTGTTCATTAGTTTATTTCATTCATTAGATTCCATATATAAGTGAAATCATGTGATACTTGTCTTTCTCTGACTGGCTTATTTCAATTAGAATAGTACTCTCCAGGTCCCTCCATGCTATCTCAAAGGGTAAGAGATCCTTCTTTTTGACAACTGCATAGTATTCCATGCTGTAAATATACCACCATTTTTTTAATCCATTCATCTACTGATGGGCACTTGGGCTGTTTTCAGATTTTAGCTATTTAAATAATACTACTATGAACCTAGGGGTGCATATATTCTTTCTGATTGGTGTTTCGGGTTTCTTAGGATATATCTGTAGGAGTGGGATCACTGGGTCAAATGGAAACCATAAAAATCTTAGAGGAAAACATAGGCAGCAAAATACCAGACCTCTCTTGCCGCAGAATTATCACAGAAACATCACCTAGGGCAAGAGAAACAAAGGAAAAGATAAACAAATGGGACTACATCAAACTAAAAAGCTTCTGCACAGCAAAAGAAACCAGCATCAAAATGCAAAGGGAACTCACTGTATGGGAAAACATATTTGCCAAAGATACACCAGATAAGAGGTTAATTTCCAAAATACATAAAGTATTCATACAACTCAACAAAAGGAAGACAAACAACCCAGTTTAAAAAATGGGCAGAACACCTGAATAGACACTTCTCCAAAGAGGACATACAAATGGCCAAGAAACATGAAAAAACGCTCAAGGTCACTAATCATCAGAGAAATGTAAATTAAAATGACAATGAGGTACCACCTTACACTTGCGGGAATGGCTACCATCAGTAAATCAACAAACAATAAGTACTGGCCAGGGTGTGGAGAAAAAGGAACCTGAGTATACTCTTGGTGGGAATGAAGACTGGTACAACCAGCATGGAAAACTGGGTGGAGTTTCCTCAAACCTAGTTCTTGATCAAATACAAGGATGGCCTGAACATCAGGTAGGAAGAAGGCAGTGGTAAATGGCAGCTGGGCACAGTAGAGAGAGAAAGGATTGTGTTCTCAAGGACCTGGCTTTGCATGTTGGCTCCACACTCAGCAGTGTTTTAAACACTCTGAGCTCACTTACCTGGTTACAAAATGCTGATAAGACTGGCTAAACATAGCCTTCCTAAGGATCAGAGATAAAGCATGCAAATCATCATTAGAGTGCCTGATGCATTATAAGCACTTAACACAGGACTATTTTTTTTTACTTGTTTTAAACAGAAAACAAAGCTTATTTACTGTGGCCTACAAAAGCCTAATGCTTGCAAAAATACTATCAGTAAAGCTGCTTACTTAATGAAATTAGCAAGTGGCAGGACATTTTGTTTTACTATAAGATACCAGGGACTAGAAAGGTATTTTATATGGTAACTTATCATAGTATATAAGTACACACCGATCATCCCACCAATTTCTGAAAAGTTGTTCTCAGTACAGAAACAATCACCAGTGTTCTTACCACAGGGGAAACCTCCAGAAATATCTGGGATTGGGGAGGGGGGTGGAGGACTGAAGTAGTAGGGAGGGAACCCACATATAAAGATATAATAGCAACACATTACCCACTGTACTATAAAGCTCACCCTTCAATTCAGGTCAAATTAGGTACTAATCTTTCAACCTGAAAACAAAGAGTTAATTTAAATATCCATCTTTTACCTTCTTTTTCTTTCTCTGTAGATTTTTAACATTGACTCATTAATTTTAAAAATCTGAGATTATAGATTTATGAAATTACATGTTAATCTCATGAAATAAATGTACAAGATCATAGATATTTTGACTATATCAAAATATCTTTTCTAAACATTTTCAATGATTTTGAGTAAAATATATTTCGTTAAGAATGACTCAACCACTTCTGCCCCAAAAAGCTGAAGATCCGCTCTCTCCATGTGTCTTTCATTGTCTGGAATACCTGAGAGCAGATATTTAGAAGCAGGTATCACCCTTCAGTTATTTTTCAGGTTTTATTTACAAATATAAGAACATTAAGGATAATGCAATATGGAATTTATTTTTCTGCTTTCACCACTCTTTTTTTTCTTTTTCTTTTTTTTAAGTTTCTTTATCATTGTTATTGAAAATATTCAGATGTCCCCTTTTAAATCCCACTGATCCCCTAAACCCTGCATCCACCCCACCCCCAGACCTTCCCCAGACCAGTGTCTGTGTCCTTGGGTTATGATTATAAACATAAGTTTTTTGATTAATCTCTTCCCACCAACTCTCCTCTCCCCACTTTCCCTCTGAGATCCCTCAGTCTGTTCCATGCTTCTATGTCTCTGGACCCATTTTGCTCATCAGTTTATTTTGTTTATTATATTCCATATATAAGTGAGATCATGTGGTACTTGACTTTGTCTGACTGGCTTATTTCACTTAGTATAATAGTTCCTAGTTCCCTCCATGCTGTGCCAAAGGATAAAAGATCCTTCTTTTTTACGGCTACATAGTATTCCATGGTGTAAATGTGCCACAGCTTTTTTGTCCACTCATCTACTGATGGGCACTTGGGCTGTTTCCAGATCTTAGCTATTGTAAATTGCCCTACTGCAAACACAGGGGTGCATAAATTCTTTGTGATTGTTGTTTCTAGTTTCTTAGGATATAGTCCTAGAAGTGGGATCACTGGGTCAAATGGCAGGTCAATTTTTAATCTTTTGAGGAACCTCCATACTGCTTTCCATAGTGGCTGCACCAGTCTGCATTCCCACCAGCAGTGTACTAGGGTGCCCTTTCTCCACACCCTCGCCAGCACTTGTCATTTGTTGATCTGTTGATGGAGCCATTCTGACAGGGGGGAAGTAATACCTCATTGTGGTTTTAATTTGGATCTCTCTGATAATTAGTGGCCTTGAGCATTTTTTCATATGTCTCTTAGTCATCTGTATATCTTGTTTGGAGAAGTGTCAATTTAGGTCAGTTGCCCATTTTTAATTGGATTGTTTGTATTCCTTTTGTTAAGTTGTATGAGTTCCTTATATATTACCCTTTATCAGATGTGTCCTTGGCAAATATGTTCTCCCATACAGTGGGCTCCCTTTTTGTTTTGTTGATGGTTTCTTTTGCTGTGCAGAAGCTTTTTATTTTGATGCAGTTCCATTTGTTCATTTTCCACTTCATTTCTCTTGCCCTAGGAGATGTATCAGCAAACACTTTGCTATGAGAGATGTCTGAGATTTTGCTGCCTATATTTTCCTCTAGGATTTTTATCATTTCATGTCTTACATTTAAGTCTTTTATCCATTTTGGATTTACTTTTGTGTATGGTGTAAGTTGGTGGTCTAGTTTCATCCTTTTGCAAGTACCTGTCCAATTTTCCCAACACCATTTATTGAAGAGGCTGTTTTTACTCCATTTCATGTTCTTGCTTCCTTTGTCAAATATTAATTGATCATAATGGAGTGGATCAATTTCTGGGTTCTCTGTTCTGTTCCACTGATTTATATGTCTGTTCTTGTGCCAGTACCAGGCTGTTTTGATTACAGTGGCTGTGTAGTATAACTTGATATCTGGTATTGTGATCCCTCCAACTTTGTTCTTCTTTCTCAAGATTGCCATGGCTATCTTGAAGTGTTTGTTCTAGATCTGTAAAATTTGCTTTTGGTATTTTAATAAGGATTGCATTGAATTTAAAGATTGCTTTAGGTAGTATGGACATTTTAATGATGTTAATGCTTCCAATTCATGAACGTGGTATATTTTTCCATTTGTTTATATCTTCCTCTATTTCTTTTTTCAGTGTCCTGTAGTTTTCTGAGTAAAGGTCTTTTACATCTTTGGTTAAGTTTATTCCTAGGTATCTTATTTTTTTATTTACAATGGTAAATAGGATTGCTTTTTAGTTTCTCTTTCTGAGAGTTCATTATTGGTGTATAAAAATGCCATCAATTTCTGGGTGTTAATTTTGCATCCTGCTAACTTGCTGAATTCATTTATTAAATCTAGTAGTTTTTTAGTGGAGTCTTTAGAATTTTCTATGTACAGTATCATGTCATCTGCAAATAATGAGAGGTTTTTTCTTGTCTGATCACTGTGGCTAGGACTTCTAGTACTATGTTGAATAAGAGTGGTGAAAGTGGACACCCCTGTCTTGTTCCTGTTCTTATGGGAAATGGTTTTAGTTTTTGCCCATTGAGTATGATGTTGGCTGTAGGTGTGTCATTTATGGCCTTTATTATGTTGAGGTATGATCCTTCTATTCCCACTTTGCTCAGAGTTTTTATCAAAAATGGGTGTTGGATTTTATCAAATGCTTTTTCTACATCTATTGATAAGATCATGTGATTTTTGTCTTTCAATTTGTTTATGTGACATATCAAGTTTATTGATTTGTAAATATTGTACCAGCCTTGCATCCCTGGAATAAATCCCACTTGGTCATGGTGTATGATCTTTTTAATATATTGCTGGATCCAATTTGCTAATCTTTTGTTGAGAGTTTTAGCATCTATATTCATCAGGGATATTGGCCTGTAATTTTCTTTCTTTGTAGTGTCTTTATCTGGTTTTGGAATTAGGCTAATGCTGGCCTCATAAAAAGAGCTTGGAAGTATTCTTTCTCCTCTTGGATTTTTTAAAATAGTTTGAGGAGGGTAGGTGTTAACTCTTGTTTGAATGTTTGGTAAAACTCCCCTGTGAAGCCATTCAGGCCAGGGCTTTTGTGTGCTGGGAGCCCTTTGATTATTGCTTCAACTTCATCAGCAGTTATCAGCCTATTATGGCTTTCTGACTCTTCCTGAATTCTTTAAGTCTATTTTTCAACAGACTTCCCTTGATGAAATAGCACTAATTTGGAAAATATATAAACTAGTAGGATGTAAGTGAATTTGTTCTGACACAATGTGCTGACACTTTTTATCATTCTCACGCCTATTATGAGCTTGTAAGCATATGTTGCATAATATTCAGAAATAAATATAGTCTCAATTATTTTCCCAGTCTCAATGAGTTAAGGGGATATCAAAATATTAATAATATAACTAAAAAGTATAAATTGTAACATTTGTTTTCATATTAGTCTTGCACAGATAAGAATGGGATCAAGGGTCTCCCAGTAGATACTTTGATAGTAAATAGAGTCTGGCTAGAGGTATAGGTGCAATATTTTTCAATATTCTACTAAATATTCATTGAATGCCAAAAATAAGAAATTGTTTGAGTGCAGAACAGTAGGACTGACAGTTAACTAGCTGTCATAATCTGGGATGAATTTTTGTGAAGTATAAGGCCTGTGGAAAGGAATTAATCTACTTAGATAAATTGGTTAAAGGATATTTTGCCATTTCCCTTCTTCTAGTCCATGATTTAAAAGCACAAAGTGAAAACCAAGCAAGAAATTAGGCATCCAACCATAGGCCATAGTGTTGTTCTTTGAGACAATCATGGTGCTGTTGTTAGCTCTAATCCTACTCCTAACTTTCCATTGCCCTATAACAATTGGCTGGGGAACTTTGGTCGTAGAAACAAGACAGAGGTATATTGAATTTTAACACTTTTATTTTTCAAAATTAATTTGTTGTTGGCAGTCAGAATAAGAGCCTTGGTCAATTTTTGTATTATGACTCTTCATATGCTTTATTTATACCAAAATCAGAGGGGCAAGAAAAATGGATTATCAGAAAAATCACAGATTATCAGAACATAATGGATATAGAAAGCCTTCAGGTTGTAGGAATTAAGGCATATGCTAATAATGCACATTGACCTATTTTCCAATTTGGTTCAGAGAAGAGGCTTCAATCAGCAGCCAAGAAGCTGAGATTTGAGTCAAGTTGACACCCAATATTCACTTGGTAAATATCAGATTTTAATAGAACTCTCTCAATTTAAGGATCAGATAATTTAGGATTAAAAACAACTCCCCTTTTTTGCTGAGTGCCATAGCGTCATCTTGAAGTAGTCAAGATCTTCACTGTATTGTCACATTCTCACAGTGCCCTCTGCTGCCTTCCTGGCAGGCGTGGAGAAAACAGGTTGGTTGACTGCTACAGGCTGTGCTTTCAGGTTCTAGAGACCAATATAAAAAAGAAAAATCAACAAGTAGATTTTCTTTTTTGCATGTTTATGATTACTAGAAAATTTATTTTAAAGCTATCCTAAGTACTTGTAAACAATACTTTTCCTTCAGTATCAAGTGGAAGATCCCTCATGAATACCTCTGAGAATATTTTCTCTACTTGAGAGAATAAAAATATATATGTACTTTAATTGGATAATTATTAACTTATTAACAAAAAAAAGGTCTTTTAAGTAGTTAAAATAGTCCTTAATTGATGATAGATTATCAATAGATGGTTAACAAATTGTTGCTTTAAAATCTTAATTCTGTAAAAGTAAAATGTTTATATTGCTGATTATGAGTACCCAAAAGCAATATCCCCTTCTACTGATTGTTGAAATTATCACTTTGCAAACCAATAAATGATGCTATAATGCTTTCATGATTTAGAAAGTCCAATTTGATATAAGAAATTGAGAATTATATTTTTAATCCAAATGTTTGCAAAGGAAAGAAAGTATACAAAATAAAATTTTCAGAAAATTGCAAAGACAAATGAAACAAATGAAAAATGATTTAGAACAAAACTCATAAGATAATAGCAGAACTTTTTAATAGCAGAACTTTTTAATAATAGTACAATTAAACCTTTAAAATTCAACTGGTAGGTATTAGAGGAATCTATAATAATACTGCAATAATCTTTTAGAGTACAAAATATAGAAATTATTCTGCACAAATTAAAATGGTATAATGTTTTAGGTCCATTTTCTTTTAACGAAATTCTGTAGAAAGTTAATAGGAAATGGAGTTTAAAAGGTATCAACATGCACATATAAATTTGTGTTCAGAATCACAAGCCAGTTTTAAAACACCAAAACACCACAGCAGAGAGTTTTACTTTGTAGTTTGTTTTATGTCAAATCACATTTTGATATTTCTTTTAATAGTGAATAAACTTAAAAACAAATGTCAAAGTGAAAAATAACATATTTATACCTGGTTTGTGTCAATAGTGTGAATTTATCAATGAGTATTTAAACTAAAAGTAAGGAAAAAACTGTAAAATTTGCTCTTTCTAAAACAGAAGTGGTAAATCACACAAACACATAATTTGTTCTGTTATATATTGTAAACGTTATGTTTATACTACAAGCTCTGAATGAGATTAATGAGTTTTCTCAGCACAGTAAACCTCCTCCACAGAAACAGAAGCTAAATTGTAATAAATCGTGGGTTTGTGTTCACATATTTATGGGATGGGAAAGATTTAGAGTTCTTCTGTGGAGAAAGCCATCCCAAAGAGAAAGAGAAAATTATGGTGTCTGTAACATTACGGTAGACAAACTGGGGCAAGCTCAAAGTTGTGCGTTCCACACACTTTAATAATGTCAGTAATTTATTAAAAGTAATTATCGTGGCACAGTTTCATGGTTATACTTCACCAGAAGTATAACAAAATGCCAGTTCAATATGTTAGTTACCTTCACATGATTATGTATCAAGACCCATTAAATTGCTGTCATTTTTCTACACATTTTCCTTAAAACTAAATACTATTTTTTCTTCCAATAAAGTGTCAACAATGTTATAGATAATATGGTGCAATTTAGCCAGTAAAAAGGTATCATGTCATCATTTATGCCAATATCTGTCTTATATTATTTCTTAGTGATAAAGCTTTTTTTCCTTTCTTTTTTTTTTTTTTAACTGCTAATCATATTGGGCTATTTGATAAGAATGTACTCTATGAAATTTATTTATATACAAAAGTTTTGGAGACAAATTTTGTGAACAAGCATCATGCAGAAAATCTCCCCTGCTGGTGTGGCTCAGTGGTTGAACATCTATTCATGAAACAAGAGGTAACCAGTTCAACTCCCTGTCAGGGCACATGCCCAGATTCAGGCTCAATCCCCAGTCATGCAGGAGGCAGCCGATTGATGTTTCTCTCTCCCATCGATGTCTCTCTCTCTCTCTATCACTCTCCCTTCCTCACTCTCTAAAATCAATAAAAACATATTTTAAAAAAAAGAAAATCTAATATCCTTATTTTTAAATGAAGAGTATCTCTGCCTCTTCAATTTGTGACAACTTACTGGAAAAAATAACTGAAGTCAATGGTGAAATATAATTATAGCAGAAATAACCTGCATGCCAACATCTTAGATAATTTCACCTTGCCCCTACCTGTAAATAAAAGATTCACTGTTGGAAACCTTCCTACTCAATGTGTTGGGGGAAAAAAAGAAACCATAGAATCCGATATATTTTGCTTGAGTCATTCAATCTGGTTCAATCAAGATGTAATGCTAAGAGGATATTACATTGTTTCCCAAAAAAATCAAGATTTTTTCAAGTGAAAGACTGATAAATAAATTTTAAAAATCATAAGGGTTAAAAAACTAATTCTAATTCCTACAAATATTGATACAGTAATAAAGTTGAACAAAAATAGTGTAAGGCCTAGAATGTCATGTTTTAGACATTTTAAATGGGCTCCTTTAACAGATATCAAACCACAGAGCTAAACTTAGGCCTTCTGGGCTCATGAGTGAGTAAATTCTCCAGACTCAATTAATTCTTTATGCAATAGGAACTTTTGATGGAAGAACCAGAAGTTACTCAGATTTGAGAGAGCAGTGTAACATTTCTAACATAGATTTTACTTGGGCTTTTGAAAAATTCATGTCCATTAATGAGTGAACAATTACTAATACTACTAGAATATTTTAATGGTTTAATATTAAAAGGTAATAGTTTAAATATTTCCAAATAACATATTTAATGAGCACTACTCTTTTCTAGTGTTGACAGACTATATGTTAACAAGAACTGTTAAGTGAGGTAAGTGCATCAATTTTATTTTATTACAGAAATCAATAAAATAATCCAGTTTCTTTTCCAGCTAAATTGTTTCATTTCTATGTGGACATGGAAAAGTATAAAAAGGGTTCACTTCATTCCTTAGTAGTGTGTTCAAACTTGTTTTTTTTTGTTTTTTTTAAATATGTCTTTATTGATTTCAGAGAGAGGAAAGGAGAGGGGGAGAGAGAGACAGAAACATCCATGATGAGAGAGTCATTGATCGGCTGCAGCCGGCAACCTGGGCATGTGCCCTGACCCAGAATTGAACCGTGATTGCCTGGATCCTAGGTCAATGCTCAAACGCTGAGCCATGCCCGGCTGGGCCAAACTTGTTTTTTATATTGGCTTGATAGAAACGATATTATTATAGCAAATTATAAAGCACCACACTCTTAAAATTAAACCTTGCCCTGGGCCGATGTGGCTCATCTGGCTGAAGCATCACCCCATACAACAGAAAGGCTGTCAGTTCAATTCTTGGTCAAGGCACATACCTAGGTTGTGGGTTCTGTCCTCAATTGGGGCATATATGAGAGGCAACCAATAGCTATTTCTCTCTCACATCAGTGTCTCTCTCTCTCTCTCCCTCCTCTCTCTGAAATCAATAAACATATCCTCAGGTGACAATTAAAAAATATATATTTTTAAAAAACAACCTTATTTTTGCCTTATAAAGTGGTGCTCAGTAAGATGAGAGGTAAGTATATTTCAGCATTAGCTCTTTCTTAAAACTTACTCATTAGTCAGTTTTATTTAGAAACATTTTATATCTTCTCCTTTCAAAGAACATTATTATGTTAGAAAAAAATGAATTTATTTCTTACCAACTTTGATGAATGAGAGAATAAAAACAATAAAGTTTTGACCACAGCAAAGAACATCAACACTTCTCTCCATTTACACATGACACAGTTATGACTTATTAAGAATTAGTTCCAGAACCCAAAAGCTAAGAATGATAAAAGTGTTGTTAATGAAAAGTTGGAGGTAGGTAAAGGAGTATTTCACAGGTTCAAGGTGCATTCAAAATGACACAACATCCAAAGTAAGTGAAGTTCTAACAAGATTAGAATACAATAAATAAGCCAATAAACCAAACTAACACCAACTTGATGTCAGAGGCATTTATTTTTATTTTTATTTTTTTCAAGTGAATTCATATTTTCACTCAATGAAAACTTTAAGCTACGTAACTTTATGGGTGAAATCTATTAAAGAAAAAATAGAACCAAATTTACCCAAGTTCTTTCAGAATATAGGGGAAGTGGGAATATGTCCCAACTCATTGTGACACTATTGTAATAACCTGGTTATTATTAACAGGAAAGGAGTAAAGGGAAGAATAGATAACATAGGCATGCCATTTACACAGCTTTGCCAGGAAGCTGCACAGTTAACACTCTCCAAGCCAGTTCCAGCTGATTGATGAGGGAAGGGACTGGACAAAGGCAGTTTAGACGCATGCCCAGTAAGGTCTAAGTGATGTAGGAAGGTGCCTACCTGTATGTCAGTAACACCTGGGTGTGAGTCAGTGGCTAGGATAGGCATGGCCATTGCAAGAGCATAAAACCTGAATATTTAAATTCCTAATCAAAAGAGCATGCTCTCTTGGCTTTTGGCTCTTGCCTCTCCTGCTTGCATGTGCTCCTGTGACTCCTGTTGTGGGGGCACATTTCCCTGCATTCTTCCATGGTCATGTGGGGCCCACACAATGAACTGATGGACTTTAATTAATCTGATGCTGGACTGGACCCACTAAAACATGGAATGGAAGCTCTGGACACTGGCTTTGCTTTTTGCTTTGTTTAACTCCCAGCCACACCTTTTTCAGAACTGGTTTAAGGGGCATTGGACTTTGCAACCAGGGGAATGTAAATCCCAGCAAATAAAGCCCTTTACCAAATCTCACACTCCCATAGGGGCTTCTGAAAATGCTTATTTTAGTGGTACCCCAAGAACCTCACTCCCACAAGTGAGAGAGAAATTCAATTCTCCAATAACAATTCTGATACCAGAAACATGATAAAATAAAATTATCAAAAAAGTAAAAACATCTATCATAAACATAGATAAGAAAGTCCTTGAAAATATGAGAGTAAAATTAATCTATATATGATAAAATATGCTGCAGCATGTCAAGTTATGTTTGTTCCAGGAATGTAAAAATGATTAACTCATGAAAATCTATCATTGATTATGTTATTTAAAAAAAAATAAGCACAAGTATATGACCACCTCAGTAGATATAAAAATCATGTGGCAAAATCAAACACACATTTGTGGTTAAAAAACTCAGAAAATCAGAAATAAATAGAAGCACCTAAAACAACTCTAACATAGTTAATTCTAAAGGATTTAGTGCCTTCTTCCCAAATGTAATAAACAAGGTAAGCAAAATCTTTCTCAAAGCTTCTATTCAAAATTTTACTGGAAACCAACTTATCACAATAAAAATGGCAAGAAAAAAAAATTTTTAAATAAAGATTGGGACCTGGAAAGGTAGATCAGATTGTTAGTGATGTCCTGATATGTCAAGGTAGAGGATACGATCCCTGGTCAGGGAACATACAAGAATCAACCAATGAATACGTGAATAAGTGAGACAACAAATCAGTGTTTCTCTCTATCTATCTCTCTCCAGCCCTCTCTCTCTAAAATCAACCAATAAATAAAAACTAAAACTAAAAAATAAAGACAAAAGTGAAAGAAATATAACTGTCCCTATTCAAAGACAAGATAATTTATGTAGAATTTTAATATATAAAATCCTGAGGGTTTTACAAAACAACACCTAAAATTATAAGTGAATCCTGCAAGTTTGTGGAATACAGGGTCAATATATAAGAATCAATTTAAATTTCTATATTTAGAGCAAAATAGAAAAATATATCTTAAAAGGAAATGTAGAATCATGTTAAGAATATGCATATCTTAGGAAAAATTAGGGTGTAGGTGGACAAGTTCTCTTCATTAAAATCTACAAAATATTGCTAGAGGATTTAAAGAGACCTAAAAATGGAGAGATAAATCATATTCATAGATTGAAGGCTCAATATGTACAAAATGTCACTTTCTCTAAATTGATCTATATTTCACCTCAGTCTCATTCCTAATACCAATAAGTTTTGGGTTTGTTTTTAATTTGATTTAATAGCAAATGACAAGTAGATTCTAAAATCCATATGGAAATATTAAGGACATACTATATACAGATAAATCTTATAGAAGAACCAATATGGATGGCTTGACTTTAAGATTCAATATAAAGCTAAAGTAAAACTAAATAAGAATAACTAAATAAAAAATAAATGTAACAAACAAAACATAGAGCTCAGAAATAAACTGAGACATTGATTTTCTACAATGGTACCCAAGCAATTCAATAAATAAGGGTCAATATATATATATATACTTATTGGTAACAATATTATAGCTTTCCCCCACCCCTTCCATTTGTCCACTCCTATCCTACCCCTGCTTCCCTGCCCCCCCCAGGCCTTCATCACACTATTATCTGTGTCCACTGGTTATGCATACATGCATCTATGTTCTTTGGTTAATCTTTTCCTGTCCTTTCCCCCATCTCTCCCCTTTGAGATCTGTCAATCTTTTCCATGTACCCATGTCTCTTGACATATTTTGATTGTCAGTTTATTTTGTTCACCAGATTCCACATATAGGTAAGATTCTGTGATATTTGTCTTTCTCTGACTAGCTTATTTTGCTTAGCATAATAATCTCCAAGTCTATCCATGCTGTCACAAGCATAAGATGTCCTTCTTTTTTACAGCCTCATTGTATATTATTGTGTAAATGAACCACAGCTTTTTATCCAGTCATCTACTGATGGACACTTGGACTTTTTACAGATCTTAGCTGTTATAAATAATAATACTATGATTGGTGTTTCAAGATTAATACTTTTTAACGAGTGGTGCTAGAAAAACAGAACCATCCCACACACAAAATTATTTTAATAACTTTTCAATCTTAAGTTAAGCAAACTATCCAGCCATGGAAAAAAATCATAAAAAAATTCAAGAAACACAATTAGATTTTACTAAAATTAAATAATTCTACTCATTAAAAATACTTTTAAGAAACATGAAACTTGACTTAGGGTGGTAACAACACAATACAGTATACAGATGATGTGTTGTAGCATTGTGCACCTGAAACCTATATAATTTTGTTAACCAGTGGAACCCCAATAAATTTAATAAAAAGGGGGAAAAAAGAAACATTAAAAAAATTAGAAAAAGTCTTGGCAGTTGGTTAGAATATTATATATAGAAAGTTCAAAAACAGGGAGAGCAAATATATTGAGCAAAACAATTGTTGCCTTTGGAGGAAGAATAAGGGTGGTTTCCCAAGAAGAGACATGAAAGAAACTTTTAGAGTGAGTAAATTGTTCTATATTTTGATATGGGTGTAACATAAAACATTCTATGTATATCCTGAATCTAATCATCAAGCAATATCTGATAACCTTAACTGAGACACATTCTACACAATCATGGGCCTATATCACTTTTGAACAATTTTTTAAAATATCAACATCAAAAAAGAGAAAGACTGAGCATATGTTCCAGATTTAAGGAGCCTAAAGAAACAGGGCAACTAATTACAATGAAGGGATCATCTTGGAATAGATTTTGAAGCAGGGTAAAATAACTATTATAGACATTATGGGAGCAATTGATAACATTTAAATATGGACTTGGATAATGTAATAATAATTTTTTTTTCAAATTTTGATAATGCATGGTGGTTATATCAGGAAATTTTTGAGGAAATATGTGTTAAAATATTTAGGAGAAAAAGGCATAACATCTCCAACTTATTTAAATGATCCAGAAAAATATGTACATGTATATAAGCAAGAGAGAATAATTAAGGAAATGAAGCAAAATGTAAACAATTTCTGAATTGTGTAAATGATAACCAGGAACTTCTTGTACTATTTTTGTAAATTATCTCCAAATTCAATACATCAGAATAAAAGTCTCATACACACAAATCTAGAAGCAATATGAGACAGAAAAAAGGGAGTGTGTCGGGGAGATCAAAGATAATACTGCAGAAACACAATTCTTAGCTCTGATAACACGATTCCTTTGGATTTAAGAAATGTGATTGTTATCCAGGTGAAGGACAGTAGAGAGAAGCCTTAGAGAAAGCAGTGAGAAAAAATAACTCTCTCTCTGGAGGATGACTATGCTTGTGGGTTTTATTTAACAGAACACTGTCTACTAGAGGGACAAAAAGTAGAGAACCTCAAACATTCAATCTTTAAAGGATTTTCTATGATGCTCTCTGTCTCACTGCAAAAATGATGACCAAGATAGATCAGTTTTAGTCTTAGATCTGCTACTTATTAATTGAATATATAATTTAAATTTTATATGCACAAATTTTCTGATATCTAAGTAAAGCAACAAAGATGTCCAAGTCATGGCATTTTTACAGAAATGTAATCATATAAAATTTTTAAAACATTAATACACATTAATTATTTAGTAACAATTAACTAATCAACAATTAAATATTATATATTTCAGTATGTGCCTATATAAATATAAAAGTTATACCACCTCTTGATATCACCAGGTACAAACTGATAGCATATATCACTAGATCCCATGTTATGTGCTATAAAACTTGCAAAAAAATAAACATCAGCTGTTAAAACAAATTTTTAAAGCTGTTAACATAATAGGTTACCTTTGAACATAATATATCATTATTGAGACATTTTATTTTAGTTTTCACTCTACCTTTTAGGGCTATCTTGTGTTTTGAATAGTTTAATGTGTGTTTCAATGGCAAACACAGAATTTTGCAAAAGCAAGCAACTTTGCAGATGTTTCTCATGTATATAATATATTTGAACCCCTGTCTTGGGAACAGGGCATTTTTATACAATTAATTGCTGCATATATTTTAAATGTCAAGACATGCTCTCAAGATTATGTAGGGTTTTCATGAAGTCTAACTTAGAACAAGTCACATTTTTAAATCTACACACACTGATTTATGGACAACCACAGTAGGTTTTCTTGACACTTTGTTTTCTTATTTTTAAAGCTTGATCTGGCATTTCTGGTTAAAAACATTTTCTAACGACTTCCATGGGATGCTAACAGTTCTAAAGTTTAATAAAAAAAATCACAGTCACTACATATATTTGCAGAGGTCATTTAACATAAAAATATTAAAATTGAGTCATGACATTGAATAGGATAAGCACATTTATGTATAAAGTGATCTACAGGAGTATATAATAAAATCTTCAAGTGTCATAACATTTCAGCAGATTAAGAAAATCACATTGAATGCTTCATACATCAATGATTATAATATAGATAGTTAAAACTATATCTTTGGAATAAGTCACATACACATATAAATTATGAAAGTATTTGTGAATGGAAATTGCAACTATAGAGTCATTTATGTCAAAGAAACTAAAACGGAGCCCAGAGGCCATGAAAAAATGTGCCTTACCCTCACCTCATCCATGAACTTTTGAATGTTTGAACCAGCCATGAAAGCACAGCCTAAACTTTCCTTCCTTCTTACCCTACAGCCCAACTTCCACTCTCCTCGCCTTGAAAGGAGCCAATCTGCCTGGCCAGCCAGCATCATTCACTTGCATGGAGTTCAAACCTAAATGTGGCTTGAACTCTTAGACTTTCCTCCTGGCCATAGAAGCATATCTTGGAACTCACTTGCTTACCTCAGAGCCTCACCACCTGGACCTGACCAATCCTTTTTGAATTAGTCATCACACCATGTTAGACAACAAATTACAAAAACTTTCTTTTGTTACAATTTGTGCTTTTGCCTTTCTAAGCTCTGGCTTTGTCTTCCTTGGAGCACAATTTGAATTGCTACCTAAATCCTGTGCATCCTAGTTTGCAGTTATTTGCTGAAACACATGCTCTTTATTCTTTATTTCAACCTAAATTTTTTTGGAATAAGTTAAATATATATGCAAATTAAGAAAATACCTATGAAATAAATTTTGTAATACTTAACTTTTGTAATATGTAATATTTCTCATAATTATGACAGAGAATAGTAAACCATAAAACTGGTTTTAAGTTGTTTTCTACATATTAAGGATTTAGGATTTGGTTTTATAATAGTCTCATATAATGTATATCTCAATCTTATCGTTTTCTCTGTGGAGCCATAGTGTTTATTCATTTTGGTGATAAATTTGACTGTATAACACAAAAATCTATTAATGTTTGTTGAAATTAAAATGACACATGGAACATGCTTTCCTACAATGCCTAGGGTATTTGGTCTTCTAATTTTTAATGACTAATGTATTTATCATTTGACCATTACTTTTTTCTATTTCCACTTGTAAACTTAAAACTAATATCAACGAGTTGTTTCATCACCAAAAAGGATTTATTAGAGGAATAGAAAAAGTTGCAAACCAGTGAACGCAGACATCAGAAGCCATGAGCACACTTTGCCTGTGTGCAAAGATGGAGGGGAACTTATAGAAAGGGAAAGGAAGTTAAGGGAAGGGGCTGTTAGAACTGTAGAGCTTTATTATAAAGAGTTCTTCTTTTGGGGTTCTCACAATTATGTAGCATATGAGAACTTCCATAAGCCCTAGCACCTCCCATTGACCTACCTGACTAATTACTTTTGCTTAAAGATGCAGTTAGTCTTTATCACTTATTCAAATTTAAAAAACAAACAAACAACAAAAAGGTTTGAAGGCTCATTCCAAAGCTATACACTGTATACTGGATAGCTATGCATTATACAATATAATACACGTTTGCACGTAAGTGAGAAAGGTAAGACAGAGAAAAGAAGTGTGGAACTTAACTGCCAATGACAATGCCCATAATGGACTACATGGAATTCCTCTGTTTTTACTAGCAGTCCAGGAAAATAACACAGTTATCAGTAAAGTAATCTACCATCCAATCAACTAAATGCAAACTAATTGCTTGGCAGATGTTTGATCTTCTTACAATTTAAATCAGATAGATTTATTTTTTTCCTGAAGACATTTTAAAAAGGACTTTGTGATTGTCAAAAGAGGTAAAACTGCTACCCAGTGAAAACACTATAAAAAGAATCTATTTGTTTGTTGTCTTGCTCCCGGAACATTTTCTTTTTTTCTGTCAGATCTTTATAAGATGTAAATCAAATTCTTTCCCCAAATCCTCCAATGGTACTTTACGGCACCTGGAAATTATAACTGGATTCTACAAGGCCCTATATGAGCTCTTCCTAGCCTAAGTCTTAGATACCATCTTGTAGCTAGTATCTTCTCTGCTTTTCTCACTAAACTTCTTAAATGCTGCCCTTCTTTCTGATTTTGAAATAAACCAAACTCAGTAGTATAGTTTAGTGTTGTTGTAATTGTTGTCCTCTCTTCATGGAAGACTTCCCTTTCAGATTTTCCCTTGCATGTCTAGTTCCATTCAGTCCAGCTACTGTTCAGACCTCACCTCCCCTGAAAGAACTTCCTCACTGACCCTGTTCAAAGTGATCCCCTTCTGTAACCCACACCCTCTATTATAACACAATTTTATCATCTTTGCAAAACTTACACATGTACGTGATGACTAGTATACATTTGTTTACTCATTTGTTATTTAACTCCTGTCCCCCAAAATATGATATAATGTGGACCAAGAAGCAAATGCTTGGCTGTTGTGTCAGTACAATCACCTAGCACCAAGAAGGGTCTCTGGCTCAAAGCAGCTATCTAACAATGGTTCTTGAGTGATTCTAATAATAGGGAACTAATAAGATATAAGCTGAGTACAGAACTCTCTTGTCAGGGTCCAGCCCCAGTGGGTCCCCAAAGGTGTGGACGGCGTAGGCGAAGAATGGAGGAAGGACACGGAGACAGCGTTCAGAGCATCATGACAATCAGCTTCTTTTCTATTGCCTTGTTACAACTGTATTTATACTATTTGATTTTGTAGCTGGTTGAACAACATGACATCATGCTATGTTCCGGTTTCTGTTTTGGCCTTTCACAGTTAATGAATATACCTTCTTATCTGACCTTTTAAAGAATTTACATCTGTTTAGGTATGTTAATTTTTCTCTTGCCTACTGTTTTATTTCTATTCTGAAGTTACTATTTTATTGCTCTACCACATAGCTAAAAGGAGAATAACTCAGCCAGCTTTTCTATGTGAAAGTTATGCGAGTCCTAAGTGAGGGTCTGTAGCTTGCCTGTGACTGTTTGTAGCTGTGGTGACTGCCCGCCTGTCTGGCACCTGCCTCAGTCTCTCCCTTGCATTTCCTGCAGCAGTCCGTCCTCACTGTAATATCCTGTATATGATTATTCTGTGTATGATAAGGGTTCAGGTGTGGATGGAAATAATCTCTTTCCTAGACTGCTCTTTCCTTGTGGAGATTCCCTGAGTTTTTTATTAATATAAACATCCCCCGATAATACATTCCTCACTGGGAACTCACTGGTGGCCCCTGTGGATGGCCCTGCGCCGCCGAGTCAGCAGGGCCAGGACCCAGGCCTCTCCTCCAGCGGGAAGCTTCCTGCGGTAATGGGCCTGACAAGTACTAAACTTTCTGCTGACAGCCTCAGTTCCTCATAAGCGGCACAAGATTTTCCTGTACTCCTTGGAGCTTTTACTGAATCATTGTCTTTTCCAGTCCCATCCGACTCCCCTGTTAGGAAAGGTTTCCAGCTAGGGCAATGCCCTTTCCTGATGCAGTGACTCGGGTAAGGACACAGAGCGTTAGAAAGGGGAACAAGCATGGGAAGAGGGACATGCCACACGCCAAGTCCCATGGAGCACTGCTGTGCAGATGTCTCCTCCTTGAAGGACCGTGTCAAGCAGCAAGGATGGAATGACTTCCGGCACTCTCTGACTTTCTGGATGGTGGAGAGCAAAATTAAATTATCTACAGGACTGGTATTTGAACCTCAATATCAGAGAATTCTGCATTTTGGGATCAAGGACTGGGGAATGAATGACCGTGAGGTTGTGGTGGTCCTCACATCCTTCAAACCAAGAGAATTTTAAGAATCTGTTGTATCTCAAGTTTCTGCATAAGATTTCCTGGGAGAAACAACAATGCAACAGTGTTTAAAACACCAGTGATATACAGGAATGGATATAATGTTCATAACCTGAAGGCAAGCCTCCATCAATTTTTCATTCAACTAAAACTTAATAGATATTTAGCAATATTGGGCTCAAGATTACTTCTCTGACAAATCTTTGTAAGGAAGGTATTTTATGTAACTGTTCAAGTGCAGAGTACTATGCTTCAACAGTAAAACTACTTATAGATTTATAAAAATTGGAGATCTAAACAAGAAGATGACAATATGAAGTCACTGCATCTCTGTTGGAAATAGAGCTGAGAAAGTGTAGCTTAGTAAGGTCAACTTCTGCTTTCATGGATAAATTCAAACTGAAGGCCCGGTTTTCTCTCTCACAAGACATTAGTTAATATTTTTGTTTCCAGGCTATCAGGCAACATATAATCTTGGAGAATTGTAATTTCATTTAGTCTTCGTAACAATCCTGTAAAGGAGCTACTATTATTATTTCCATTTTACAGATAATCCATGTAGTTTGAATCTGGAGACATTGCTCTTGACCACTTGGCTATGTTTTAGTCTAAATTTTTAAAAACAATTTTAACCAAGAAAAATGAGGGAGGAAAATTGCTTGGTAGTTATTAAGTACAAACCCATTAAAATTTGGGACAGTAGTTTTTCCAAAAACTATCTTTGACTGTAATGTAGGTAAATAAGATCTTATATGTGATTATTGTTAATAAGAATAGTCAATTAATTCAACTCATAACTAAATGGGGCACAAAACTTTTATACATGCTCAAACACATACACACACTATATATGTGTAGTTGCTTTAAAAGGCAACTTACATAGAAATGATTTTCAGGCCGTTTATTATTTCAAATTACTAAGAAACACATTAAAAAGGATCATTAGACTCATATATGAAAAAAAATCATCAAAAGACAATCCAATAGAACAATGGTGTGGAAACTTTTTCCTGCCAAGGGCCATTTGAATATTTATAAAATCATTCATAGGCTATACAAAATTATCAACTTAAAAATTAGCTATGAAAAAAGCTCCTAGATTTATTTTTGAGTCCCCCTGCTGTTGCCTTGGCAGGGCCAGACTAAATGATTTCAAGGGCCCTATATGGCCTATGGGCCAGAAGTTCCCCACCCCTGCTATAAAATCTTATGCTCATGGCAGCAAAGGAGCACATGATTCCAAAAAGAACCAATAGCTGAAAAACTATAACGCACAAAGGACATCAAAACTATAATGCACAGAGAAATGTCTTTATGAATATCTGTCCATAAAAACAAAGGTTAAAAAGCGGTCAATCTAAAATGTATTCATGATCAATCTCTTTTGTTAAGTACTAGGATAGGAAACTCAGGCTTCTGCGGAGGCCGTAGAATACGTTTTTGGATAAAATGTATAATGAATTAATGGATGTGTAATTTTTAATGAGTAATATAAATTCACATCAGGACTTCCTCAAATTCTACTAACTCCAAGATATTTCGATGTCAGAGACTAGGTGGACAACAGCTGAATGGGAGTCTCAGCCAGATGCCAGAAGGACCTCTTGTGACAGCAGGAGCTGAAGTGAAGCCAAGCAAGACCAGACCATAAATTATAGCTACTGTAGTTTTCAGCTGCAATTTCCAACATAGCAAGCAGCAACTAGGTGGCCAACAGATATTCCTGGAGACAAGAGGGCAAGCCGCTCCCACCTTGCCAAGTATTCTGCTTCATCAGCCTATCACAAAGTAGGGTAAGCCAAATCTCTTCTCCAATATAGCCAGGTATCATAACAGAATGTAACCAGGGAGGAAGAGTGAAAGATTAAGAAGTCTGAGAAATGACAATTTTTATTCTTTTTTTATAGAAAATTATTTTCAATTATCAAACCACTACATTTTAAACCAGATGGGGCCAAAACTTAAATATTTTTTTCTTCTAACAGATATCTGGGGGCTTAGACAAAAGACAAGATTAGTTCAAGACAAAAATAAAGAAGTCACAATTTCCTTTTGTAAATACATTTTATAATTAATCTCTATAAATTTTTACATTAAAATTTTTATACATTTTAATTTTGCATAGTTTTATCTTGTGAGTTGAACATCAAACAACCTTAATTTTGAAATAAATTCTAAAATACACACTTTGATACTGATATTTTGTCAAACATTAAAAGGATTTTCAATTCATTGCTGGACCAGGACCACAACAATATATGAAAAAACAAAATCCACCTATACAGAGAGCTTTCTAGTGAGTTTACATTTTTTCATAATGAAAGATCACAGGAAAGATGATCTTTAATACATTTTTCTAATCTGATATATCTTCCAATTCCCAACACAAAAATCATCTAATGTAACATTCTTTCTCTTTTTTTATAACCAACATTAACTTTATATTATGTACAAAACAATGTTTTAAAAAATTTAACTGAGTAAATTTGAAGTTCTACTCAGTTCATTAAATGATACACAAATGGGGCAGCATCCCTTCTAGCAACTAGAAGGGTGCTCTGAGGATTTGTACAAAATGGAAGGTTTTCATAAGAACAGTAGGTCAGGACAACTAGTAACAAAAGAAAAGAAAGGATTGTTTTTAGATCAAGACATCTTTTTAGGGGTGTAAGCAAACAGCAAGAGTTTTTATCAGGCAGATTGCCTGTTCTTTCTATGGGGCATGGAGAGGGCCTTTGTAATGACTACCTTACTGGTACCTGACCATAAAATTCCATACAGGTTGGTAAAGATTATATTTCTAGGAAAAGTTGAAACAGCAATTAGATTAGGTAGTAAATCCAGGGTTGGTATCAAGTGTTTTAGCACAAGTGATGCTGTTACAGGACTAAAGGGGCCCATTTGCCTGTGCACATCAAAACTTAATAAGACACAAACTGGAGTGTGCAGCAAAAAGTAAGAGTTTATTTTTAGGAGGTGGCCCACGCCAGGAGACAGGTGAGCTAGTGCTCAAAGACCCAGCTTCCAAATGGCTTCCAGGGGACGAGTTATATAGGGGGAAAATCATTAATCATGGTGACTAAAGGAGTTAAAGTCTGGTCAGGGTTGTGGTCTCTACTGATTGGTCGGAACTAAGGTAGGGATAGTTTATCAGTGCATCTAGTGCTGATGTCAGCCATTGTGTCACTTAGTCTGGTTTTGCTGCTTTTCTGGACACAACTGAGGCCTACATGTTATCTCTAGTTTTGTTGACTGCTGCAAGGATGGCACCAGGTGTTACACCTGTGGGGTCAGACCAGACCTGGGTTCAGGAGCCTCAGTACTTGAGTTCTGGCTAGGAAAGAACTCAGAGCTAAGACTCAGACTATAGGAGAACATTTATTTAGAAAATCACTGAGGTAGAAGTAATTCATAGAAGAAATGGGCTTAAGAAACAAGTTGTAGAGACAAAGGAAGGGTCCTTGGAGCTTGGGAGTGAGGAAGATAATGGTAATGTACCTGAGGGGGGCAGCTAAGGGGAGGGATGGGGATGAGGGGTGTTCCTCAGAGGGAGAGAGGCTGGGTCCTCTGACCTAAGAGTTTTAAGGGCAGAGATTTTAGGGGAGGTCCCAGGAGAAGATCTCAATAGAATTTTCAGCAGCTTTCTAAGTGTGTCCTTTCAGTCAGGGTCTCCACTGATTGATTGGTCAGTGCCAGGGCAGGGGGTCATTATTCAATGCAGCTGGTTCTGTGGTCAGCCTTGGCATTTGTCTAGTTTGTCTAGTTTTGCTGCTTTTCTGGGCCTGGAGCTGAAATACAACTGAAGCCTAGATGTTGTATTTCCTCTAGGGAGGAAATGTCATGGGTTCTAAACCAAATGACCAGCAATATGAAAGGTGAGGGGGTCCAAACTGCATGACCAGTAATATGCTAAGGGAGGAAAGGCCACCCTGGGGGCAAGGTCCCACCCTACAATTGTCCATTTCTAGGCACTCGGGGCTTTCCACCCTGGTGACTTTCTGTACCTGGCTTATTGTCCTTGCTCTGCTCAAGTATATCTACCTGGCTGCCACAGTTTGATCGAAACTCTGTCTCTGGGATCGACAGACCCAAGACTTTTGTTCCTAAGATTATATGATACATATCAGAACCTCATTGTCTATAGGGCTTAAAGATTAGGGGAGTGGTCCTGAAAGGGTAGAGGAGGCAGGTGAGTCAGGGTGCTGGATGAGGCCAATTTGCATCAAAAGGCAAGAAAGGAGAAAAGGTCATATTAAAGAAATAAAGTTTCTACCCCATTACAATGTCATTTGGGGCCTGTGGTTTTCTCTAAAAGAGCACAGTAGATTAAAAATATAAAGATAAATATAAACACTATATATACTCAAAGGTGCACATGTTATGAGTGTGTGACTATAAAGGTTTGCAAATACAAATAATATAAATAAGGGCTTTTATTAAGTCAAGTTCAAAATGCTTTGGGAGCAAAATAGGAAGTGATAATATTGCTTTGTCTGCTCTGAGATACTGCAGAGTATAGGTGATTTTTTTGTTGTATCTTAAAGATAAATAAGATTTTAATAGTAAAGTATTGGGGGAAATGTTCTTTCTAGAAATAAGAGTACTTTGTGCAAAGGCATAGTACTTAGGATAGTAAGTACCTAGGAAGGTCACCTCTCTAGAGATAATATCTAGGCCCCAGTTGTATTTCAGCTCCAGGCCCAGAAATGCAGTCAAGCCAGGTAGGTGATGCCAGGACCAGCTACAGTGACTAATGACCCTGGTACTGACCAATCAGCAGAGACCAAGACCCTGAAAGAGCACGCCTGGAAAACTGATGAATATCCTGCTAAAACCCTCCCTTGAGATCTCCCCTAAAATTCCCTCCTGTAAGAGAGAGATAAAAGCCTCCCAGGAGTTCACATGCACCTTTCCTTTTCCCCTCTCTTCCCCCATAGGCATGAATCTCCTGAACTCTAAGAAACCCCAGGAGACTTGCAACCAGCTAGCAATGGGCAGTGGCAGCTAGTCCCAGGCTAACACCTTTACTCTATTCCCAAGGCCCCCTTTTTTCTGACTTCTTAGTGAGCCAAAACAGCCTACCCCAGGCTAATTTCCCCACCTAATCCCTCTTCTGTTGCTTCTTCTATCCTAGGCCTTCCTTGTTGCACTGTCCCCAGCCTTAATAAATATCCCCTAAAAATCACCTGGACTTGTACTGTGAAATCTTTCCTGCACCAAGTCAAGAAACCACACACTACCGGCTGGCCCTGTGCAGACCCTTTCAGGGCCTGGGAGTCTTTCCAGTCATAGTACCATGAATAAAATGTGTGTTAATAGAATAATAAATAATTTCAGAATGACCAATGCATAGGAGACACAGTGAATGACACATGATATAATTGGAATGGGATCTGATGATAAGACAGGTCCAATAATCAAATGATATCAAATGAGAAACTGCAAATTGTTTAATACAAAACTAACAAGCAACATTTCTCCATTGATTGAGCTACCTGCATTCTGGTTTTTCTCCAAACACCTCCACCCTTTCACAAGTGTGAACTTCTTAAAATATATACCTATTAATAATAGGTACATTAACTCTGTACTCTTAGAAATAAAGCATTCCAAAAACTCCCTGTCACCTAAGTGACTAGATAGTCTCCTATGGATAGTACTAAAACACTTCATAAATTGGCTAGTCCAGCTTCTTGTGCTAACCTCCCACTTTTCTCTTTCCCACACACTAAACTTTAG
Organism: Miniopterus schreibersii; assembly: GCF_964146895.1. Classification (NCBI taxonomy): domain Eukaryota; kingdom Metazoa; phylum Chordata; class Mammalia; order Chiroptera; family Miniopteridae; genus Miniopterus; species Miniopterus schreibersii. The sequence goes on from NC_138102.1 coordinate 58,578,872, forward strand.
CCTTAAGAAAATTTACCATTCTTGTCCATGTTTCATTGCAGGCTAATTATCACTTTCTCTTTTGGACTCTTCTCTGGTGCCTTTAGGCAGTCAGTCACACCCCTCTGTCTGCTCCCATGAAAGAAGGTAATTGGCTGCTAGTCCAGGATTTTATGGAGAGTATTTCAGTACTGAGACAGAAGCTAGATTAAATAACCTCTAAGGTCACTTCCAACTGTTTATTACTTTTCCACAAGCTATTATGTTTGCACAAACTTTATCCACATTAGGTAACAAGCCCAATTACAGTTGAAGTTTTTGCATTTAGGTTACTTAAATAAAATAAAACTATGTCTCACTTAACTTAATAAGTGCATTTTGATTTTATCTTAGTGTCTTTCAGAATGGTGGCACTACATTTTATGTTAGGTAGATATATATTAGTATAGATATATAAGTGCATTCGATAAATATGTTATCTATAGTATAATATAGTAGAGTAGAGTATATTAGTTTGCTAAGCCTATTGCAAAAAGTACCACAAACTGGAAGATTAAACAACAGAAATGTATTGTTTCATAGTTCTGGAGACTAACATTCCAAGATCAGTCTTATCAGAGTTGGTTTCTTCCAAGGGCTGTGAGAAAAAAATCAGTTTGATAGTTCATCATTTGTTGTAAATCTTGGGCATTAATTTCTTGTAGAAGCATCACCAATCTCTGCCTTCATCTAACATGGCATTCTCTGTGTGTGCATATTTGGCTACAAATTCCCCTTTTTTATAAAGACACCAGTCATATAAAATTAGGGGCCCATCCTGTGTCTGTCTGTATGTGTATGCATATGTATATTATGTGTGTATGTGCCCATATATTTCTGGTAAAGTGGCTCTAATTGTTTTCAAGAAATGGTTGTTTCTAAATTCCAGTATCAGATCTATCTATGAGCCCTGCTATATGATAAGGCTACTTATTAATTTTTCTATGCCTATATAATAGGGATAATAATGTTGTTAGTATTAAATAATATAACAGCTATAAAGCAAACAGTTCTTGACATTTAATAAGATCTCAATAAATCATCATTTGTTTTGTAAAAGAATACAAAACAAAATATTAATAGTACTTATCTTTATATGTTGGAATTATAACTAATTGTTTTATATACAGTGGTACTTCAGTTTTTTGAACGTCTCCATTGAGGAACATTTCGGTTTATGAATGCCATGAACCTGGACGTCAGTGCTTCGGTTTTCAAACACGTCTCGGAAGTCGAACACGCCACACGACTTCCGCTGCAGGGAAGATCCTGAGGCCCAGCTGTTGGCTGCGGATCCCTCGGTTTTTTAACTTTTCAGAACTCAGAAGGTCTTCCGGAAAGGAGTACATTCGAAAACCGAGGTATCACCGTATTTTAATGTTTTCCAGGGCTTTACGAGGACCAGAAATTATATTTGTAATAAGTAAAATAATGTTGTGAAGTGAAAGGAAAAGAAACCAACAGTATTAATTCAATAATATTAATAAACTATAAAATATTTATTTTGTAAAATACTGTAACATTAACTCTTTTTCTAACTAAACTATATAAAGTAATCATTGAATCCATAAAAATATTAATTAACAACCTTGACTAATTTGAAAGTGACACAAACACTAGGTGGCACATGTGTGTTATTTTAAAGTGTTTTATATTTAATGTTTTGAAATATGTTTTATTGATTTTTAGAGAGAGAGAAAGGGAGAGAGATAGAGAGGTAGAAATATTGATGAGAGAGAAATATCATCAATCGCAGGCTGTCTCCTGCATGCTCCCTACTGGGGATCAAGCCCAAACCTGGGCAAGTGCCCAGACCAGGAATCGAACTGGTGAACTCGTGGTTCATGAATTTTTTGCTCAACCGCTGAGCCACATCGACCCAGCTAGATGTCACTTGTTTTCTTCTGTTTGTTAGCAGTGGATCTAAGAGCTATATAACGATTCTCAGGTGGTATACAGTCTCATCATAATCTCTACGTCTCCTTATTTTGTTTCATTCTGCAAGATTTTTATCCTTGATTTCGAGACATTCTCTTGTTCTGCTTTTAATTCTCTAAGTATCTGTACAGAAATTTCAATTTCAGTGTTTCCTAATCATCTCATCATTGAACTTATTTGAAATATTAATACTTGTAGGACACACTTGAGTAACAGGCAAGTCTGTTCATTCCAGTTTTTTTGTTTTTAATATTTAGCAAAACAATTTATATTATTTAAATGTCTCCTAGATTTATAGCTAGTGTTATTAACCAAGAACAGTCACAAATAAAATGTAGGTACATAAATTTGTAATAAAACATCTTTGATGCAACAATCTGTTTTTGTAGTTTATTAACTGAAATGTTAACTTTGTGAGTATTAATCTCGTTCTTCAGAAACAAGACCCGTTTCTCTTGCTTATAGGCACCAAACGCTGATGACTGCTATGTGGGTGAGTTAAGAGAGCTGTTCTGCCATTACGTGTGCTGTTTGACTTCAGCTATTGACTGCAAGACATGGTAACTACCTTGTTGAACTCAGTCTGATACTCTCATGATGGCCCCACAAAAGAAATTTTTAGAACTTCAAAATTTTTTCCCCCTACAATGACTATTTTTGTAGTAATTGTTAGTATATTTATTTATGTATTGTCACTATTGCTGACATAACTATACAATATAAGGAATCATTGTTTCGTTTGATAAATTTCTAATAAACTGTTTAGCTTGAAAATGAAAATAATTATAAAGTTGCTCTAAAGTATATTTGTGTGTCTTCAATTTTATTTCTTCCTTCCCTTCTTCCCTCCCTTCTCTCTGCTCCCCTGGCTTCTTCTCCTTTCCTTTCTTCATTCTCTCTCTCTTTCTCTCTCTCTGTCTTCCTCTTTTTTTCCTATACTTTGTGTCTTTTCCTGTGATTACTACATTTGTTTGTGACTTTGATAACTGAAACCAAAAACATGGTTTACTATGCTCAAACTATAAATATATGTAAACTTTAAGTTATTTTAAATAAAAAATACTTAAGTAGAACCTTGTGACTTCAAAAATCAATTTTCTAAAAATAATGTTTTTAAAAATTATAATGAAAAATGTTGGAGAATCTAGTGTTTTAAATAAAGTAAGGAATACTGAAATATTTAATTCAAAAAATATATTCTATAAAATCACAAAAAGCAATAACTATATATATAATAAAGTACTTAAAATGAGTTTTAAGAAGGTTATTTTATATATCAACATAGCTAGCTTTTAGAAAATAGAGTTTATTATTAAATTTCATCAATATATCAAACTGTGGCTAATTTTTAGTATCAAAAGAACAGTAACAATAAAAGAGAGAAAGGTCAAAAGGAAAATCAAGAAATGAATGCAATCAAACTTTCTATTTAGAAAGAGTTAAGATCAGGTAATGAGAATAGTAACACTTGCTAGAAAAAATCAATAATAATTGTAGATTATGAAACTGTACAGAATTAAAGAACATATTTTATATGCTCATAAAACAGGAAATGTCACTGACAATAAAAATTACAATAAGTAATCATTAAACTAACAGATATTTAACTGTAAGATGGAGATGGAACCATGTAGTATGACCAATACAGAATATTCTCCGGTGTAGGGACTGAGTCCCAAGTCAAATGGGTAAAAAAATGAAGTATGAATTCAGGATTTTATAGAGGCAGACACAAAAAATATTCTAACATAATTTCAAGCATAGACATTTCTATAATTGTAAAAGCATTTTAAAATTAAAATTTATAATTTTTATATCTCAATAAATTGTGACTTATGAACAACAGTGGTGGGAACTTCTGGGCTAATTTGTGCTTTAACAATATAGATTTTTAAAATTAAAATACATCTATTTTTTATTTTCACTTTTTACAATGTTTTGTATAAGTTTCACAGGAGCTATTTTATCACAAAGCTCTTTGACTATTACAGATCATTACCAGTGCCGTCAACTTAAATGCTTAGATTCAGTCAGAACCTCAGATCATGGGAACTGGGTATCTCTCTTATTTTCAAATAAGAACATTTTTTTCCTCTGACAAAAATTCTAATAAGGGTTAAAAACACAATTCCTCATACAGATTTTTACAGTATCTTTACTCCTGCTCTTCTTTCTTTTAAAACCACAATGAGGTATCACCTCACACCTGCCAGAATGGCTACCATCCATAAATTAACAAACAAGTCCTGGCGAGGATGTGGAGGAGAGGGAACCCTAGTACACTGCTGGTGGGAATGCAGACTGGTGCAGCCACTGTGGGAAACAGTATGGAGTTTCCTCAAAAAATTAAAAATGAAACTTCCATTTGACCCAGTGATCTCATTTCTGGGAATATATCCAAAGACTCCCAAAACACCAATCAGAAAGAATATATGCACCCCTGTGTTCATAGCGTTGTTATTTACAATAGCTAAGGTCTGGAAACAGTTCAAGCACCCATGAGTAGATGAGTATGTAAAAATGATGTAGTTCATTTACACAATGGAATACTATCCAGTTGTATAAAAGAAAGAACTCCTACCCTTTGGGACAGCATGGACGGACCTGGAGATTATTATGCTGAGTGAAATAAACCAGTCAGAGAAAGACAAATACCATACAGTCTCACTTATATGTGGAATCTAATGAACAAAATAAACTGACAAACAAAATAGGAGCAGAGGCATGGATATATGGAACAGGCTGACAGATCTCAGAGGGGAAGGGGTTGAAATTGGGAGAGATTAGGCAAAGAACATAAATGTATAGCCATGGACACAGACAATAATGTGGTGAAGGCCTGGGGTGGGGTGCAGCTAGAGCTGGGTGGGGTGGGGCAAAAAGGGTAAATGGGGGACATCTGTAATAGTGTCCACAATAAAAAATAAAGATACTGTTCTGAATTTTCCTAGCTTGATTCTATAGACCACCTGTCATGTAGTAATACCTCCCATATATTCCATAGTTCTCTTTGTGAGCTTATCTTGAGCAGTAATCATTTCCCATTGTGTCTTTGTAGGGTGTTTCCATTGTTACCTTTTCCTGGTAAATTCCAAAACAGTGCTTACAATTGTTGATTTATTAAAGGTTTAAATGTCATTGTGATTTCAGGTGCTGTCAGTCTTAAATTTTATTTCCATTTTCTTTCTGCTAAAACTGACACTGAGTGAAGTTTAGGTTTTCAACCTTTTAGTGGCTGATTCTCCTACATTTCAGCCTATATAGCTAAGTGTCTTCAGCTGAGGTCCCCAGATAACAGGCAGATATGTGATAGTCTCTGTTTGTAGAAGGTGCAGTGTCTTTATTGTTTTGGTTTTATTCAGACCAGTTTACCTACGGGTCCTACGTGGGTACTACATCTTATTCCAAATATCTATATTTACTCCTTCTTTCTCGGTGGGCCATGAGAATTTAACTCCTGCTCACATTCTGGATACCCATTTTATTTCTGGTTCTTGGGGAATTTTCATTTCTAATATTCGACCACAGCTATCTAGCAAAAATTGAATATTTCTTTGAAACAGGTAGGAGGCTACTCCAGCATGTTTTCAATCAGTCATCCTGACTGGACATCTTGAACACTGACTCTTTAAATATAATGACACATTATTCTGAAACAATTTTGTTCAGGTTAGGCAAAAAAAAGCATTCATATTTTATTCTTAAAAATCAGTATTTCTCTGGATACATAAACTAAAGCACCAATTTTACTCTGAAAGCAACAAACCAAAATCTTAATAAAACTGAAAATAAGTTAATTTAACACTTAAGGCTATTCACTGTATGTTAATATATGGCTGGGAGTTTTAAAACACTACAATATTCTCTTGAAACATGATCCAATTTTTATATATAACCCAAAATTTAAAATCCAATGCCATTAATACTTTCAGTGAGACTTATTAGTGGTTTAATAAAGCAATCAAGAATTTATCAGACTCCCAAGACTCTTCTAGACTTAAGTATTTAAGTTTATTTTTACAGTACAAACAAGACTCTGAGGTTGCTATAGTAATGGTCAAACAACCACAGAAAATAATATTTTTTGGTAAGATAACAGAAAACAGTTGCCCACAATGATTATATTTTCCCCTTTGTCCTAGTTAGAAGTCTAATTCTAATAACCATATCCCTTTTTAGTGAAATGTTAGAATATACTTATTTTTTTTTAATCCTCACCAGAGGATATTTTTTCCATTGATTTGTAGAGACAGTAGAAGGGAAGGAGGAAGGGGAGAGAGAGAAACATCAACAGGAGAGACACATCAATTGGTTGCCTCTTGCATGCTCCCCAACCAGGGCTGGGGATCGAACCGAAACCAAGGTATGTGACCTTGACCAAGAATTGAACCAGAGACCATTCTGTCTGAGGCAAAGCTGCCAGGGCATAATATTCTCAATAGTTCTAAATTACATATTACCCAAAGATTTCAAAAAACCTTATCTGTTAGAAGTGTTGCTATCAATATTAAATTCAATTCTTCATTACTGCTAAAATGTTCATTGTGTTTTAGATGTTTGAATTCATAAACACATAGAATAATTTTATTAATTTGCTATGTGAATGCTTGTGTGTTTTATATTTATGCTCTACAAAAGGTTTTTAATATTAACCTTTTTCTCAAAAAGAACTATTTTTAGCTAACAAGCTTGTCTTTAATTCACCAATTATTTGTGCCATTGCCCAGCCTTGCTTCTTTACTTTCTACATATAGATTCTTTACAATTTTATTATTTTTCTCTGTGAATACATCCTACTTCTTCCTTCAATATTTCTGATTTCCAATAATGGAATGCAGACTTAGTCAGCAACAGAGCACTAATAATTTTTAAAAGCAAGGGTAACATTTCCAAAGCCAAGTCTTAGCTTGAAAAGTTAAAACTTGGCAGGCATGCTTTATAAATCTGATATTCTATCAAATTTTAATAGTTTTAATTGCCTAATTATCTGCTCCAGTGCAATAATAAAGCCTTTTAATATTTCATTTTCTACTACAGGAAAAGGTATTCCAGTCTGTGCAAGAGAACCTTCTAGCCTTTTGTTGAATGTTAAACTGAAGTTCTTTCTTATAATCTTGCACTTTTGTAAGCCATCTCCATCTGTCATCTCCCCTCTACCGCCTCCCTCTACCCAAATGTTACTTGTTTATTCAAGGAACACCTCGTTTTCTTTCCTTTATCTTTTTGTCATTGGCAGCTCTGCTTTTATATCTATTTTTATACTCTTCAATAAATTTCTCTCTACACCTATGTGTGTGTTCTTTAATGCAGGCAATAACTTTGTTTCTGAATCTCATATGCCTCCCCGTGCCTCTGAAAACGTTGCTTTGCACTCCCGATCTTGCCATTAGCACCTCCCTTAATCTGCTGGTCTGTGCTGTACTGGATAGTTAGCAAAGGATCAATGCTTCTTTTCAGGCAGTGACAGGAAGAACTGCCTTGGGCACACTCAGCAGAACAAGGGACCATGAGGTCAACAACAATAAGAGGATTTAAAGACAACTTCCAGACACTGAATTTTTACTTAGGAAGTTCTGTGATCCATTTCATGCCTCCTTCATTACACTGAACAGCCTATGAGAAATATATAAATATAAAAAATTATTTTATTTATTTACCACTTCAAGAATTTATTCCTTGCACCACCATGAGTACACAAGAAGTTCTGGGGTTTCATGCACAGAAATACTGTCATAAATGTTGAAAATATTACTATTTTTGTATCCATGATCAGTACTCCTGATTTCTATTTCCCACACTGGGCTCAGCCTATCAAGTTATTCAGCCCCATTCTTTATTTAGGTACTACCTGCATGCTCTCAAGTTTTTGACACCTCACAAATGTAAATGAAATGTTTACTTTCACTTTTATTATAAGGTAGCAAAAGAACTAATCAACAATAATTAGGGCTTTAGACATTCTTCACTGATGATGCTCTGATTATAATCAACATGGGAATCCATATAAATAGTTTTTTCTTGGGGAAAAGGTAATGTTCAATTGAGAAAATTGATAAGAAACCAAAGTGTCAAATTTTTGGAAAATCATTTATCTCTAACATTTTTTTCTGTAGAAAAAAAGTGCATTGCAATTCATAGAAAAATATTAAACCTAAGTGAGAGATTTTCATGTATAAATACACCTATTGTTAATTTCAATAATACATCTCAACAATTATTAACTCTATTACTATCTCTACTTAATCAAAGTTCTCTATAAGACTTAGGGCAAATAAAAACTAGAGGGTAAGACATAACTTAAACCCACAATTTGTCTCAAAATTTAATTTAGTTTTACATATATTAACAAAAGAAAATAAAAATGATGTCTCTTCAAATAATGCATTTTACAAATAAACATCTAAAGAAGAACCTTTCACAAGAAAGAATATTTATATGCTAACAATATGCTAAAGAAGGTTTAGATGTTTTCTCACCTTATCTGAAATATTATTTTATAGGCATGTTGAAAACAGGTAAAAATATGCTTTATTTGTTTTTGAATAAGACTTTGATGAGAATTTTTGTGACAGGCCCACATTGAAAATTGCAAGCATAAATGATCCAGAATAGAACACCAATCAAATAAGGATTTGGTTCAGAATAGAAGTAGGGCACTTGACAAGAAATTATCTTTCTTATGGTTTTAATAATCACAACTCTTGTTATTAATATACATAGAATTTGAGATCTGACAAAAATAAAGTATGCAGACTATAAAAGAAAATATGTTTTAGGATATTGCAGCTTATAAAATCTTTACATTTTCTTTGAAAATATTTTATTAAGTTGTAATCTTAATGCAAGGTAAACATATATGCTTTATTTATTTCAAAGCCATCTCTCCTCAAAAAATTCTCAATTAAAATATTTATTTACTTAACATCTTTATCAGTGTCTTTAAAAATCACCATATATATATATGTATATATGTGTGCATATGTGTGTGTGTGTGTGTATACACATATATATATTTCAGATATCTTAAGCTAAACTCCTTTAAATCAGTGAAGATAAATCTTTTTAAAAAACAATTAGGTAAGTGTGTAATATCTTAAAGGAATTCAGTCTGAGCAAAGACATGACAAATATTGTTTGCAGGTATGTTATTTTATTACCTGTGTTTGTGTATTTACTTATAATCCTGCAAGGATTGCAATAGTTAACTTTACACCTAACCCACAGGGTGAGCTGCAGGGTGGAGTGGTCGCTAAGCAACCTAGCCAGGAGAACATTAAGTACCAGATTTTCTTCATTTAAATCTGTTTGGGAGCTAGAGAAGTGAGAGATTTTTATGGGCAGAACTTTTCAAGTTGATTTGGCTAAACTAAGCAGCCTGTAATTTATATGCCTGAAATCTTGTCAGGTTGGCAAAGGCAGAAACAACAAAAATTGCTTTTAGAAAATACTATTACTACTGTGAGGAGTGTTTTCTTTAAGAGGTACACTCAGTTTTATTCTAAGTAAAAAGATGTATTTTTCAAATAGTGTAGAAATCTTCTATTTGATGAATTTTTATTCCTGTATCACTTGGTATTCTGAAAATAATTATTTTTAAGAATTTATGTTATTAAAATTAACCCAAACCCATATTAGGTGTAAAAATCAGATATGAGGTGAAAATTTTAAACAGGTACTAAGAAATAAAAGTATGTATGAGACTCTAGGGGTAACATCTGAACTCCATCTTGACCAAAAGAACTCCATCTGAGAGGCCTAACCATGACTCCTTGCTTTCAATAAAACTCCATAGTTAAAATGAACCTAACCACATTCTTAAAGGAAGACATCTTGTGACTACCCCAGGATCAACTGCAGCCAGATAACAATTGTGGGACAACTGACCTCATCCTCATTTCCAAGCACTACACCCACCCTAAGGCCCCTATATAAGCCAAGCACAAGAACCCTCCCAGGAACTTGACTTCTATTTTCTAGTCGACTCCTTTGTGCACAAGTTCTTTTCAATAAACTCTATCTGTTTGATCTTGGACTGAGTTCAGTGTTCATTTCTATGATATTGAAACTCAAGAACCTGGCATTCAAAGTATGGTAACATGTAGGTAAATTTTATAAATTAAAAGTCTTTAGTTTGTAAAGTTAAACTGTAGTAGGCAGTTAGCCATGAGCAAAGTAGGAAAGATGGGCCAAGTATGGAAGGTCACCAAGGTGGAAAGCCTCAGGAACTTAGTAATGGGCAAAACTGGGAAAACAAGGATCTCACCCCCAGGGCAACATTTCCTCTCCTAGCATATCGATGGTCATTGGTTTAGACCCCCTGAAGTCTCATGTAGCTGGTCATGGGTTTTGGACCTTTCCCTGACCTTTCCCCCTCTGCCTCACTAGTCATGCAGTAGACCTCCTTAAAGGAGGAACAAGGGGACCAGAGAATAACCTCATATGACTCCCATACAAACCCTCGCACAACCACTCTAACCATTAACCTCTCGGGACAATGAGGTTCTGACTCACATCAAATAATCTTAGGAACAAAGCCTTGGGTCTGTTAACCACAGAGACAGTTTCAGTCAAACTAAAGATAACATCTAATCCTCAGTTGTGTTTCAGCTCCAGACCTAGGATAACAGTAAGACCAGGTGGGGCTATGCTCTTGCTGACATCAGCACAGCTCTGAATACTAATGACCCCTGGCCTGGCACTGACCAATAAGTGGAGGTTGTGAAAGGGGACACCAGGAAATGTAATGAATATTCTTTTGAGATCCTCCCCTCGGCCTGCCCCTGGATCCTGACTTTTAGAGAGCAGACAAAATCCCTCAGGACAGAAGACCCAGTGCTGGCTCTTTCTCTCTCCTGAACACATTCAAGCCTTTCCCTACCTCCTTCTTTCTCCACCCCCTTTTTTTAGCATAGCTGCTCTCTCTCTCTGAAGCACACACTTGCCTTTCTCCCTCTCCTTCCCCCAGATATGTTTTCTTTACCTTTCTTTCTCCTACATTCCAAGAGCTCTTCTTTTTCCCCTGTAACTTGTTTCCTGAGCCCACTCAGCCCAGCTGGCTCACTTCTACTTCTGTGACTTTTAAAATAAACTTTTGCTTGTATCTGAATCTTTCTTAGCCAGAACTCAAATATGGAGGTTTCTGAACCAAGGTCCAATCATTGGTAACATTCTGGTGCCCTTTCACCAATAACAAAACCACAACAATTTTGTTTAAATTTCAATTGTTATACATTTAAAAAAAAAAATTTATATCCCCTACTAGCTCACACATAGTAGGAGAATGAAAACTATTGCCCAAATGTATTTAGTAAGCATGCAACAATGTCATCTCTTCTGTACATGTTTGCTCATAATATAATACTTGGTGAACTTTGCAAGCACTTGAAGAGAAAATACATATATTTATTTTCAGTCTTTGTATTACCTATGAATAAATATTACCTGCCATATAGAATGTTCTCAGTGGCTGCTATCTGAATAAATGAGTGATTTAATAAATTAATTTTATAACCATGTTGATCTCCCAATATCAGACAGCAAATCATTGTGTTTTGTTTTGCTTTTTAGTGGTATTATTCACGAAGTGTGAATAATATTGTGAGTACTGTTGGCCAAAAATTTCAATATATTCCCTCTAAAGTGTCTTCATTTATAGCATGCCTCCATAAAAACCAAGTAGAGTACAGAAGGCTGGGACTGAGAAGTGAGGCTGGCAGCCAGGGGATACACGTTATTCAAATAGAGGAGGGTGAAGGCACAAGATCACAAAAGTAACTAGTGAGGTGATGTCTTATAGCAACTAATGGAATTCGTTGGTGAAAGACATAAAATCATGCAGCAAAACCCTTGATTAAGGAGATATTTGGATAAGAATAGAAGTAGAGTTTAAAAATATCGGTCCTGAAAAAAAGGGCATAACCTTTCCAATACAGAATGACCTTGAGAAAGAAGAAAAAAAAAAGATACAAGTAATATTTGGAAGGCTCAAGAGGAAGAGAAACCAAACCCAGCCAGAGAAGAGGAAATTCAGAAATTCTAAAATAAAATTTCCTCATTTTTTTAGTAAACAGTTATAAGGAATTCATATAAAAAATCCATATCATATAGAGTCTATTCCTTAAATTAACTTTAGGGAACACAATTTTTACTTACCTATTTATTTTTGCATTCAGTGAAATTATATTTTCTGAACATTTTCTAAGTGCCAGGCAGTATGAGCATGACAAATTTCTTAATCTCTCAATATCTCACTTTTATAACTTGTTAAATAGGAATAATAATATACTTTACTCATTGAGTTGCCCGAGGATTAAATGAGTTGCTCCACCTCAAGGACTTAGGACAGCTCCTTGTAAATAGTAAGCACCCCCTAAATAATGGGTGACTATCAGGTAATAAAAGTGGTCACTGTGTAAAATGTATAAAGTATCTTAGAAAATGTGTAAGAAATATTCCATAGACATTTTAAACATTGATAATGTTATTACAGTACGTAACAACCTTCTAAAACTACTATTCTGAAGAATTATCATTAGGATGTAGAAATTCTAATGTATACACTTAGAAAAATAAACTCTTTGATTTTGTGCCAGTCTTCATATATATGTATACACATTTGTGTATTTTAAATAAATGGAGATTTTTAAGGGCATTCTCAGACTTTAATGGTTATCTTTTCTATGACAGCAGATACTATTAAAAATAATGGCAGTATAGTGCTACAGAGAATCCATAACAACTCAGTGAGGTGGAAGTAATATATATATATTTTACTCAAAAATGTCTTCCCAGACACTACTCTCACTAGTATATAAGTCTCTGGTAAATCTAGCTTTGAAAAATAACATATGAAAAGATATTTGAAAAAAAAAAATGGTGTTTTTATTATACAATCAAGAAGAATAAAGAGTTAAAAGAAAGGGATACCCTATCAATGGGTTGTGATAAAAATATTAACCAAACTGGATAAATAAATAAAAGTAAAATCATCTCCAAATTCTAAAATGATATTCATCATGAGACAGAAACAGTTCACAGCAGGGAAAGGCCTCCTAGGTTGACTGATACAGTAAAAATATAAAAGTTTTTCAGAAACAATTACAGTAATTTCATGCTTACAAAGTCTACGAGGGAAGAAAACAAAGATTTAAGCTCTGCATGCTAGGTACATGGGGGAGGGCATGCTACCCAGTAATCTATGATCGCAGGTTTTACTCTATTACTGCCTGATATAGTCAAGCATACCAAATAGCTATAAAACGATGGTAGATGACCTCCTGTGGGATTCTGAGCACAGAAAATGGGGGATGAATCAGCTTGAATTGAATTGTTTCTCTCTCCCACAGATAAATATTGCATACTATATTAGCTTCTGTGTACTCACATTGCCTTCCCTTTAACTTAATATATGCTGTGTCAAGTTGTTTCAAACTGAATACAATTTGACTCAATGTACATAGCTTGTCTAAGGCAAAAATTGTAAACAGTTAAAGCAAAATATAATGAAACACTTTTCCCACTCCCATAATTTTTTAGGGACTCACAAAAACCTATGAGCTGGAATACTGACTTAACTGATATTTCTAATCCTACTGAGTGGAATAAAAAAAAATATTCTTCACCTTCTAAGAGAACCTGCTAGATTATCTCATATAGAGATTTCTGCAAACTAAAACTTTCTTTAGTCACTGTCTCAGTCAAAAGTTAGGTGATCTTTTTCAACAAGAAGTCTCCACAATTCCTGAAAATTATCACCTACACATCTTGTACCAGGAACACACACACACCATATATACATACATACATACATATCTGTGTGTGTGTGTGTGTGTGTGTGTGTGTGTGTGTGTAGTGCAGAACTGTTTCCCTATCTCTGAAGTCTTACGGTGATAAACAGTGTGTGTGTATGCATGTAATATAGACATACAATGTAGTTTATGAGCAGGTAAGATATGCAGGATATAAAGTTCCTGAACAGAGTCATAGTGAAGGTATACTACCTACTGTGTTCTCTTTACTCCAGCAGACATTTTAGCCAACACCTATAAGAAAGGCCACGGACAGGCAGGAAGAAAATTGGTGGTAACTGCTATAAAGAAGTACACAGTAAATTCAATCCACTTATATTGGTTGGGAGACTAGTTGAGTTGCCTTAACAAAGACAGATTAATAGCAGTTTAAAAAAATAAAAATTTATTTATTTTTTATGTAGATCCAAGTTGATATGGAGACTCTGACATGTGAATTTGTCTATAATTAAGGTTCTTTCTATTTTTGTATAATAGCTCTCTGTGGATAACCCAGATTCATAGTTTAAGATGAGTCAACACCATGTGCACAGTCTACACATTGGGAAAGCAGAAGGGTCATGTAGGACTGGGTCAAGCTTTTTTTTAAGGATACACCTTGAAGATAAAAAAAAAAAAAATTACTTACACTTACATCACGTTGGCCAATAATTAGTCACGTGACATATCTGTGTTTAAGGATGCTAGGAAATCTAGTTCCCGTTCCCAGCAACCTTGTGCCTGGCTAAAAACTGAGTGTTCTATAAATATGAATAAATTGTATACTGACATTCATAGTAATCAATCCTATGACTCTAATAAAAAAAATTTTCTGTTATAAATCCCTATTGTCCTCATTGTATTAAGAACTATATATGTTACAATAAAACATGCTTTGATATCAATGTTTAGAAAATCACTTTTGAAAATATGTGTCATTAAATTGAATCCTGGTTCTGCTGCTTTCTTGCTAAATTACTTCTCTGTACCTCAGTTCTCTCATCTGTGAAAAATGGGAATAAATTTAATTAGGTTACTATAAGAATTAAATATAATTTTAGGCGTACACACTTAGAACAATACCTAACACATAATAAAAGCTCAATAAATTTAGCATATCAAATTATGTGTCTGTTTTCTCTAGAATGTTTTTGAAGAGAATCCTTATTAGTTTTTTATAAATATTTTCCTAGTGATGCTTGTTTAGACATTTATATTTTATTTCTTTAAAACCCACATTGTTTAAAATGCTAAACTTAAAACTTAATCAAGGCCCTAGAATTACACGTGTTTGTTTTTTCTTCTTAAATTGAGATTCTTGTTAATAATTTCTAACAAAAGGTGTGTTTTAAAAAAAGAAAAAATTATGCCTAACTTTATAAATTATGGCTTTATTAATTGGCTAAATAGGTTTATCAATTGGCTTATTCTACTGTTTAAATTCCTAAAAATACTGTAAACTTTAAAAAGATCTGTATATATGTTTTTTAAAAAACAGACAGTTTTAGACAGCCAGAAACTAATAACTCTTTAATCTGTGATTTCAGCACATGGTAATAATGAAGATCTGTGCATGTCTACCAGAGTCCAACACAGCTTGAAGATCACAGGTCAGAATATCGAAGGCAGCCTGATAAAAGGGATTCAGGTAAAGTTTGAGAAATTATGTGGATTGTAAATCATAAGCAAGCATTAAAGACAACCAACTCATGGCAAGTAGCTGATGTTCTGTGTAAGTACAGGGTTAGGCAATAGTATTATAGGGTGTGTGGTTCGTGCTTGAGCGTGTGGATGTACAAATATCAAAGAGAAAAAGCATTTTTGCCCCATGATGGATCCACAGAGAATGGATTTTATGTCCCAACACAGAAGAAGCAGAAAAAAGACACACATTGGGAGAGCAAAGAGAAAGAAAGAAAAATAATAAAATAGTAAAGGATATTAATCAAGATTGACACAAAAGTTTGGCCAACCACACGACTCCTGTGCTACCCCCTTATCTAAGGACTTAGGATATGTGCAGTCCAATTCTGTTAAGCCAATTAAACCAATAATTACTTTTAAAACAAAACTTTATTTTTATTTTGGACACTAATACAAACATCCCCATTTTCACCCATTTTTCCACCTCCAGCCTCTTCCTCTCCCTCTGACCTTCTCCACACTCTTGTCTGCATCTATATTCTCTTTGGATAACCCTTCACCTTCTTTCAATGAGTCCCTCACTGACAGCTGTGAGTCTGTTCTATGTATCCATGCCTCTGGTCTTATTTTATTCATCAGGTAATTTTGTTCATTAGATTTCACATATAAGTAAGATCATATGGTATTTGTCTTTCTTTTACTGGCTTATTTCACTTAACATAATAATCTCTAGATCCATCCATGCTATTGCAAAAGGTAAAATTCCCTTCTAATAGCTGTGTAATATTCCATTGTGTAAATGTACAACACCTTTCTTATCCACTCATGAGTTTATGGTCACTCAGGCTATTTCCAGATATTGGCTGTTGTAAATAATGCTGCTATGAACATAGGGTGACTATATTCTTTCAAGTTGGTGTTTTGAGATTTTAAAATATATTCCCAGAAGTGAGATCTCTGGGTAAAAAGGCAATTTCATTTTAAATTTTTTGAGGGAATTCCATATTGTTTTCCACAGTGAGTTCCCTTTTCTTCCACATCCTTATCAGCACTTGTTTGTTGATTTATTGATGGTAGCCATTCTGGAGGTGTGAGGTGACATCTTATTACGGTTTTAATTTGCATTTCTCTGATAATTAGTGATGTTGAGCATTTTTTTATACGTCTATCGGCCATCTGTATGTTAGCAATCTTGAGAGAAAAGAACAAAGTTGGTGGGGTCACAATACCAGATATCAAACTATACTACAAGACCACTGTAATCAAAACAGCTTAGTACTAGCATAAGAACAAGCATATGGACCAGTGGAACACAACAGAGAGCCCATAAACCAACCCAGGCCTATATTGTCAATTAATAATTGACAAAGGAGGCAAGAGCATACAATGGAGTAGACAGTCTCATCAATAAATGGTGATGGGAATACTGGACAGGTACATACCAAAAAAAATGAAACTAGACCACAACATACACCATGCACAAGAATAAACTCAAAATGGATAAGAGACTTAAATGTAAGTCACGAAAACATAAAAATCCTAGAAAAAAACAGACAGTAAAATCTCAGATATTTTTCATAGAAATATTTTTGCTGATATGTCTCCTAGGACAAGGGAAATAAAGAAAAATATAAACAAATGGGACTATATCAAACTAAAAAGTTTCTGCACAGCAAAAGAAACTATCAATAAAATAAAAAGGGAACCCACTGCATGGGAGAATATATTCACCAATGATACATCGGATAAGAGGCTAATTTCCAAAATATATAAAGAACTTCTACAACTTAATACCAGGAAGACACACAATCCAATTCAAAAATAAGCAAAAGACCTGAATAGACACTTCTCCAAAGAGGACAATCACCACTTCTAATACTCTCCTAGTCCCATTTTATCTATTCTCCCTTACCAACGATAAATAACATAACAGTTAGGATGAACATTATAATTTAAACCATATATACTCTGAGATGCAGAGTAATTAAAGTTTGAAAATATTAATTGAAAAACTTAGGTAGCTGATATGTATTGAAGTGAGGCGTAGAAAGGAAAGCATTCTATCAAAAGATATCTGAGAAGTCAGTACTTGATGACTATGTCAGTTAGTAGCAGGAAAGCCTTACAGTAGGTAAAGTATTACATTTCATCCATTATAAGTTACATTTTTTTCCATATTTTAACATCTTTGAAATCAATATGCATCTTATGACTGACGGCATCCTATAATTTCTGCCAGGTAGACAGCATTCACGACAAAGTCATTATTGCCGGTGCATGCATGAGCATCATTGTCACTGGTGGCATGATAATACAAGTGAACTGTCAACATTTTCATCTCAAACTATTTAAAAGCCATCTGGGGAAGGAACATGAGTTCTGTTTATATCTTGAAAACCTCCTACAGACACATTCTAATGAAATAAATAAAGCAGTAGCAAAGCAACAAATCTTATAGAATTGATATCTGTGTCATAGAAGGAAATTCTGGAGACAATGTTAGAGCAGACTGAAAAAATTATCTATCAGCTCTCAAGATGGTCCAGGGGATAATATGTTTTTTTTGGGGGGGGAAGACAGGGACATTGATACATTAATAAAACTGATATGGACAGTGATTCAGACTCTTCATATGAAGAACTTTAAAAATACCTTACACTTCACCTCACTTTTATTTCCTATTCCTTTATTCACAAGGTGATATTTGATAAATATCTATGTGTAACTTTGACAGACTTCTTTCAAAAAGTATAGAATTACAATTCTAAATTATGGTAATTAATTGAATTATAGCTTACTTTGCATCATGTTTTTCGTAAGGTTTTTAAAAATAATGAAACTTTTCATTTGTACCATCATAACTGTAATGAAATATGATGCTAACCTCTAAGACTGAAGAGGAGTCCCTCCTCAATGATACACTATCTAGGCTCTCTGAGTTCACCAATTTTAACTACTTATGCTTTAGATCATTTTGTAGTTCTCAGGAAAATATTAAAATATGAAGATATAATGCTCATCCTTCATGTTATTATTCCATTCTATATAGATAGATTTATTGATTCTTCAACATAAAAAAGGAAAATATTTGGGAATTTTTTCTATCTTTTATAATCTCTTTTCTATTAGCCTCCCAATTTTTATGTGTTCATTCATTTTATCCCTTTACCTGAGTATGTATTCATATACATAAAACTAATTTTTTTTTCTTTTTTTTCTTTTTTAATATATCTTTATTGATTTCAGAGAGAGGAAAGGAAAGGGAGAGAGAGAGAGATAGAAACATCAATGATGAGAGAGTCATTGATCGAGCCCACAACCCAGGCATGTGCCCTGACCGGGAATAGAACCCCAATCGCCTGGATCCCAGTCAATGCTCAACCTCTGAGCCACGCCTGGCTGGGCCATAAAACTAATTCTTGATCTATTAATTATAGACAGTATTTATCAAAATTATCTATATGTGACTTATCTCTCCTACTGTCTCTTCTTGATTTCTGTTTATGATTTCTTTTTACATTATCCATGTTTAAAATATTTACATTATTTTTTAAGAACATTCATTTTTTAACATATGTTTATATTGATTTCAGAGAGAGTAAGGGAGAGGGAGAGTTAGAAACATCAGTGATGAGAGAGAATCATCAATCAGATGCTGCCTGCAGGTCTCCTACTAGAGATTTAGCCAACAACACTGTCGTGTAACCTCCTGGTTCATGGGTCAATGCTTAACCGCTGAGCTACACCATCTGGGCAATATTTACATTCTTAAACTATAATTCAGTTGACTGCCTTTTTCTGTATCAACACTGAACAAACTAAAAAAGATAGCAACATACAGTGATATTTAAGAAACTACTTTCTTCAGAATCAAATAATATGATTGGACTCAAAGAAAAAAAACACTATATCAGTAAATTTGTCTCTTGGTTGCTTAAAAAATTATACCACATTTTTTAGCATACACATATTATCTTTTTAAAATAACCTCTTATTTTTGTTAGTTTTTTATTCTATTAATAGGGAAATATGTCCTTATAAAATTTTAACTTTGAATTACAATGGAACACCTTTTAGATATTTTTTTATAGATGCCTCTTATTTCCTTTTGCAACTTTAAAATTCAGCACTTAAAAAAAGTTCTACTCCTGAGTTTAATTCACCATTTGTTTTAAATTCCATGGCTTCTTGCTTTTAATTTTTTTTTACTGTTTTTTGTTGTGTGCACATCTTCAAATAATTTTTTTCTACAAGAATAACCTGAGAAAATTGTATTTTATGAGTATTTTGTGTTTAAATGTCTATGTTTTGTTCTTAAACTAAATTTGGTTATTGTTACAGATACTGTAATTGGTTTGCTTAACACCCTTTCTCAGCTCCAGAATTCTTTGCCAGCTTCTAATATAAGGCCTAAAAGCATGAAAATCAGTACTCGGTTCTTAGCTTCCTGAGAGTTATGAATGGCCAAGAAATAGTCAAGTCTGAAAGAGAAATCCTGCTAGCAGAGGAACATATCCAGAAAAAACTTTTCTTACTTGGAGAAGTAAAAATAAAAAGACTCAGCTGTTGTGATATCTCTACCCTTTTCTCCCCACTTACTTTCTTGCACATAATTAGGAAGGCTGGTCAAGAAGAGTGGAAACCATCTAAACAATTATCCATTACATATTTGAAATTAAAATCAAATTAGATGCCCTGTTTGTTGGCTATTTGTTAAATCTGGCAACTCTAAAGCAATTGGAAGTTTAAACACACACACACACACACACGCCCACCAGCATGTGCACATACATTCAGAGGGGAGATCTAGAGAGAAAAAAAGTACTATTGTGTTCCCAATGCTAATTGGCATCAATAGCCAAAAGTTTTAAGTAGTATAAAATTGGATGGAATGGAGTGAGAAATTGTGAATGTCCATTTTTTTGTGGTGCGACAGCCCCAAGAAACCTTTAAAGGCTTGATCTCTGAGAGAAGCTAAAGGACAGAGGTGTTGGGATTGAGTGGGATGATGCTTAAACACTTAGTTCAGCAGTGGGAGGTGAAGTGGAAGTTCTCCCCAAGAGGAGTTTCCTGGATTAGAAATATATAGAATCTGAAGGAAAATACACCCTGTGTTCTACTTTTTCCCCCTAGAGTCCTCCATATAAAGGGAGAAGATATTAATGTGATATATATTTATATTTGGTTAAAAAAATAAGAAAAATGGAGAGTGGTAGGAATCAGGGATGTTGGACACAATGAATAAGAAAACATATGTTTTCTAGAAAAGTAAGAACACTAACCCACAAGACAGTCTGTGGGCACTGACAAAGGGCTGAAGCAATTTTTGTTTTTCTGGTTCTTAAGCAGCCAATCTATTTTTACTGAGTTTGTGGAATCCAGTCTCGTAAAATTGAACCCTGTTAAACTAGCCTCCACTTCAACTAAGTGTAGGGTTTTGTGTATGTGTGTGTGTGCTTGTGTGTGTTTGTAGGTGCTTTTTTGTCTAAACACATGCACATTTCAGGTGAGGTTAACGTTAATACCATATAGAACTATAAAATACACACTAGCACACACACATGCACACACACACACATGCAGAGTATATGCAGAAACTACTGTATATGCTTTGTGTTAGGGTTTTTAAGGAAGGAAAATTCCCTATAAAAATATATTACCCATCCTTCCTCTTCTAAACAACATTTAAAAATCAAGATATATGAAACATCTTCAAAGGAATAACCCTTTGTTTTTCAGTGAGAGAAAATCTTCTGGGTTACTACCCTTGCTGCAAAATATCACAGTTTGTGAAATAAGAAAGTCAATATGTATTAGACAAAAAGAAGAA
Source organism: Miniopterus schreibersii (assembly GCF_964146895.1). Taxonomy (NCBI): domain Eukaryota; kingdom Metazoa; phylum Chordata; class Mammalia; order Chiroptera; family Miniopteridae; genus Miniopterus; species Miniopterus schreibersii. The sequence goes on from NC_138102.1 coordinate 58,600,088, forward strand.
ACCAGTGTATAGAGAGTGAACAGGGAACCAACAATGAGAAAAACAGCAGGGGATTGCTGATTGAGCCCAGTGGCCTTTTTCTATTCTTAATACACTGAAGATTGTGTAGGTCGCAGAAAAAATAATAAAAAAAAAAGACTTCTTTAATTCTTTACCTTTCTATATACAGATAAGATTTTTCTCTCCTCATTTTTTGTTTAGCTTTAGTAATTTTCCCCATTGAGGTTATTATGCTTGTAAATTAAATTCAGTATAAGCTAAACAGGATAAAATAATATCTTGAAGTTTTTCTTACTACTATTTATAAAACTCTCCAAGAACTGCAAGTATTCTTCCCCTAATAAGTAATACTATATTCACCAAGGGAAATGAAACAGAGCTTAAAGTGAGCCTTGCAGCCCATTAAAGATTTAATAAGTAATAAGGATCCATCAAAGGGTGAACTATTTTTTACATGTTATGACTGCAGACAGTCACTTCCGAATCTGCGCTACAGAAGCAAGGAGTGTAGCTATTGTGATGAAAGAATCAAATATAAAGTGATTAAAAATAGCTGATTTATTGTATTTGACATTTGTTAATACAAATTTTCAAGGACTGAGTCATAAATGCCGACAGTTGTGAGCCATTGTCTATGTATAAGTGTCTCTACCTCAGTATCTTAAAATAGTGAGATCCTATTTCATTGGCAATATTTCAATAACCACTTAGATACATTCATTAATCAGATCTCTAGATTACAATTTGTCTTATCTTGTGATATCAGGGACTAAGAGCAATATAGGAGACAAACATAATTTGATAATTTGGAATACCTTTCATATTCTGATTGTCAAGAGTGGCTGATTTCACAGAATCAAAGTAGCACATTTCCGTGATAGCTGGCTTAGAGTCCACTTCCATCTGGAGGATATGTTCTTCATTTCACCTTCCAAATCTAGACTACCTTCATAACCTTCTCAGAAAAAGGCACATTTGTCATCGTCTTCAAATCTAATTATCCTCATATGTTGTCATTGATGTGTAGGCAGAATTCAAAGATGGTCCCAAGATTCCTGCCCCCTGGCCTTCATGCCCTGTATCATTTCCTCTTCCAGAGTGTGGGTTCCTACTTGTGAATGTGATGGGATATCACTACCATGACTATGGGATAGCATATGGCAAAGATAAAGGTATTTTTGCCTCGATAGACCTGTCCTAATGAGAGAACATTTTTACAAGTTGGCTATAGTTTTCCTGACCTCAAGGATTCTCTTGATGACTTTGAAGAAGTAAGCTGATATGTTGTGAGTGGTCAACTTGGTTAAGTATTGAAGGTTGCTCTAGTTGCAAAGAGTGACCCTCAGCTGACAACCAGCAAGCAAGCAGGGACCTGAGAAATACAACCACACACACACACATTCTGCCAATAACCTGAATGAAGTAAAAAGTACATTCTTCTCTAGTCAACTTTCAGATGAGAATACAGCCTGCCTGATATCTTTATTTCAGCCTTGTTAGACTCTGAGCAGAGGTCCCAGTTAAGTCATGCCCAGTCTTCTGGTCGACAGAAAGTACAAATAAATGAGTGTTGTTGTTGTTTTTATTTTGTTTTGTTTTTTAACTGCTAAATCTGTGGCAATTTGTTATGCAGCAGTAGCAAAACTAGCATATATATCTTCTTGGCCAGGGCGCTATAACATAATTGAAGTTGGCTGATGTTGTTTTAAGGACTCTGAAAGATTTTGAATGCAAGACTAGGTTAACATAAGGTCTTAATTTAGTGTTGAACACACAGTACATGTGGAATAAAAGTTGTATATGAGACTGAATGAATGGTTAACTTATAATAAATACTTCACAATGTAGATCACAAAGCACATTGAGATATATTGATTTTATATGATAAAATATTGATAGGAGTGTTATTAAATTACACATTTTTAAAAGTGAAAAATGCTATTCATATAGAGGTAAGTGACTTGACTAAAGTCACAGCTTTGATTTAAGTGAGAAAAATTTTCACCATAAGCTCTCTTCCTCTATTGAGCAGGGGCGCTGAGAAAATATGCGAATGAAAATATGTTTGAAAATAAACAGAATTCTGATTCATGAAAGCAAGTAGAAATAGCATCAAGAAAATCACTTTTGGGGCATGAATCTATCATCTGTGAGTTTCAATTCCTTCATCTATAAAACGGAATTAAAATAGTACCAAACTCATAGAGGTCAGAGCATTCACATAAGCATGTTTCCTGTAGATTGTTAAAAAGAGCATAGACAATGTAGAGTTTTGAAATTGTATAGCTTTTATAACCTTGTTACATGCTTTCTTTATAGGTATCTTCACATATACTAAAAATAATTTAAAAAATTAAATCTCTTATGTAATTTTAAAAATATATGTATACACTTGAAAGAAGGCTGTGTTAAAGGGTATGGGTTAAATGTTTTTCTTTCTTTTTAAACCTCTTAATTAAAGTTTTAATTGGGCTTTGGTTGTTTAAAAAGTGTTTATCATATTCCAGTATTTTTCTATCTGCCTCCCAAAAATGAACACAGAAAGAGATGTTCATTGAAAACAAGAATAAAAGCAAAGCACAGTTCTAATTTAGCTATCATCTTTAAAATTTCAAAAGCAATCAAAATCATTCTAGAATATTAAGCAAAGGAGTGGATAATTTCTCAAAAGATTTTTAATTCTCTGAAAGGTTAGGATGTATCTTTTCATTAAATACTGGAAAGAAAACAGTTCAGCAAATAGCTTTTTCAGACACTTGCATTGAAATAAATTTTTTCTTTAAGACTAAAAGAGAAAACATCACCACATTTGTACCACTTAAAGAAAACTATTAAAATAACTTCACAACTTTTTTCCTACTTCTAAATGGCTCAAGACTAGACAATATATTTCCAAAATTTACTTTACATTTTCCAAATTTGCACATGCATTCTTAAGCCTAGTAACTCCATTTGATATCTCCAAAAGAATTCACTTCAATCGTCTGCCCAGAATAACTCCAATGGATCTTGAACAGGACTTCCTAACAGAAACACTGAGATATGAAATATCTTGCAACATAATCGACAGATTCTCATATATACACTAGAGCTACAAAAAGTAGATATCATTTTCTGGGGCTCCAAAAATTGAGTTTAAAATATCTAGTATCAAAATTAGTTGTATTCTTTAGTTGTAGTCACATAAAATTAATATATTGATTCATAAATAACCATTAACATTGTATTCTATCCAGAGGGGAAAAAATTTAAACTTTAACTATTTATGTGTGTTTATCTTTTTGTCACCTTGTATTGGAATACCTGTGGAGAGTTCTCACTTTTGTAAGCATTTGGATTCGTGTACTTTCAGTAATTATGTTCAAAAACCCAAATATTTGAACAGATCAAAGAATCAAACTCTTGATCATTTGCCATAGTTTTACAGTTGACCCCATCCTAAATTCTAATAGTGCTTTTTGCAGACATGAATGTAACAGAAGGAGTCGCTCACCGTCACAGATATTAAACTCACATACTACGCCATTACATGAGTTTTTACACAAAGCAGAAGTCACTATTCTTCCAGAAAACTCCTACCTCCATCTGCCGTCACTAAATAACAAAGACATTGTGATTTTTATCTGTCTATATTTTCAATATTTAGTAACACAAATGGAAAGTTAATTATATCAGTAAACAGAGGGAGGGAAATGAAGGCATATATGCAAAGCCAAAAGCTTTAATTTTCAGAAAAGATTCAGAGGTAGACTAATGATAATGATGAAGAAGCCTTCTGTGCCTCTAGGCAAAAAAAAGCTATGTGTCTTCAGCATGCCTTGAAAACAGTGCATGTTAACTGCACATTGTGACTGATAGTACAGCATTTCCACATTGTTATAAATTACATTAGCGAGTATAAGTGATTACAGATACATACACATACATCAATAATTAAGAAGACAGTAATAAACAATACTCTAAATATTTAATTTAAATATTGCAATAACTGCAACACGCAGATGAAGATTTCCCATAAAGTTCTAGAAACTAGAAAAGTAAATTTTTACTCTAGCACATATAAGCATGTCATATGAAATCTGCTGTGTATTTTATTAAAAAAGTTGAACATCAGGAAAAAAACTGAGACCTATATATAAAACCAAGATCCATTATTTTTAAAAAACTGAAGAATTTCCAATAACACTTAACAGATCATTTTTACTTGCCAAATTATTACTTTTAAAAAAATCTCTTTATCTCTGAGAGAAATTCAATTAGGTACTTGCAAGTCCCCATTGCCTGAGCAGCAGTCACATACACCTTGTCCCTGTCACAGTGCTTGATATTATCTAGAAGTGAGTGACAGAAAAGTCCAGGGCTAACAAAGACTCACTCTGTTCCTGTCAGCAAGTTCTGGTATATCTTTCTTATTAGAAGTGCCCAGGAGCTTTCTCTGCACAATAGAGTCCTAGAGTCAGTAATAGCTGGCTTTTGTTTTTAACCATTTACATTCCTGAATGAAAGCAGATCTCTCCCTTTATCATGGAAATGTCTGCCCCCTTTTGGTCAAAAACCAGCAGTTTAATTTACATTGAGAAAACACAAACCATAACCTTCTCTTCCACCTGCTTCTGTCTTAAATACTGAAGTGAGCAGTTCCCAGACTAAAGAAAAAACTAATATCATGATTGCAGAATTTAAGTTCCAACATTTCCCTAACTTTTATTGTTATACAGAAGTAATACTTTGAAAGGAGCACTTGATTTTAGTTTTAGTTTCTGGATGAATGAAAAAAAGCCAGGAGCTATGAAAAACACAGGGGGGTGGGGGGAAGTGTCCTGTGTTCAAAGTTCAAGTTTAAATTTACATGTATCAGAAATCACAGATTTATTACTTTTTCCTAAATTTAGATAATTATAGTAATAATAATAGCTGGAAACATAATGTTTAATAAGATTGCAAGTTACATGTCAAACTTCAACATCTGTATTCATTTAAAAACTAATTTATGTATTCCATAACTCTTAAAGGCATGACAAATTACTGATGCTTAAAAGAAAAATACTGTTTCTATCAGTCGTTAATTCATTACTTGATTCTGATACTGTGATCAGAGAATACTGTTTTGTGAAAAATATAGAATAGAATAAAGAACAAGAAATACCAAGTTCAAAAATAGTGGGTTTAATCATGAATGGGAATTATCAAAGAAGTAAAAAAAGCAAGTTTTGGGAGAAAAATAGAAAGATTTAAAATGAGTGTCAGGTTAAACTAAGGCTAGTCTTTGATTCTGTGATTAGGAATGAGAATTAGGTGGCAGTTCCTGTTGCAGGGAGAAAATAAAAGGCCCTTCTTGCCTTTGCGCTGAAAAGGTGATGATTACATCAAGAATGACATTGGATTTACTTGCTTCTTTGTGGTATATTCAGTGCTTATGTTGAGATTGAAAGACATACCTTTTTTTTTTGGAGACAGACTGAAAAAGAAATGGCCATTTTTTTTTAAAACAAGCTGGTTGCAATAAACCTATACCTGTTGGCAAAGGCACATTATTTTATTGAGTACTTTATCTAGTAAATCTTTTTGAATCTCAAGAGGTCTAAGCATTTCCATAGCTCCTGGCTTTAGTTTTGCTGATGTTTATTAACATTCTAATTCATATTTCTTTAGAAGTAGTGTCCATTATCCCAAAATATCTCTCCCTTTCTCTCTCTCTCCCTTTCTTTCTCTCTCCCTTTCTCTCTCTCCCCCTTTCTCTCTCTCTCTCTCTCTCTCTCTCTCTCTCTCTCTCTCTCTCTCTCACACACACACACACACACACACCCCTATACTGTTTTGTAAGAACATAAAATTGGATTCTCTCTCCTTCATTCTACCTAGAAGTAATGCTGTTATGAGCTGATGAAGATGAAAGGTGGCCCTAATGTTCCTCACAGCTTAATAAACTTTACACAGGCTCCTTCCTGACTCTAGGCCCTGATCTCCCTTTTCTTAGATCATTTACCTTAGAAAATTTGTAATTATGACTTCTTTATCTTCCTCTCTGAGGTATAAATCTTTTAAAGGCCTTTTGCAAATTCTGCAACCTAAAAATGTTTTTCTCAAGAACCTGGACTTCATAGCTTTGGAACATATTTATTAAGGAAGACAGTATCCCTACCTTCCAACTTCTGTGGGAGAATAGGAGCCTAACTTTAGTAGGCAGTCTATCCTCCTGTCATGAAGATAAAAGATAGTTCAATGTTCCTTTTGATAAACCCATTAACAAATAGAGGTGGCCCAAGAATCATCCTCAGCTCTTAAAGACCAAAGGTCTTGAAAAAGTTTACCAACTTTTGTTTCTACTGAGTTTCCTCTCTCCTCTATTACAATAGCTTAAATAAAGTCTTCCTTGCCTGTTTAACTTTGGCCAATTCAATGTTTGCTTTGACAGAACCAAATTTATGGTGTTAGGGAGCAATGTTTTTTGGGATGTGAGATAACATTGCATTTTTTCTGTTAAAATTTTTAGTCAATTACCTCTTTCTAAGACCTTCTTTCAATTTGTATCTAGAGATTTTTTTTTTTTAATCTTTATCTTTTGGGTATTTATTCCCTCATGTGACTCATATTCCAAGATACAGCTGAGATGCCTCTTATTTTGGAGGTGAGGAGATTTTCAGTGATTCTTAGGTATGGGCCACTTAAGCAAGCAATTGAATCCATGAGGTAAATACTTTTGTTTACTTGCCAATCTTTTCTTACATTCATCTTTCCTTCTTTTTGATCCTTGATAATAGCAAAGGAAAAGCCATGAGAACCCAGATAAAGACATGGGTATAGGGTGAGAGTTTTTAAACTTCTTTGTGTCATAAATACCTTTAACAGTCTGATGAAACCTAGAATAATCCATTTAATTCTATAAAATAAAACACAGAGGATTAAAATGAAAGCAAATTATATTAAAATATAGTTACCAAAATATTTTAAAAATATTATATAGTAATACATTTGCTTTTTAAAAAAACATTAAGTAAAAAAATAGAGTGGGTTGGTCTACTACTCATCATAACCTCAAAGTAGTGATAAGTGATAGTTCAGGATATCTGCAACAACTATGTAACAACAACAAAAAATAATGATTCTACTGGTATACATCAATAGATTAGCTGAGACTACTGTAGGGTTTTGCCTATATTCATAATTGAAGGAAGCATTACAACTATAGTTGGTGGTTAGCAAAAAAAAGATGTGTTTGTTTGTTTGTTTATTTTCCTACTTAAGTATATGAATAGCCAAGCTTGGAGTACAAGACCAGAAGAGTGCTTTGATTTTAAATCAAGACTGCAAATGAAAACTTATGACCATACTGGCCTGTTGTGGCTTTTCTCGTTAGTGACTATGTATAAGAGATTGTGGCTGAATCCCTATAGAAATAAACTATCAATCCCCTTCAAATACCTTTCTTATAAAACCTAAGCAGTGGTAGAATAAAAATTCAAAAGGTTGAAATTCCAGCACAATTTCATCACACCTTTATTTTTACTAACCTCTAACTGCATGAGCATAAAATGTACTTACTCATCTGACTGTTCCAAGTTCAAATGCCTTAAGAACAAGCTGTTCACTTGCAGTGGGTATTTTTGTAGTATGAGAGGAAAGAGCCCAGGAGAAAGAATTTTTGAGTAATGGCAGATACTGAAGGATCATTCACTTACGAAGTGTTTTTACCTCTTAAATCCATGGAGTTTTATAAAAACACTTCCCTTAACAGCTGTATAAAGCTGAGTTTGTTTATATATTACAATGACATTATAGGATTTCCTCAAATGTTGGTTGTTTTACAGTACTCATGTTGTATAACTTTTGCAGCTATAAATTGTAGTAGACTTTGAAAAAAGAGAGACACAGAAATACAGTTAATAAATTTTATAGCTAAGGAAAAAGTATTACAGTTTACAATTATTGCTAACTGATTATACTCTTCAGTTTAAGTTTCATTCTGAAAGCAGGATCTGTCAACCTTATCGAAAGCCAGATTGCCATGTTAAATCACAGGTCATTGTCTTGCATCAAGCCAGCCAGCAATAAAAGGATTTGGCCAGTGGTCTACTGGTTTGCCATCTCTTGTCGATTTGCACAAAGCACAGTGGAGTTAGAAAGAAAAAAAAAAGAAGTGGCTTTTTGGTCTCACAGTCAGATCCTTAACCAAGAATGCTTCAATCTTTGGTGCACGCAGATGAAGGAACACTGTGTATATTTTAATTCGATAGCCTCTCAGCTTATCTTCTGACCTAACACCATTTAATCAAATGCCAAAATCCAAGGGAAAGGGGAGTTATTATAAAGAACAAGGCAATCAAAGCTGCATCACTGTGCTTTCTGTAGACAAGAGACAGTTCTAAATTGTGACTTTAATGCAACAGTAAGTTGTAACAAAGGGAAAATGTTTGAAGGGTGACAAGACATGTACTTGACAGTATTTTGGGGGTGAAACCATTTACTTGGTTGTAGCATTGGTCAGGTGATATCAGCTTTTAATACATCTGAAGACACCAGTCAGGGTCAGATATATTGACAACATACAAGCCAGGAAGCTATGTAAAAACAGGAAAAAAGATGAAGTTTTGAGACCTCTTAGGATTTATCCAGTTGAGCAAGTTAGAAATATATGAGCAAGTGCCAGTTCCAGTCATCTAACTCCTGAGTGGAAGAGCTGGTTAGCTCATGAATTCCTGTTTTTTTTTTTTTTTATGTTCTTTGTCCCTTAATCTATGTCTGCCTTCAGGCCACACTTAACTAAGACCCACTACAATGACACTGTGTTTTAACACTTCCAGGTAAGTGTTCAGAGTCAATAATTTACTTAGTCCTACATAATATATCTTCTACATGTAGAATTGTTTATTCAGAAAATAGTATTTTTTCCCCTTATAACATATCAGTGATGCTCACCAGTCCATGGGTGAAGCAATATTTGAGTTAATGGTCTCTGCAGTGTCCACAAATGGAATTACAGATTTTTTAAATGTAGTGAAACAGTATCTTTCTTTTGAAGCATTTAACTTCCAGATATTGTTGATGTAGAAATAGTCACACCTGTAGAGAATTTTTATAAGTGCTTATTTGAGCCAAACTGACAATATATAGCAAAGATCAACATCTCAAATGCTCCTGAGAATAATAGTTTTGCAGTTTATTTTACACACTTGAGATTAAGGAGGAAATCTAAGGAAGATTACATGAGGCTGAGAGAAAGCAAGGCAGGGATTGGATTACAGGATAGTTGACAAGATTATGGCCTTTCTTAAGGATAGTGATGCCTTCCAGAGATATTACTTCTGACATCTCAAAGGTATGTTAACCTAGATGCATATTAACAGTGGACAAGACTTGATAAAAAAACCTCTCACTAAAGAGGCCTGGGGCAAGGCTACCCTATCATGACCAGCCCAGTTAGGAACTTAGGATCAGATCACCCTGTGAGGTTACTTTCTATAGAACTTTTTTTGTTCACCCACAATATAATAATTATAACTCTAATGACTTAGAGAGAAAATTTAAACAAAACCTCTATGTCTTTGATCTGAGAAGTAAAATATAATTTATCATCAAAGTAAAATATAGTAATTTATATAAAAGGAAATAAATAAACTTACCATCCAATTTTAAGAATCTCCTTTTTCATGTTGCTCTATTAGCTCTATCAGAAAAAGACGCATGTCTTTCTATGTATCAGCCTCTAGCACAGTGCCTGGAACACAATCTGTCATCATTAATACAACAACAAATGGAAAAGGTCAGTTCCTAACAGATTTTCTCATCAGAGCTACAGGAAAAAAAACGGCAATAAGCATATAGGAGAGACTTAAATATCACCAGGGAAATTAACATCACGGCCCACAATAAATTTCTAAAGTGTTTATAAATGTGCCTTAATTTAAGCTAACAATTTCTAAATGTGTCTCTTAACATTTTGCATCAGACAGTGTGCTATCATTTTTTTACTCTTAGAAAGAGCTTACTTTTGATCTTTGGCCTGTTTTTGTTGTAGCGACATTCATTCAACTCACTGAAATCCTACTTACTTTAGAAGTATACTCTAAAGCAAAGTAAGTAGACCTTTTGTAAATTGAGAAACACAAAAAATGTAATTGACATTGAAATAAACAAAACATTTAAAAATAGAAGAAAACAAGAACTAAAAAAGGCTTTTTATTTAAGTGGATTGTTTTAGTTCAATGGGACTATTACAATGTTAAAATTATCTAATACCATTTTTTACTTGTCTGTGCTATTTGTTTTCACTCATATACTAACATAATATTGTTTTCATATTCATGTGCCTTTCTCTGAACTAAAACACACATCACCTGAAGATATAAATATATCTCATATTTCATTTTAAATACTTGCAGCATCTTCCTTACACATAGTACCTAGTTAATAATTATCAGCTGAAATGTGTGTCAAATTTTTTATGCCATTGCCTAAAATATTTATCTCCTCCAATTCCAACTAGAAACCCATTTCAATAAACTTTACTTATGTCTCAGTGTCCATTTTGGATAACAGTACCATAAAGATACTGTATCTTTAATTTTTTTCTTTACCACAATTCAAAGACTCTTCTCTTCTGAATATTTTTAGATCTGAACCTATCTTTGTACCTGGAGAAACTTGAGACTTTCTAGAGAATCCAGATCTCCCATATCACCAGAAGTGGGCTGTTTCCAAGAGACACTGAGAGCCTTGGGAACTAACTAACCCTTTGGTTTCCTTGTCAAGTTTCAATTCCATTATCTACTGTTGCATTTTCAAAATATAAGTAATATCTTGAAACTGTCCACAGACTTTCCATTTCATTGACAAAATAAAGAGAAAATATCAAAGAGATATATGTTAGCAACTTTTAGCCTTTCTTTTTCTTAGTCTTTCAATGTATCTGCTATTCACATCTTTCAGAGATCTTTCTCAACATGCCCTCAGTTTCTCTCCACCTACTGGTACATTGAAGATCCATTTGCTTGTTACTAAATCATGGGCTTTCCTTCAGCACCTACCTTCATGGAGCCTTCAACAGTGATTCTGTGCTTAACATTCTCTGCCTTTTGCACCTGTGACAATGATGTCTTCTATTTCCTTTTTCTCTCATGACTGATTGTTCCTTTCAGGTTATTTCCATTTTCTTTATTGTCATAATTATTTTTCTTAAATCAAAAGAAAAATCGCAAACTGCAAAAATGTTTGCAACATTTTTTTCTCCTAAGTAATAATAGTGTTTATAACTAATGAGAAGTTTTCACAAATACTGATTTCTAAAATTCTGTAATATGTTTCATACGTACCCCCAAAGTTCTCCATCACCAACATTATTAGCCTAAATTCTAACCTATCTTGCTTGGAGTATTAAGAACTTCCTTCTTAACTGTTTTCCCTATATCTTCTGTGGCCTTCTGTAATTTTAGACACAGAAACCAGAGTAATGCAACCTGAACAGGCCCTACACACACACCCCATCACCCCACAAACTCTATTTGTCTAAAGATAAAGCCCAAAATTATGAACATGGTCTGCAAAGTGCCATATGATTCTGTTTCTTTTCTACCACTGCCTCACTTCACACAAGCTCCCTGGCTGCTCTCTGGTCTCCAGTTGTCACTGGTCTCCTTTCAGTTCCTTTAATGTGCCCTACTTTTTCCCAGTCACTGCAAGACTTGGCAATTACTGTTCTTCCAGCTATGCTTTCTCATCCCCTTTGACCTATATTACTCTTATTTTTCATTCAAATTTTAGTGCACTCATCACTTCTTCAAGGCACCTTTTCTTTCCAGCCACCTAAGTTGGATTCCTTTACTGTACATTGTTTTAGCACCATCTATTTTTTGTTGCATTATTATAGTTTGTAATCACAGAGTTAACTTTATGGTATCATTTATTTATTTGCTCAAGCCAGAAATTACATGCTATAAACTATTTCTATCTCTTCTGCTCCCTTAATTTCTCTCAAATCTTGTCAGTTCTTTCCCTGCCTACCATGTAGTTTCGCCCACATTACCTCAACAGATTAGCAATTATTTACCCTGTCTCCAGTGATGGGCCATTTAAACTAATTTCTACTCAATCAAAAAATGATCTTTCAAAAAAAATTAATTGGGCCTAGTTTCTTTACTGTTTAAATCAGTTAAAAGGGCTCCATGGCCCTCAGAATTAAAGTACAAATTGTTTAATCTGATTTACAAAACCTTTTGTAGGGGGAGCCATTTTCATCTTCATTTGTTCCCCACCTGCCACTTGGTATCAAATGTGTCAGGGGCTCCCCTACTCCCTGCCTCTGGTTCCATTTTTGCTGTTCCCTATCTGGCTGCCTTCCAAGCATTTCCATAGGGATATCCTCCTTGATCTTGTGTAAGTGGTTTAGCTGCTCTCAGTCTCATTTGCTGGGCTTTGTTGCTTTTAGTCTGATTCCTCATATTACCTGGATATTTACAGCATATCTATCTATTTACCTATACATATACTGTATGTATATACATGTACATATATGTGTATATACATGCATGCGTGGAGGTATATGTATACATGTGTGTATGCATGCATGTATGATATGTATATAAAGTTTAAAAATTAACTTATATAGCTTTCTTTCTCTTACACTACAATAAATTCTTGAGCTAGGTATACTTTGTTAACTTTTGTTTCTCCAGACCTGATGTCAAGCATATATTTCTTGTTAATATCTAAGATTTTTGACAGATAAAATAAAAATTTAAGATTCAAAAATAGTAAACCTAAGGGGTTTGAGTACCCAGTTCCAATATGGTGAAGGGGGTCTCCCACATCACCAAGCAATTTTCCAACACCAGCTTGGTGTCCTACTGTTGCCAGTGGAAATCGTCATCTTTTACAGGATCCAAGGAAAGCATTCCAAGGACCCAAGCAGGGGAGATTGTAGTGTGGCAAGATTTATTCAGGAAGGCTACCCTTGGGTTTCCAATTTCCCATCTCCCTCTGTCTGGCCATGAAAAAATGTCCAGCCTGCCTTCATCGAAGACAAAACAAAGGTCAGTGTCCAGAGTTTCTGTTTCATATTGAAGTTTAGCCCTTTAGAGCCACGTGTTCTTCTGCTGGGCTCAGGTGGCTGCTAGACCCTCATGGTCACAAGTGTTTCAGGCTGAGAGGGAGAGCGAACTCCTGAGCAGACGGAGTGAGCTCCTGCCAGAGAAATAGAGAGAGACAGAGAGGGAGGGAGGGAGCCAGCTCTCTGTTCCCCTGGAGATTATCTCTGGGGCTTGTGACGGGTCAGATGCTTTTTCAAAATAACCAATCAATTCCAAAACTTTTGGGGTCTTCTGATGGGTCCTCTCCCTGACCAACTATCCTTTTCCCAGGTTAGACTGACAAACTGCTATGGTAAAGCACCCCCCCTCCCACGTTCCATTTTGGCTTCTATTGTGCATGTGCTAATCTCCCTCTGCTCCCCCCAAAAGTCAGGTACCAGAGGGTCCTATGCTACCTATGTGGGGGGAAAGGAGAGGTGTTAATCTCCTTGGAGGAACAATGCAGCAATCCCCGGAGGAGGGGGGCGGGGAGGTTGAAGCTGTAGCTTCCTGGTGAAGCAAACAGGCTTAGTTCCCAATTCCCCTGGCTTCCTTCCTTAATATCTAAATATCTACCTCCCTATAGTAGCACTACAGTTAACCCAATTCTAACACCCTATCTATTCAGAGGCAGCGTTAGGTCCCACAGTTTACGGACTCAATCCTACGAGACTGACTTCTGCTTCAGATGCCAATCTCAAGACTAGGGAGTTACCTGTGCTTCTGACAAAGTGGCTAGAAGATTGGAGGTTCCCAGGACCCCCTTTTTGGGTTTCATTCATTTGTGAGAACAGGTCACAGAACTTAGAGAAACATTTCACTTACTAGATTAGCAGGTTATTATAAAAGGATGAAACTCAGGAACAGCCAGATGAAAAAGATGCACATGGAGATTCCACGCCCTCTTCAAGTGCTCCACTCTTGCTGAATCTCTGCATGTTCACCAATCTGGAAGCTCGCTCAGTCCCATCCCTTTGGGCTTTTATGGAGGCATTATTACATAGGCATGACTGGTTAAATCATTGGACACTGAAGAGTGATTCATCCTCCAGCCCCTCAGCCCTCCCCTGAGGTCAGATGGGTAAATCTGAGAATTCTAACCTTGTAATCACAGGGTTGATTTTCCTGGCAACCAGCTCCCTAGCCTAGGTGTGGTCCAGTCACCTCATTAACATAACAAGAAATATCTTTATCTCTCTCAACACTTGGGAAATTCCAAAGGTTTTAGAAGCTCTGCTAGAAATAGGAAGATGATAGATAGATGATAGATGATAGATGATAGATAGATAGATAGATAGATAGATAGATAGATAGATAGATGATAGATAGATAGATAGATAGATAGATGATAGATAGATGATGATAGATAGATGATAGATAGATGATGATAGATAGATAGATGATAGATGATAGATAGATAGATGATTAGATATAGATAGATAGATGATAGATAGATGATAGATGATAGATATAGATAGATAGATGATAGATAGATGATAGATGATGATAGATAGATAGATAGATGATAGATAGATAGATGATAGATAGATAGATAGATATAGATAGATAGATAGATAGATGATAGATAGATAGATGATAGATAGATGATAGATAGATAGATGATAGATAGATAGATAGATGATTAGATAGATAGATAGATATAGATAATAGATAGATGATAGATGATAGATAGATATAGATAGATAGATGATAGATATAGATAGATATAGATAGATATAGATAGATAGATGATAGATAGATAGATAGATAGATAATGATAGATAGATGATAGATGATAGATGATAGATAGATAGATAGATAGATAGATAGATAGATAGATGATAGATAGATAGATAGATAGATAGATAGATAGATAGATAGATAGATGATAGATGTGTATTTGTTACTTTACATATGTATATATTAAAATATATAATTCTTATAAATCACATCACAAAAGCAATGCCTAATCAATTAACTTTAATTGTGATAATGTATATACTCCTCTAATCTTCTGTAATAGATTATTATCTTTTTGAAAGTTATACTATTAGTATTTGGGTTTTTTTTTAAAATATATTTTTATTGATTTCAGAGAGAGAGGTAGAAACATCAATGATGAAAGTCACTGATTGGCTGCCTACTGCAAGCCCCTTACTGGGGATCCAGCTTGAAACCCTGGCTTGTGTCCTGACCAGGAATCGAACCGTAACCTCCTCTTTCATAGGTCAATGCTCAACCACTGAGTCACGCAGGCTGGGCTGTTACTATTTGTAAAATTTTATCAAATTAAAGAGAACTTCGCTTACATTATTTTATTTGACTTTCAGAACAAATGAAACTGATGAAACAGTGTTATTGTTATCCTCATTTTAGAAATAAAAAATTGAGGCAAAGTAATAAAACAACTTGTTCAAGTTCATATTCTATTAAATATTATTAAATTCTAAACCCATTCTTTAACTTCAAATCAAGTACTTGTTACACTAATTGCTTCACCTGTTCTATTTTTCTTTTTCTTTTTATAAACCCAAGACCACATAACTGGGTGCTTTGCATACAATTACAATTTTTGGAATGAATCTATGAATTAATGCATTGGTAATCTAAATGAAAATTTCACATTTTTGTTAAAATTTTACAATTATTGGGAGTTTATAAAACAAAATATAGTGGATTCATAGTTCTCTAGGAGCTGACACTGTACCAGAAAATGTTTAAAATATTGTAAATTGATTCCCATATAAAATGGCATTTTTTTCTGATAAGATCAAGAATATGAAGGAAATAGCAAGTGTAATGCAAGCTGCAGAACTTTGTTTAATCTTAGAAATTTTTTAATTGATTTAGAAAGCTATATTCATATTTAACTTTCCTTAATACACAGAAATATTTTTAAATAACTCAATCTAAATTTTGAAGAGGTTTTTCTCTTTTTCAGTTTTAAATGAGTTCACATTTACAATTATAGTGATTTAAGGTTTAATATCTCTGTAAAGTGGTATGGGCCACACTTGTCTTTATATATTTCTGTTCATATAAGTGTTAATGCAAATTGTGAGAATGAGAAAATTATAAGCAAGTTATGTTTGTTGTAGCCTTGTTTCTATGGCAGTGGGAGATGACCATAATCTGCCTCCTTGGTAACCAGAAATGTATTAAGCACCATAAAGGGATCCCCTCACAAAGTGCTTCTCTTTAAAGTTAATGAGAGAATAAAAAAGAAATTCAATCAACTCTAAAATATCTTCAATAACATGGCAAGATTTGCCCACTTTAAAAATGAAATCATCATCATTAATATGTCTAAGTGTCTGCATGGTGCTCACCAATGCTGAAATTAAAAAAATAAAATAAAAATGAAAAAATCAAAGCCTTTCTCATGCCTAAATTATTCCTTGAGACCAATTCAATTCTATCACATTTAAAAGAAAGTAAATGTTCTTGATTCAAAGGAAGGGAGAAAGAACAAAATAAAACATACCAAAAGAACAAGAATTGCTATGCATCATTAGTTTACAAAGATATCTTAGTCTTTTATTTTAAATTGCTTTAATTTAATGGGTTGGGACAATATTATTCTAAATGTTTTCCCGGCAGATTATATATCTTGGGAGAACAAAAAGCTTCTGATTGTCAGGCATAATTTCAGTGGCCAAAAGCTCTATTGTTTGCTCTATTATACAGACATCTTGCAGGATTCATAATAATTACTTAATATATTTGAAGCTACTTCCCAAGAAGAAAGTACCCATTTTATCAAACTATGTACAACTGTGTTCATACAAGCAATTTGAGGAGCAATATGTAGAATTAAATGGTTATACATACATAAGCATTTCAGAAGACAATAATTCTAAAAAGCAGTTAACAATAGCTCTTAAAATATACTCGAAAGACTTGTATTCTGTTGCATAGATCGTAAATGTAAATCATTTTTTCTCTTGCTTTTTTCAGAAAAGACTATCTATAACATGCACACATTATATGTATACATGTGTACATTACCCTGGCACATATATCATTAAAGATCTCCTTGGAAAGGCAAGTTGATATATTTATATTTTGGAATAAAAAATACGAAGTTATTTTCTGCAGCCTCAGGTTTGCAGTTATACCAGTAATCCCATGACCCCATTCATTGTTAAAGATTTAAAATTTTAGTCAGTTTTCTTTAGGTTTTCCTGTTGGATTTTTGATTCTGGGTATTAAAGTCCATATGGTGCAGAAAAGTTGTAAATTAGATACACAGTTGGAATGTGGCCAAATATGCAGTGAGTAAGTTTATGAACAGTTAGAGGGCTCTGGAAACATGCACACATTCTGCTGCTAAATAAACATAATTTCTATTTTTTGCTTAGATCAGACAAGAGGTCACTGAATAGAATTTTCCTTTGTTTATTTTCTGTGGTAAATAAGAGCACACTGAGGAAGTATGTAGACATTCCAAAAGATACTATTAGTTACTATGTATGGCCTATTATTCCATTATTCCCTTATTACTGATAGGTAACTTCATATACTATTTTAATCTTCTCCTACAGGAAGACTATTTCTCCCACAGATCTAACTCAGAGGGTTCCACAAGTTCCCAGTGCTTGGTTGGATCAATTTTATACACAGTTAGCTTCTTTATATTATCCCTTTATATGAAATGAGTAAGTGCTAGTAATTGTTTGTTTGTTAGCACCAAGCACAACTGAAAAACAAATTAAATGTCTTCAAATGTTTGCTATCTATCAGATCCACTTCCAAATTTAACCTGTAGAATTAAAGGTTTCTGGACACTCACTCATTAACCTCTGTGTATCAATTCAACCCCAATTTTAATCATTTCCTAATGTTATCGTAAGTTTACACAGGTTGGATTTCTCCATTGCTAGTGGGAGTGGGGTTCTTGCAATATTGTGAGAAAAATAATTTTCTAAGACTCGCATGAGAGAATGAGATGTGGTAAAAGGTTTATTCATTTGAAATTATATCCCTCGGTTTCTAATGTCCCATTTTCCTTAAACCAGTCCTGAAAAATGTGCAGCTGGGAATTCAGCAGAGCTCATAACAAAGCCAGTGTCCAAAGTTCCCATTCCATGGTGGAACTGAGTCCAGTACAGCATCGAGCTAGTCCCAGTCCACTCATTAGTCCATTGTGTGGGCCCCACATGGCGTGAGCCACATGGGCGAATGCAGGAGAACACACTCCGCAACAGGAGGGCCAGGAGCTCAAGAGGGCCAGGAGAGCAAGAGAGAGAATTCCATTTGTTTAGGAGCTTAAATATCAAATCTCCCCGTGCTTGCAGGGGCCACTCCTATACTGGCCAATGCCTTGTTCCCAGGTATGACTGACAGGTAAGCACCTCCCCACATCACCCAGACCTTACCGGGTGTGTGTCTAAGTCTGAATTGAGAGCTTCCTTTGCTCCTTTCCAGTTATTAATTAATAGGCAGGTTATTACAATGGTATCACTAACATGACTCCAAAGTCATTTTTTCTACCTTTATTTGCTTACATTATACCTACAAGTCCAAGGTGTAACATTTGCTCATGCAACATATTTCCTAGCTCTGCAATGTCTACATTGTATGGGCTAGAGTACAGCTAAGAATTAAGACATTAACTACAGTTGACTAGCTAAAAACTTAGGAAAAAATAGATATTTTGTTTCACATAGGCTTCCACTAGAGTAAATTGGAGGTAACAAAAATAATTTTACAATTAACCTATAACTCCTCTTGACCTATGGTTAAGTAATTCATGTACAAGACTCTGCATCTTACATATGTAGTTATTCCCAAGTTTTTTTCATTATTATCCAGCTCCCTGAAATCGTCTCTCTCTTGACTTTCTTCACTACTTGTCAGGCTCTTTGCAGCTTTTGGTCAAAAATTTAATCATTTTTCTCCAATTTGTTTCTGGGTTTGAAACCCCTGTTGGATGAAACCATAACTGCTGAATGGGTCACTATACTCTTTGCTGTCAAACCATAATCGATCTCTTATTTTTTCTCATCAATCATTTTTGTTTGTTATTTGGGGGCTCCTTTTAGGCTTCTTTACAGAGGCCCCTTCCATGTTTTCAGAATTGCTTCTGTTTTCAATATTATCTCTGTTTATCTTGCTCGGCAGGTGACTTTGCCTATTTATTCTCTGGTAAGACTAAAATCTGTGGCATGACTTTCACAAAGTCATTTCTCTAAACAAATCCAACAACTGTCAGCACATATGTCTTTCCATTTTAAAACCTGCCTGCATCTTCATGTATCATTCTTCTTAGGCCAGACCTTCTTCTTTTCTGCTCTAGCAAGTATCATTCTTTTATTTTTCCATTCTGTTCAACAATAAAAGTATTCTATAATCCCACATAGGATTTTAAAGCTGTATCCAAGAGGGGAGGTACAAATAACAAGATCATTCTCTCCACTTCCTTAGTGTCTATTCTAGGATTTTTATTTTTATTTTTTCATTATTTAGAGGTCAACATGTACTACAGAAAATCCATTCTGGCATTTCCAAGGAGTTGTCAAACAAGAATACCTAGGAAAATCTTTTACTGAGAATAGAGGAACTGAAAAAGTAGAATATACTGCTTACAGTTCAAATTTTGTTGCAAAGGTAACATGTTTAATTTCCTACAAAATGGCTAATTAAATATAGACAACTTAACTAATGGTGCTTAAAGAGTATTACTTTTAATTTTTGCAATGCTATCCCATTTGTATAAAAAGTTATAAGTGAACTATTATTACTTAAAACTTCCAAAATTTCACATTATGATTAAAGGAGAAATTCAGATTTTTTTTTCCTCAAGTTAACTTCCCATGTTAATTCTTAATGTCCTTTTGCTCTTTACCCTCATTCTAATATTTAGTTATTTTTCACTTCCCAGCCACAATCAGAAATTTCCAACATAGCTCTAAAGTAGTTTTCTATCCTTACAACCCAAGTCCATAATGTATTCAAACTAACAAATACACCCCCTGAGCATCTCTTGTGCACATTTACTAATGGTTGTATCTGAGTAAACCCATTATCTCTTTTATTTAATTCTGGCTCAGGATTTTTGCAGACTTACTAAAGAAGGCATGGTCATTGTATTAATAGACCTTTGTACATTTTCAATTCCATTTAATTCAACAAATGCTTATTCATTGCACGTATTAACGCCTATCATATAGCACTGGGAAATAAAGGAAAATGATACAATTCTTTCTTTTAGGAAACATTCCTTACACTAAGCATTCGAGACATGAGCTGAAACAGAAATCAATAACATTTGACAAATGCTAAGAAAGGAAGGAAAAAACGTGCATGGTCTGATAGGAGCAAAGATGAAGGACACTTTACTCAGTCTAAAGTTTGGGCCTGGAGGAAAAGTCAAGAGAATAAAAAAAAATCCAGGTAGAAAGATGACTGTAGCCAGAAGAAAGAAAAAATAAAATAGTCTCTTGTGTTTAAAAATTATAAATACCTTCAACTAATGTAAGAATTGAGGCTGAGCAGGTAAGAAAAATATTGGTTATAGAGGGATTTGTACATATCAATTTTTAAAAAAGAATAAAGGAGAGCTAGTATCTTGACTAAGAAAGGGGAGGGATTGAGACTATGGATATGATGAGTTTGATTAAAAACTTCAAAAGTAGGTACCTACAAAGGTATAAATTATAGTTTTGAAACATAGGATAGATATCTGGGTAGAAACTGCAGAGCTGAGAAAAGCCTTTATATAGGTGATAAATGAATGCATAGCTGTAGATGAGATCATTCATCTAGTACAGCTCATAAAAGGAGGATGGGTAGAGGTAGAGTCCCAGAGAACAGCAGCACAGAGTTTAGGAGCAGGATGAGAAAGGGAAATCTTGAGATAACTTAGAAAATGACTAGAGAATTAAGACTAAAGCCCAAAGCTGATAGTGGAGTGAAGAGTAAGAATGAAATTCCAAGAAGGTAGTTTAGAAGACAATTTCCCAAAGAACAAATGACATTGAACATTTATATAGTCTCAACTTAGAAAGATGTTTCCTAAACATAAAAGAAAGTTTATGTATTTCACAGGAAAGATATAAAAGTAACAAGACACATTAAAAGAAATATGCACCTCAAAAGAACAAATATATTAAAAGGTAATCAAGCCAAGAAAAACATTTGAAATAAGTATAACATATGGTTAATGTTATTACTCTATAAGAATTCACTGTGAGTGAATAGGGGGAAATTATTTCAATAGAAAAACAGACAAAAAGCCTAAAGAGGAAAATTCATAGAAGATAAAATAATAAAATTAAATGTATAGTAAAATGCTTTAAATTACCAATAACTAAAAATTTAAAATTAAACTAAGAAGGAAGAAACACTTTTTCCTATCAAATTTGTCCAATTATTTTGTTGCTGGCTAGTGTTTGTGAGATAAAAATATCAAACATTAATGATTTAGAGCAAATTGATTTAAAAAAAAAACTTTAAAAATTATATCAGCTAATAGGACCTGGAATTTGATGAAGGGGGTAGATTTTAAAGAGATTATTGTGTCACATATGATGTGACCCAAATTTTCATCTATCCAAAATCTTTAGCTGAATATGTTCAATACTTTTGGAGTCATATTTTTTCCCATTGGACATAACCGAATGTTAATGTATAATGGGAGAAAGCATGCTGTCCTATGAAAACCCAGTGTATTTGGGTTACAAATGTAAATATTGCTTCAAGCTTTTGTTGCTAAGTGCTCCCGAAGATGTGGTTTATAAGCAACCTTTTTTTCTTTCTTTCTAGTTGCCCTGTATACCACCCAACTTGTATCTGAGGCCCCCAGAACATTTCTCAGTGACAATCCCATTGACAACCATAATGACACTTCTATGCAGCCTACTCTATGTTGCTATTTTCTCTGTGGTTTATTATATAGTCACTAGTTCTCTAAGATTTTTGTTGTTTTTCAAAAATGTCCAGTTTTAGAACCCCTCTTAAAAATTTCAATCTTAGAAATAGCAACTTTTGAGACCCTCTGAGGATATCGTAGTTTATAAATATCTGTTCCTGATGAACCTCCACCAAAGGAGTTAAGATGTTGATCCTTGGTATATAGGTTAGTAGTACCTATGAGATAAAAGTACCATAATGATACATATTATCATTAAGTACCATAATGATACAAGATAGGCCACACAATCATTAATATAAGTGCATCTCTATGTCTTTGGAATCTTCTCAGATATACACTATCTTTAAAAAAATGTGTGGACATTAAAATATGTTATTGACAAGCCACAATAAGTTAATTTAAGCCAATAGCTGATTAGAGTTCATTAAAAATGTAAATCTTTCCCTAGATCATTAATATGATTTCTCCCCTCCCCTTATAGATTGAAACAACATTATAATGTACTTCCTTGATAACATAAATATATATTGTGACTACAATATATTGTCTATAATATGAATATACACTATAATTATGATTGGTCTTATTTTCAATATTTTAATATAATTTTATGTTTAATTCATTTAATTATTTCAATTTAATGATGTTAACGGATCTATAAGTCCTTTAAAAAATCTGATCTGCTCTGCCAGGTGGCCCAGTTGTTTGGAGCATCACCCTTTAGACCAAAAGGCTGTGTGTTCAATGCCTGGTCAGGGCACCTATGGGAGGCAACAGATCAATGTTTCTTTCTCATATCAATGTTTCTCTCTCTCTCTCCCTTCCTCTTTGTGAGATCAATAAACAAACAAAATCATATCCGTGGGTGAGGATTTAAAAAAATCTTAACAACAGTCAAAAATAAGATACTTTGTCAAAAAACATAATTACTCCCCGGGGGGTGTGTCTCGGCCCACGAACCAGGAGATCATGGTCCGATTCCCCGCAGGGCCCAGGCCCGGCCTGCAGGCTCGATCCCCAGTAAGGGGCGCGCAGGAGGCAGCCGATGGACGATTCGCTCTCATCACTGATGTTTCTCTCTCTCTCTCCCGCTCCCTTCCTCTCTCTGAAATCAAGACATATTTTTAAAAACGCACATTCTTACTTAACAATTAATATCTTCAAAACCACGAGTTAGATATGCAGTTTTTTCTCATTTTCCAGAAAAGCTGAAATGATATTTTAATCTATTTGTATCATGGCTAAGAGATATTGCTTAAACAAAATAAATGTGTAAACTGGAAAAGACAGATGCTTATGGAAGAAAGAATATCATGCATACTGGGCAGGTGAACAGGTTTTCATATTTAAATATTTATACAGCTGTTAAAGCCCATAGAGTTACAAAAATAGGTTCTACTTAATTGGCTGTGTATCTCTAAAAGAAAAAAAGAAAAAAGTACACAAATATGTTACAATGCCTTGTACATTGTATTAAAAAAAGTTAATCAAAATCTTTATATAGAATGATTTAGGTAAAATCACTCCCCTGCCAGAGGACCTTCATATTTTATGTAACGTAACACTTTAGTTAACAATTGTAAACTAGAGGATGCACTAAGATTATTACACTATACATTTATGTGCTAGGGTACTTTCATATTCCATTGGAAAAACAGCAAATCAACTCAATTCTATTCATTAAAAATGAATGCACAAGATCATAAAGATCTCTCCAACATCAGTGTTCTGGGGAATGCATGTTTTTTTTCCCCACTTGCAACAATGTATTATGATATAAATTACTTAGGAGAAATCAAAGAACAAACAGAACATTAAATCATTTCAGTTCTTATAAAATTCTCATTTACAAGCTTCTTGTTGTTTCCGTGTTATCTATTTATTACTTTATTATAACACTCAGATATTCAAATTAACACAAATTATTGCCCAAATTAACCTAATTGTTTCATATCCTGATTCCTTTCCTAGGAAAATCTAGATTGCCATTATTTACATTCAGGGATATTAGATACAAGGAGTCATATGTATAAAAATCACAGTGTGCAATACTTATGTCATTGATTTGCTTAGTAACTCAATGCCCCTTTTTCACATCTTCCAAATCAACTCTTTGCATTTTAATAATTGATTTTTAGAAGAGTAAGCGTTAAAACAAATAAAGTAAACCAAAACCCAAAGCTAAAAAATAGTTTAATAAAGTAATTATCGTGCTTCTTTAACATCCAATGTGTCTGCATGATTCCACTTTCTCCATGTGAAAACAAGGGTTTGCTATATTACAAGCTCAATATATCCTTTGTGATTAGACCTGTGAAAAGGTAGTTCGGATAAACATTGAACCATGCTGTAGTCAAAACCCAAGTGTCATACATTAACTTTGGCGTAATTTCATTCTAGTTAAATAGTTATGCCAAAAGAAATTGCAGCTGTTTTTCATTTGACAATTATAGATACCTAGGAATTTTTAGAACCAAATGATAAAAAGTGAAAGAGATGTAAGAATAAATTTTTGTAAATCCAACCAGCACCAAAAAAATATAAACTAGAATTAAATTTTGATCACATGCCTGAAAAGATGATTTTCCTACCTAATATAAAAATGCTATGTGGTTATTTACATTCTATTGAAGCTTGCAGTAGCAGAATTATTAAAGATTTACACAGTGGGCTACTTATGGTGTTTGACATGTATCCAAATGGGTGTACAATACATACTAATTATTGCTGCTGTTTAGGTGCTCTAAGGCAGCCTTGGAACAGTGTATAATTAATGAAAAGAAATTACAAATTACATTAGTGGATTTTTTTGTTGCTATTTTTTACTTTTTAATCTCAGAATAAGAATGGCAAAGATTAAATAGAGCAGATACCTACCAAACCAGCCTTGTAAAAGAGGTAGTTTCAGGATAGCATGAACAAATGTCTATTATACGCTCTAGATATTACAATCCTTCTTGGTCCAATTTTGTCTACAATAATCCTAACCTATCTCCAGGTAGTAGGCAAATGCAAGCTCTTCTTCTATTTTCTGTAATGACACACAGATAATTAAAAATTAAAACAGAAATAAAAACAGAAAAAAAAAGAAATGTTAACCTAAAAGAAAGAGAAAGGAAAGAAGGAAAGGAAAGGAAAGGAAAGGAAAGGAAAGGAAAGGAAAGGAAAGGAAAGGAAAGGAAAGGAAAGGAAAGGAAAGGAAAGGAAAGGAAAGGAAAGGAAAGGAAAGGAAAGGAAAGGAAAGGAAAGGAAAGGAAAGGAAAGGAAAGGAAAGGAAAGGAAAGGAAAGGAAAGGAAAAAGGAAAGGAAAGGAAAGGAAAGGAAAGGAAAGGAAAGGAAAGGAAAGGAAAGGAAAGGAAAGGAAAGGAAAGGAAAGGAAAGGAAAGGAAAGGAAAGGAAAGGAAAGGAAAGGAAAGGAAAGGAAAGGGAGGGAGGGAGGGAGGGAGGGAGGGAGGAAGGAAGGAAGGAAGGAAGGAAGGAAGGAAGGAAGGAAGGAAGGAAGGAAAAAAAAAGAAGGAAATAGGGGAGAAAGAATGGTAGAAAACTTTTTTTGGAATCTCAGTATCTTTTGGGGAGAAGGAGCTACTGGCCATGGGGTGAGGGCCAATGACTCTTCCTTGACCAGGACACTGTTTACATCCCTGGCATTCTGTATAAAAGCCAATGACACCACCAGTCATAGTAAAAAAACACAACAAAACACACAAAAAAAGAAAGAAAGAAATGGTGCAGAAACAGGGGTGGGCAAAATAGGTTTACAGTTGTTTCTATAGAAAACAAGGTAATTATTAAATAAACTCTATTTCATGTACTCACAACTGCAAACCTACTTTTGTCAATCCCTGTTGAATTGAATACGACTCAGCCATATAAAAAAATGAAATCCTATCACTTGCAACAGCATACATGGACCTAGAGGGTATTGTACTAAGTGAAATAAGTCACACAGAGAAAGACAAATATTGTGGTAGGATACTAAGAAGCTAAGAAAATTCCTGGAGAAGTGGAATGGGGAAACTGAGACAAAAAACGCTGAACAAGGCCAAATAGTTTGGGCAGCTTATAGCCAGCTTGTGAATCATAAGACCTTATCTCCTCCAACCAAGGACACTTGAGAACAAATGCTTTACACTTCTCCCTAACCAGAGAATATTTAGCTTATATCACCCTAGCCTGGGAAAATAGAGAACAAAGACACAATTAATGCCATTTGTGCCACCTAAACCCTAGGACAGATGAAGTCTGGGGAACAAATAACAAAAACCCAAAAGGGTTTGGATCGTATCACTTGAGGAGGGAAAGGGGAAAAGGGGGGAATTCATTTCACTCACTGAACAAAGAAGTCAACAGTCTTGAGATTTGCCAAGATAAAACTGCCAGGTGTTCTCATAAATTCTGAGAAAAACTACAACAATGTAAAAAGGGGGACTTTGAAATCTAGTCTATCTGGCAGGGAAACCTTGAAACCTATTGGGGGGAAAAGTATATACCCTTGAATCCCCAGCTGGCGGGGCACTCAGACTGGCTGAGTTGTCCACTTTTGCTTTATGCCAAGTGTATTCTTAATAAATTCACTTGTTTTGCTTCTTTAATAAATTCACTTGCTCTGCTTCCTTAATAAGTTTGCTTGCTTTGCTTCAATACTGCTTTCTGTCATTTGTCTAAATTCTTTCTCACTAGCATCACAAGAGCAGAGGAGGGGAAAACCAGCCCCATTTGACGAGGGTGGCTCTCTAGGAACAATACGATTTCACTTACATGCAGAATCTAAAGAACAAAATAAATAAACAAAATAGAAACAGAATCATAGATACAGAGAACTGACTGATGGTGGCCAGAGAGGATTTCAGGGCTGGGTGAAAAAGGTGAAGGGATTAAAAAGTAAATTGGTAGTTACAAAATAATCATGGAAATCTAAAGTACAGAATAGGGAATATAGTTAATAATATTGTAATAACCATGTACGGTTCCTGGTGGGTACTGAAAATATGGGGGAGATCACTGTAAAGCATATGATTATCTAACCACTATGCTGTACACCTGAAACTTATACAAAATAATATTGAATGTAAACTGTAATTGAAAAATAAAATTAAAAATGAAACAAACAAAAAAGAATGCCTCCAAGGTAGCTGTGACCAGCTGTTCACACCCAGGAGTCTGATTCAAAAAAGCGTGATCTTAGACTGAAGAAAGACACACTTCTCTCAGTTCCCAGAAACTCCTCCTCTCTTACTCCCTTTTGCATTTTTAAAACAAATTAGAGAGATCTTGCTCTCCTGTCCTCTTGTCCTCCAAATAAAATACACCCTTCTCTATCTCCAAGCACCAGTGTCTCAGTGTTTTTGGCTTACTAGTGCATAGGACATCCAAAGCTGAATTTTAGGAGGTGATTCTGTGACACGCGACTGACGGCATGTATGATGGTGGTCTTATATATTATAATGGAGCTGAAAATTTCAAATGTAACTGCATAGAAACTTCATGTCTTTAATATGACTTTTTCTCCATTCTTTCCTTTTGATTCAAACTGGCCTCATCCAGCGCTCTGACTCACCTGCCCTCTTCTCCGTTGCAGGGCCACTCCCTCATTCATTAAGCCCTCAGGACAATGAGGTTCTGATCAGCATCAAATAATACTAGGAACAAAGCCCTGGGTCTGTTGACCCCAGAGACAGAGATTTGGTCAAACTGTTAGAATAGGCAGCTAACTGAGCATGAGCTGGGAGAGGGGACAGATAAGCAAAGGAAAATATCATCCTTAAAACATAACTGAGGGACTGAGGGGCCAGTAAGGGAAAGGAAATATCTACCTTAAACATAATCTTCAGCTAATAACCAAATGGCTGATGAGGCCTAGGGTAGTTAGACACCCTACACATCTGTGAGGAGCGTGTGCATGGCCTGAAACATGAACAGTACAGTTGTACAACTGCCCACTTCTGGCAGAGATGCGCACATCCGATGGGCAGGAACAGACAGGCTTGGGGAGGGAGCCAGGAGGCAGGCGGGAAATTCAAGGACGCATAAAACCCTACGTTTGTAGCCAAGCAGGACACTCAGTTTGGTCTGAGTTGCCCACTTGGAAATCTCCAACGTACTTGCCTTTGTTAACAAAATGCTGCCTTCTTTGCTGTGTCTCTGTAGGGAAAGTGAAAACATTTAGGCTTTCTCTCCACCTTCTCCAAGCAGAGGCCCCAGTGATGTGAACATGATACAGCACAGTCATAACAGGTGCCGTGTTAGCTGACTAAGGTCTGACCCATCGTTGGCTGAGAGCCACTATTGTCTCTGGTCCTATAAGTCTGCCCAGGACTTCCAGAGGTGTGGGCTTGCAGATTGTTCCCTTGGGGTGCGATTTGTTCCCCCGGGCAGGTTTATCCCCTGGGTGTAGTGTGTCTCCCTTGTATGCCTGGCTGGCCACCACCAGGAGAGAGTGTGGGTTTGTTTATTTTGTACCCTTTGGCCTGCCACGGCCAAATAAAGAAAATGTCTCATCTTCCTTCGGCTCCACGCTTTCCTTCAGACTGTCCCCAGATCTAGACTGAACCTCCCTGGCCCTGAGTAGCTACTACAGTTGGCATAGTCGTTGGCATTCCAGTGTCTCATCTGAAATCTTTCTTCAAGGGGACAAGAACCGGGATCTTTAGAATACCACCGCCATCCCAGTGACAAACTAGAGATAACATCCACGCCTCAGTTGTGTTTCAACCAGAAAAGCTGCGAAACCAGACAAAGTGATGCCATGGCTGACATCAGGACCAGATGCACTGATCAACAACCCTCCACCCTGGTGCGATTGGTGGAGACAGGCACTCACCTGGGCCCTGGAGAGCTGCTTGCACACATCTCCTTTTCTAAACCAAAGCTACAACTGGATGACACTCCCAGTTCTTATGAAAATTGCAAGACACCCTTTAGCACAATAACAATTAGGAAAACATTGAAGAAAAAAATAGTTTATTATTTACAGGTCCTTTTTCAGGAAGAGAAAAAATAAAGGTCAGTTATGGAAGTCAAGCAAGATCTCCAAAACAAAGGACCCTTAGTAGGGGTGTCAGCATAGGTAGCTCGTTAGTAATATGAGGAAGAAATCCAAAGGGAACTAAATAATCTTAATAAGCTGGGAAGCAGAAGCAGGTAACAGAGCAGAATTCCATCTAGTTTACTGGTAAATAGACTCATTCACATACTCCAGGGAACATCAAGGGGACTTAATCCTGGGAACAGGACAGAAAATCTCCCCTGGGGTGCTGAAAGCCCAGCCCGAGGGAGGGGGCTGAAGTCCCTTTGCTGGGCTGGGCACAAGCACAACAGGAATTACATGATGTAATGAAACTTTTTGACAAGTGCAGTGAGAGTCGGGTGATGAAACAGAGGGGCAGGGCCTAGCTTGGGGACAACTGGAAAGGTGGTTGGATTGGATAGAGCACATGAAACTCTGACAGAATTTATTGGGAGGAGGGTCCAAACCTGGTCCGGGAAAAGTTAGGGACTTGGATTGACTGGTTTGAATGAGTCTTTGTTCTTTACCTGAATCAAGAAGATATATGGAGAATTAACTAAAGCCTTATGGCAGTGTTTTAGAGCCTGCCCACTCTCCAAGTCCCCAAGGGTGTATTAGTTCCCCTTAATTTACAATAAATCTTTGCCCTAATATTTAAACTTCTCCACACATGTGCCTTTGAAATTCTTTTCTCACGTTACCACAAAAGAACTTATCACTTTCACTGGCCACAGGGGGACGTGGTATGGCTCTTTATCTAGCGTGCCTGGCAATGTGTTTATTGAGATAGTCTTCCTTGAAGGGGGGATACCTCTTTGAAATGGGTACCTCTGCAATCAAAGCTTAAGGTGGTTGCTTGCATTACAAAAAGAAGAGCAAGCTGACAAGGCTTACACTACAGTTACGCACTTGTTCGTGGTGACGCTGGGGTAAGCAAGCCTACTGTGCTATAAAATGAAATATCACTTCATTCCTAAAAAAGAATAAAATCTTGCCATTTATGATAATATGGTTGGACCAAAAGGGGATTCTGCTAAGTGAAATAAGTAGACACAGGAAGGCAAATACTGTATGATTTCACTTATCCGTGGTATCCAAACAAACTAAATAAATGAACAAACAAAACAAAACAGAAACAGACTCATAGATACAGAGAACAGACTCATGGTGCTAGAGGGGAGATGGTAGGGGAATGGATCAAAAAGGTACCAGGGGACAAGACATACAAACTTCCAGTAATAAAATAAATGAATCATAGGCATAAGATGTACAGTATAGTGAATATAGTCAATAATATCTTAATTACTTTGTATGGTGACAGATGGGTACTAGACTTACCATGGTGATCACATCCTAAGATATATAAATATCTAATCACTACATTGTACACCTAAAACTGATATATTTTATGTCAACTATAATAAAAAAAATTTTCTAGCTACAAATTTGAGGTTACCCATCTCTTCTCCTTCTGAATGTGAATTAATGTTAAAAGAAGAGAAAAATTCTATGGGTTAGACCCCAGCAGAGGCCAAGACCAAAGCCAGACAGGTGGGGCTGATCTCCTAAAGAGAGAGAACAGGAGAGGAGGTGGCCAGCTTCTATCTCTGGATCAATACCTCCTACAATTAAACTTGGTTTTCACAGTCAAGTTTCAGCAGTCAAGGCCTAGTAGGAGGTGAAAAATAAAAACAATGGAACATGAACATGAACTCTGTAGGGTTCATAAAAGTCAAAGCTTGAGACTTGGGGTGGAGAGAAGGACCGCATGACCAAAGTAGTCCAATTTTCATTTTTAGCACTTTCAATTTTGGGTCAGGGTTTATGACACACAAATCATAACTCAAACCTAGAGAGGATTACTAAATAAATAAAGAATAATAATATATTTTCAAATATTTTAATTTGAGGTTTCTAATTTTCTTATCCCAAAATAAAAGAGACACATTTGTGATATAAATGTAATGACACTACAGTGGTCAAATAGATGAGTTATGAAGGGAATGCATCACCATGAAAATAAAGTCCCTGAGGAGAGTAGTTCTAAGTTCTGTATATTTCATTTTCACCTATTATATTGAAGCAAAAGGGGAAATAATGTAGAGAGGAGAAATAAAAACTATAACTTTCACTCACATGAAAGGAAGTGAAAATCTGCAGAAAGCATTTCATCATGTCACTGTGGAATATCATCTTCACAATACACAATGTGTTCTGCTTCTTGTTAATGATAACAGAAAATTAATGCCATATTTTGTTTTTTTGAATTACATGTGCTCTAGATTTAAAGGTTGTTTTATTTTCTCCCCAAACTATACATAATAATTATGGTATACCCCCTCAACATGTCACATATTCATGCCAATCTGTTTTGAATTTATGCATTTCAAATTATGATTAAAAATTAAAGTTACTCATGTTTTCTGAAACATAAATCAGGAGAATTGTATTTCACTATTTAGCTCCTTTCCTTCTTATTTTGTTTCTTTTTCTAAAAATTATTTGAGAATGTTATTAAGTATAATAGGAATGGTGGGTTTTAAGTTTATTTTTGTAAACATTTGTTCAATATTTTCTTTTTATCATATTATGTAAGAGTTGAGGGATTAAAAGTTTAAATTTTCAGTTACAAGCATATTTTGTTTAAATTAAAATATTTTCAAATATTTTAAGCAATATATTCTAAATATCTTCAAAAGAGGAGCTGGGGAAATAAATGACCTACAAGAACAAGCAACAGGGTTGGTAATCAAATCTGTAATATCGTGTCTTGAAAAGGAATCATGGGGCTGCATACTAACTACCTGACATTATTTTCTCTGCTCCCAAAGAGAATATGACTTTCCCCTGCAAAACATTCAGATTGTAGTTTGTATCCAATGCTCTCAGACTCCCAAATTGTTTAAGACTTTAAAATTTAATCAAGGGATTTCTTAATGGAAGCTGGGAAGAGCAACATCAGAAATACATTTGACAAAAGGGTAACAAATTTCTACTTAATTATTTACAACGGCCGTATACGGCTACAGAGAGACGGAAAAGTCGTCAGGCTCCTGTGCACCAGCTCGGCTGTCTGAGAGGACAAGGGCATCACTTTGCCCTCACACCACGCAGTTTTTAAGACTGCATCTTGTTGATCTTGATGAAATTACAAGAATAGGATCTGAAGCTTCGTGCTGGTAACTTATGGCCACAGGTCACTGCAAATTGAATGTTTTCAGGGTACAGGAAGCCTACTTGTCATTTGCATGCATCTCATTTGCCACCTAAAACATGTTTTTCATCGTTGCTGTAAGCCACTGCTTTTAACGTTTTTTATTCTTTCTGTTTCTCTTTTCTGCCTCTTTTTCTTTCTCTCTCTGACTTGCTCTGTCTCTATTGCTCTCTCTCTTTCTAGAATAAGGCAGATATGTTTTCCACTGAGCCTAACATTATAACAAACATCCACAAGAAATGATAGATTAAAGCAGTTTAACCTACTAAGTTTAGGTCAGAGTTTTTCTTTTTTGCTATTTATTGAACTAGGATTTTAGAATAGTTCACATATTTCAGTTGTTTTATTCATAGGGAAATCCTTTAGCTTTCATATTTTGGAGACTGCATTTATTAACTTTACTCCCACAAATAATTGCCTAGATTTTCTGTTACTAAAACATGAAGATACATTTTCAAACCAATACTTGTCCTTGAAATTTTAGTGCATAAGGAATTTATTACCCTTGACATTCTTAGGTTTGAAGTTATAACATACACTAGATTTTTTAAACTTTAATTTAAAAAATGAAATTGGATATTTCCTCAAGAAATTTCATAAATCAATCCGTAGGGCTTTGAAAAATACTATTTCTTAAAGAGGAGGTATCAGTTTATTTTTTACAATTAAAAGACACAAAGATTGAGTATATATTATACACATTTATGAGTTATAGGCTTTATTTGGATGAGTTAAGCTTTTTGAACACACAAGTTCTTAGGAATTTATATAAAACTAAATGTGTATAGCCCCTGGTATGTCTCAGTATATCTTAATACTTGCTTGATTTTCAGTTTTTGTAAGGGATGAAATGAAACTGGAAAATCTCATGTCGCATTAAGTACAAGATGATTCCATTAATAGAATTAATTTAGCAATGTGTAAAATATAATTTTGCAATTAGATTATTAGAAAAAAACATACAATTAGAAATGCTTGTGTGGATTTATTAAAATTTCTGAAAGTTGTACACAATCATTGAGCCTTAGTGATACAGTTATGATTTAACCCAGTTATTATAACTAAACAGGAGCAAAGGGAAACTGCAATTTAGATGCATGTCCAGTAGAGTCTAGATGACTTAACAAAGGTAATTACCCGCCAGTCACACCTGAGAGCAGGTCATTGGCCAGAATAGGTGAGGCCACTGTGAGGGCAAGAAATCTGAGATACATAAGCTCCTAAACAAAGGAGCTCCCTTCCTTCTCTCCTTCACTGCTCCTGGCTTGTGGAGCTCTCATGCTCTGCACTCTCCAACATGGCCCACAGCCATATGGACACCACACACGATGGTCTGATGGACTAAAATTAGCCCGATGCTGTGCCTGACTCAACTCCACCATGGAGCGGTAACTTTGGACACTGGCTTTGCTTCGAGCTCTACTGGATCTCCAGCTGCACATTTTCCAGGACTGTTTTAAGGAAAATGGGACTTTTAAACCGAGGGATACAATTTCAAGCAAATAAAAAACTTTCCACCACATCTGATTCTTCAGTGGGGGCCTCAGGGAATTCTTATTTCAGCAGCACCCAAGGAACCCCACTCCCACTAGTAATTCCACCCACGCATTTCTCAGATAGCATTAAGGTTGGAAAGAATCTTATGAATCATAATATGCCATCTAATAGGAAATTACTTTTATAACATCCTGAACAAGCATCCTGTCATTGTGAGAGTAAATATGAAAATATAACTCATAATCAAACCCAAACCCCTTTATTGCATATTATATATTTTTGATTACTTACAATAGTTAAAAACATTTTGTGTATATTTCATTAAAGCAAAAGTAAGAGAGGTTTCCTTGGAATCTCCTTATTTCTTACTGAGGGAACACATGTAAATGAACTGGAAATCTCTGGTCTATTATAAACGTTTATACTAGATTCAACATCCTGTATACAACCACATGTAAATAATAATAACTTTTCAAACTTAAGTTAAGTCTTCTAAGTGGTCAGAATTATTCTACAATGTTGCACTTCTAAAACTTTGCCACACCTGCCATCTCAGGAAATTCTATTCCTTGGTTTTAAAAATTTATTACAAAAGCAAATTTAAAAGAGAATAGGTATAGGATAACTGAGAAACATTTACACTTTAGAAAAGCTTTTCTCTATTTCCACAAGAATTCTTAAGCAATTCTATTATTGGAGGAACCATCAGGAGGTTCCATAAGAACGAGTGGTAGTGACAGACAAAACTGTAGACTTAGCCAAAAAAAAAAAAAAAAGATAGTGAAAGGAGCATCATTTTATATTTCAAGAACTATTCAACATCTGAGATTTTACTCTTCTTGCAAACTAACATGGTTAGCCTCCCACAGTTTCATAGATCCTGGCAGAAGGCGTGAGACTCCTGGGTCAGAGACAAAGGACCTTACTGTTTCATTCCGCAGCACACAGCGGTCAGTGCATCAGTTCCCCTTGCCCCCCAATCTCCACATGGGCTCAGGTGGATGTTGCACGCAGTGTACTAGTGTCACAGCTGAAGAACCAGGAGTTTTAAAAGTAGCTACTAACAAACCTGTTCACACTTTTCCAGGAAGGTAACATTATATCTTTTAAAATGGTCTGCAAACAAACCTGTCCACAACCTTGAAGGGGGACACTATTTCTATCCTCTAAGGCTTCTTGCTGTATAAACATCCTTGGAATTGAGTGTAGGATAAAAGCTGATTGATACACGCACAGAAACTTCCTGGAGAACTGGCTTCCAACATTGATATGAGTTAATTTATAAAAACCTGTATACCACTTCATTGTGATTGTAAGATTGTAGGATTTGAAAACTAGCATGAGCAGCTAGAATTGACAAAGTTGTTCTATTATCCAAAGAAACCTAGACACTACATATATTTGTCACCAAAGATTGTAAAAACTTCCACTGAATTTATCTAAAATTTTCTAATTACCATATGTAATTATTTTCCTGGTCTAATACTCAGGAAAATAACAAGATCAGAGTGACTGTTAGATAAATACTCTAATTGCAACTTACATCGATTTTTCATGAAATTCAGCCTTCTTATAATTAAATTTGTCTTAACAGTTTTAGGGATTGGTTGATATTTTTAGACTTCAAATGTCTCTGTTCTTTTCTCTTTCTCATGCTCTCTTTGTACAGTTGAACCCATTGTCCCTCTGCTGCATCCCAGGAATAGATGTTATAAGTAAACATTTTTGTGTCTATTCCCATTTTCTATGATGCCCGTGTGATGGTTACAAGGTGGGGACAATGTCTTTCATATCCATGCAAGTTAAACTCTTCACTAATCTGCTGATTTGTGCTGCTTTGAACTGTCAAAGTTCTTCAGGAATTTTAAGGAAAAAGCACTTTTGCTTAGTTATTTGCAGTCTATGTGATCAGGGTTTATTTTAAAAGTAAGTGTGGGCACCATAAAGAAGGAAAAATCATAATCCACAAATGGAAGAAAATATGCACTTCATATCTAATCAACCTAGGAGTAGTTGGCATAAAAATTTTAAAATATTAAAAGTTAATAAGAATAATACAACCTAATAGAGAAATGGGCAAAGATTACAAGCAAGCATATCATAAGATAACACAAATGTTCGATAAATATGTGAAAATGTGCTCAGCCTTAGATATCTGAAAATTTATAATTAAAACCATGAAATAGTATTTTGTACTTTGGCAAGAATTCAAATTTGTAAGAATATGAAATGCTGGTAACTTGTGCTCAGGAACTCTCATATACCGCCCGTGAAACAAAACAAATATAATTACTCTGAAAAATAATTAAGTGACATCTTGCAAAAAAATAAACTTATGTGCATTTGTCCCAGAAAACATGGAAAAAAGCACTATAGAAGCATTTTTTTTTTTTAATGTCATGTAACTGGAAACAACCTCATGTCCACCAAAAGAATGTTAAATAATTTTTCACTGAGCGAAGAGTATACAAAGGTAATAGTTGCGTTATGACAAAGGGCATCAACTTTGTAAAATTAGAAAATGTACACATTATGAAAACATTTCTATAAGACAAAGCAAAAACTGCAAAATAAAAATTGTGGTACATATATAAGTAATGCATACATTATAAAAATAAAGAGAATGATAAAATAAATAAACCAATTTGGATATCGTGTGTGTATGTATGTTTTCTTCCTCTGAGAGAAAGGAAGAAAGGTGGACTGGTAAAAACAACAACACACACACACATACAAAAGAATTGGTAATGTTTCCTTTCTTTAAATGGAGAGTGAGCTCACATCTTTAATTATTTATTATTATGCTTCATAATTTACTCATATAGCTAACACTTTTTATATACCTAGTATTTCAAACTAAAAAAATAGAGATAAAAGTCACTCTGGCAAACCTGGTAAAGATATGGTAGATATCTGACCACACCACACACTTATACACAGGTTCAGGTTATAAAGGTGGTTGCATTTTTTTTCTTTAATCTTCACCTGAGGATATTTTTCCCATTGCTTTTCAGAGAGAATGGAAGGGAGAGAGAGAAACACATCATACCCTTGATGGGAATCAAACCCGAGACCCTTCAGTGAGCAGGCTGACACTCTAACCACTAAGCCAAACCAGCTACAGCAAGGGTGGCTGCATTTTACCCGCTGATGTTATACAATTTTTTTGGCAAACATTTTATATTTCACCTAATCTTCATTACAAAAATCTATGGGATTTTTAGACTATGAAGTCCTTGACTTTTGAGCTTAATTATCTCTTAAATCTCTTAAAATTAATTCCTTCCCTCTCCCCTGCATGTGAAATTAAAAATTTTGATTATTAACTCTGTCACTTTTTTTCTGAATTTAAGGAGAATGGAATGTAAAATCAGTGTTGGCTGGTGGATTTCAATGATTATTTTTGGATATTGCTTCTAGCAGCTATATGTCCACCTTTGAAACAACCGGCAAGCTGCGAAGCTTGCTATCATTCCCTCTCTCATGTGTTTTACTTGCAACGTTGTATATTTTCTTGCTAAAAAGGACTGTTTTGGGGTCATCACATATTTTCTTTAAAACTGGAATATAGTCCTGTAATATCCATTTTTCTATAGAATGTCTCCAAGCTACTCTAATTTTTAATAAGAGACTGAGTGGAGCCCTTAGGTTTCAGAATATCATTGATAAAAAAAGGAGTATTTTAATTGTTCTTCCCTTTTTGTAAGAAAAAGGGAAGGTTAGAGCAAATTTAATTTTCAAGTAAATTTGGTATAATGCTGATTGTTGTGTCATACATCTGTTTTATAGACTAATCAATTATTAATCACCAAATTTTAAAATGAGTTTTGCAAAACTACATTAATATTTCATTAAATCTTGCTGAATCGTGTGGTTATCTAAACACATGCATTAGACCTTTTGTGGGTTCCCTTGATGATTGTTCAAAAAACTCCATATCCTGACACTTGTGTGTATGTTAATATTGGATATCACTACATTAGAGAATTTGGTGCTAACGTAGTCATGTTACTGGCAGTTTTCTAAATTGTGAAATTCAGTGCACCATCATTACAGATTTTCTTAAAAACCACAGAAAATATGTAAATCTTGATGCCTGAAAATGACATACACAATATCATCATAAATAATATAAAATACATAGAGTTTTCATTATGATTTACTGTTTTAACTCCAGATTTTAAAATAGAATGAAAAACTAGGTTGGTTTTGATGAGAATAGGTTCTACATTTAAAAGTTTTATTCATGTAACTTGTAACTATACCATAAATTTTAAGTGAAAATTTTACTTTAGATGCCTCTGTGCAGGTTAGATATACATGTGCTTGTCAAAAATATATTTAAAGAACCTCATAACAAAAAATATAGTATTTCTTTTTCTGATAATCAAATTTTTAACATTTGTAGCTTCTAGGTAAAATATGTGTGTATTTATTAACTATTTATTAAGTAGTAAAATTGTATTCATTCTCTCTTGTTCTTTTTCCAGAATTATAAAAACAGAAAGGAGTACAATTTGAATGCTGAAAAAAATCACTGATATGTTTATTCATTTTTATTAAGTAATTTTTTTTTAACCCAGAGCACTAGGCAGTACTTGTGGAACAAAAAATATATAAACTATGTTTTTTATGCTCAAAGACATGTGTGTGTGTAAATATATGCATGTGTGTGGGCAGATATAAATCTATGCATGCACATGTGTATATGTGTGTATATAAGGTTATGTATGTGAATGATAGATGATAGGTAGATGGAAACATATATGGTAAGTTTTGCTTATGATTAACATAATCAAAGCAGAGATTCCTGACATAAATTACTGTTGCATAAAAACATAAAAATTCTCGAGCGGACCAGTGTGGCTCAGTTGGCTGAGCATCGCCCAGTGCACCAAAATGTCGCTGGTTCAATTCCTGGTCAGGGCACATGTCCAGGTTTCAAATTCAATCCTGGGTAGGGTGTGTGCAGGAGGCAACCAATGGATGGGTTTCTCTCTCATATAGATGGGTTTCTATCTCTCCCCCTCTCCCTTCCTCTCTCTCTAAAATCAATAAAAACGTATTTTAAAAAATCTTATAATTAGTTAAACTCAACCACATAATTTTTAATCCCTGCAGAAATTCTGTAAAGATTATCTATGAGTGTGAAGTAGACCTTTCTCATAACCCAGTGATGAGACAAATACAGAAAGTAAACTGTAAGATGTTGGTTTTACTATTATATTCCTAGTACCACCTCAAACTTTTCACTCTTCCTCAATCATCACAAATCCTCTTCAAAGTATAAAAACGGCTCCCTGTATCTGCAATGGGATGGAATCCCTCAGTGTTATGCTCAAAGTTTTTCAGTAAACATGCGAAGCTCCCTAGTTACTCAACCTGTCGTCCACAAGTTCAGCTAACTCTCCTTTGGTTTGAACAAGATGATTCCAAGTTTTACTGTAGCTTTTCATTTCTATGGGTCCTTGGTACTCAGTGTAACCATTGTGTTTCTATCACATTTCCCTTCAAATATTCCATCATTCTTATATACACCTTTCATCACTTATCTTCATTCTGAAGACCTATGTATTTTTTTTAATTGAATTGTGGCTGCTTTTATATTTTAACTAAGCTCATTATAATTATAGATTTCTAAAATTATAATAAGAATTCCTCTTTTTCACCCCATGATTACTGCAATCATTCAAGCCCCCACTTTTTGTCTCCTGAAGGGTTATTAAAGGGCCTTGGCTTCCAATTTTATCATACTGTCACTTAATTGATTTTTTTTTTCTTAACCACAAGTCTGACCATATCAGTCTTCTTAAAATTCTGCAGTGTTCCATTGCTACAAGCTAATATCCATATATTTCAACATGATTTAAAGGCACTTAATGGATCAGGACAAACCTCCCTGCACCTTCCTTTCCAGTTATTTCCCAGTTGCACTCTCCACGTCTGAAATACATGACACCTCTCTACACTTGTCCATGCTGTTCCCTCAGAATGGAACACCTAACCCTTCTGTTCCTCTTGTGTCTCTTTCAAGCATTACTTCTATACAAATCTCTATTATTCACTTGAGAGGAGGAAGAAATGTCCTATTTTTTTCTCTCCAAAACCTCAAATTTACAACATTCACTCAGCTACCACCATGCCTTTTAATTTTCCATTTGTGAAACTTCGATATCAGTATTTGTTAACAATTACCTGTCTCTTTTTTTAAATTCAAAGCCTCTTTAGGGAAAGGTCCTCTTCACCTTTGTATTACTAGACTTAGTACAGGCTGCAACCTAGTAGGCTCTCAAGTGACATCTATCGAAACACAGAATGAGGTGAAACATCCACACGAGCATATAAAAAACATAGATTATGCAAATAACTATAAATTTATATTAATTTAGATATTAATACATTTATATGAAAACTAGAGAAAGTACAGTAAGGAACATAACATTTTTCTAAAGTGCATATTATAAATACAGATTTCTGGGTCCAAGGACCAGAATTTTTTTTTTTTAAATATATCGTTATTGATTTCAGAGAGAGGAAGAGATAGAAACATCAGTGATGAGAGAGTCATTGATCAGCTGCCTCCTGCACGCCCCCGACTGGGGATCGAGCCCTCAACCTGGGAATGTGCCCTGACCAGGAATCGAACCCTGATCTCCTGGATCCTAGGTCGATGCTCAACTGCTGAGCCACGCCCGGCGAGGTGATGACCAGAAATTTTGATTTCCTATGTCTGTAAGACATGGAAATTTATATTTTGGTTAACTCCCAAGTCGATTCTTCTGCATACTAAGGCATAAAAATAAATTCTTATAAAATTTTGTAAGAAAAATGGGGCAAGTTTTAATAGACTAATCAGCATCTGAGGCAAAGTCTCATCCTTGTTTTCAAAATGAGTAGAGCTGAATTATGGAATTCTAAATCTCTGAATCTTGACCACAAGCAAGTCTCTTCATATGTCAGT
Source organism: Miniopterus schreibersii (assembly GCF_964146895.1). Lineage (NCBI taxonomy): Eukaryota > Metazoa > Chordata > Mammalia > Chiroptera > Miniopteridae > Miniopterus > Miniopterus schreibersii. The sequence continues at coordinate 58,640,702 of NC_138102.1, forward strand.
TCTGCTGCCTCCAAATATCTCAAGATGATATGCATACCATTTTTTTCTCCTAAGAACAGAGTTGCTTTATAGTTTTAGCAGCCAGAGCTGCTTTATGGTTTAAGCATTAAATATGTTCAAATGAAATACACCCTTTTGGAAATTAAATTTCTGTTAGCAGAATTTATTGAGGGACTACCAAAGCTTTATGTAATATATGCATTTCTCTTCCATTTATGTGTGTGTGTGTATACTTAATTTAAAAAATTCAGTAATCAAAAAATATGTGATGGAGGTAAAATCTCTCTGAAACTTGAATTATAGTATATGAAATATATGGTATACTTCTCCAACATATTTACTAAAATCTTTATATTTGATCTATGTTCCTAAATGCAATTATTACACAATTAATGAAGGAAGAGAATATGAACATGTAATATTTTCTTCACTTATTTAGCCTTCCCTGGCATATATGACTTGCAAAGGGGTTTATATTTCTGTATGGACACATACATGCACACACATGCATCCACATACTATTTCTTAAGTGCCACATGGTCTCTTTTAAACTCTTTTGTCTTCCGGATTGTATAGACTTTTACTATTGATTTGGCTTATCTAACTCATTTTCAGAAATGAAATGAGTTTTCTGACTAACTTGACTCATTCTTAAATGTATAGATTAAATGCCCCTTCATGTGTCTGCTCACATCTGGTATTCCAGATGTTTGCTATCATGATTACATGAAAATCGACACAGCATTGCCAGGACCGTAAAAAACACTGAAGAAGGAATAAAGGCAGAATTGTACACTTTTCGGTGCATGATTCCCTAGAAATTGGGTATTCTGTACGGCACCATTCAAATCAATTCATCACAACCCCAAAACCTAATCCAGCCTTAAATAAACCAGAGTTTTATATAGCATGAAATAAATTTCCCATTCAAAGATTCTTCTGAGTACAGAAATCTTACCATAAGAGTTTCCTAAAAGGAAGCACTTTTAAATATTTTCTTTATCATGATGATTTAAAAAAATCAGAACTGGGGTTTGATGGGGTATATAGCACAGTGTGAGCCCAACAGCCATGACCTCATAGAAGCAGATTATAAGGAAAGTTCCAAGTCGCAGGTGTTAGAAGAGAGGGTGGTGATGTTATAGCATAAAAGAAGCTAGGAAAATTCCAGGAAAAACAGAATAGGGAAGCTAAGACAGATTATTAAACAGCAGTTTGCAGCCACCTAATAAATTTTATCTTCCCTAAACCAAGGACACTTGAGAGCAAATGGTTTGTGTTAGGTGGGCCAGGTACAGAGACCCAGGTATAGGAATTAGGGCACAGAAACTCAGCAGGGAAGGAAACCTCAGATGCCTAGAAAGGGACAAAACTGGGAAAATAAGAACTTTGTCCCCAGGGTAACCTATCCTCCCCTAGCATAGGCTGGTGATGCGGTTTAGACTCCTGAGCTTTCCTCCATAAAGATCACATCTAGGCCTCAGTTGTATTTCAGCTCCAGGCCCAGATAAGCAGCAAAACCAGACAAGTGGCACCATGACTGTCTCAGGACGAGCTACATTGACTTGTGACCTCCTGCTTTAGCACCAACCAATCAATGGAGACCATGACCCTGAAAGATCACACCTGAAAAGCTGATGAATATTCTATTGAGACCCTCCCCCGAGACCTCCCCTAAGATTTCCACCTGCAAGAAAGAGATAAATACACTTAGGGCAAAAGACCCAGCACTACCCCACCCCTCCCCAAGGGAGCAGGCCAGAGCCATTTCCTTCTCCCCTCCAAGGGGACTCCACAAGACTTGCAACCATGGTAGCAATGGGTAGTGGCAGCTTGTCCCAGGCTTACCCCCTGAACCTGTCTCCAAGGTTCCCAAACTTGCTCCCTCCTCTCTCTGACTTCCCAGTGAGCCAAAGCAGCCCAGCCAAGGCTCTCCTACTGTTTCTTCTATGACCTTCCTTGTTTCATTGCCCTAAGTATATTTTTGCTGCAGCCAATAAATTCTTGCTTTCTTTTCTACACTTTGTCTCTTGATTAAAATTTTTTCCTCAAGAAGACAAAAACCGAGACCTCTTCATTCCTCACCGTCTCCCTGGTAGCAGTGTCACATAAGTGTCACTTCAGAGATGGTGGCCATCATACAGTAGGTAGGGACTCTGATGCAGTGGGGCAACACGAATGTTTCTGGGTGAGTGGCAGATGTTTTAGAATGTGAGTGTGATAGAAGGATTTACTATGGTCCCTTGTATTAAAGAAAATAAAGCTGAAGCACAGAAATTTATTCTTTCAACTTAACTGAATTAATAATTAAGATTCCCAGTATGAGTGCTGGCAGTAATTTCTGAATATGTGGCTCTATATTGGATGATTTCAGTGAAAACCACTATGTATTTTTATATTTATTATTTATTCAGTAATGGTCCTTTGCACAAAGCCAAACTGGAGAGTGTATATGTAGGCTGAAATTTTTTTAATTTAAGTGCATTCTGACCAACTGAAATGATTGGTATAAATAATCAAGATAAAATGAATAATGACTAATGCAGACTTCGCTTATGATTAAACAATTTAGGAAGGTAAGAATAGAATGAGGAAGACATAATTTGATTCTTCAAATTCTAATATAAAGATTAATCAATTAAAAGAATTATGGTTTTTAGACCAAGTGAAGAAATATTTCACCATGTTCTACATACCTAGTGTTGAATTCTGGATATCTGTGTTACAAAAACATTGGCACACATTATATATTGACAAGAACAAGCAAGTCAATTCAAGTTAACATATATCAACATGCTGGTAATTTGTCAAACACTTTACTAGGTAATATAGAGGGTTTAGAAAGAATCATAGGAAATATGACTTGTGGATGTAAGACTGCACTTACCTAGAAAAGAGAAGACTCTATATGAGGCGGAGAGAGGTTGGAAGGAATGTATCACATTGCATTTCTTTTGAATATGTAGAAGATTGAGTGCCCGGGGTAATGACAGGCATTAAAAGTAATACCATAGAAAGGAAACTGAATGGACTATTTTATGAGGTGATAATTTTTCTATTAATCTACATGTTCAAGCAGAGTATTGGTGACAATGTTTTGCACCCTGAAAAAAAGATAGGACTGCATCGTACATGCGGCGAGAACCTCTTTGCAATTCTAAGTTAGTTTCTTCCCAGCTGTTTTATGGCATGCGCAGAGATAGAACCTAGGGGTCCTGTCTTTTATTCTTTCCAATACACTTTGACTTATCTGGGTGATATTTACCAGCCTGCCTCATCTCCCTCTGCAGTGGATAATGCATTATAGCCATTTCATATCAGGAAAAATATAGTCTGTGAAATGTTGCCCCAACTATGTATAATGTGTCCTGGACTAAAGCAATACAACAGTTCTCCTTTTCCAGAAGGATAAAAAATAATTTATCTGATGTAAAAAAAATACAGAGAATTTAGAAAAGGAAGTATTATTTGAATCCTAACTAAAAAATCAGTATTTCATTGGCTATTTTTTAAAAATTCATGGTTATACTGTTTTCTGATGTCCTTAGATATAATAGTTCAATTATATCTCTATTTTATTTTCTTAGTTATATTGTACTATGAACACTATACATTTTTGTAATAAAAAAAAATGTAGTGAGTATTTAATTTTTTAATTGAGGTAACATTGGTTTACAACATTATAGGAGTTTCAGGTGTACAATATTATAATTCCATATCTGTATACACTATTGTGTGCTCACCACCAAAAGTCTAGATTCCATTCATCACCATACATTCATCTGCTGCCCTTTACCCATGTGACTCTCCCTCCACCCTCTCCTCTCTGGTAGCCACCAATCTATTGTCTGCATCTATATCTTTGATTTTCTTCTTTTTTTTTTTTTACAGATACAATGTTTTATTGGATGTTCTAATTCCATTACATAATCCATTGGAGTTATTTCCAAATTTTATACTTGATTCTTGTAGTTATTGTAGATGGTAACATTAGCCAGGGAACAGATGCCGGCCAAACTGAGATAAAGGAGAGCGGAGTTTTATCTTCATATTGATGTGGAGCTTGTCTCTAAAGCCTCTCTTGGCTCTTTGATGAGGTCTGCATTGTCATGTTAGCTCAAGCTAGTGGGGCTTTTGTAGTCCTATGCTTCTGAACTTCCAACATATTCTGTCAAATTTTTAAACTGATGTTCTTGTTGAAGATAACAGGATCTTTTGCCAAATTAAGCAACACCCTTCTTTCTTGCATGATCACTGCTCAGGCAATTGGAATAAACCTCATGCTAATTCCCAGACTCTATTATTTATTTATTTATTTGTTTGTTTGTTTGTTTATTTATTTATTTATTTATTTATTATTCTTTTAAAAACTTTATTGGATTTATTGGGGTGAGATTGGTTGACAAAATTATATAGGTTTCAGATGTACAATTCTATAATATATCATCTGTATGTTGTATTGTGTGTATACCACCCAAATCAAGTCTCCTTCCATTATTATTTAAGCCCTCTTTACCCTCTCCTACCTCCTCCCACCTCCCTTTTCATCCGGTAATCACCACACAGTTGTCTGGGTCTACGAATTTTTTGTTTGTTTGTGGGGTGTGTTTTTTTGCTTGATCATTTCACCTTTTTTACCCCTCCCCCTAAACCCCTTCCCCTCTATCAGTCTGTACTCTGTATCTGTGAGTCTGTTTCTATTTTGTTAGTTTGGGTTTTTTTGTTAATTACGTTCCACATATCAGTGAAATCATATAGTACTTTTCTTTCTTTGGCTGGTTTATTTAACTTAGCATAATACTCTCCAGTTCCACCCATGCTGTCCCCAAAGGTGAGATTTCCTTCTTTTTTGTGGCTGAATAGTATTCCATTGTGTAAACATGCCACCGCTTTTTTTTTTTTTTTTTTAAATATACCTTTATTGATTTCAGAGACAGGAAAGGAGAGGGCACATGCCTGGGTTGCGGGCTCGATCAATGACTCTCTCATCATTGATGTTTCTATCTCTCTCTCTCCCTCTCCTTTCCTCTCTCTGAAATCAATAAAGGTATATTTAAAAAAAAAAGAAAAAGCGGTGGCATGTTTACACAATGGAATACTATTCAGCCACAAAAAAGAAGGAAATCTCACCGTTGGGGACAGCATGGGTGGAACTGGATCCTAGGTCGAGGCTCAACCGCTGGGCCATGCCTGGCCGGGCACCACCACTTTTTTATCCACTCATCTACTGATGTACATTTGGGCTGCTTCCAAATCTTGGCTATTTTAAATAATGCTGCAATGAACATAGGGGTACACATTCTTTAGAATCAGTGTTTTGGGGTTCTTTGCACAAATTCCCAGCAGTTGAATTGCTGGGTCATAAGGCAGTTCCTTTTTTAATTTGTTGAGGTAACTCCATACTGCTTTCCACAGTGGCTGTGCCAATCTGCGTTCCCACCGATAGTGTACCAAGGTTCCCTTTTCTCCTCAACATTATTTCATTTACTATTTTGAAAAATAAGTCATGGTTATAACTGTCTCTGATGTCCATAGAGGTAATAATTAGATTATACCTCTCTTTTCTTATTTTACTTATGTTGTACTCTAAACACTATTTTTAAATTCTCACTGTGATGGGAACACAATTTCTGCTGAGAATTTAATAAAATGTGTCCAATTTGCTTTACAGTTAGCTTTCAGATCAATGCAGTATATACAGTCATGATCAACGTATAATATACTTGTTTTATTTTAATAATATTAGGCTTAATATATACCAGGAAAGATTCTTAATACATCATATAATTTTCTCATTTAAACAGTTTTTAATTACATAACCTGAGAGGAATTTTATCAATATTGAAAGAAAAATTCATTTTTACCAAATAAATATACCAAACTAATTGACCATTGTTTGCATCCTAAGCAATGTTCAAGGTAATACAGCATTTCAACTTAAATTTAAGACTGTTCTTGTCACAAGTAGCTTAATATTTTCTCCAGAGATAGAAGTTATATATTCACAAAATCATGTTAGTCTTAAGGCATCCTTGAAAGTGACCAAGCAAGCTTTCACTGACTTTCATATAATTACAAATGACAGTTCTTAACAAAAATCTGAATAATAAAAGTGATTTCGAATGTGAAACATTTTCACTTGTACTTGAACATCACATATTCTTTAACACATCAGTGTTCTCTGCTCCAGCAGGTGTTTTACATGACAGTTCAGCCAGCCCACAATGTCTTTGCTTAGGAAAGGTGTCCTGGCTGGCACGGTGTCTATTTTGTTACAGAACACAGATGTGAAAATATACGGCCACAAAAAAATTCCAAAGCAGCTCAAACCTGAAGATTTTAGTAACGGAACACTGAAGAAATGCCATGTGGCGGAAGCCGCCTGGAAGTGCGGTCTCCGCCCACTGTGCAGCCCAAAGGGTGCCATCAGTCTTGCAAATGGAAATGGGTATTGTCAGCGGCAAGCGGCGTAAGGCTGCCGGAGAGGCTCTCAGACAGTGCTCTGTTTATTTCTAAATGAAGTCTGCATAGGTCATGGCCTTGGGTCGTTGATTAGGAAGCGGAAAACTCCACAAATCCATGATTAAACATACAAAGGTGATTAATTTGCCTTCAGTTTAAGTCTTTGTAATATTTAAGATCATCCTCAAAAATATTTTAGAAAACAAAGACTAAAATTGACTAATTTATTTCACTCTAGAATTCGTTCATTCTAAAATGAGTAAAAAAAAAATGTCAAAAAATTTAAACTGCTGGGAATCAGCTACTTTGGGCTTCAAAGAATGCACGGTTTTGATTAGCCATTTTTATATGTGAAACACAATATGTAGTTTGGGAAATAATTCACACTGAGTGAACATATGTCCCCAAGTCATACTGTATATTTTTTATTCTTTATTGAAAAATTAATAAATTGAAAAATTAAAAAATTGAAGTACACAAACTTTATTAGTTAAGATAATAACATTTTGTCAAACAACATTACTTAAGTGAAGCAAGACAGAAAGGAAAATATAGAAATATGTTCATGATATAAATATAGTAGAAAGAACACTTGACCTTAGTAAAAGATTAGTTTCAATCATGCAAGTTATTTATTTATTTGTTATTTTAAAACTATATCTGGGAACATTTTTTTATTGATTTTAAAGACAGAGAGGAAGGAAGAGGGAAAGAGATAAATATTGATTTATTGTTCCACTTATATGCATTCATTGCTTGATTCCTGTATGTATCCTGACAGGGAATCAAACCCTCAACCCTGGCATATCGGGATGATGCTCTAATCAGCTGAGCTACCTGGCCAGGGTGCAAGTTTTTTAGATGTTATAATCTTCATCTATAAAATGTAGGAAATAATATCTACACAACTCACGGTGTTATTGCATGTTAAATAGTGATTATAAAATGAAATTGTTAGGCTATAAGACAACATATCATTAAGTAAATAAATGAACAGAGAAAGGTTGTAAAGGTTAGTTCGCTTGAAGTCTGCAAATTTAATGTATCTAAATCCTGTTTGAAGGGTAGGTGCTTCTTAAAGGACCTAGGTTCCAAAGGAGCAAGATACCATTTTCAACAGTTTCAGATGGTTAGGTGTGAGCAAGTGACCTAGCTTTAGAGACTCAATCTCTTGCCTAAGATTTTGAATCTAGAACAAGGAACCCCTAGAGAAGGAAGCAATTGTAATTTGTGTTCCCAGCCTCAGTGTCTGGAGGTGGTATTGGGAACACTGACTTTTGCAGGAGTAGAGGCAGAGATGACAGACTTATCAGTGATGCAGGCTCATGGTGTCATTCCTGGGGTGTCACTCTGGCTCAGGATCCCAGATCCCAGTGTCTCCTGGCTTTGGCCCACTTTCTGAGTAAGGTTTTCCAGGCTTCTTGTGTTTTCTGAGCCTTAACATTATTCCAAAATGTATTATTTTCTGCCTAAGAGAGTCAGACTTAGTTTTTGTTGCTTACAATCCAAAACCTGATTATGTGACATAATGAATTCAGAGATTCTTTTTGCTACAAATAGAGCTCTAGTAATGCAATTGATACTCTTTTTTGGGGTTAAAAATAGTTATTACTTTTATGAGTTTCTCTTTGTTCCTAGAAAATATGCCTTTTTTTTCTATCTCTCTGATCTTCTAGATGTCTTAATATGTTTATACTATCTGGTGGTGGTCTGAAACCTCTTCGATGATGCCTTATTAGAAATGGCCATACTCAGAGGTACTCCACATTCCTTTTATAGCCCAGATTCCTATTAGAACTTAAATTATATTATGGTGGTCACTGTCCTGAAAAGCCTATTAGAAGTGGTATGTATCAAAATAAGAGGGCTGATATATTAGAAATGCACACTATAGTGTCTACAATTGTTCCACTTTTCACTGCAACACAATGTTTCTTACCGTTCACCTGTGTAATGAAATTGATGGCCTATTTCTTAGGACTGATTTACTTGGCCCAGTTTGCATGAATTGATTCATTTGGAACAGTTGACAGAATAGTTGGTATCAAAATAATGCTGCATAGGGAGCACATGAACAGGTTATTGAATAAAGAATGAACTGAAAGATCATAAGTTCTCAAAGATGATGCTCACAGCAAGAGGATTAAATTGCATAAAAATCAAGTCACTAGCCTGAAATACACGATGTAATAAAAGCTTGAGAGAAAAATGTAAGACGGACTCAATTTCTCAGCCATTGCCACGAGTCTGGATGTGCATCCTACTGTTATGTGAACAATCGCCATGCCTGGGGGGATCTGAATGAGTGCTGGCACCTATTGGTAGATGGAATAAAACCTAAGCTTATTTTCCTATCATGAGGCTCACATGTCATCTGCTACAAACTAATACATTAAGTTGTCATAATAAAGAAAATAACACATTTTAACACTGCTTGCTTACATTGCAAAAGTCTAAAGCAATTGTATAAATTGCCTGAAAGTCGTTTACCTTCTTTTTGCTTGCAATTCTTAGAAATTTAAGAGACCTGAGTCATGTAGAACATATACCAGTTGATTTGCTTGGTTAAGAGTATAAGGTGCATTGAACTTGGTCTTAAATATTATTCTCTTCACTTTTTCTTGAACCTCTCAAGCTATATGCTGTACCTTTGCCACTGAGTACTATATTCTTTAAGTGTATTTTTTATGAAATAGAAGAATGCATAGAAAATATACAGATACAATATTGCAAATTTTATTTTCACAGATGGATTGTTTTTATAAATATATTTTAGTTGTACACCTTTGACTTTCATATTGGGTTCATTACTGTATCCCCTGCATAATAGATAGGCAAAATGTCTGACACAGTTTAAATTTTGAGGCAAGGGGTCAAAGATGTTTGACTGTTGATTGACAATTGATACATGGAACACTTGGAAACTTAGAAGTTTACATAACTAAATATCATTATTTCTGACAAGTCAAAGTGAGAATGGGTGAGGAGGAAATGAACAATTGCTTGAAATAAAGAGGAAATAAATTTAGCCCACCTTTCCAGTTACTCCTGGCAGAAATTCCCTATCTCTAAACAGAAAAATGGGCAGGGTAGGGAGAGACCCCCAGGAGCGTAAATGCCTGTGAGTATTTTATACCTAGACCTCTTATCAAATTAGCCAAACAACAATGGGTCTTGCATAGTCACTCAATGTGGGACAGCCAAAGAAATATAGAACATAGTCTTTCTTTTCAAGGGGCTTAAAATTCAAATAGGGTTTTAACATATACGGAGTAAAACTATGGAAAATAAAAACTCAACAAAGAAGCTGGAGATGTAATATAAACAGGATGAACCAAACTACTGTGGGACTCCTGAAAAGTTGTGAGGCTTTGTTCAGAAGGCTGGAGTTGATTGTTCATAAAGGATGTGAGGGATATGGACAGGTGAGGAAAAGGTGTCAGGGAAAGCCAGAGAAATGCCAGAGAAAGAAAGGCCAGAATGAGCAAGCGCAGCATGCTAGCAACGAGAGTATTTTGTCTTCAGGAGAAACGAGTAGTGTTGCCTGATGAAATGTTGCAGAATAATTTGATATATGTTTAGGTACAAAGGGATATATAGGTCATGGAAAACATCTAAAAAGAGTAGATATTTGAACTTGCGCTGGTAGATAATAAAGAAATACTGAGGAAGACACAATGTTATTCAAAGCTAATACAGCACTTATCAATATATTCAGAGCTACTGCCTAGCCATTGCCCAGGATGTTATCTAGCTAAAATAATTTCCCCTGCATCAGGGTTTCAAAGAAAGGGGAGGACTTCAAAAGTTACATTACCTAGGATTCCTTGGCTATTATTAATGTTACAATATCATTGGTAATATATTCTAGGTGTGTCCACTGGTATCAGTATGTGATTTTTTTCATTTTAAAAATGCTTTCTGCCTTGCTTATAAGTTTATTTTAGGACATTAAAAAGAGAAAAATAAAATATGGAATTTCTGGCTAAATTGGCTTTATAAATTGACACTTTTAAACTTTTATTTCTCTGACACCCTACCTCCTACCTAAAAATGTGTAGCAATGGTAGGTAAATATATAAAGAGATATTTTAAAGCCCCCCAAAATAAACACTTTCAGATATAGAAATAAAATATAAATATAAAGCAAAAAATAGAGAGTAAAGCCACATTCACCCTGGGTTTCTGGTATCAATGTAGCTGAAGAAGCCTACAATTCACTTTTTCTAAGTAATAAAGACAGAAACTTCACTATACAAAAATGAGAGGACCAGATACATGATTATTCCTAAAACCAGGGCTAAACAGGATTTTCACTGATGGTGAAAGGAGCTAAAATAAGTTAACCCCAAATAGGGCATAAAGTTATGGCTTGTTTGAAATCTTGGATCTAGGAGGAAGATGGAAAGATACCTAGCTTAAGATCAGGAGCTCAAACGGTTAATCTCTGGATAAGAATCTGAATTTGTCATTGTAGAATTGGAGCTTCAAGCTGACACTTTAAGAATTAGCTTTGGATTAGGAGCCTAGTGGGTTAGTTGGAGATATTTAAATCCAGTAGGCAACACAGGTTATGAGAAAGAGATAAAGAGAAGAGAGAATCACTACACTAATCATAGCCATATACCAAACATGATGAACCCAGACAATCAAAATCTTACAAAGTATTAAAAATAGCAAGTTAGTTTAGATGAATTTAAATTAAATTAAATAACAATATGATTTGTAGAAAAATTTACAAACATATTTAATATCATTAAAGAAGTAAATTAGTTTTCATTTTGTTGATGGTTTCCTTTGCTGAGCAAAAACTTTTTAGTTTGATGTAGTCCATTTGTTTATTTTTTTCTTTGTTTTCCCTTGCCCAAGGAGATATATCAGAAAAAAATATTATTATGAGAAATGTACAAGATTTTACTGCCTATATTTTCATCAGAAATTGTTTTAGTTTCGAATTAAACATTTAAGTCTTTAATACATTTTGAGTTTATTCCTGTGTATGGTATAAGAAGGTGGTCTAGTTTCATTTTTTTGAATGTACCTGTTCAATTTTCCCAATACTATTTATTGAATAGACTATCTTTAGTCCACTGTATGTTTTTGCCTCCTTTGTCAAATATTAATTGACCATAAATTTGTGGGGTTATTTCTGGGCTCTCTATTCTCTTCCATTGATCTATATGAGTACCATGCTGTTTTGGTTATTATGACCTTGTAGTATAGTTTGGTATCAAGTAGCCTGATTCCTCAAACTTTGTTCTTCTTTCTCAAGATTGCTATGGCTATTTGGGGTCTTTTATGGTTCCATATAAATTTTTGGAATATTTGTTTTAGTTCTGTGAAATATGCCATTTGTATTTTGATAAGAACTGAACTGAATGTATAGATTGTTTTGAGTAGTATGGACATTTTAATAATGCCATTCCTTCTTATTCATGAACATGGTATGTGCTTCCATTTATGTGTATCTTTCTTCAGTGTCATAATTTTCTGAGTACAAGTTTTTTACATCATTGGTTAAATTTATTCCTAGATACTTTATTGTTTTTAATGCAATTATAAACGGAATTTTTTTCTTAGTTTCTTTTCTGATAGTTCATTATTAGTGTATAAAAATGCAACTGATTTCTGGATACTTATTTTATATGCTGCTACTTTACTGAATTCATTTATCAGTTCTGGTAGTTTTTTTGGTAGACTCTTTAGCTTTCTATATATACAGTATGATGTCATCTGTAAATAATGACAATTTTACTTATTCCTTTCTAATTTGGATCCCTTTTATTTCTTCTTCTTGTCTGATTGCTGTGGCTAGGACTTCCAGTACTATGTTGAACAAGAGTAGTAAAAGCAGAGATCCCTGTTTTGTTCACAATCTTAAGCTGAGTAGGAGAACATATTCACCAATGATACATCTGATAAGGGATTAATATCCAAAATTTATATAGAACTTATAAAATTCAACACTAAAAAAACAAACAACCCAATTAAAAAATGGGCAAAGAACCTGAACAGACACTTCTCCTAAGAGGACATACAGATGTCCAAGAGACATGAAAAGTTGCTCAATGTCACCAATCATCAGAGAGATGCAAATTAAAACCACAATGAGGTATCACCTCACACCTGTCAGAATGGGTACTACCATCAATGAACCAACAAACAAGTGCTGGTGCGGATGTGGGGAAAAGAGAACCCTAGTATACTGCTGGTGTGAATGTAGACTGGTATAGCCACTGTGAAAAATAGTATTAAGTTTCCTCAAAAAATTAAAAATGGAAGTGCCATTTGACCCAGTGATCCCATTTCTGAGAATATATCCTAAGAATACCAAAACTCCAATCAGAAAGAATATAGACACCCCTTTGTTCATAGCAGAATTATTTACAATAGCTAAAATCTGGAAATGGCCCAAGTGCCCTTCAGCAGATGAGTGGATAAAAAATATGTGGGACATTTACACAATGGAATACTATGCAGCTATAAAAAATAAGGAACTGTTACCTTGGAGACAGCATAGATGGAACTGGAGAGTATTATGCTAAGTGAAATAAGTCAGAGAAAAACAAATATCACTTGATCTCACTTATATGTGGAATCTAAGGAATAAAATAAACTGACAGCCCAGCCTGGAGTGGCTCAATGGTTGAGTGTCAACCTAGGATTCAGTAGATAGCAGTTTGATTCCCGGTCTGGGCACATGCCCGGGTTGCAGGCTCAATCCCCAGTCAAGGGTTTGCAGGAGGCAGCCAATCAATGACGACTCTCTCTTCATTGATATTTCAACTTTCTCTCTTCCTTTCCCTTCTTCTCTCTGAAATCAATAAAGATATATTTAAAAATAAATAAATAAATAAATAAATAAATAAATAAATAAATAAATAAACTGACAAAATAGTCCCAGGGGCATGAATGCATGGAACAGACTTACAGATCTCAGAGGAGAGGAGGGAGGGGAAGGTGGGAAAAGATTAACAAAGAACATATATTCATATATGCATAGTCCATGGACACAAGCAGTTGTGCTGTGAAGGCTTGGGGTGGGGCAGGAGCCAGGTGGAGGTGGGAAAATGGAGGACATCTGTAATACTCTCAATAATAAAAATAAATTAAAAAAAGAGAAATTATGTTTCTCACAAGTTCCCAGGTAATGCAAACCACATTCTCTGCAGCAAAAACAAACAAACAAAAAACCTATTATACTACTAAATAAGCAGTTCCTTATAGTCTGTTGGGCACCAGCTAAGGCTAAGTGTCTGATCATGTGACATTCGTGAACAAGTATTATCACAATCAGAGACTCATAAGGTTACATGGATACAGCAGCAATTCATCATGCAATAGAAATGATATACTTGGGATCAACCCCTTGAAAATCCAGAGGTCATAAATAAAGTACATGAACAGGTAGCTGCAAGTTTCATGTTACTTACTTCTGTTTCACAGCTTCCTAACCCTCAGCTTTACACCCATTGACTAGTAGAGGGTCCCCTAAAACTCCCTGCAAAGGTAGATACTAATTCATCTCTGATTTACAGATGAAGAAGTTGTTATTAGAGGGAAATTCTTTCCAGACTACAGTGTTTTTCAGGGTTGGATCTGAAGACAGTGGGCAGAAAGAAATATCCTTCCAGTGGGAAGGACTGTATGAATTCCACTTCAGCATTTACTTTGGGGGAAAACAGTCTAATGTGATACACTGATTCCTAGGAAGACTTGAATGGCCAAGGCGGAGAAAGGACAAAGATGGGAAACTGCCGTCAAAGGAGTGTAGCAAAGAGTTAAGTGGAGTCCAGCCTGTGTGGCTTAGTGGCTGAGTGTCGATCCATGAACCAGGAGGTCAGGGTCCGATTCCTGGTCAGGGCACATGCCTGGGTTTCAGGCTTGATTCCCCAGAGGGGGGCATGCAGGAAGAAACCGATCAATGACTCTCTCATCATTGATGTTTCTATCTCCCTCTCTCCCTCTCCCTTCCTCTCTCTGGAATCAATAAAAAAATATATTTTTAAAAAAGAGTTAAGTGGGTAAATCTATGGGAATCCATACAAAACACATAATTTTGTGTCTCACATTAATACTAATCAGAGAACAAAGATGGAGATCTTAACAATGAGGTGAAATGCATTCTTTTTCTAGTCTATGTCTATCAGCCTCTCTCCTCATAAACTTCCATGCATGCACAATGAGTCCAAGAAAAGAATACACATGGTAACAGGGTTGTAAACTATGCATGGGCTCAGGGACATATGTTCTGTTTCACCTATAAACTTGCCAGCAGGAGATTTGATCAAGGTTTGATACAAGTTTGATAAAGGGCTCTGAGCCCCTTATCTTAGCACTATTCCTCAAATTGACCTCTGGTGCCAGGTTGAATATACTGAACCCTTTCCACTCTGGAAGTTGCAGCAATTCATTCTTACTGGAACTGACACTTATTTTAGATAGGAGTTTGTCTTCCTTGCCTGCTGCAGTGCTTCTGTGAGCACTAGCATCTTAGGGTTAAGATAAAACCTGACTTATTGGCATGAGATCCTGTACTGCATTGCCTTAAACCTATAGGCCAGTTTTATGGCAGAAGTGGTGTGGCAATGAGCTCCTGATCACAAGGACACAATTTGCCTACTGGGATGATAGAATTCACATTAAAATCACCACTAAGAAATAACTCAGATTAATATATTTTGTGAGTTTGAGATGTTATTTTCCAATATTTACATTGAGCCACCAGGTTAGATATGGTGATATGTCCTCAGAAGCTAGAGCACTTGGGTCTAGGAGCCATGGTTGGAAATAGAATTGGCCCATCTAAACATTACTCCCAAAGACCTACTTGGGAAACAGGCAGGAATAGTATAGTAGGTTTTGAAGAACAAATTTGTGAGGATTCATTCCACCTGATACTAAGAGTGTATCATTGGTATTGACTGACAAAATAAAGCAGGAACTTTACAGCATGTTAAATGATAGACTTGACTTTATAAAGCATTCAAGAATAAACCTTTTAAGTAGTAATCTAGAATAACTGGTTGCTCTTATGGAAAATATAAATTAGGATTCTTTCCTCACATCATATAACACAAATGTACTCATTTTTGCCTGAGAAGGCAGCCATGGCCCCCAGTTTTCCTACTTTTGCCAAGGATTTCCCACTAATAGTAGGCCTCAGTTTCTCAGGCCTGGTTTATCCGGCTTTACCCTGAACATCAAACAGAACCAACTCCACTGTGTGTGTGTGTGTGTGTGTGTGTGTGTGTGTGTGTGTGTGTGTGTGCCTGGATGGGAGAGGGGAGAAACTTAAAAAACAAAACAAAAAAGTATTTATTCCAGGTAGGTTACAATTTTAAAAAGAGAAAAGGAAAATATTAAAATTATAAAAGAAAATATAAGAAGATGTGACCTGTTTAAATTTCACATGTGATTTCGTACAGTATTTATCTTTGACTTATCTCATTTAGAAAAAATAAATAATTTTTAAAAAGAAAAAGATATGACCTCAGAGTAGGAAAGGTATCTTAAAGAAGAAACAAAGAGTACATGATGTACAAAAAATTTATAAATTTGACCATAATTAGCTTCAATTTGGCCTATATTAAGATAACACAAACAAAGTGAAGAAAACTATAACCTTAAAGAAGATATTTACTGACCATATATAAAAAAATTAAATTATTTGTCATTAGGAATCTCTCTAATAATAATAAACTAATAATAAAATGACAACTAACCCAATGGGAAACTGACACCCAGAGAAACAATTTTCACAGGAGAAAATCTGAATGAGCAATGAACACAAAAAAATCTCTACACCACCACCTGTAACAACAGAAATGAAAATTAAAACACAATTAGATGCCATTTCTCTTTATTATTATGTGGGAAAGAATTTTAAAATACTAGGCCATGCCAAAAACTATCGAAGGTATAAAAAGTAAAATTAGTAATAGTCTCATGCTCCTATTAGAAGTGTAAAATAGTAGCATTTTGGGAAGTAAATTGACCATATCTAGAAAAGCTTAGAGGCCCAGTGTCATTTAGAATGATGTTCACGTATAAGTAACTGTAAACCAGATTACAGTGGTCTAATCAAGCAAGGGATTTGTCTCAGACATTAAAATAAAAATTATCCAGACAGGCATCCCAGAGCCAAAGCAGTGGCCCACGATGCCCTCAAGGAACCAGACCCATCTTGTCACTCTGCTTTCCTTAATGTGTGGCTGCTGCACCTCCAGAGTCACCTCAGTTCCCGGCAAGAAAAAGATTAGGGACGGTGGAGTCGGCACTGGAGATCTATGCTTATATTGCATTGGCCAGAACTACCTTATAACTGAGCCATCTCCCACAGCAAAAAGTTTGCGATTCAGAATAGTTTGCTTTTCAAACTCTAAAGTTGAGAAAGCCAGATATAAAAGAACTTGGGGTAGTGTGAATTAGCTCTTTTTCCATACTCATTTCATAAGCATACTTAAACTTCCATGTGAATATATATACAGATATAGAGAAGAGACAGATACATAGAATATATATCCCAGTGCCTTGTTACTCAGTGTGTTTTGTGCTCTGTGAACAACCAGCAGAGAGATCACTGTGGAATTTTCTAGAAATGCATTATCTTAGGCTCCATTCCAGATCTACTGAATCAGTATCTCCATTTTAATAGGAATCCCAGGTGAATCCACATGCAAATTAACATTTGAGAGGCACCACTCTAGAGAAATCATTCCCCATGTAACAGTGTACATTGTATCTTTCAGGAAAAAATAGAAATAACCTAAATGCCCATCAATAACAGCATATTGCATATATTCAGATTTCAGAATATTGAAATATATATTGAAAAAATATTTATTTATTCAATGGATAATTTATAGGGCAGTTGAAATGAGTAACTAGAATGACTGGTATTAACCTGGACAAATACCAAAAGCATAATATTGATTTAAAATGACAGGATGCAAAATTAAATCAACAGTATGATATAATTTTCCTATATTTTAAAAAATGCAGAATAATATTTCATATAGATACACACATGCTTATATAAAATATTTTTAAGTGGATAAAGAATATTCATCAAATTAATGATACTGATTAACTTGGGGTAAAGATGATAGAAAATATTATTGAAAAAGAGGTTTTAATTGCATTTTATTTCTTAAAAAAACACTAAAGCAAACATGACAAAATGTTAAGAATTGCGTGTTTGCTTTGGTATCTAAAAATTAATCTCTAAACTTTTTATATGTTTAAAAATATTTCATAAAATATTTTAAAAGATAAAATGTAGATAAGTTTTTAAAAGGATAGTAATGGTGTAATTCTTTTCACGCTAGCAATTTGTCCTTAAATGATTTAGCAATAGCTGGGTAAAAGGAATACATTATTTATGAAGATTAAGTATGTCAGCATTAGAACAACATTTGTAACTGATTTTTATGATAGCGAGTTCAGAATATTTCAATGAATTTGCAGCTCTCTCCTAGCAATAATACAGTTAGGAAATGTACAAATATATATGTACACAGATTTTAACAAGTATGCTTCAAAACTGTTGAAGATGAATGGAAAAAAATGTGGTGAATCTGAGTATTATGCCTGTTTCCTAAAGGAATGTGAATATTCTGGAACCCACATGCCACCCTCCCAGCCCCTCCTCGCCTATCTCTCCACCAACTGCTTTCACTGCGACAGTGATGTTCATTATTCGTTTGCACCTTTTCAGAACATTCTATCTGCTTAAAAAGTTTGCATCCTGGTTCTTGTCATTATGTTTACCTCATTTTCAGTACACAACTTGCTCTGTTTTTAGTCTTTAACATTAGCACTAGATATAGTATATTGTTTTACCCTGTAGAAAACAATTTTTAGCATATAATAGTCCTAGATAGAAAGAAGCCTAGTTAATAAAAAGATTGTTAACCCAATCTCTCTACTATGTGTACCACTTTCACATTTATTAGCCATAAGATAAGTCAACTAACAGAAAGGAAATTTAAGTGACACATGAGGACATGCAATGAGAGCAGGAGGAGCAGATTTTTAATCAGTTCCCTGATATTTCTACTCTGTTCTCTGAATCTTTCGCTATCTTCACAGTATCCTGAAATTAAAACCCAGGGACTTATAAGGTTCCTACAAAGACACGAGAGATTTTTAGTTTATTCTGATATTGATTTCAAGTACTATTTCTTGTTTTCTTCTCACAAAACATGTCAAGGCAGTTGATTATTATAAGAACCTACTCTGTGGCTGGCTATTTGGCAGTCTTTACCTGCGTACACAAATGCCTGAGGCTGGAGTATCCAGAGGATAATTATAGAGAGAGAGTTGGCAAACTTTTAAAATGTTGAACCAAGAAGAAAAAAACTAAATTGTCATTAGTTGCCCATAATATATTTCTATTCCTAGTAAATGCAAAAGGACCGCTTAAAAGGGAATAAACCTAATGAGCATTCAGTGAAATAGTGAGATGGAAGGAAACATACCAAAATAATCTCTTTCCCAAATGCCAGCAATAATCAGCTAGGAACTCATGCACTTACACACAATTTAAAAATAGGGAAAAAAACCACCACAAAACACAGCTACTAGATAGTCAGGGTGAACTTTAGAAAGTAGGTAAAGAGGTAAGTGAACAAAATAAAACAATGAAGAAGTGTTATTTTTAAAGGACTAAAAAAAGACTATATTCTTGGAAAGAAGGAGTCAATAATACAAATACATCAATTATCCTAAAATAAACATCTTACTTCAATGTAATATCCTTCAAAACTGTAATAAGAAGTAGATATACCTTTGCTGACATGGAAATACACTCCATGTATATTATTGGTTGAGATAAAGCAAGGTGTAGAATAATATCCGATTCTTTATCAGTCATCTATAGTTGTATATACATAGAATACATCAAATGTGTATGCATCTTTCATCCTCTGTGTGAGCATTTATGCAGGAATGGAGTATCCACACTAAACTCTTAATATCGGTCATTGCTGGGAAACAGATGGGGGACTGGGGATTGGAGAGCTTTTTATATAGTGTGTACTTTTGTGTTGCTTGACATTTTTCTGATGACCGTATTATATTTGAAAAAGAGAGAGAGAGAAAATTTACAAATTCTATGTCATATTAGGGGACAAAAGGTATCATTTTTGGAAACCTCTGGCTGCTTTATAAATCAGTTTCAAGAAGGGCAATAAGGTATGCTGAAGAAAGACCCCCTGCAGGGTGGCTGACATCTAAATCCCTGGGACCTGTTCCTGTGTTACCTTATATGGTTCAAGGGACACACAAATGTGGTTACTTTAAGGATTCTGAGATGGAGGGGTTATCCTTGGTTATCCAGGAGGGCTCAATGTAATCTCAGGTGTCCATAAAGGAAGGAGGCAGAGGATGGTTTGACTACAGGGAGAAGATGCAAAAACACAGAAGCAGACTTTAGGTGAAGCAGTCATGCAGCTTCTAAGAACTGAAAGGAACAGCTTCTCTTGGAGGCTCCAGAAAGAATCACTCCTGCCAAAACCTTGATTTTAGCCTTGCAAGACTGATTCTGAGATTCTAGCCTCCAGAACTCAAAAAGAATAAATTTACCATTTTTTAAGACACTAATCATGTGATAATTTGTTACAGCAGCAACAAGAAAATGAATTCAGGCAGGGAAAGTGCACTGAGAAAAATGATGTGTAGTTAAGAAACCAGGTAGCCTGCATGGCCAAAAATGTCTAAATTGATGAAATTGCAGTACCAAGGAAAACGAAAAAGAGAATGAGAATGACCGTGATATGGATAGAGCCAGCACTTAAATCACAAGCAGAAAATTTAAATTTAACACCTGGGATAAGCCTCTGCCAGTGTGGCTCAGTTGGCTGAGCGACATCCTACGCACCAAGAGGTCTCTGGATGGATTCCCGGTCAAGGCACGTGCCAGGAGGGGGGTGAAGGGGGCAGCCGAGACATGCTTCTCTCTCTCCCTTTGCCTTCCTCTCTTTCTAAAATCAATTAAAATATATATATACTCAAAAAAGGAAAAACTTGGGTAAAACTGAATCAAAAGTTAAAGACCAAAATCTTTGTTAGATCGATCAGTCAATTAACAAGATATTGAGTGTGTATTACACACAACACTTGAGATACAAATGTAATGAGAATTAAACGGTGCCTTCATAGAGCTTGCAATCAGGGAGAGACAAACAAACCACTGAGCAATTTTAGACAGATCACTCCCTTTGTAGACTGATTATTCTGATACCATTGACGGGGTTGGAGTGAAAACACAATGTTAAGCACAAGAAGAACAGAAGTCTAAGCCGCAGAAAAAACCTACATCAGAAGAAGAAAAAGACCAGGTCAGAGCAGCCACAGGGGTTAAAGATCGAAGGAGTGAATTGTGCTTATCCTATGGGCTCTGGAGCACAAAGGACCCTCAAGGGGTGACCTAGGGCTTTGTCTTGGGGAGGGAAGCTTGGAGTTGTTGATGTCCCCAAAAGAATCACACTTTTATTCTGATAAATAGAGCATTACTCTTTATGAGAAAACAAAAACAAAAAAATGGTATTGGACACATCAGTATCTAACAAGGATTCTTAGCCTCACTATACCGGTTTGCTTCTGATAATTCCTGTAACAGTGCCATCGATCGCCTTCTAACCCTCATGATGGGAAGAGGAAGGAAAATGCACGAACACATGCGCACACAGATATGCAGATTTGTTTTATACACTATTAGGAATTCTATTAAGGTTTCGGAAAGATAATCTACTTATTCAATGTCCACATTTATTTTCATCTGGTAGTACTGGTTTTAAAATGTAAACTTTTGAGATGAGGGTGAGGCGGTCTTGTTAATTTGCTCCACAGCCATTTCAGTGTCAGGCACACATTATACACTAATTGGATTCCTGATGCATCTTTAAAAACTAATTTCAAAACACTAAGTAATCAGGGGCTTTGTCTTCAGCACAAGACATTGCATCAGCAGAAAGTGTTTATTACTCAGCCACCTGTGTTCTGCACAAAGCAATTTAAGCAGACACAGTTCCTGCCCTGAGGAACTGTCTAAAGCCAGTGCCATTGTAACATCCAAAGACAGTCAGACAACTACACTAATGACAAACACAAGCTTCTAACATTATTAAAAAAATAAAAGAACCCACTGCATAATGTTATTTGTACCAAAAGATGAGCTCATGTTTTACTTGGGGGTAAAAATAACATGGGAACTTGCTAAATACTCAAATATTTATCAAATTAAATAATGCATATGAAAATCCTATTTAGATTTAAGAGACAGAAAAAATTAAAATGCAAATATGATTGTTTGATTATAATATATTATAATTGGCACACTTCATGTAAAGTAGACTTTAGATAGTTTACTTACCTGAGAACTAGATTCTTCTATGCATTCCTGCAATTCCCATTAGATTCTAATTTACTTGGAGGCAGGACCAAGAGATGTTCCTATTTTTCTATCAGATTTACCATTGTGGCTCTCATATACTATATATATACACCTTAAAGAAATGTTGAGGATACCTAAATCAAACAACATAAAATAATATTGAAGCTGGTTTTCTGTAAGTATAAAAGTTTCTGTTATGCCTTCTTACTAGGCCTGATGTTTAATATTTGTGGAAGATAATGAATATTTTAATGTCCTTCAGTAGAAAAGATATGCAAGATCACTCTGAATTTTCTTATAACACTTTCCCATAATACAGATGTTTCCTGTTTTCCTTGTACCCTTCACTATTAAATGTTTCTTCAGTTGCAAAAAGAGAGATCAAATTAATTTCCATTTGAGTCCGTTTTGCCAGCCCATCATATATGGATGTATCACATAACTCCAGGGGGCATCATACACATGCACAGCAATATAATTGGAAACAATACTCCTGGAGTTGGGCATTGTGATGGTCCCAAGTGAGTTAGTATAGCATATGTGATTTTCAGTTTAGACAATGACTTTTCTCACAAACTGATGTGTGCAGACCTCATACCCATTTAAAGCAATCTCTTCACTGGAGTGCTCAGTCTCTTCCACTATACAAATGTTCTTCAAAAATATAATAATTTTTCCCCTTCCAGTGGGAATAAAGAGACTACAAAATAAACTACAAAACTGGAATATTTATGACATCCTCATACATCTGTTCTAGGGAAAAGGAATTACTTCCATCAAGCCATGGGATCACTTTATTCAATAAAGTTTTGATACCAGAAGTCATTAAATTAAATGCAATTATTCAAATCAATTTTACAGTATTGATAATCTATATTCAGATTTGTGCTCTGATAGAATGTTTAGAAAATTATTCCAGCACATTTTCTGCCTTTTAA
This sequence comes from Miniopterus schreibersii, assembly GCF_964146895.1. Lineage (NCBI taxonomy): Eukaryota > Metazoa > Chordata > Mammalia > Chiroptera > Miniopteridae > Miniopterus > Miniopterus schreibersii. The sequence goes on from NC_138102.1 coordinate 58,663,499, forward strand.
TTATAGGAAAATGAGAGTTACAAAATACATAGAGTGAGATCTATTGTCAAGTCTTTCACTATCAAGACACTTGGGAAATGCTCATGAAACAGGTAAGAGTGAATTTTGTGTAATTAATTACATTATCTTAAATATCTTATATAATTTTCAAAGTGCATTAGAAATAAATAGATGATAGATGATAGATGACATGATAGATGATAGATAGATGATAGATGATGATAGATAGATAAATGATAGATAGATGATAGATGATAGATAGATGATAGATAGATGATGATAGATAGATAGATGATAGATATAGATAGATGATAGATGATAGATGATAGATAGATGATTGATAGATAGATAGATAGATAGATAGATAGATAGATAGATAGATAGATAGATGATAGATGATAGATAGATAGATGATAGATAGATGATAGATAGATAGATAGATAGATAGATAGATAGATAGATAGATGATAGATAGATAGATAGATAGATAGATAGATAGATAGATGATAGATAGATAGATATAGATAGATAGATGATATAGATAGATGATAGATAGATAGATGATAGATAGATGATAGATAGATAGATGATAGATAGATAGATAGATAGATAGATAGATAGATAGATAGATAGATAGATAGATAGATAGATATAGATAGATAGATGATAGATAGATAGATGATGATAGATAGATAGATGATAGATAGATATAGATAGATGATGATAGATAGATAGATAGATAGATAGATAGATAGATAGATAGATAGATAGATAGATATAGATAGATAGATGATAGATGATATAGATAGACAGAGATACACTTTAAAGAATGGGAGGAAAACAGAATCAATAAAATAAATAAATCAGAAAAAATAAGTTTTTATTTCACACCTACTATTGTAGGTTGACTAATGATCCCCAGTGATATCAAGTCATAATCCTCAGAACCTGTAAATATTACCTTATTTGGAAAAAGCGTTACAGTAGGCAGCTAGTTAGATATTAACAAAAGGAAGGGAGCCAGACATCTAATTAAATGGAATTAACTAGAAAGGGGCAGCCTCACAGTCACTCTGAGCATTCAGGTACGTAGGAAAGACCTGCTTTCCTATCTCCCTAAGGAATAGCCCTCTGGTTCCCCCAGATTAATGACAGGAGGGACGAACTGAAAAGGGAAAATTCCTTTGCCCAGCTCATGTGCAGTAAGGCTAACATGGCACAGGGGAAAGTCCTACTAAGCACATAGGGTAGAAGCCAGATGATGAGGCAAAACCATGAGGAATGCACAGTAAGAGCAAAAGAAAAACCTGGGAAAAGCATTGGAGAGCAGGAGGCACTAGCATAGCCCTGGGAAGATTCAGGAAAGAGATTGGAAAGTTTGAAAGAAAGCTCTTCCTTGCCCAAACCTAAGGAGATATAAGCAAAGCTTAACAAAGGCCTGAGGTGCACTCTCTCCTCAGCAGCCGGGCAGGCCGATTGCAGGCCAGGTGCCACTGAGCCCGGGCCTCAGACAGGAAATGAGGCCAAAGGAAGTGAATGAACTTGCCCAAGGTCAGCCTCAGTTGCCCAGGTGGTGCAGCTCTGGCCCCTGTTGACCCTCCTGGGCCTGGTGGGCCCAAACGTGGGCCTGCTGTCCCGGAATCTGCACTTCTTCCAAAGGAAGACGAAGATGACCCATCTGGTTGTGGATGAGAGGTTGCCTAGACCCTGCCTTTATTTTCCAATAAATCTCATCTTCCTATGTGTGTGACTCTGAAATGTATTTCCTGTGACACTGAGGAAGAATCCTATTTCCTCTGGCAACAAAAGCATCTTTGCTGATGTGACTCAATTAAGGATTTTACAATAGGGAGATTACCCCGGATTATTAGGATAGGCCCTAAATGCAGTCACACATATCCTTATAAAAGGGAGGCAGAAGGAGAGAAAAATGAGAGGAAAATGAGATGTGATGCAAAAACAGATATTTGAAGGTGCTATGATAATGAACTGGAAAAGGGAGGAAGAGGCTGGGAGCCAAGGGATGCAGCCTTAGAAGCTGGAAAAGGCAAGGAAACGTTTCTACTCTAAAGTCTCCAGAGTACCGCTGACACTTAGGTTTTAAACCAGTGAAACACACTTCGGGCTTCCAACCTCCAGAACTGTAAGGAATAAATCTGTGTTGTTTTGAGCCATTAGGTTTGTAGCGATTTGTTACAGCAGCCATTGGATACGCAGACCCATACCTTCAGATGTAGAACTGGAGCCTTCAAATGCTTTCTCTGTCTTCTTTCTTTAAAATAATTAAATAATTCCAAGCCATACGCCTTCATGAAGGCTTAGTAAATTAATCAAGCAATATTTAACTAGGTCTTTCCATTTATTGGATTTACTTCATTTCTATATATTGGATTTTTTCTTTAACTCCAGGTTTACCCTTAGGTTCTAGCTTCATATGATACGTACATTAGACACATCTGACTTTGTTGGTTTTTTTTTTTTGCTTAATATTTCAATGCTATTCTTGGATTTTTCTCCATATGCTGGGTGAAATAAGCAAGATGGAGAAAGACGTATACTGTGTGATATTTACTTCTTTATGGAACCTGAAAGAGCTAAACTCATAAAGCAGAGAGTAGATAGAATGGTAGTTGTTAACGGGTGGGAAATAGGAAAAATGTCAGTCAAATGGTATAAACTTCCACTGACAAAATGAATAAGTCCTGGGATCTAATGGACAGCATGGTGATTATAATTAGCAATACTATATTAAATACTTGAAAGTTGTTAAGAGGGTAGATGTTAAATATTCTCACCACAGAAAAGAAATGTTGCCTAGCTGGCGTGGCTCAGAGGTTGAGCATCAACGTATGATCCAGGAGAGTCAGGTTCCATTCCCAGTCAGGGCTCTTGCCCGAGTTGATCCCCAGGGTGGGGGCGGGGGAGCGATGCAGGAGGCAGCCCATCAATGACTTTCTCATCATTGATGTTTCTATCTCCCCATCTCCCTTCCTCTCTCTCTGAAATCAATAAAGATATATTTAAAAAGCAAAAAACAAAAAAGAAATGTTAATCATGTAACTGATCCTACTGTGGTAGTTATTCCACAATATATAAGTGTATCAAATCATCACATTGCACACTTCCCATTTACACAATACCATATATCAATTACATCTCAATAAATCTAGAAAAAAAATAAAGGTTCTAGACAGACTTGAACACATTCAGATGGGAAGGTAAAAATGCTCCCTGTCTTATGAAAGCTGAAGCAAGTCATAGAAGTGGTGTTTCTTAACATACTGATGAATTAACTTAAAACTTGTTAGGCAATTCACAGCAGTTCCAAGGCGTAGCCTGAACTTTGAAAGGCCTCCCTGCTGCTTGAATTTAATCTCCATAAGACCCCTCACAACTTCCAGAAACAGAGTTTCTTACCCTTGTTATGCAAATGCAGAGGCAAGATCAGTGTCCCCTCCAAAATAAGTTTGTACTTCAAACAATCCCTATACAGATTTTCTTGAATTGCCAGTGAAGTCATATTACCTAATTGCATGAGACTGTGTTTGTTTTTTCTTCTTACACCCAAGCATTGATATTAAATCTTTTTTTTTTTTCATATTCTAAACTACAGTATCTGGCATCTGTATGTGCCTTATAATTGAAACATGTGTCAGATAACAGATTTGAAGGTTGAGATTTACCAGCAATTTAGCTATCTGCCCAGGTGCAAGCCTACCAATAGAATGTAACTGTTCATTTTTTTGTCAACTTAGTTGTTTATTTGCCCATACAACCCAGCAGAAATTTGAATTTTAACTTAAATTCAGATCCCTAAACATCTTTTACAACGTTTTTAAAATGATCGCATTACAAGTCAGCAATGAAAAAATATCATACACAGAAAATTGCCTGTCAAACAGTAGGCAATGTAATCATAAGTGGTAGAAATTGCCAAAATTTTCAGTATAGAGTAAACCTTTTTAAAATGAGGAGTTCATGGAGAATGAATTTATACATGATGAAAAACTGTGACAAAGATGCCAGCAGCTTTCAAAATAAAAGTGTTTTGGCAGACTTTAGAGAAAAGCTACTTAATTTTCAACAATGTTTCATTTAATTATAATAGAAACAAAACAAGAATTTAGCCAAAAAGGCAATGTAGACAGGCAGAATCATGCTTTTCTTTGGTATTATCGAAAATCGTATACTGAGGTTTAAGGATGCCTATATTATATAATGAGGCTCAAAGTTATCATTGCATATTAGAAGGATGTCACAATGTTGTAACAACTGTCAATTACCTGAGGTGATTCAGAAAAATCGCTGTATTTAGGAACGGAATTAGGTATAGGCTCAAATTCTAATTGTGATATTTTAAGAAGGAAAATAGTTAGGAATGAAAAGGATAGCATTATTAATTTTTGATGTATTAAAAAGTTCTGTTTTTAACAGAGTACATTATCCAAAAATTGAGTGAAGGTTTATAACTAGCTGGTGTGTGAGTTTCAAGAAAATATGACAGTAAAATCATGATTAAATGCTCTAGCTAGATCTCGGTAGTGTTCCAAGGAATTAGGGGTCATACTTGCTGGGATCAGTCTGGTGTTACTTCTGAAAATTAGTGAGAGCTTATCAAGAGAATGAAGGTGTCATGAAAAAAAGCCAAGAGTATGAGATTTGATCATTGGTCTTCATATTGGAAGTCTTTATGGATTGTTTTAATTTTATTAAATAAAAAAATGAATTTCCATTAGAGTTATCAACTGATAAGGGGTCATAGATTCTGAATCCCTCTTGCAGTATTCCTGCAGAAGACTGATTTTGAAAGTTTCTTAACTTTAACTCTTTCAGTACCATAGCTGAAGATACTGTGTTGGAAATTTTAGTACATCCACTAAAATATTTCTATCCTGGGTGGCTTTCAGAAAGGTACACTAAAGGTGCTTTTCTCACTCTCGGCATTGAAAAATTAAACATTGTCTTTAGATGTATACATACTCTTCGGTTATTTATGTATCTGAAAAGACCACTTTTTAAACTTTGGACTTTATAAACACATAAAATATTTAGATGAGAAAGAAAGAATCGCATTATGGGATGAGAGCTGCATAGGTCCATGCAAGACTGCTTCAAATAATCAACAGAAGTTTTGCATTAATTATCATCAAGTCTTAACTATAGAATTGCTAGAGCATTTAGCCAAACATAGCTAAGAACAAATGTTTCAGGTGGCCTTCTTTCAGTAGGAGAACTGCACTACCCTTTTGGGTGGGGGGTTGTGTGACCTGTGCTGCTTTACTCTAGCAAAATTGTTTCTTTGAAGCTGGTTACTTAATACTTAGCTTCCCAATTCCCCATTGTCAGCAAAAATAAGAAGGAAGGCAGGAGGCAACAAAGATGGCATCGATGTTTACTATATTCCCAAAGTTCAACTGAATCGAAGTATATGGATAGCTACTCCAGCAATTTTCTGCTGATTAAATGAATGTCCACTGTTATAGTTCAAGTTGATATTTCTTGCCCATGAGAACCTTGTCAACTCTCCTGGCTGCTCCTCTCTACATCTTTTCTATAATAAAAATAAAAATAAATCCTTGTTTTCCTAAGTACCTTTAAAAACATTTGTAATTTCAGCAACCTAGCAATCCCATTTTTATCCACCCTGACATTATGGAGGCCTCTCACTTTCCTCGGTAGATGACTTTTGTACTCAAGACCACTCTGCATAGCCCTTGTCTTTTCTTCCTCTTTTCCTTTTCTTGTAAAATGCTTTTGTTTTTTAATCAAAATTGTAAATATCCATAGTTTTAATAGCAGAATTCTAGGAAACTTGTTATGAAAAATAGATTTGTAGTTCATTATCTTTATATGTCATGCCTGGTCCCCAGAGGCAGCAAATTTTATGTCATAGTCATTCTATAATTCTATCCACATTTCTTTATTTTTCTGTTAGTCTTAGATACTATTTACTTCATTTTGTGCTTTAAAAAATTAGGTATTATCTATTAAATTCTATCTATGGATGTTTGGGGTTTATCTCTCTTACATTTATGCACCACTACCATCATCCTATCAATATAACTGTAACAAAAATTGTGGTTACTTTTTTTTTATTATTTCCATTAGCATTACTCTTCAATCATTGACTTCTATCCCCAGCTGAGCTACATGATATATTAGCACTTTATTTCTTTTCTTATTCAATTTCCCCCCCTCAAATTAATTGTATAGCAATTTTTAACTGGGAGGAATTATTTTTGTAACTTTACTTAATTTATTCAAAATTGTCCCACAGAAATCATACCTTCTTTAACACAGTCAAATACATCACAATTTCTATAAGTTTCTTTTCTTTTTTTTTTGGGGGGGGGAGTTTTCCTGGAATCCCCCACCCTCCCCCTCCAATACGAATCATGTCCTGCTGTTTGTCATCCTGGGGGTCTCACTGGGCTCGTCTCCTTTCTCAAATTCAGTTCTCCACAAGTGTCTCTCCTTCCTTGTGTCTCAGTCCTTATTTATGCATTGTGGTGTATTAACTGGTGATCCTTACCCTATAACAATTAAGCATGGACCCATCAGCCTCATTGAGAATGTGTGGATGTTTCCTCCGGAGTTTCTATGTTTTCTTACCTCAGAGAGAAATTATTCCTTCTCAAAATGTCTCGCCTCGATTTGGTAACTAATTCAAGGAGGCCACGAGTTCCTTGTTAGGAATGTAGACTTTCATTTAACCCTGTTGTTCCTGTTTGGAGTCCTCTGTTTCAACATCTCTGGAGAGTAAATTTATAGAATACTCATCAGTGTTGCCTGCCTTTGCAGGATGGATGAGGGAACCTTTGATAATTTCTTATAGGACAGTCTTTAAATAATCTTCTAGTTTTAACCACAGCAATACCCCTTTGTTACAGCCCACTCCCATCTCTGAGCTTTTTCATGACCAAGCTGCTTCTTGACTATCTTCTAAAATGGTTAAAATGGTTAGGTGTCATGTGGTACTTCTCTTCCTCTGACTGGCTTATTTCACTCAGCATAATCCTTTCCAGTTCCGTGCATGCTGTCCCAAAGGGTAAGAGATCTTTTTTTGTAGCTGCATAGTATTCCATGCTATAAATGTCCCAGAGCTTTTATATCCACTCATCTACTGATGGGCACTTGGGCTGTTTCCAGAACTTAGCTATTGTAAATTGCACTGCTATAAATATAAGGGTGCATAAGTTCTTTTTTATTGGTGCTTTGGGTTTCTTAGGATATATTTCTAGAAGTGGGATCACTGGGTCAAATGGCAGCTCCATTTTTAATTTTTTGAGAAAGCTCCACACTGTTTTCCATAGTGACTGCACCAGTCTGCATTCCCACCAACAGTGTGCTAGGGTGCCCCTTTCTCCACATCCTCGCCAACACTTATTGTTGATTGATTTGTTGATGGTAGGCCTTCTGACGGGTGTGAAGTGATACCTCGTTTTGGTTTTAATTTGCATCTCTCTGATATGTTGAATGTAATAAATAAAATAAACTGATGAACAAAATAGATCCAGAGGCTTAGAATCATGGAACAGACTGAGGGATCTCAGAGGGAACGGGGGGGGGGGGAGTGGGGGGGGAGAGATTAATCAAAGAACCTATATGTTTATATGCATAACCCATTAGACACAGACATTGTTATGGGGGAGGCATGGGGGTGGGGTGGGGTGAATGCAGGGTGGAGGAGATCAATGTAGGAAAAAAGGAGGCATCTGTAATACTTTCAACAAAGATAAATTTTAAAAAATATAAAGCCATAGTTACTGTCTCCTTCTCCTACAAAATATCTCTAATCTCAAATTGTATTTTGGACATATCTATACTAAAATTTTCTACTAGTCTGAAAAAAAAAAGTTAGTTGTTAGTTTTCTCAGCTCTGCTGAGTTCTATCCACATTCCAATTTCAAAATTTTTGTTGACCTATATCCTCTATTAACTCTCTGTTTTGATGCTTATGTGTTTATTTGAAAATGTTTAATTGTTATATTGACTGAGTTTCCAGAGAACATGGAAACAAAAGCATGTGTTCAACCCACCTGTTTAACTGGCTCTTTGCTGCCTTTTCAATCAATTTCTCATTAGTGAAAATTTCCACCTAACAGTTGTTCTCAGTACACTACAGTGCTCTTCATTTCTCTCTTATTATAAAGCCACGGAGGTTTTATTTTCTGGGAAGTGGGCAACATCTATGTGCAATTTTACTATCTTCAGCACCAATCACCTGGCTGATAGTAAGGTGATCTGGGATTAGCAGTGTTTCTACCTGTAGCCACCAAAACAGGAACTTTATCTAAGTCAGTCAGAAATCATCACTCTAAATGCGTTAACTAAAAATTCTTCCTCTCAGTCTGTAATGGTTTAAACTTGAGACTTTAAATACATAGAATCCATGCACCACTTTTCTATAGAATGTCCACATTCCTAAAACATACCCTGTTACTCTATTTTTATCTCTGAGAATCTTAGTGTTTCTGCTTTTTAGGTGTAAGAAGATACTCATAGTACTGTAATGAGCCACACAAATACATTAACTTAAACCGTGACATCAGAATCCCTGTTAGAAGAAAAGTCAAAATGTTTGTTGAGGTTGTTGTTGTTGTCCAGCAAATTATACCACTGAAACTACATGGGGAAAGTAGACATTTCAAATTCAAGGTTGTAAAAAAAAGAAGAGAAAAGCTAAACTGCATGAGTCAAGGAAAGGAATTTATTTTGCACCTGAGCAATTAAGGAGTTGGACTTATAGGAGATAGGGAGAGTTTGGGAAAGGAGCCAGATAGGTTGTGGTTATTTTGTATTAATTTGAAAACATATAAGGTAATAAATTCTAGCCCTGAATTCTTGGGAAAGGAAAAGAAAATGGAATCAGGGATAAGTATAAGCAGTACTTTAGTTTTATCATTAATGTTTATATCTTAAAAAAGTAGACCTAAACTAAATATGACAAAATGTTAGGATACATTAAACCATGTGGGAGGCACCTAAGTATTCATGATGTTTCTTTCTCTACCTTCATATGTTTGAAATACTTTATAATTTAAGAACAGGTAACAACAAAAGAATATGAACTAGTGCCTCTGAATTGGAAAATCATATCCACATTTTATTTGAGAACTAGGTCTATTATGATTATTGGCTTGATTAGATTTTTCCTAAGCTATTGGACTTAGGTCTAGGACCTAAGAGGTAAGTTAAGAAGAGAAAGAAATTAAGAAAGTAGAAAAGAAGTAACAGTCATTCTTCCATTAGAAAAGAATAGCAGAATAATCAATATATCAGCAGATATTAGCCAAATGCCAAAAAATGTAATGCTCTTTCCACAATGCCATGCCAAGCTAGGTAGGCAGATTCCCAGACTCTGCTGAGCTCCCCCCATCCCAGGCTTGTAATTTTTTGTGTGTGTTTTGTATTTTGTTTCCTATGTCATGTCTTATTTTCTGATCTATTTACTTGCATGTCTTATTTCCTTATTAAGTCTATAGTTATCTATCCATAGTTAGAACTTATCGAGTTGATAATATCATTTTTGATTTGTCATTGTAAAATACATATTTCCCTAAACTTAATTAAGGATTGGAGGAACTTAATTATTTATTTATTATTATTACTTTTTAAACACGGAATCCCTGTTGTCATCCCACAGTATGAGTATCTCAGGAGTACACCTTGAAAATGATAGATTAGATGATTCCCTAAGGTGCATTCAAGGGCTAATATTAGATGGTTCCATCATTTCCTTGAAATATTGCCCCTTCCTGTGCTGGGGGAAGATGTTCTGCTGCAGCTTATTAAACAACAGATGCTTAGGTATCCTGCTGTCATCCGGGGAGCAGGTTTATTTTGTAGCAAGTGACACTTCCAGATGGTGAACTGGATACAGTCTAGCAAGCTGTTGATGAAACGGCTCAGGAAATGGTGTAAGGCATTTGTGGGCAGTCCAGATTTCATTCAAAATTAGATATTAACACCATGTTTTACACATTCAAATGGTTTGAAGCTCAATGCCAGGGTTCAGCTCTGTCCGTTAAGCTCGCGAAAGTCATGCTTCATCATTAAACTTCATACATTTCCTCTATTATCATGTTCTCTTGATAGAAGATTTCGTCTTACAAATTATAACTGCCCTATCTAGTATACTAATGGCGCTTCACCTCTTTTAGCTCATCCACATGCAGCATTTTATCTACTCTGCGTAGAAAGCTAGATATTTTGGTACCTTTTCATTTTTGTTTATTCTAAAATAAAATGAATTATTATTTATTAACATTGAAACCTATGTTTTAATTTTAAAATTATTTCAAGAATTATAATATCTGATGGGCATATTAAATTATATAATTTAGATATGAGTGTTAAGGTATAGAACTAAAATAATGGATAAGAGAAAGATAAAATCTCCTAAATTGAAGACATTTTGAATAAGCAAGATCACTGCATTATACATGAGAGCACGTAAAGAAATTATTTTTTAATCTATTTTAATTATTCTGAAATAAATACATGGTATTGGCCTAATTTCCCACTTTGTCACTACTTGCTTCACAGGCATAGAATTCTAAAGTTGTCTCATAACTATCACTTCCCTAAATGATTTCTATCAAAATAATTGGATCTAAATGCCCCGTGCTCACTGATAATATTATTTTAGTTTTCATAAGTCCAGCGGGATTCAAATAAAAGAGAGTAATTCCATCTGAGAATTTGGCTTAAACATTACCTATGTAAATACCATGACCTAGGTGTACAGTATCAGCCACATGCAAAGTGGCCATGGACTAGCTTGATCTTCTGACTTAGAGTCTTAACAGGATGAAATCAAACCGTCGGTTGGCAGGGCCTGCAGCTTCCTCTTAAGGCTCGTGTGGTAGCTGTCAGGGCTTGGTTTCGCTCCACCAAACAGCCCCGGGACATAGCTTTTGGCTTCTCCTCTAGGGTTAATGATCCAAGAAGAGCAAGAGAGAGTCCCCAGTAGAAAAGCCAGAGTCCCTTCAAAATCTAATCTTGAAAGTAATATTCTAACACTTCTGCCATATTCTATTCCTCAGGAGAAAGTCTACAAGTTCTCTAGGTCCTGCCCACACTAGGGAAAAATAAATGACTCAAGAGCATGGAGACCAAAAGGTAATGGTCACGGGGAGTCATCTCAGATGATGACTAGTATGTTCCATATCTTAAGTAATTAAAGTAAATATTATTTGATTGCTTAAGTGTTTTTAATACATAAATCAGTAGGGCATAATTGAGGCATTTAGATCTTAAAATATAAAATTAATACCCAAAAAAGTCTAAATAAACAACAAAAATCTCTTGAGGTAATTTTCCATTCTTTATACAAATATATCTATCAGTATTAAAGAATTAGCTCCATATAAGTTTACACTGGTAATAGGCTGTTCCATCTCTGAAGAGATTTACCTAAATCCAAAAGGAAACACTTATGTATATGGACATTATATATGGAAATACATCTTTATGGTAAGTTACAAAAACTTCATTAGATAAAGTACCTTTGTAATTATTCACTGCTTTTAATACTCTGAAGCAAAATAAACAAAACAAAGTTAATTATTACAACACTGTAAGAAGTTAGAACCTTTTAAAACAGGTATATTATACTCTTTTATTATAAAATGCATTTTTTCCAACAATTTAAAAATTCATATCAGCATTAATTTATTATACTTTGTGGGTGTATTTACTGTAGAAGAAAACATTTTTGTTTTTCTGGACAAGGAACAATGATAAAATAGGAGATTTTAATCTACCTCTGTACATAAATGCCAACAATGAGCTGACAATCAAAAGGACACCTTTTTTAATCTTCCTTTGATCATATTTCTCTATTAAATTTAAGATTTTCATCAAAACTGTAATTTCCATTTTATAGCATTCAAAGGAGACTAATGTAAAGTTATTCACATGCAAGAGAAACTTCAGGTAATTTATATAAATTATCTTTTCCATTATTAAAATCTATGCTGTGAAAGAACTAAAAAGATTAATTCATAAGAAATGTATAGAAAATATTAGTGGCTTTACAAAGTCATTTTCCAAAATCAATACAGCCTTCCACATTACAGATTGACACTCTTTTTCAAACAATCCTAATTACCACTTCATATCTAAACATTGAAAAAATAACCTACTTCAGATCAATATTTTGCGATAGATACTTTTAATGATAGCTATTCGTATCATACAGCTTTTGTTTGTTAAGCTGACAACAGAAAATTACCTCTGCTTTTTCTCGCTTATGATTTGCACTCGCACATGAACCAGGTGGCAGCAAGGATCAGATAAAAATAAATAAATAAACGCAAGCAGGAGAAATTGAGATTGTTTGAAGCAACATATTATTTCAAAGGTATAAAAACCCTGATGGTTAAACTCTTTTCCTCTTGCTCCTTGCATGCACTGTCTAATGCATTTATTTCCGTCTACCTTTATTGGAAAATCTGTCCATTAAATTAAACTACGGAAACGCAGGGCAGATGAGCCTTCGTTCGGGAAACTAATAAGCCCACTAAGTCATGAACAGTACATCGGATGAGCTGTAGTTTGTCACCCTTCTTACACACCTGGGAGGCATTATACAATTTTTCCTCTGAAGGGGACTTTTTTCCCTGTCCGGAGGAAATACTTTTCCTACACTGGCTCTAAATAATGAGCCACTTTAAGGTAACTCTGTGTAGAGGGACTCGAGTAGCAGAGTGCATCGCAGGATGTGTGCTGTTAGAAACCCAAGCTTATTACTTTGAGATACCAAATGATGCCACAACTCAAAAATTCCTAAAGCTCTATCTGTTTGGGATGAAATGAGGTAAGTGACAACTAAAGACCCTCTAATATAGCCTTGCTGTCTCCATGTCAAGGCCTTATGAAATAGAAACCTGCCTCCCATAAAAAATTCTTGTGAGATACTCGCATAAGCATGGATACTGGGGAGATTATAAATATGTCCTTATTGCTTGAGAGGTTACCTTTAATAGCACACGAAATAGAGTTAATAAAGTTATTCTCGCAATAGATAAAGAGAACATAGGAGGTTGAACTGGTGAATGAAGAGATGAAAATTTAAGAGAACCCCAGCTATTTCAAAGTAAATAATAATGAAATAAGTAGAGATGGTTGAATATGTATAAGTATCTTATATATTTGCATAAATCAAATACTAACAATAAAAATGCAATAAATATGTAGAGATCTTTTAAAATATTTTCATTATTTCCCAATTGTTCAAGTATATATATTTTGATAAATTAGATATTTCAAATAAGAAATCACCCAACAATTCTGAGAGGCTAAGGAAATTTATGTGTGCATTTAAAAAACTATATATTTTTAGTTAAGAACTGAGAAACTGGAATTGCTAAAATGCCATTTGCTAATGAAACCTGATTTTTGTGATACTGTTTGAACTGATGACTTCTCATGATTCTGTGAAATAATTATAACATTTTTCAATAAATAAAGCAAGTTGAAATGACAAAAAGAATGGGATAAGCTATTCATGAATATTTTATTACCTATCATATGTGGTTTTTGTGTGAATTATAGGTTAAATTCTGACAAGATTGGAGAAAAAAGGTGAAGTAGAGAATCAAACCCATACAACTTTAGTCTGTATATTTCCAACTTCTGATAACATCTCTTATGATAACTCACTATATTTTAAATAATAATCATTTTAATAAAGCATCAATAAAAAGATAACATTGATGAATACCATCCTAAGTTGAGAAGAAGGTTGAATTGAGTCAGAGTACATTTGACAGAATTAAAGATCTGGATTTTTCAAAAAATAGCTAGCTTACATTTTTAAAATCACATTTCAAAATTCTGTAAGTGGAAATAGATTTTAAAATGTAATTTTTTTTAAACAAGAAACAAATTGAATTCAATGGCCTTTAGCACCCTAAGAGTTTAGTGCAAAGTTAGCAAAAGTTAAAACCTCTGTTGTTCATATTTTAATGTTTTTAAGCACATAGATTAAGTAATGGAAATTTTAAGTGTCATTATACCTATTAGTTTATAAGTTAAAATTAGACACTATTTGGATTATGTTGATAGTTGCCCAGTCTCGCGGAATAATCCATTCACCTCCTGGACAATTGCAAAGCACTTTCTAAACCTTAATCAATGTAATCTACAGGTGCAGTGTCTTTGGGAAATACTGGCATCAAAATGGGGGAGAAGGAACTACCTGAATGACAACCCAGGACTGTCAATAAATTACCACGTTTCGAGAAATGAACTGTAGTATGGAAGTTTAATCACTTACTGCTAAGAAATAAGTAATATATTTATTTATTCATTGATTCTGCCTACAAAGATTATTTGGAGTATGTTTTGGAGCATATATCACTTGTCAGAGTGCTCCAGACGATAGATAAACTGTTGGAGAGTTTACAAAGGTAACGAGAACAAAGAGCACATCTAACCAAATGCTTTAATGGAGGTTTGTGGGGGTTTTCTATTTCAATGAAAATATTTTTAATTTCTTAAGGCTCATTGTCTAATTTAAAAGAAGTTTTGCCTTTTCTTTTTAAAAAAGTGATGTAGTCATATGGCCATAATTCTTAAAGATTCACAGATGTATTCAATAAGGGAGATAGAGGAGTTGATTGTCAATTTATATTCACAGAAACTCCAAAATCATTCAAAAAAGAATTTAGCAGTTGCAGGAAGTCTCTTTGAATTTAAAAACTTCCCCATAAAAATATTCTTTTCTTCCTCTGGTAATGTTTATATATGTTAACTATATCTAATGCATTTCATTACAAATTATACTACAGTATTTTCAATTTTTTCTCCTACAATGAGAAAAAACCAATTACTTAAAAAAGTAATACTTTGAATACTTTTATACTGTCATACTAGGGGACTTTAACACCCCATTGACTTCACTGGATAGGTCTTCCAGACAAAAAAATCAAGGAAAAAGTGACCCTAAATGACACACTAGATCAGATGGATTTAATTGATATTTACAGAACATTCTACCCTAAAGCTGCAGAATATACATTCTTCTCAACTGCACACAGGACATTTTCAAAGATAGAACACATGTTAAGACACAAACAAGTCTCTATAAGTTCAAGAAGATTGAAATCATATCATGCATTTTCTCAGACCACAGTGGCATGAAATTAAAAAACAACTACAATAAGAACACTAAAAAACATTCAAACACATGGAGGCTAAAAAAGCATGTTTTTAAACAAAGCATGGGTTACCAAAGAGATCAATAAAGAAAGAAAAACTCCCTGGAAACAAATGAAAATGAACACACAATAACTCCAAATCTGTGAGACAAAATGAAAGCAGTCCTGAGAGGGAAGTTCGTTGCACTACAAGCCTACCTCAAAAAAAAAAAAAAAAGAGGAAAACTTCTAATAGACTCTCCAACCCTACAACTTAAAAACTTAAAAAGAGAACAAGAAAAGCCCAGAGTAAGTAGAAGGAAAGAAATAATAAAGATCAAAGAAGATATAAATGACATAGAGACTAAAAAAAAATACAAAAGATCAATGAAACCAAGTGTTGGTTCTTTGAAAAAATAAACAAGATTGATGAACCTTTAGCCAGGTTCATCAAGAAACAAAGAGAAAGGACCCAAATAAATAAAATCAAAGATGAAAGAGGTGAAATAACAACTGGTCTAAAAGAAATATAAAGGATTGTAAGAAAATACTATGAACAACTATATGCCACCAAACTGGACAACCTGGATGAAATGGATAAATTCCTAGAAAAATACAACCTTCCAAAACTCAATCAGGAAGAGTCAGAAATCCTGAGTAGGCTGATAACTGCTGATGAAGTTGAAGCAGTAATCAATGGGCTCTCAGCACACAAAAGCCCTGGCCCGGATGGCTTCACAGGGGAGTTTTACCAAACATTCAAATAAGAATTAACACCTACCCTCCTCAAACTATTTCAAAAAATCCAAGAGGAAGGAATACTTCCAAGCTCTTTTTATGAGGCCAGCATTAGCCTAATTCCACAACCAGATAAAGACACTACAAAGAAAGAGAATTACAGGCCAATATCCCTAATGAACATAGATGCTAAATTCCTCAACAAAATATTAGCAAGTTGGAGCCAGCAATATATTAAAAATATCATACACCATGACCAAGTGGGATTTATTCCAGGGATGCAAGGCTGGTACAATATTCACAAATCAATAAACTTGATACATCACATAAACAAATTGAAAGACAAAAATCAAATGATCCTATCAATAGATGTAGAAAAAGCATCTGAAAAAATCCAACACCCATTTTTGATAAAAATTCTTAGCAAAGTGGGAATAGAGGGATCATATCTCAACAGAATAAAGGCCATATATGACAAACCTACAGCCAATATCATACTCAATGGGCAAAAACTAAAACCATTTCCCTTAAAAACAAGAACAAGACAGGGGTGTCCACTTTCACCACTCTTGTTCAACATAGTACTGGAAGTCCTAGCCATAGTGATCAGACAAGAAGAAAACATAAAAGGAATCCAAATTGGAAAGGAGGAAACAAAACTGTCATTATTTTCAGATGACATGATATTGTACATAGAGAATCTTAAAGACTCCACCAAAAACTACTAGGTTTAATAAATTAATTCAGCAAGGTAGCAGGATATAAAATTAACACCCAGAAATCCATAGCATTTTTATACACCAATAATGAACTCTCAGAAAGAGAAACTAATAAAACAATCCCATTTACCATTGCAACTAAAAAAATAAGATACCTAGGAATAAACTTAACCAAAGATGTAAAAGACCTTTTCTCAGAAAATTACAGAACACTGAAAAAAGAAATAGAGGAAGATATAAACAAATGGAAAAATATACCATGTTCATGGATTGGAAAAATTAACATTTTTAAAGTGTCCATACTACCCAAAGCAATCTTTAAATTCAATGCAATCCATATTAAAATACCAACAACATATTTCACAGATCTAGAACAAACACTTCAAAAATTTATATGGAACCAAAAACACCCCGAATAGCCACTGCAATCTTGAGAAAGAAGAACAAAGTTGGAGGGATCACAATACCAGATATCAAGTTATACTACAAAGCCACTGTAATCAAAACAACGTGGTACTGGTGCAAGAACAGACATATCGATAAGTGGAACAGAACAGAGAACCCAGAAATTGACACAAGCCATTATGGTCCATTAATATTTGATAAAGGAGGCAAGAACATACAATGGAGTAAAGACAGTCTCTTCAATAAATGGTGTTGAGAAAATTGAACAGGTACGTGCAAAAAAATGAAACTAGACCACCAACTTATACCATACACAAAAGTAAATTCAAAATGGATAAAAGACTTAAATGTAAGACCTGAAACCATAAAAACCCTACAGGAAAACATAGGCAATAAAATCTCAGACATCTCTCATAGCAATAGGTTTGCTGATACATCTCCTAGGGCAAGAGAAACTAAGGAGAAAATAAACAAATGGGACTGCATCAAAATAAAAAGCTCTGCACAGCAAAAGAAACCATCAACAAAATGAAAAGGGAGCCCACTGTATGGGAGAACATGTTTGCCAATGACACATCTGATAAAGGGTTAATATCCAAAATATATAAGGAACACATACAACTTAACAAAAGGAAGACAAACAATCCAGTAAAAAAATGAGCACAGGACCTAAATAGACACTGCTCCAAAGAGAACATACAGATGGCCAAAAGACATATGAAAAAATGTTCAACATCACTAATCATCAGAGAGATGCAGATTAAAACCACAATGAAGTATCACTTCACACATGTCAGAATGGCTGCCATCAACAAATCAATGAACTACAACTGCTGGTGAGGGTGTGGAGAAAAAGGCACCCTAGTACACTGTTGATGGGAATGCAGACTGCTGCAGCCACTATGGAAAACTGTATGGAGTTTCCTCAGAAGATTAAAAATTGACCTGCCATTTGACCCAGTGATCCCACTTCTAGGAATATATCCTAAGAAACCCAAAACACCAATCACAAAGAACTTATGCACCCCCATGTTTATAGCAGCACAATTTACAATAGCTAAGATCTGGAAACAGCCCAAATGTCCATCAGTAGATAAGTGGATAAAAAAGCTGTGGCACATTTACCCCATGAAATACTATGTAGCTGTAAAGAAGAAGGATCTTTTATCCTTTGTGATGGCATGGAAGGAACTAGAAAGTATTATACTAAGTGAAATAAGCCAGTCAGACAAAGTCAAGTACCACATGATCTCACTTATATATGGAATATAATAAACAAAATAAACTGATGAGCAAAATGGATCCAGAGGCTTAGAAGCATGGAACAGACTGAGGGATCTCAGACGGAAAGTGGGGAGAGGAGAGTTGGTTGGAAGAGATTAATCAAAAAACTTATATGTTTATAAGCATAACCCCTGGACACAGACATTGGTAAGGGGAACACTTGGGGGTGGGATGGATGCGGGGTGGAGGGGATCAGTGAGGGTAAAAAGGAGACATCTGTAATATTTTCAACAATAAAGATAAACTTAAAAAAAATAATACTTTGAGAAGCAGAACTCTGTAGTTATTTTGTCTTAATAAGAATAATGACAAAGTATGCCCAATATAGCCTCTTAATATATGAAAAAATAAATAATAAAATTTGTACAGAATTAAACTTCTGGTTTATATTAGTTGCAGTATAGGCTTGATATTATAAAAAAAAATAAGTTGCAAAACTCAAATTACAATGGTTTAATTTATCAAACCATTTTGTTCCCCTCTCTTATCGCATTCTGGAGATAAATGTCAAGTCAAACGATTGCTCCAGAAAATAGTGTCCCAGGTTCATTTCACATTTGCGTTTAGCCATTGCCAAAGTGTCATTCTCATCTGCACTGTTGAATGTAAGTAAACACTTTTCTATACTGTAACCTGTAGGGAGAGAAAAGGCAATTCAAATGAATTCCATTTAACAAGCAAGTTAGGTATTCATTCATTTTCACATTCCACTGAAGAAAAAATAGTCATAACTAACTCTAAGGGAGGTTGGAAATGTCTCAGCAATGATGGGCCCAGCAAAAGTCTACTGAAATAGAAGAATGGATTTGGAGCAATGGAAAATAAATGGACCAAAATGTCCTTCCTTATTTCCATATATAGACTCATTCCACAATTTGCTGCATTGTGCTCAGTATAGAATCTCTTACTGAAGCATAGTCATGTTCATCAAGCCTAAATATGACTCTTTGCAATCTGATAATTTATGCATTAATAGACAATTTATATGACCACCTCTCACCCAAAATGCAATAGAACAATATATCGGTCTATCATAGGCAAATGACTGGTGGAACAGGCTTTTTTATTTTATTTTTGTAATATATTTTTATTGATTTCAGAGAGAAGAAGGGAGAGGGAGAGAGAGATAGAAACATCAATGATGAGAGAGAGTCATCGATCAGTTGCCTCTCACACACTGCCTGCTGGGGATCGAGCATGAAACCAAAGCATGTGCCCTGACCAGGAATCAAACCTCAGTCTCCTGGATCAAAGGTCAGTGTTCAGCCCCTGAACCAAGCCTGCCAGCTGTACTGTGGGGCAGGCATTTTGTCTGGCTTTCTTGACAATAAAATTCTCTAACAAAACAGAAGGTTTTTGCCTTATTTTACTCCAGTATGTTAAAATAATTAATGCCCAAAGTTTTCCTCTAGATATACACATTAAGTCTGCCAATTCTTCTAATGACTGGTTCTGGACTAGACCCATTTCCTCTCCAATGAGGTAAAGGCAACTAAATCGAAGATACCCTGAAACAATACAGTTGGATGACAAGGCAACACCTTCAATCTGAGCTTTACTGAAGACTTCCTGTGCTGCCTAAAAAGTTTACTTTGGAGGCCTTGGAGATAGGTTAAAAGTAACAAGCTCATCTTCTGCTATTTAGATATAAAAGTAGTTGGTATTTTAAGGCTTTTAGGGCCATATTACTAGTTGCACAGTCAATGATTGCTGATTGCAGGGAGAGATTGCCTCTCATAGCAGTGCTATATTTTCTTCTATATAGGATTGCAAAAATTGTCATTTTTTTTGGCCTAATCTTGACTCTCTTTACTAGTAACTTTGCTAAAACAAGAAAGAACAGCCCAACACATAATTTGTCTGAATTTTTCTAACAAGTTCCAGCAAGGCTACAGATTTGGTAACCATGTGGTCTGCTACTGAAATTATCACAGGTGATAGTTTTCCAATGTTTTGGCATGTCCTAACATGAGCCATCATCTTCCCAGCCAGAACACTCATGCCATCCCTTTTCCCTTGTTATAGCCATGCCACTGCCACAGGATTTGGGTTTTTGTTTAGTAGCACTTCACTTGTAGGTATCATTTTTTTTCTATCAATGAAAGACTAAGGTTGATCACAAAGAGACTACAGAACACATTAGTTTAAATAGGAGTTATTTCTTTCACACATGCAGTTTGAAAGTGATTCAGACTGAAAAGCATCATTTCTCTGTAAAGTTCTTTCTATGAAACAGTCCAGGGTCTTTCCATTTTGTTGCCATTTCTTCCCCTACAGTATTGATTTCACTTGTACATCCAAAAGAGGTCATTTTTAAGCCATGTCCCCATTTCAGCCTATGGAAATAGGGACATCTAATTGAGGACAGGCATCTTCCTTTTGAGCAAGACACTCAAATGTTACATAGATTATATCTACTCTCCATATTCCGTTAGAGAAAACGTTGTCACTTCACCACACTTAGCTTCAGAGAACCCTCCAGACATTCCTCTTCAAGGAGGGACTTATGAGCTGGCTTCTCTAGAGTGTTGTAAGCAGGTGTATATCAAATGTCAGTCCTTTCAGGTATTGCCTGAGTTTCAAAGAGTCATTTTGTCTAAGGACAAATCTCAGCAAGGGCAACCTATATCCAATGACTAATCTTTGTTGGGGTATAAAGTCTGGCTTCTTCACCAAAATTGAGGACAATCCTGAAAGCCTATTCCATTTCAAAGCCACCAATGGGCTCAGCCAAAGGCGGGCTAGGCCATGACTTATCTCTCTGACCATGCTTACTTACTTCTCTGCTTTCACAGGTATTATTCCCAAAGATCCTCTTTAACAAACAGTTGACACTCTAAACTCCATCTCAGAGTCAGCTTGCCAAGGAACCCAATAAATCACAATGGTAAGGTATTTTATTTCATTAACGCATGTATGTTTCTTTCTGTAAATTAGCTAGCCATATCAAGGCAAATATAATAAATGTCCCTATATATGCCTTCCACCTGATTCAAACTTGCCATCAACATAGAAAATTTTCCTAAATGAAGAAGTTATCCTCTACCTTAGTCCTTATGACTACAGTATCAAATGCATAATGAGATTGAATAAAATATGTGGCTTTAATAATTTTAGTTTATATTCCCATGCCTCCTTGACAATATATTTATTATATTTGTATAAAAGCTACTGCCTGATAGGAGTAACCAGACTGCTTCTCATCACTTCATGAAAATTTGTGTCAATTTAGTGGGCAACTGTAGTGCTCCAACCCTCTCCACTTCTATTTGTAAGTACCAGCTTTTGTTTAAGTGGCTCATGCCAAAGCCAATACATCATATATCACTAGAGAATAAATAAGGAAGCTTTTTGTCGGCCTAATAAGCAATGCTTGTAAAAGTAAGAAACACACACAGAGGAAGGAACACTAGGTCTAAGAGTGTCTCATAAGACCAGGAAGATTTAGCCTACTCCTCCCCCTTCTTTAGGACAAATGAGGAGGGTAGAACTAGAAGGAGGTTGCTAGTGGGCACCAGAGTGAATTTTCCTCTAAAACCGGGTGTGGGGGGGGGTGTTCCCAGAGCAGGGGAACAAACAAAGGTGACAAATTCCTGCCAGTTAGAAGATAAGACTAGTTGATGCTATTTCTGTCCAGCCATTACATTTTTTGAATCAAATGAAGGCCAAAATTTTAATACATTCTACATAACATAAATTACCATAGTGTGTTTTGCTTGTTTTGACCTTTTCAGCATTTCTTCTATAATTTGATTGGGCAGCTATTACACTTGCTTTCTGTTTACAACATTTAACCTGAAAGGAAGAAAGATATTGAGCCAAACAAGCAAAATACTAAAATAACACAGGACTTAATTAGAGGTATAATGTGCTGCAAGTCAGGGGAGCAAAATGCCAGTAAGTCTGGAACTGTCTTGTGAATTTCTTGATTGACAAAGGCAGCAAGAGCATTGAAAGTGATAAGTAAAGTGAGGACAACTAAAACCAATTGTTGGTGTTATTTAAAGGTCACTTACATTAAAATATTCTCTAATGTGTTAGATGCAATAATAAAAATGATTTTAAAATAAACCACAATTGAAAATGTGAAATGTACTGAATTTGCAATGGAATAGCCTTGGATAAATAAGATTTGGTAGAACAAATTCAATCCATCAAGTGGCATTTCTTGAGTGTCTAGAATGCACAACACATCAGGTTAGGAACTGAGTATAAATAAACATACTACATATTTCAAACATTTATAACCTCCCCCTGAAATTGCAGACAAGGAATATGTATGAACAAGAATTCATATAATTAAGTGATTTTCCCCAAGAGCATCAGCAACTTGAATGAAGAAGTAGTGGCAATGGATGGTTGGAATGATCAAGGCTAGAACTTTGCCAGTTTATGTAAATAGAAAGATTTGGGGACAGAGAAGTTGAGGTTATTTGTAATATGTTAGTTTTAGTGAGTTTCAGGAGGATGATAAATGGGATGTATTATGTGAAGAAAGGAAAGAAAGACATAGTGGGCAGTGACGAGAATATATAATGTTGAAAAAGATGAAGTAGAGATTAGTTTAAAAATAAGTGTAACAGAAATTCTGTGAAGCAACAAATTCCTATGACAATACGAATTCTTTCAAATAGTTAATGTTTACAGTAAATATTAAAATAAGTTAACATGAGTCTTTTAGCTTTTTCTTTTTTTAGTCAATATTGTTTGTTTTTCTAAGCTCTTTGTATTTTCATATAAATTTTAAAGCCTACTTGTCAATTTCTCCAAACAGGCCTGTTGGAATTTTAATAGAAACTGTGCTGATTTAAGAATAATTTGGGATAACAATCACATCTTAACAATATTTTCTTCCAATCCATGAATATTGGGTATTTTTCCATTTACCTCAATTTCCTTAATTTCTCTCATCACTTTTTGTTTGGTTGGTTTTGGTTTTTTGGTTTTTATTGTAGTGATCCTGAACATTTTTTGTTATTTTCTTTTTCTTAATTTTTAAGGTTTATGATGCTATTGTGTATTAGTCAATTATTAAAATAATAACAACATCAACTCAAGAATAGCAATAATAAAGAAAATACCTAATAGACATTGAGCTTGGCATTTGCTATAAAAATATTATTGCAAAATAAATTATTTTATATTTACTCTTCGTGAAGATGAATTAGCATGAACAAATTAAAAATAAAACAATTTTATTTGTAAATAATTTAATTAAATTGATCAGGACAAATATTTCTACAAGAATGGTGGTTTAAAAAGCAAAAAGTAATAAAATTTATAGTAACAGCCAAAATTTTATTATGAAAAATAACTGGTCTATTTAATGATCAGAAGACTAGTGTTCTGGCCTATTCTATTTCACTAATTAGCTATTTGACCATGGTCAAGTTATACAGTCTCTTTTGTTTCTTGACTTCAGTTTTATTCATCTTCAAAATAGAAAGGATAAACCTACTGGTCCCTCAATCCCTCCCAGTACTAAAAGTATTCTATTTTCAAAGACTACTCAAGGATTTTTTAATTCAAAAAGTAAATATTGCCATTTAGAAGTTCATCAAAAGTTTTGTATGTATCCCTTCTGTAGAGGTGGTGCAGCATAATGAAAATATTTATACTTTGAAATATGGTTTATGGTTTAAATTATGTTCCCCCACAAAAGATATATTGAATTCTATCCCTCAGTGCCTCAGAATATCATCTAATTTGGAAATAATGTCTTTGCCTATGCAATTTGTTTAGTTAAGATGAAGTAATACTGGGATAGGGTGGCCTCCTAATCCAATGTGACCATATAAGAAGACTGTCATGTATCCACTGAGACCCACAGGGACCATATTATGTGATGAAAGAGGCAGAGATTGGAATTATGCAGCTGCAAGTCAAGTAACTACAACAGATTGTCAGCAAACCACCAAAATCTAGAAAGAGGCAAGGAAGAATTTCATTACAAAGCTCAGAGGGAGCTTGGCCTTACTGACACACTGATTTTGGACTTCTGGTCTCCAGAATTCTGAAAACAAAAGTGAAAACAAACAAACAAACACAAACTCTTGGACTTCTAGCATCCTGAACTTTGAGAAAGTTAAGCCACCAGTTTGTGTTACGTTGCTATGGCAGCCCTAGAAAACTAATACTTACAGAATACAGGTTTTTATCCAAGCTCTGTTGTTTCCAGTATATATGAACATGGTACTTAACCTGAATGAGCTTTGATTTCTTCTGATGTCAATTTTGGACAATAAAATTTACTTCATACTCTTCTTTCATGAATTAAATTAAAACACATATAAAAGTAACTCAAATACTCTTGCACCATAGTAAGAATTAAACAATTTTATTATTTATAATTTATATCACTGGTGCTCAATTATAAACTGTTGAAAACATTTTGTAAAGTGTAGACTCCTTAGCCTCACCCCAATTTTATGCATTAAAATTTCTGGTAGTATTTTTAATGACTTTATATTTTTAAGTTTTTCCAGAGATGATCATTCTCTACTTCAGGCAGCCTACTAACACTCTAGGCATCTATTTTAGGGAGCCACTTGTTTAAGTGAGAATGGTTTCATTGTTGATTTAAAAAAATGTTTATATTTGTAATATAAAATTATTGCTTTTAAATTTGAAGCACTCTTAAGACTATAACTTGTTTCTTGAGCTTTTTTTATTACCTCTTTAAAATCCCCTATGGAAAGTAGTTGCTTACATGTTTTGTAAATTAAGATTTTCAACCAAAAATTTTAACATTTGCATATCATATAATAATCTTAAAAAATGTGTTTCCAAGTTTCTGACAGTCTATCAAGAGATCCACAAATAGTTTATTTTAAAAGGCTCTGAAATAATTTTGGTGACATGCATTTCATAAATATGAATTTTAAACTTCATTGATATTTTCTCAGAAATATTGTTATTGTCATAATAATATTTACATCCTTAAAGGTTAATATACTTGGTAAGGTTTTGTTTTGTTTTGTTTTTGTTTTCTGTGTATTATTTAACTTACTTTAGCAGGTTATTGAATAGTTCCAGCCGAGGTGTGTGGTGGGGGGGGCACACATAAGGATCAGTTCATTGTGTATGTTATAAATTACATTTAACATTTTTGTATTTTTATTGAATTATGGGAAAACATATATAGAGAGCATGGATTCAAAAGCAATTCTTGAAAAGATGAAAGTTAGTGATGAAAACAGTCATGTAAATATTAGAATCTAGACTTGCCATAAATAACTAGTAAGATGGATGCCAATACTAATATAGATTATGAATCTGTGTGAGCTGGAGAAAATAAAACTGAGTGTGAAAAAAATAGACTAAAATTGCTTAAAAGTCGGGGCTGGAAAGTGGATTATATTAAACTAGAAATTCATTACCTCAATTTTCAGTGTGTTATTGTTTAAGAGAAACTTTTCAAGCAATTTTCTCTTGGGTAAATCAATCACATTTTTTTCTAGAACAAGTGCTCAATTTTAATTATTATGTAAATTTGACAGATTTGTCATGATTTAGACACCAAAATTATGGACATATCAAAGTTTTATTCTTTTAGGAAATCATAATCAATTATAATTAAGACATGGTATTTCAGAGAATTATTCCTAAATATTATCCTTGGAGAGAACATAGAATGGGGATTAGGAAAATTCCTTTGTCAACAAAAATATACATGATAGCAGATATGGCAATTTACATTCTAATTAGGCAACTGATGTGCAGAATATAAACAGCTCTTGGCATATATGTAGCACATATTAAGTGGAAGTGTTCAACAATTTAGAGTCAATTCTCCTTATTCCCAGATTCTGTATTTGTGAATTTGTTTACTTGCTAAAATGTATTTGTAACCTCAAAATCTATTATTCTGATGCTTTTGTGGTCATTTGTGAGCATTCTTAAAGCAGAAAAAATGTGAGTCACCTGACATCCACATTCCCAGCTGAGAAGATACAAGTTACAGCTCTGCCTTCTTGATTCAGCTCTCATACAGAGATGACCCGAGGATGGAGACAGTAGGGGGTAGTGGAGTGAAATGCAAGAAGATCCACCTCTGAGATGAGGATTGACTTCTAACTTTGGCACCTGTTATGTGGGGCAGCCTCAGGCAAGTCACTTAACACTTTGGAACCTCATTCTCTCCTTTGCAAAAACAAGAAAATAGAATCTACCAGGATAGATTGTTTTTAAGATTTAAGATTACAATCTATGTGAGTTTTGTATATCTATATGTACATATTTCCCCTAAGTCAATGGTTCTGTATTTGCAAATTCAGTTTTTGACAACTTTATAGAACATAACTACAGTGCATAATGAGAATTGACTGTATATTGTCTGCACTACAAAACTTTAAGGGCAAAAAAACTACATATATTCTATTTTGTGATCAATTATATAGACTGTGAATGTGTCTTGAGCAAGTATCTTCCAACTTAATATGGAAGGTTGAATATATAAGTTTTTACTTGCTGCTCAAATCCATTAAAATAATAGTTAAAAATGAATAGCAGCTACACAGCAGGATAAAGAAGAGAGAGGAGACAAGATATGTGAACAAAATTTTAGGAGATTGAATATATGTAATGGGATGTAATGATTTAGAGAAAAAAGCTGAAAGCATCAGAAGCAGTACAGGCAAATAGTTTATTCCTTCTTCCTTTCAGTCATAGGCCCCTCTCTTTTATCTGGACACATGACTGCCTAGGTCTTACTGTATTTCTCAACACCTCTTGCGGCTATATATGTTCATGAGATACAGAGATTGAAATGTAAGTAAAAGTAGCTTGTGTGACTCTCAGATCACGTCTTTTGAGAAGAAAGCTAATTGCTCTCCAGTTGTGTGTTTTCTCTATCCTTCTGGCTACAACTTGGATGCAGTGCTGGTGCTCCAACCAAAATGAATGCATAGATGATGACAAAGCAATAGGATTGAAGGAACCAGGGTCCATGGACAATCTCGGGGAGTAGTAGATTTTGAACAGCCTTCTTGTTCCCTGGCTATCTATGAAGGAGATGTGAGGGTTGATGCTGAAACAAATTGGATCTTCAGACCCCATTCTCCAACCCAGAAGAAGACACAAAGTTTATGCTCTTTAGATGATGAATCAGCAATACAGTAAGTCTTCACTTAACATCATCAATAAGTACCATTATAAGGAAAACAAGGTATAATGAAACCAATTTTACTAGAAGCTAATTTATATAAATAAGAGTTAAATTCCTGCACCATCTCATCAATGTTACAATAAAACAACATTGAATGAAATGGTGTTATTCAAGGACCCACTGTTCTCTGAATAAGAAGAACCAGGGTTTAGCTGAGGGCAGGGGTGAAAATGAGATTGCCACACTACTTCACCAAGAAGAGAGGTACGAATTCAATCATTTATATCCTGTTTCAGAATTCTAAAAAGTATTGCAGAGGGTTAGCAAACAATACTACAACCCTTATTGCACAGCTGGTCCTAAGATATAATTGATATTTCTCTTCCAACCAATTCTATATTACTACCAACTCTCCACTTTGACCAATATTTCACCTTGCTCAATACAGTAGTGAAGTGACCTAGATATTTATATCCAAAGGTCTGAGTGTGAATGTATTACTCATGCCAGGCTGAATTTGCTGCATAGACACACAAAGAAATGTTACACGTTCATTCATTTCATACGTTTTCCTTCTTGCATCCATTGTGCCTAAGCACCCCAACTATTCTTGGTCACCAGGGTTAACTATACCAGATAGTCTAGTAATTCATTTTTTTGCCTGTTAATTCCCTTGAATGGGGAGTCCAATATGGCCCAGTGATATTTGCAACTTTCATTCCAGTAAAACTCTTATAGTTTCTTTTGTTGGAAATTACCCTGATGGTAAACAGGACCTCTATTTCATCAGAGTTACTGGTTGGGGAGAAATGCTCTACAAATTGTACAGGTTGATCACTGGGAGCCATAATGATGTAGTCCATCATATTTCTTCCTCTTCTTACTTAGCTCCTTTGGAATACAGCTTCATATATCAGCCATTGGATCAGCTCATAAATCCTGTCCAGGAAAACAATGCATTTGAACTCATTGTATTTTCCATAATGACCACAACAATATCTTCCATTCCATATGCCCTTCTGCAATGTAACTTTGTCAGTCTCCCATCAGGAGGTGGTTTCTAATCCCCAACACTTCCTCCGTCTCCATGAATCTGAGCCAGTCTTCATGAGTACGTTGAATAAATATAATGTAAGTGGTGATAGTATAGGCTGGATCATAAGAAGTTTTACAGTTCCCACGTGTATCTTTTAAAACACCAGTATTGAATGTTCCCTTCCAAGACCTACCAAAGAAACCCAAGCTGCATGGAAAATCTATGTGTGGATGCTCCAGTTATCAGTCCCAAGCTGAGCAGCTGACATCATCTCTCAATCATGTGAGTGAGCTATCAGCCCCGTCAAGCCTCTGCAGCATTAGCTAGAATCTAGCTTCAGCCTCAGCCTCAATATCTGACCTAAGTCAACTGAGGAAATTTCGTCTGAACCTAGTCAATCAATAGAAGAGAGAGATAATAATTTGTTCAAACCATTTAGTTTAAGAGTGGTTAGTAGATGACCAAAGAGGTCCTCAAACACTTCAAGATGTTGACCCTAAGTTGATGCCTTAGCAGAGACTTCAATAGGCCATTCCATTATTCTGTAGGAACAATCATTTTAGATAATAAAAAACATTGTAAGATCAGGCTTTCCAATGTCCATACACCCATTATCAAAAGTCACTTCCATTATACCGTTTCCTCTTTAGAGGCAATGCTGTGTGAGATGTTGTTGGATCAGGCATTCTAAAGGTCATGATCAACAAATGGCAAAACCATATCCACAATGTGTATCAATTTCAGTGAAAGTAATTTGTTTTCCCCGAAGTGCCTGATGTAATCTACCTGCCAATAGATGGTTGCTCTGAGTATTAGTGCCATATTAAAGAGCTAACCCTGTTCTTTACTTCAATGGTTGGACATTCGGTAGTAGGTAATTCAATCTTTGCAACAGTAACCCACAATTTTTGACAAATGCATAGTTTCCAGCCATGCCACCATAGCTTCTCTGCTCACAGGCCCATTTAGCAGGAAACGCGATAGCCAGAAAAGAGACTCACTAACATACACAGTATAGGTTGTGTGTCACATAGTTTTTGAGAGTCTTCTCTTTGTTAAATCACACCTGTGAGAGTTGACATGAGACAAAACCATCTTTATATTTTGTGCCCTCTCCAATAAGTTTATCTATATCACTCTTCTCCAAACATCCTTAATCACAGTCTTCCATTCTTGTTTCTTTCCAGTCATTATCTACTACAAAGCATTTCATGTACATCCATACATTAGGCAATATCCCACTCAGGAAAGAATGGCTGACTGAGTATTTTGCTAACAGCTTTGCCCCTTGACATGATTTAATTTGACTAATATCTTCCAGGGCCACCTATGAATGGGGGTATAATATGGCAGCAGCCCTTTTTCAGATAGTGTCAACTTATTGTGGATTCCATCTGTGAGCCAGACAGACCTGGAACCTAAACCCTGTACAATCACTGAATAACCATGAGATCTATGCAAATTAATGAGGCTTTCCAATCTCCAGTTTCTAATATGCAAAATAAAGATTTTTAACTGGCATGTAAATTGGAAATATTCCACTTGTGTCAGTGAAAGGAAACACTTGCAACAGGTTTAGTAGGTGCCTAGTTCCTGATTCCACCACACCTGGCAGTCTTGTGGTTTCATTTCAATATTTTAAATTCCTAGTTTATTGTTTATATATTTCGGAAAAGGCAGGTATTTATTCATTTTCTTATCATTCTTCTTATAGTCTCACAAAGTTGAACACCAGTAAGGTTAACGTTCAGTTGTTAACAAAGTAATCTGAAAATGGCAAATACTCAAATGAATTAAATCCTTGTTTCCATCATAAGTCACTTACTACAAATAAAGAGCTGTTTAAGGTTGTGTAAAACATTACTTACCTATCAAAAATAAGATTCCAAGGATACTTAAACTCTTTGCATTTCAATAGCAGATAGTGTCTAACTCAAATCACTAAACTAAGTCATTTTATGAGAGAGGATTCAAAAAATGAGCTCTCACTCTGAGAAAAAATAACATGACACCGGAGGGTGACCCTATTCCCTATTTTTGTGGCAGCATGTGAAGTGTGTTGCTGTGAAGTGAAAAAAACAAAAAACAAAAAACAAAGTCACATGTGGGGAGAGGCAACAGCTGTCTCCATAAAGTCTTTGGCCTCCCGCTGCCCTCCATCCTAAGGCAGAGTGGTGGCTGATGGCTGCCCACCATGCTATACTTTATTGCTTCATTGCCTGTGTAGCAAATGCTGACAACAGTTTACCAGCCGCAAAGAAATTATTTGATTTACTCAAGTTCCTTTGCTGCCATTCCAGAGTCTTTCCTGTCCTTGGCTAAATAGTGCCCTTGTAAAATTGCAAGGCAAAAAATAAACTGTTTTCCCCTTAACCAAATAGATATAGTGCTGTGATGTGAAATTACTAAAAAAAAAAAAAAAAAAAAAGTGATTTGGGGAAATTACAGTTCCTTGTTTAGTATGTATTGTGCATGCCCTACAGCCTTCCCTAACCAGTAGCTCCCAATTTCATTTAAATTGTAATGATTTTCTTTAAGGACAATTAAGTTGCCTAAGAGCAGTGCATGCATACTAATGCTGCAGAGGCAAGGCTCAGTGTAGAAGAGAGTAATAACTGTTTATTAATATGATAATTAAGTGTTAATGCTTAGCAACCTAATGGTATCTGTTAAATAACTTACACTTTGGAGCCAAATCCTGGCAAATGGAATTCTATTAAAAATAACAAAATGCAGTGAATATAAAAATAAATGATGCTAATCTGCCATTAAATCACAGATATTTTCTGATTTGCATCTCATAGGAGAGAAGTCTCTTATTTTCTCTTTTCTACCAAATATGTGAAACCAGTATAATTATCCATGCTCATTTCTGAGTATTATATGCTGGTGGATGTTTATATATATTCCAAAAGAAGCAGTGACAAAAATCAGAAATACAGATGAATACCTTTTTAGATCACTCTTTTGAAACCATCCTTTTAAAAGTATGCATTTTCTAAATTTTCAAAAAATTCTAAAATAAAAAAATAGAATTTCTAAAATGTGCCATTCAAAAAATTTTTTTAATTCTCACCTGAGGATATGTTTTTATTGATTTTTAGCGAGCAAGGAAGGGAGAGAGAGAGTGAGAAACATTGATTGCTTCCCATCTGTGCCCAGACTGGGGATTGAACCTGCATTCTAGGTATGTTCCCTGACCAGGAATCAAACCCACAACCTTTTGGTTTATAGGACGATGATGCTCCAACCAACTGAGCCACCTGGCCAGGCCCCATATTCAACACTGAAACACTTTCTATAGGTCCTCATTCTCCAGCCTGAAGTTATCTTTCAATTTTTTCCAGACTATTCCATAAATAAATACTTCCAATTTACTCAGTATTATCTAAAATTTTTCTCTTTTAAACTTACTTTTATATTTTAAAATCTATATTATTTTATTATTATTATTACATCTTTAGAGATATCCATTTGAGAGTATGAGTAGCTACCCATTGGTAATTTAACTACTGGGAGAACAAATAGAAATTGTCATTGTTCTGACAAAATGGGTAACAGGAGAAACTTGTTCTGCAAGTGTGAGGTCATATTTCTATAAATGTAATAAACAAAACCGTCATGTGTTGCTTTCCTTTTGCAAGTCGTCAAACTATTTCCTAGGTTTAAATGAGATATCACAGTATCTAATTCATTGAGTAGTTTTTGGTCTCTGATCTGCAGTCAGGACCCAATAATCAAAGGAAGAAAATATCCCACCTAAAGACACGCTCCTGAAATCCTATTTTTTCTTGCACTTTCTCAGCCATCTCTCTCCACTGTTCTCCTGTCCCTGTGATAACATATGTACAAACTGACTGAGGAGAATCTTTTGAAAGAAGACAAAACACCTAGTGAGGTTCTTTGCAGAGAGTGACATGAATGAATGTCGACTGAAGTGAAGGAGAAATCAAATGCTTAGCGGATCGAATAGAAATGAGGGCTAGGAACACTCATTGGATTTAATCACCAAGAACTCCTTAATTGCCTTTAAAAGGGAAATATTCTTACAGTATTAAGAGCTAATCAGGCTGCAATGGACTGATGTGTGAATTAAATTAAATCACAAAGAAATTAAAACAAAAAATAATTAATTTTCTTGAGGCTTGGCCTTAAAGGGAAGAAGAGATGTATGGCTTTAGCTAGAGAGAGAATATAGAATTAAGAATTATTTTAAAGATAGGGTATGTGTTTACTCAAATGTGTGTAGATGTTTAAGAAATGCTCAGGGGAGATTGGCTGAAGATTAGCAGGATAGGAATAAGAAGTGATGAAGCAAGATCCCTAAAAAAGTAGGAGGAGATGAAACTTAGAACCAATGGAAACATTGGCCTTGAATCCTAAATAAGTGTCTCTCTCTGTGAAAAGAAAGAAAAGGGGTTGAGGTGTCGTATTTGTGTTGTGAAGGCAAGGGTCTTGTACTGATTCACCTAAAATTTCTTAGTGAAATAAAAAAAATAAATAAAATAATAAAAGCACTGTTATTTAACATTTTCTTTTTTACCACAAGTAGTTTATGTTTGTTGTGTTTCTCTTCAATTCTAAGCAGTGAAGTTTTCAAAATACGGACTTTCACAGCACACCTGCCATTATTATTCGTTACTCTGCTGACCTCTCAACCTCAAAGGTTATACTTGGTCTAGTTTGTCTTTCCTTTTCCAACTTCTTGGTCTTTATTGTCTTGTGTCTTCCTTTGGATCTCTAGGGTAGTGAGGAATTCTTTTCTGTTTGGCCCCAGGTTCATCCTTTTGGCCTCTGGTCTATCTCCTTGCTAACTTGGCTGATATCCATAAAGCTAACTAGAGAATGCTTCTGTCTCTTGGCTAACCCTTCTATTCAGAAATGAGCATAAGTCCTGCTCCCTCCATTAAAGCATGCTAGATATTTTCTGTTTTTGTGTTTTTTCTGCCTGCCATTGGCTATTTATGTCTTATCTTTTATAAAATGTAATAAAGATGAAAATTGAGGTAGGAAAATAAGATTGCTTTTGCTGTAAATGCTAGTTAGCTATTTATGTTGAGGAGTTAAGACTTTCATTAATATCCCAAGAGTTTAGAAGTCTTTTGTTACCCAATGTATGCTTCCTGGGCAACAAGTAAAGATGTAGAATCAAAGCTGTACAAATAAAGATTGATAATTTGATTAATTTGGAGTTTAAAATGACTTTTCATTTGATTTTATGATTGAGTAGAGTATAATTTGCATATAAGGCCTAGGCATGTGAAAGCAGTAAAGATAACACACTCCAATAAAATTTTTCCAAAGAAGGTCCTGGAGGGGGCCAAACATAGGTCAGGAAAAGCTAGAACATTAAAAGATCTGAATGGAGATACAGCACATCAAACATTTTCCTTGTGAGCCTAAGTAACAAACACATGTCAATGGTTCAGGGTTAGGTAAACTGACATTTAACAGGTAAGTTTACTAAGAGACTAAGTACACAGAAGAAACATAACCTTCAATACCAGATGTTTGTTACATCTTCGTATTTTTGCTTAATAAGATTTCCTAATATAATTTTGTGTCAGCACGCTTAGAAGAAATTGCATGTACTGCCTAGTTTAATGAGGTAAATTGCTTTAAGTGGGAACACATTGTAAAGGAGATCTAAGACACAAAACCAGAAAGCTTCATACTCACAGAAGCACTGTTTTTTACAAAGAAACAAAGACAATAAACTATTGATTTCAAGATATCAAAGTGACCCCACCTATTTGTATTTCTTCCCTGTAAGTATAACAGAAATTTTCAAGTAAATATTATAAATTCTATAACAGGGGTAGAAAAACAACAACAACAGTGCTATCAGTAGAACTAAACTTGGATTAATCTTTGTAATACAGGGATTAGATCAAGGAAAAAGCCAATTAGTTTCAAAAGCCGTCGATTAAAACATATCACAACAGGGACAAATGAAACAAGTGGACTTACTTTCCCCTCCAAAAACTCACCAGTTTGAACTTTGAAGGAGTCAGTGTTATCTGTGATCATATGCCTGTGCATGTATCTTTATGTGTGTGTGACCTGTGTGTTTTGTGGGTGGTGAGGACTGAAGTCTGAAAACTTCACTAGGACCAAAATTGTTTATGACTTACATTTTTGGGGATCACTTGGTGAGTCAAGTAGACAGTCCAAGGTAGAGAATCCAGTACAAAAAATTAGGGAAGCAGTTTGCCAATTAAGCATAGGATTGGGACAACTCCAATAAATACAGAAGAAAAGCTTTCAGTAAAGTGGTGAAATCTCCAAATCAGGCTAGTCTCCACATTACCGCCTGTCCAATGTCCTATTCATAACTGCATTTAGACTGAAAGGAATTCTCAGTACCCCACAGGCAGAAGACCAAAAGGTGTAGAGATTATTGAGCATTAGACAGAGATTAGATAAAAGACTTAAGGAGCCCCATTAGCATCCTTCACTGAGAGCAGCCACATACTGATATCATCTCCAAGGGAAGTGCAGAAGTGAGCTTTGCCCACCACTTTCTATCATCAGAGAAGTACCCACCCTAGGACTCATTTGGATGAGACTCCTTAGAGCATAGGAAGAGAAATCAACTGAAAATCAGCCTAGCCCGGCCAGGCATGTCTCAGGGGTTGAGCGTCGACCTGGGATCTAGGCGATCCGGGTTCGATTCCCGATCAGGGCACATGCCAGGGTTGCAGGCTCAATCAATGACTCTCATCATTGATGTTTCTGTCTCTATCTCTCCCTCTCCTTTCCTCTCTCTGAAATCAATAAAGATATATATAAAAAAAAAAAAAATCAGCCTAAAAGTTCACCGTGTTACTAATGTCTTCATCACCAGAAATAAATAAATAAAATTTTAAAATACTTAATATTGTGCCATAATTAAAATTCATAAATATCTCATTCTCTGAACCCACCATAATGAAACTGGAAATTAACAACAAAAGCCAAACAAAACAATGAACCACTCAGAAAGTTAACAGCACTTCTGAATAAGTCTGGGATCAAAAAATTAATTCAAAATTAAACTACACATTTACACTACAAGGAGACTGCAGCAGTCTATCCTTCAAAATCCCAGAGAGGCACTGAGCTGAAAGTGCCTACCATGGAGGGCCAGAGTAAGAGGCAGACCTTGAACCAGGGGACTAGCTGAAGATCCATAAAAAGGAGCAACTGTGCAAAATGCCTGTCACCGTTGCACCAGTACAGGCTCACACACACACACACACACACACACACACAGAATAACTTCTGGCAAAAGGACAAGTGGTTCTCCTCTTAAGAAATTGAAATAGTAATAAGGTGAGAGCAAAGGTTTCTAATGGAGAATCAGAGCCTCAGACAAAGCCCTCTCGGTTCTGGAGACCCTAGAGGACCTGCCTGACAGGCATCTGCGTGTCCGTTCACCCTAAAGTGAGAACTGCTAGTTAACCCCAGCTCTTCCCCGTACATCAGGGTCTCTGCAGCTTTCCCAGTCAGGGAAGGTGAGAAAGCATCCTGTCTATGCAACAATAAAAACATATAACACCCTCTTGGTGCTTAATTATTCAATAAAAATGGACAACAGGAAATTACCAGATAGGTATAGAAAGAACACTGGGAGCATAAAAGTAACCAAGATCAAAATAACCAAAGCTGATTCCAGAGAAATATGTATGGAAAGAGGATTTTAAAAGTGTCTAATTAGTATATCCAGAGAGATTAGGGGGAAAAGTCAGATCTTTTACACAAAAACATAAATGCCATGGGGGAGCAAAGTTCAAGGAACAAAGAATC
This sequence comes from Miniopterus schreibersii, assembly GCF_964146895.1. Classification (NCBI taxonomy): domain Eukaryota; kingdom Metazoa; phylum Chordata; class Mammalia; order Chiroptera; family Miniopteridae; genus Miniopterus; species Miniopterus schreibersii. The sequence goes on from NC_138102.1 coordinate 58,699,721, forward strand.
TATATGAGAGTATGTGTGCTATGTTCAAAATATGAGATATTCATTCTATTATTCATTCAAAAATTATGGAATGTCTGCTATGTGTCAGTGTGTCAGGCAAATTCTCCCCATGCTCTCTGACTGTTGAAAATTGTTTAGTTGAACACCCATGCTGAGAAGTCAGGCTTCAAACACCAATATCACTGAGAAAGGAAAGGACATTTCTAAAATGTCCAATAATGTCCAAATGATAAAAATAAAAATTTTAGAATAGAGAAGCTGGGCACTCGTGGGAGTAAATAAGGCAAAATCCTGAGGCAAATGATATTAATGAAATAAAGCAATTTGCCTCTGCCAAGCCGCTTTTGGTGCAGCCGTGAGTTTGGTGGGGGAGCGGGCTCTCAAGGTTCCCACGCCTGAATGGATTCTCCATCCCGGGTGCACTGAACCAGAATCTCCAGGGCCGGGGGTCCAGTAAACGCCTAGGCTCCGGTCAGGAACAGGGGAAAGGAACAGAAGGGAAGGTGCGTGCGTGGGCTTGGAGGCACCTGGACCTAAAAAGAGTAACTTCAGCTTCAGGAGCGTGTGGATCTCCCAGGCCTCCAGGACCCAGCGGCTTCAGTGCTTCCTCAGTGCAGGGAGTAGGTGCCTCTCTTTCTGCTTGACTTCTGCCCCCTTTTATAGCATTAGTTTCTCTGAATTTGAAATACAGACTCTCTGAAAGGAAGGAACTGATGGGTGTCATGTGAACACTCACAGTGTTTCTCTAACCCCCAGTGTCTTATTTGAAGTGGAGACAGTAATTTCTCTCATATGGTGCGGCTGTGAATATTTAGAAAAATTGCAATGGGAAAAATGCCTGCATAGTGGGAACTCACCGAAAGGGAACAATCGATACTGGTGAATTGGTGACAGATATTATAGCCATTTTAATGACTTTTCTCTGCAATTATTAATCATATTGCCTTTTCCCTGAAAATATTTAAGAATACTATTACCAATACCACTAACTATGGCTGCTGTTTTTATTACTCTTAGTACTCTTTAGTCAGTTGTCAATGTGGCTGAAATTGTGTAGGACAAAATATTTCAGATAATGTATCACCATAATTAAGGAAAATTTTCTTTAATCAATAGAAAAAAACAGGGAATGGTTGAAAAAATGTGGGTGAAAAAGTGGTTGAAAAAACTCTAGGGAATGGTTGAAAAAAAACACCAGGAAAACTTGGTAATGATTTTCTGACTGGAGCCTTGGAGTAATTTGCAGAGAACCCACATTCCAGATTCTATACTTGGGGACACACTTCTTGCATATGAATGATTGAGAAATTAAAATATCTTTGTCTGTCTCTGAGTCAGCTATTTCTGGTAGAGCCATTTATTACATCTTAAACTATTAATAGAGTTTAATATCCCCATCTTTACTCTTACTTTAATTCAAAAGGAGGAGAGTTCTGCTGCAGGGAAGTCAATTAAACTACTCATTACTATAAATATGATGAAGGTAGAACATTTTTATATTACCATAATCCTGTAAGGTACTCACAGGCTGATTTAAGAGAAAGCTTTGCAGAATATTTATGGTGTGTACAGCTCCACAGGTGTGATTGTGAGTAGATCTGCATTTGGGCATCTTTGATTAGAACTTGTGTTGTGGCTTTGAAGGCTCAACACACAAAAATGGGCTGAAGTAAACTGAAGTAGGGAAAGGGTCCAATGTAGTTAAACTGCCACTTCAGGCTCTTGTTCCGAGTTCTGCAAAAGCAGTCATTTGCTTTAACTTTCAATTGCTTGTTGTGCTATTGAGAAACCGTTAGTTCATTTATTCATTCAACAAATAGCTACTGAGTACCTACCATGTGCCAAGAAATAAATGAGGTTAATTTATCTTATTCTTACACAGAGGCTTTTAGTGAAAATGTGCAGAGTTCAATATTGTCCTGACCTCATAGAATAACATTGCTATTAGAAGGCAAAACTCAGTACAACTGCTTCAATTTGAGACCTATTTCAAATTCTCTTTGGAAGTCTGTTCCCCAGGGAAATGGGTGACTAGACCGGCTCTAGAATTTAGCATTTATAGACCTCAGACAGTTACTTAGAGCCACACAAGTAATTTCATTCTAATCTATAGTTTGATTTGTTTATCAAAGAATCCACTCCATTTGAAAGCCTCCACATTCTTTTACTTCTCCACAGGTCATTTTTTAGAAAACTCCAGAAAAAAACTACAAGTCTCCTCTAACATGTCCATTATTATTATTTACCAAAAGAAAAAAAAAAACATTTCAGAACACTCTGAGCTAGTAATATTTATTTCTTCTTTACTTTTCCACAATAAACATATCTGGAATTATTAACATAAGATTTAATATGGAAAAATATAATAACTAAGACAATATTAAGTAATATATTAAATAAAATTATATATGATTGGTAAGCTTGTTCCACTAAAAAAATTGAAAAGATTTAATATTTTCATTTTAAAAAATATTTATACTGGTTTAAATATAATACATGGGGGCTTTTCTTTTAAAAATTCACTATTATGCCTGTCTGTCACAAATATTTTACCATTATTTCTATGGAAAAATCAGATTTGATTTATATCATTTTGATTTAAATCACTCTTTATGGGTCTGTAACACACCTTATGTGTCAAGACTATTCTTGCCTCCATTTTTTTATTTTATTTTTTGACAGATCCAACTCAGCTCTACACTTTTTCAAGGATATCAACATTACAAGAACTGCATCATTTGAGGGAAACAGAAAGAAACTTTTCAATGACCTGAGAAGATTACAATGGCTGTGTGAATGCAATAAGGTGCAGGTAATAAAACTGGTGGAAGGAAATAAAACTGATCTAATATATAGATAGTAATCTGTTAATGAAAAATAAATAAGTCCCAGGAAGATCTAGGGTAGATAATGGGAAATAAAGTGAATAAGTCTTTTCAGACAGAAAGTCATTTTGATGACAAGTTGATTCCAGTAATTAGAAATTTTGATACTGAAAAAAACACACACAACACAATCAAATATAAACAAGGAAATGATGGTGACTTGAGGGTTATGACTCACTTGCAGAATAAATATCATGGCCCCTCAAAAGTCACCTTCTTGATTATAGAATACTGATCTAAATAACTATCCTATTTTAGTAATCTAGGATTTAAAAAATATAAGGATTCATGGAAAAAGTCAATTGGAAGAATGCAAAAACTTGACAGATCTCCAAATGGGTAAGAACTGTTCCACAAAGGGAAATTCTTTAAACCAAGAGCATGTAGGATGGAAGAGCATAATGGAAATGCCATAATATGTGTAGCAGTTTAGAGAGCTATACATTATTCATTCTGTCTCATTTGATCCCTATATCCACCAAGTAGTAGAGATGGAGAAGATGAAAAGGCTTACACTCACAGAGGCTGAATTTTCTTTGGATTTTTCTTTGATATACCCACAACTTCCAGCATATCTTGTTTTGTTTCTTTTCTTTTGATTCCTTCTGCTAGGCTCTTTTTTGTGTGTCAGAAAACAATAAGTATCATGACAATATGGTATTTATTCTTTTGGATCTCTTATGCCTTCTTTTCAGCAGAGAAAAACTGAATGGTATTGGCAGGTGTTATATTTTCTGCAGTCACATGGTGGGGCAGAAGGGCTTCTCAACACGGGTTAGATGCCATGTCTGAGTTGCTTTCTCTCTTTACTCCAGCCTCCCTTATACATTTTGAGGTAAACACTTTTTATTTATTTAACCATCTCTTGGGGATTGAGACCACTAATAAATTACTCCCTCTCATGCCTTCCTTCTAAACTAATAGAAAGACATAAAATGGTGGTGTTCAAATAGAACATCTCACAAACAGAAGTGCTGGAGAAAGCAGTTCAGGGTGATAATTCTCTTTTCATTCCTTCTAACCAAACAAAATAGGTCATCATGTACATCTTTAAGCACAAACATTGTAAAGAGCACAAAATTAGAACAAGTAGAGGCATAAAAGGGATAGATGGGTACAATGGGCAACAGTGACTTGCCTGTCCATTAGCCAATACCCCTTTCTGTGGTAACAGTACCTTAATTTTTCTTTTCCCAACTCTTAGTTCATATTATTTAGATTTCTGTTCCTGTCATTTTCCCCCAGACTCCAGGTGTGGGTAGGTGACCCAGGAGTGGTCAACTGGGGAGTTCCATTTCCCCTGGCCATAGATGTGGGCATAGAGCACAAGACCATTAGAATCCATTCAGAAATATTTAGAAAGCATAGTTGTGTGATGGGGGAAGAACAGAATTCTGCTAGATCTATAGTCAGGACAACCCTGAGACTTTGAGACATTTTTGTTAAATATACAAATTTCTTTTTTGCTAAATTTGAGGGCTTGTTTTGTTTTGCTTTTTTGTTTGTTTAATTGTTTGGCTAAGTTTAAGCCAGTTTGAGTCGGGTATCTATAACTTATTTTCTTAAAACATCTGGACAAGATGGGAGTCAGACTGTTGGAATCATTTCTTTTAATTTATTATAATTAAACAATAGTATTTAATATGAATGTGGTATGAAACCTTAAGATGGCTCCAGTGATTTCGGCCTCTTAGTATTCACAGTATGGTGTTATCCCCTCCTCTTGAGTGTGGGGTGGCCCAGTGTCACTCTTCTAATAAACAGAAGGTAAGGGCAATGGGTTGTTTCTTCCAAGACTGACTTATGAAGAGTTGTGGCTTTGGTCTTGCATACCTTTTCATACACTCTCTTGGGTCACTTGCTATGAGAGAAACCAGCTACCATGTTTGAGCTGCCCAATGGAGAGGTCTAAGTATGGAAAAACTGCTGTTTCCAATCAATTGCCAACACGATCTACAATCACATGAGTGAGCTTGAAGGGGGCTCCTCCCCTAGTCTAGCCCTGAGATGGCTGTAGCCCCAGACTATATGTTAATTTCAAACTTATGATACACAGTGAGCCTGAGGACCCAGCTAAGCTGCACCAAGATTTCTGAACCATAGAAATTATGACATAATAAATGTTTGGTGGTTAAAACTGCTAAATGTGGGGATACTTTGTCATGTAGCAATAGATAACTAATAGAATGTAATTAACTTCAAATCAATTAACAATAAAATACTCATAAAAAAAAAAAGACCAAAAAATCTGTTATTCTTGATTTAAAAATATTCGTTCTAATTAATTAGTGCGATTTAAATTATTCATGCATGTTTTCTGGTGTAATATAAACACTTTGAACAGTACAAAATTAAAAAAAAAAAGAAGAAGAGACTGGATATTGGGGATATTTAACAAAGTAATTTCTACTACCCTCACCGTCAACTTCTTACCAATGTACTATGGGAGAGGTAGAGTAACACTCACATATTTATTCATAATTTTTCTTTCTCTGGCCAATAATTTTCCAAGTATATTATATGAGGGTTTTACCCAAACTTAGTTTGATTAATGCTAGTATTTTTTTTTTCTTTTTGCTGCTTTCACTATTTGTTTCTTTGCTTGTTTGATTCATTAGGTGTGGAGAACAGGAATGTATAACATTTAATTTACTCTGGCATCTTTTGTCTGCTTTCTTTGATTTATACCATTGTGCTCATTCAGGATACTTTCTAGTCTTTCAAGCATGTGAAATCTTCTCTTGCTCTATAATTTTAAGGAAAGAAGTATACATGTAATAGGTTCATATATATTCCCTAATGTTATCATTCTAGCTGAGGTTGCTGTTAAAAAAGGAAATATATTATTTCCATATTATTAATTTATAAATTGATTGTCAATGAACAACTAAAATACATTCATCTTCTTTTCTCTTACTGGATTAAAAGCTCCTTATGGTCTGCAGTCATGTCTTAAGTCCCAAATGTACAAAACAATGTAAATATAAGGATTCAACAAATATCTGTAGAAATAAAGAGGAGTAAATAATAGCAAAAGAGATGGGAAAGTGGGCTGAGGTAAAAGGAGAAAAGAAAGGACACATGGGCAAATAGTTTGTGTTAAACTTCATAAAATAGAAATATTTGTGCATAAGTAAGAACAAACCACCATGAGAATCAGTTGGGGGTGGGGGAAACAGCGTTCAATTTAAAGTATATATGTACATTACACATAATTCAACATTATTCAAAATATAGATTGAAAACATTACTAAACATGTACATTGTAGTAAAAGTAGACAGGAAAACAATATTAGCACATTTTTAACTTCTATAAATGTAATCAGTTGATACATAAAATAATTAAATAATTGCCCTTTCTAGTAAATCTATTTTTGCTTTAATTAGTGTAAATGAATCCAACCTTAGGCTTTCATGAAAAGAACAAACCCAATGCTATTGAAAAGACTTTTCTATCTTAATACCAAAAGGGAAACCCTTATCCATTACTCCTGGTAAGCATTCATTACTTATGATCAATAGATGTGGTTAACTCTAAGGCTTCATGATCAATGCTGTATAAGGCCTATTTTACCAAACTAAGCATAACCAAAATAACAAGCATAGATTTATCAAAACACATATTTTGTTGATGTTGACATGATTCTCTTGAGACTGGTTTTTCTTCATAGTACTAAGGATACTACTATGTAGAAAAGGGTCCTTACCCTTTTGTGGGGTATAAACCAGGAAGGATTTCAAGAAGGTCAAAGACTTGTCCTTGTACCTTATAATTTTTTTGTTGAGTTATAGCTAACTTTATGAAATAGCATAGAGAATGTTAAATAATAATTCCTTTGGAAAGTGATATCAAACATATGAGTTCTGCTCAAACTATTTTCTCTATCTCCTGATTCTAATCTAATGAATTCCCATTCTCTCTCACATAAATCTAATTCCCCATTGAATGTGCCAGTTACCTGTAATGTCAATTATTGCTATCAACATATCATATTTGAGTGCTATTTGTTAAACTGTAACTTTGATGCCATCCTTGATCTCTAGAGCCTTTGTTACTAGAAATGTATAATATAGTCTCTATAGGCATAGTGAATATATATATTAAAAAACATGCCTATCACTATCAAATGATACATAGTTAGTATATACACATATATATGTGTGTATGTATGTGTATATACATACACTATATATATATATATATATATATATATATATACACACACACACACACACATATATATACACACATATATATATCAAAAGTAGGCACTATAGTGTTTCACTCTCACTTTACTTTTAATATCCCCTACAATAGCTACATTGGAGTTTCCAGAGTCAATGAAGTGGACTAGAGTATCTGGGTACACTTTTTAACTCTACTTAGGCATTTTTATGCCCAAGATTAGGTGAGCTTTTTAACAACTAGAGTGCTAGGGAAGATGCAAGCAAGGTGATTGTCAGAAAAGAAGAAAAAAAGATGGTATAGTCATTGGCATTTTTTTTGAAACTTTAAGCTCATATTACAATTGGCATCTTACAGTCAAGGCATTGTATAAATCATGTCTGGTCATGAAATACACTGATAAAACTGAAATATCTGTAAAGACTGGTTTCAGAGGTATATCAAGGCAGACTGGAAACAGGCCAAATAATTTGGCATGATCCATATGGTCTCAGATAATGCTGAATAACAGGTTTTCTATGACAGGTAGGCAAGTTAAATAGACAGGGTTCAGATAGCCATTAAAGGCAGAACCCCAGTGCCATAAGACTGAAAGATAGAGTTAAGCTTCAACCAGACAACCAGCTTCAGGACTGATCTATCTTAGAGTAAAACTAGAATTCTTTGATATAATCCAATCCCACTTAAAAAGTTACCACCATAAGAAGTAGAAAACTGTGAATTAGGAGAAATTAGACCCCTGCATGTTTATCTATGGGGTTCTAATCTAGGTCTATGTAGTCTATGTATGAGCCAAGAACAAAAGAATCAGTGAGGAACACTGCCAGTCAAGACTGCAGTGGCAGACCATCCATAATCCCAGATGGGGCAGTGTGAAGAAGGCATGGCCAGAGGAAGTAAGGTGACAAACTGAAAGGTGGGAGAAAATGATCATTACTCATTGTTTGCTTTTGCATTGAGTAAGGGTAGCCAACATAAAAATGAAGAGCTGGAAACAAGAGAAATGGAAGAATTTAATAAAATTCCAGATTTAATAAAAATATTAAAAGGAGATATTAAATAGAACAACAATTTTAAATATATTTCAAATCAATTACTACATATGAATTTGAAATGGAAGAGCCAGCAATAAAATTATTATATATTGTGACTGTGACAGGGGTGGAAAGAATGTGCTAATCGTGATTTAGGGTAAGGGACATAGGATATACAAAAGGAGATACTATGGCAGGACAATGCCAACAAGTTAAGGGCTGTCTCCAACTTTTAAGTTGCACTTAGAAGCAGGGCTAATAAAGATTTAGCATGAAGAGATACAAGAATAGTTTGTTTATAAGCAGTAGCTGGCCAAAAACTATTTAGCAACTAAATGTTTTATTTGAATTTTTATTACAAATTAGCCAGCTAAATACTGTTTGCTACACCAATAAGAAGCTAACCTTCAATATTTATCACTAATATCCAGCCTTGCTCATCCGCTTTAGCTATATCCAGACTTTCAGAGCCAAGGAAATCTCAGCTTTGTAGTCATTAGTGATCATTAGCCCTAAATGAAAATGTACTGAAAATAACTTTTATATCATTCTTATTGGGTAATTTAAAGGAGAAAATGAGAATATTAATGTTGAAAAAGTACAGTGTAATAGTCAAAAAGCCTATTGAAGAGAATATTAAGTTACAAGGATCACCAGGAAAGAAGTGTCCTTGTCTGATGTTTCACATAAAGCCTCTACTGTTCCTCCTATTATCAGAAAAAAACCATCCCTGACTTCCAAAGCAAACCCAGGGAACGCCAGCCAATACAACAGAACACCAAAGAGAAGCTCTTAGCTCCCAGTGACTTGAAATACCAGCATTCTGAAATTGCCAGAAATTATTACTTACTAAAACCCCATCTCCATTTTTTAATGTAATAATTTAATATATCTTTCAATCTTAATCTGAACCAGCCATTCATAAGCATACAGCCCCACTTGCCAGACACTGCCTTGGCTCTTCCGTGAAAACAGAGCATTCAAAGGGTATTGTCATCTTGTAGTAACCATGAGACCTCAGCTGAACAGCAGATGGGCCTCGGCAAGCACACGCAGAAACAGTGATGGAAATAATGCGCTAACCAGGCCTTGAGACAGGAGGCAGAACAAGGCACTCGGCACCCTTTCCCGCATGGGGTCATTTCACCAGCACCCCTCAGTCGCAGGCACTGACACTCCACAATGTCAGCCCATATTCAAGGGTAGATTTACTCCATCTGTGTCTCTCATCCCTGCAGTTCCTGAGGCTGGATGACCTTCTTGGTGAACCTCAGATCACAGTGTAACATTGCCAACATACAGTAAAAAATATCTACCGAAATGGAAGCAAGAAGTTGCCCCTGAATTTTTAAAAGAATAGTAGGGAAAAAAAAACCCACCTCATTTTATGAGATGAATATATGATGATAAAGTGGCAGTTTTCTATTCAATATTCTTCCCCTCTCCACTTACTGATGGAAAGCCCGAGCTGTTGGAGCAGCACTGTGCGAAGGAAAAGAGGGATAGCCCCTCATCCAGGAGGGAGCCTGAAGAGTAGATCTTTTTCCTTAGTTCAGTGCATCTCAAAGACATCCCAGAAGATAAAAGGGGAAGGAGGAAATGAAAAGTAAAGGGGAATGACAGCTAAATCTGTCTCAGTTAATCCAAGAATAATCAGCTCTCTTCAGAGTGATGCCCAATATTTTCCCATTTACATTTTATTGGCCAGAAATGTATAATTTAGGCCACACCTAGATAGGCAACAGCCTGGAAAATCAAGAATTTAGCTGAGCACACTACTAAACCAAACTGAATTTGGGTTCCTCTTAGTAACAAAAAGGAGAGAATGAAAAAATCAGGGGATTTCAGTAATAGTTGTAATGATTAATATACGTAGACCCATTGTCCAGTCATTTACAGAGGTTACCTTAGTGTATGCTGTATTATTCGGATTATTATATTTACTTAACATTAAATTGTCATTCTGTCCCAATTTCTTGAAAGGAAACTAGGATAACTATCTAGCTTTTCAGTGAAAGCCTTTGAATATTATATTTTTACCCAAATGTCCTTATTATATATTTTTCCTCAGGCATTTAGTCATTTTGTTACATCCTACAGCAGCGATAATTCTCTATTCCATAAAAAGTGGAATTTTACAAGCAGAGCAAACAGTTCCATAAATTAAGAATACCTGCCTATGCTGAAACAACACATTTCTTTCTTATTCACACTTTTGTAATGTATTTGTCTTGGAATCACACTCTCATTTGTCCTTAAATTTACAACTCCTTTTTATGGGTTGAAAATCCAGTGAAAAACTGGTTGACGCCTAGAATATCAAGAAGGAAGGGATTTATAAGTAAAATGCATACTTCAGATATAAACGTTTTCTCAAAACATGTATCTCATCCTAAAATGTTCCTGAATCTATTTAGTAAATAAGATTTTTTTCTCCCAGACTCTCTCCCTCTCTCACACACACACACAGTTACCCATGTAGGTGAGAATTTTTAATTGTGTTATCTAGACAAAATAACCTCATTGGCATATTCTTTTTTTCTTTAAGAGAAAATTTACTAGTATTAATCCAATACTAGTAAATCTATACAGGACACTTGCTAGAGGAAACTAATCTAAATAAACAGTTTTATAGCAACAGTAACTCTCACACTTTTCATTTCAATTAATTTATTGCATTTGATTGTTTTTTCATGTTACAAGTGAAGCAATTGTATCAGAATGGGTAAATACTTTTCATATTTTCACATTAGAATTATGTAGTCATTGAATTATGTAGTCGCAGTGGAAACCAAGTGCTTTACACCACCAGACACTTCAATAAGCCATGCAAATACTGAAGATAACATTTGTAGAAGTAGGACTTTCTAGTATGTCTTCTCCCCTCTCCTTATATATAAGTGCCTATTAAATTCCAAGAAAAACTATGAAAATTCAAAAAATATTAAATTTCTTCAAAATGTATGTGGCTTAAGAACTTTCATTTCAAGGTTCTGAAATATTTCTGTTTTGATATTCTTAGGACAGCTCTTCACAAAAGCCAATACTAATTTATTTTTACAGATGTATAATTAATATCTCTGAACTCAGATAGTTTCTCTGCAAGTGGATCAGACTTTGTTCATAATTATGTATTAAGAAACTACTGTATGCCAAGTCCCATGCTTATTTTAAAAAAAAGTTTAACCCACAAACTTTAGTTTTAAAAAAATTCAGGTTTGCAGTGGGAAAAGTGAAAGCTAAAACTAGTTATGCACTTTTACTTCACGTGCCTTTAAAAAAAATAAAATGCTTCATGATTTATTTCTATTTCAGATTAAACACAGAGCTAAGACCACAGAGAACTCTTAGAAAGCCATTCCTATATCGGAGAATCATGAGTTCTCTTCAACCAGCATTTTTCAATGTCCACTGGGAGCTATGCTGGGTGCTTAGGTGCTTACACAGACACAAGAATGAAGGGGACACATGCTGTAACGTAACCTCCAGCATTTAAAATCTAGCAGGCAAAGACAATAATTATAGTACAAGGCAAAAGGAGAGGTGGAATATATTTGTTATAAAAGTGTTTAGAAGAGAGGGAGAAGGGGCAAGGGAGTGGATGTTTTCTTTGGGACATCAGAAAAGTGCTTCTATATATTTTACCCTTGTGACAGACTTCCAAAGGTAGACATTCTAATTCTCATTTTGTTAATGAGAAAATGTAAAGAGATGAAATAACTTGCAGTCTGGGTCAATCTGTGACTCTAAGAGACTCTGAGGAGCAAAGTACTCCCCCTACCTACCTTTGCCTTCCGTAGACCCTCTACACAAATATTTGCATAAGAGCAAAAAATAAACTTCTGTTGGGCTGTGTCACTTAGATTTGGGGCTGTTTGTTACTGCAATGTAACCTATAATATACTCTCAATCACAGGCATTCTGGGTAGAGGAAAGAGTAAATGCAAATGATTAAATGAGTACATCAAAAGTGAAAAGTGGGAGAAATTTAGTTTGGCTAGAGCACACCTCCTGTGTAGGGTGGTAATGTGGACTGAGGACTTAAAGACCAGTTTGGTCTATGTTACGGAAAGCAGCTGTCCCCAATTCAGTAGGTATGATTCACTGCTTGGGCAGTAGGCTCAACACATCACACAAAAATTAATCATCAGCAAGCAAGTCATAAAATAATAGTGCTTTCTAAACTAATGGATCTATTATCCTCTATTTTGAAGCTGTTCCCTGTATTCTCAAGTGGAAACAAACCACTTTATGTACCACACATCACTACCCCTAAGTCTCCATATTCTGGGATTATAGACAAAATGGTAATCTGTGAGAGAGTTACTAAAAAACAGAAAAAAACAGAAAATAAAGTTCCATCCAAGTCTATCCAAATGCTCTATAATTTACCAGAAGAAGACCTTGGAAGGAAGATAACAGCAGAACTGATGCAATGTCTAACATGCATTTCCCTCAGCACTAGCTCCTCCCTTCACAAATAATTGAAATATACATAATCTCTTTGCAATTTTAAAGTTGCAGATACCTTCTATATTATTCCAAGACCTCTATAATAATAAATGATAAAGAAGAATGATTGTTAAAGTAGACAAGCTAAATTACAAAAGATAATGCATATTCTTAGTGCATTTGATTTTGTTTGAAATTAGGAAGATGAATTGTGATGTTGATTTTTTAAAAAATTTACTAAACTGTACATTTTGCTAAACTCAATCTTAAAAAGACTTAGGAACAAAAGATATCATTCCATTTTCAAGAACAATAGGTCTTTGTTCAAAGGCTCTTTGGAATTACTGCAAAATTTATTCCTCTCCTGTAGCTCCACAATATAATTAAGATGTTAAAGTTCCCAAGATGTCCCATAGTAAAGAAACATCTTTAACTTGATTTGAGTTAAATAAACTTCTTTCCTCAGAGGAAGCTTTTTGTTCACTGTTTCCTTGAAACAAATCTATCATACCCCGTTAGTGCTAGGCTAGAATGTTTACTGTTTCTGAACCTTGGCACTATTGATGTGTTTGGCCTGTATTTGTTTTCTATTGCTACCTCACGAATGACAAATCTGGCAACTTATAACAACACCTGTTTATTACCTTGCAGTTCTGTAGGTCAGAAGCCCAGTAGTGTGGCTGAGTTCTCACCTAGAGACTCAGGTCCTCTTCCAAGCTCATTTTTGTTAAGAAAACAATTCAGTTCCTTGTGATTGTCAGGTTGAATCCCTGTTTCCTTGATAGATGTCAGCCAGGAACTGCTCTTGTCTCCTAAAGTCTACTCACAGTATGGCAGGATAGTAGGAAGCTAGGGAAACTTTTTGACAAGTGGAATAAAGGAACTGATATAAAATAATTAAATAAGGCCAAACAATTTGAGAAATTTACAGCCAGCTAGTGAATCATAAGGTTTTATCTTCCTCAACCAAAGACACTTAGAAGCAAATGGTTTACACACTTCAGATCATCCAGGGGCAGACCAGTCTCAGTCCTGGTCCCTCTTTGATCACCTTTGAAAAAGAAACTAACCAGAAAATAACCCCTGATCCCTCTATACTCACATTTTGATGAATCAGTACAGACACACCTGGAAAGCTAATGAATATTCTGCTAAGACTGTCCCCTGAGACCTACCCTAGGATTTCCACCAGCCAAAAACAGATAAAAATGCCTCAAGACAAACGGCCCGCATTGTGCTCTTGCTAAAGCACACTCATGCCATGCATCTCGTCTTTCTCCTAAGCTCTAAGGGACCCCATGAGACTTGCAACCAGGGGAGAAGGAAGCAGCAGCTGCTCATCCTGGGCTTAACCCCTAAACCTGTCTCCCAGGCCCTCTTTTTCTCTGACTTTCTCTTTCCCGTTCCTTCTTCTACCTTCAGCCCTTCCTTTGTTTCACTGTCCCCAGCTTTAATAAACATACTCTCAGAATCACCTGGATTAATGTTGTGAACTCTTTCCTGCATGAAGGCGGGAGCCCACACACTACCGTTGGGCCCAAGGCAGACAGACCCACTCTGGGCTCAGACCCATCTGGTAATAGCAGATCCTTGACCGCAGGTACCTAAATCTGGGTAACAGAGAACTTCCTTTACTTCTGTTGAATCTCTCTCACACTCCAAATCTCTTTGGTTTCCTATTCTGTGACCATCAGGAGAAAAAACTCTGCTTTAAAAGGGCTCATTGGTTAAGCCTCTTTGGTTATCTCCCTATCTTGAAGTCAACTGTGCCACAGAAGCATAATCACGGTTGTGAAGTCTCATCAGATTTAAGGTTCAGGGATTATACAGAGTGTGTATGCTGGGAGGGGTGATAAATCTTCTGGTTTATCTTAGAATCCTGACTACCACAAGACAGGATAATTTTTTGTGGTGGGTGCTGATCCCTGCATTGTCGGATATTTAGCATGATCCTTGCCCTAGCTATCACAATAAAAAATGTCTCCAGATTTTGTCAAACAACCCCCAGGTGAATAAATAGCCCCTGGTTAAGAACCATTGGCTAAAACCCTATCTTATTATCATGAAATTAGGTGTAAAATAAAAAAATATCCACTGTCCTATTTTTTAAAGGCTAGTAAAATGTGGATTTTATTAATTTATTAATACAATTTTATTAATAACCTGGTGATGATTGTTAAATATATTTACTAATCAGCATTAGTATAATTAGCATTTTTAATTGTATAGAAAAACACAGCCAACTAAACAGCAACAGCAACCATGGTTTAACCCCAGTTTTTAAAACTTGGGCAGATAAGCAAAAGTAGTGGAGACTTCAAAAAACTGGAACTCTACTGAAAATGTTGAGATAACTCATTAATAAAAGTCATGGCTTGAAGCATATTGGCCTTCAAGTTCCAGTTTTCCTTCAGTCTGTTATGAATTTGCTACCTATGGAATTTTCTCTGCCCTTTTCAGATTTATTTATATCTTTAACATGGAACATTTGGGTCTTAAGTTTCACAGTTTTACAACTAACTCTGTAAAATGGAAGTGTATTTTACTAGTTGTAAAAAGTATCTCTTGTGAGTTTCTGGGGACAGCCTCTTCAAATGTTCTCAGATTGCTAAAAACTTTCATGTCCGTCCTCTCATAATATTTTTGAATTTATGGATTTTATAACATCCCTTCTTGACTTTTATTTCTCCAGCTTAAAGAATTCTAATTTAAAAAAAAATTTTCTACTTACATAGTAGCTTTTTTTTTTTTTTTGGTTCCATAATTCATGACACCTCCAACTTCAGCGACGAGGGGACAGCTTGCTGTTTTGAAGCCTTGCTGCCAAAGAATTCTCTAACTAGTTGTGCGACTTTAGACAACTTGAATTTGAGCCCTCCCTGTCCTTATGGTAATCTAGATATTATATCATGTTTCTTTTAGGATTGTTAAAAGAAATGAAAGCTGTAGTCTATGCATTGGCTTAATATAGCTACTTACTCACAGAAATCACTAGTAAATTTACTCCCTCATTTAAATGATATCTGTTAAAAACTAGTCTGTGGTAATGCTGAGTATTTAGAAGTTGAAAACATACACACAAAACAGGCCGGCCCTGCTTATAACTGGTCTAGTGACTTTTATGCTCATGTGAGGATGAGGCAGAGGATGACAGGGATGTTAATTGTGATGTTCTTGCCCCACAAGTAAGAAAACTGAGATGTTGGAAGCTACCGCACAGCACTAGACATTGATCACAATTACGAATTTTCTGTCTTTTCAACCTGTAAGCAATAGACTAGTAGTTGATATCCTAAATATGGGTTTAATAAAATATAAATTCTGTGGATGACTTTACAAAATACAGACATCTAGGCCATACCCCGAGATATTTTTATTCATTAAGTTTCTAGTGGAGAATACTATTGAATGTTCAAAATGGGCCCAGGTGTATTTGGAGCATAAGTCAGGTATCAAAAGATACAGTCCTGTGGTCAAAGATTTCTGGCTATCTATAGCATTATCCATTGACCAGTTGGGAATTACTGCCTTAATAATTTTATTTCATTGTATGAACTTTTCTCCATGCAGTAATTTCTTGCCCTGAAGTACAGTTTCCAGAAATGCATATAATATTTCAGGTCTGGATATATTATTATTTTATAGAAGTGTTCATTATTTTTTGTTTTGTGTTCAACATTTCTCATCAAAAATTCTCAACATCCCAACCCCACAGTAATTATTTTATCCTGGAATATGACTGATTACTAGAGAATCAAATTAAAAGTAAAATCACTTTTAGAATCTAATATAGACAACTATATGCTAATACTGTAAAGTTCATGTTTTTTCTTCCTCCACTTGTATAATTTCTCCTGATCATCTTTAGATTGTGCTACTCATGTATCATTTTATTCTCCAGAAATTCTGTGACATCTACAAATTTAACAGGTTTACTAATCGCTTTAGAAATCACATTAAAATAGTAAATGATTATGATCTCATAAGCACTTTTTAGAAACCCTTCCATTCACAGCTTTTCATCTATCTACTTTTAATCTATGTTTATTGACTTTAATTCCATTTTTATCCATAATCTATTGTTTCCATGTTTCTCATAATCCTTTAACTTTTCAACAATGTGTTTAACTTTTCCAAAAAATTTTGAATGTCGTTAGTCTGATTTTTCCATTTCTAAGAAAGAAAAAGTAATTTTTAAAAAAACAACACTTCGATTATTAATCAAAAAGACCTTCATTTATACAAGTTTTGCTACCTTTTTCTAAATATATACAATTCCATAAATCTCCTCTAATCCTACCTTTTATGCATTCTACTAAGTGGAAATAAGTATGCAAATGAAACTAACGGAGCTATAATTCATGGTTATCCCAGGAGCCCCTCTCAGGAATAAAATCAATAGGAATTCTTAAAGGAACTATTTATTAATTGCATGGTGCCACATATTCATAATTTTACTCTGACTTTTTTCTCTCAACATTCTTGCTAATTGCTTATTTAGTAGTCTCTAGTGTTTCCTTACCATGCCGGCTTCCAAGTGTTTTTACCGCAGCTATAAGGAACATAGCTGTAAGACATATATTTTACATGGCAGCTGAAGAATGTCCAAAGCAATGGTTTACCAGAGACATCTTCCCACCTCAACCTACACTCTCCCTCCAGTTTTCTTGGATACAGTAGTTGCAGATTGAGGTACAACCCAATCTGTATACAGGCATGCATGTCATTGAGCTTTTTGCTGACCTTTGCGAATGGACATCCTTAACTGGATTTCATTTGTTTGGCAAAAATGAAGAAATGTCACAGTTCTACTTTTAGTCTTCTGGATCAATTAATACCCACTGTAAATGTAATTCACATGGGTTCTTTGCCTTCTCATTGTTTCATTCTGATTCTGAAATTTACCATTGTCTCTAGAGATTAGAGATCAGGCTCTATCGGTGCACAGACACAGGATGTGATTTGCGTTTCTGTCATCTAAAAGAGATGCATATGACTCCTCATTATAATGACGGACGGAATCCTAGAAAGTTAAGAATTCTAACATTTGCATTAAAAAAAATAAAGGAAAATAAGGCTGTTTGCCTGTGACTCTTTGCCAAAGGCACTAGAAATCATTTCTTTTTGCAAATGTTATTCAAGGCAAGAGTAGTTTGGAATTTTCTCCTTTAAATATAAGACGTATCTTCTTTATTTTCTAAGATGATGATGAATCATTTCCAAAAATATATTCTTTTGAATTGAAATGTTTCACTCTTGAAGAAAGCCTAAGGCAAGTAAAGTTTAGATATCTGAAATTACCAAGTTTTATATGCTAACATATCATCAACTGATATATATGCTACATTAGAAATGTAAATATTAGTAACAGTTCTTACTTTCTCATGCAGAGGTTTTCTCTCAACTCCTAGGAACATTACATTTACTTTTACAGATAAAAATCAGAACTCACAGCTATCAGAGCTGTGGTCTAGACCACAGCAGGTGCTCCAAGTGCTCCATCCCCTCCCCAACGCCTCCACTCCCAGTCCCTGGCCGGAGGCAACCCCAGCCCAGCCCAGCCCAGCAGCAGCACCCAGGCCTGGTGAACTACCCACATCCACATCCTCAAGGCCGGAGGGACTGGTCAGGACATGGCCATCGTGGGCTATGAGGACTCACCCTCAGCCTGGGCTGCTGTCCTCGGGAAAAACCTTCGAGAGCAGCACACCAGCAGAAGTTGGTGTCCTGGCTGGCAAAGACCTGCCAAGTTTTTTTCTTGAATGGGCTGACACTTGGAGGCCAGAATTGTCTGAGATCCCGGACTCTCTGCTGCTGGATGGGGAATTTACCATGGACCTTCCTACCCAGAGCACTGGTGGAGTCCCTGCCTTCAACATCACTGTCACATGCCTGCCAAGACACTGATCCTGCTGATGGGCAAAGAAGGTGTCCACAGTGGTATGATCAACAAGAAATGTTATAAAATGACCTCCCACCTCAGGCTTTCCCAGTACTGACCTCATCTTTCCCTTCCCTTCACCACCCCCCACTGTTTTTGGACCCCTTTCCTTCCCATACACACACTCCTATACCCATTTTTATTTTGGGAGCCATCACCCCACACCCCTTATTGCTGCCAAAACCACATAGGCTGGGAACCAGGGTTGGATGGACAGATACCTCCCCCTACCCATACCCCTCCAGAGTGTGGTTGAAAATTTGTGTTTGGGGGTTTTCATCTGAATAAACAAGATACTACTAAAAAATCAGGACTTGTAAAAATTAAGTTGACTAGCACCGAAGATAAGGCTGGTAAAATTAAAATAATTTATAGGAATGATAGTCACAGAATTGAGGTGGAAATGCCGCTAAGATTAAATATTTGCTAAATTCTGTCATTAAGCAGAATACAGTAAAACCTTCAACACCTTTTTAATCAACTTATGCTACCTCGTCACAGAATACCAGATCTGAGTAGCAGACATAATGAATAGGTACTGAGAAAGAACAATGAGGTTATTAAAATACATGTAAAACAGAAACTAGGGCACAAAAATGTGCTTAAATAACTGTGTGTTTTTTTTATTTTTTTAAAATCCTCACTTGGGAATATACTTTTACTGATTTAAAGAGAGAGAGACAAGCATCAGTGTGAGAAAGAAACATTGATCAGTTGCCTCCCATAGGGCTGCCTCCGGTCCACCCTGGCTGGGGATCGAACCCACACTTTTGGTGTACAGGACAGCACTCCAACCAACGGAGTCCCCCGGCCAGGGCTAGAACTGTGAGCTTTTCTCTTATGTAGTATTTTGTTTTATGCCACTGTTTTCATTTGACAAACTTTTTCAAGTAATAAATATATATCTTAGGCGTAGTATTGGGAGTTTCCAAAACTTTTACTTCATGGGATAACCATTCTAGGAAATTAATCATGTAGTGAGGAACTAACATTTAAACTAAAGTACATAGCACATAGCAGGCATTCAACAGTGGTGTCTATAATGTTCAACAGTGAATCATTTGTTCCAATGTGAAGGGAATGGGAAGGAATATTAGAAATGCTTTAATGATAAGATACTGTTGGAACTTAACCTCAGAGGATGGCATTTATATGTTGTCTACCATTAATAACATTAATTGGCTCTAAATTGTATTTGTCCCTGATCCTTATAAAAAAAAGATACAGCATTGCCCTGCCTGTGTGGTTCAGTGGTTGAGGATTGACCTATGATTCAGGAGATCGAGGTTTGATTCCTAGTCAGGGCACATGCTCATCCCTAGTGGGGGGTGAGCAGGAGGCAGCCAGTCAATGGCTCATCACTGATGTCTCTCTCTCTCTCTCTCTCTCTCTCTCCCTCTCTCACCCCCTCCCTTCCTCTCTCTGAAATCAATAAAGATATATATATATTTTTTTTAGTTTTTGAGAAGGGTATAGCATAAAGAAAATAAAAACTTACATTATGCTCATTTAAAAATTTTAGTTAATGAAGAGCAAAATATGACCGCCAAGAGCAGCTTATTTTAAATACAAAGAGTGACGATGAATTAACAAATTTCAACACACCTAAGTCATACCACCTTTGACTCACACATACTTTCCAATAAACCAATACTGACTTGATAAATTTGCTAAGAATCAGGACAACTTTATGTTTTAACAGCTTTTCTGAAAGTATGCCTTGGTCTTCCCAGTGAGTTGCCAGGAAGAGATTACTCAGGCTAAAAATAGCGAAATAGAGTTCGTTTTCAGGTTGAAAAGAGAAAGTTAGGAGATTGCAATCGTGCTGCTTTGAAGACCCCCAGTTCTGTCCACACTCTTGATGCTAGGTCCTTGTTATTTTGTCTTTTTCTATAGAGTCATGGAAAGAAGCATTTGGAATAAGGACAGTGGTTAATTATTATGGTTTTTGAGAAGAGGTTGGAAATGGGTGAAACTACTAAGTAGGGCAGAGGTTGGAAACATAATATATGAGCATGACCAACTCCTGATCCTTAGTTCTATTTCCTAAGATGAGTAGGTATTCAGTTCGCTATGGGAATATTTGGGAGTATTTACATTATTTACAAAATCATTTGTCAAGCACGTAATCACTAAGTGCCTGTCAGGAGATATGGATCATCTAAAAGAAAAAAAGAAGAAAAGGGCTCACTCTCCTCACCTTTGGAAAATTTTATTTATTTGGTCAAAGGAAATGAATATTACGTATGGGTAGATACGCATATAGGGCATTCAGGGAAATAGAAGATGACAGAATGAGAAGAGCACATGACTAAAGAAACTGGTGGGGCTCGTGGTACAGGGGAAAGGGGGATCTTACGCAGGGAGGGCTGCGGGCCTTCTGCATGAAGAGATGCCTTGGTTGAAAGTTCCTTGCCATGGAGGAGTTAAGGAAATGGAAAAAGGGGAAATGGCCGTAAGTGGGAGGAATACGATCTTAGGGTGGAGAGAAACAGCTCTGATAGAGAGTTGAACTTTGAATTGATTAAGTAAATACCTAAAATGTACATTCTTAAATAATAAAATATTGAGATGCCTTTAATTGGTAAGTCCTGTCTGTCCTCCAACAATGTCTTTATCCCTCACTATTCTGCATATAGAACAGTGTTAGAAGTCTAAGGTTGGATCAAACATAATTAATTTGCTCAACCGAAAGTATTGTGTGAGTTGTGGCATCACTTCACAGGCACAGAGACACACGTTGGTCTCCTGTAACTTTCACATCTCTTCTGACCCTCTTGGTAAGCAGAGTGGCTTCATAAACCTTCTGAGCTACTGGAAAGAGAAGGCTGTATGGATGGGGTATTTCAGATAAGCTGAGTAAAGATTCAGAGTCACAAGGCGTTACTTCCACTCTACTTTCAGAAGGAGATAGGCTAACGTGAAGGAAAAAATCATTGCAGGACAGAGACGAGGGTGACAAACAACATAGTTCTTTGACCATGTGACTGTGAGCAGTATCCACTCAACGAAAGAAACTTCATTCCCAGGCACTGGCAAAGGGGAGCGGCAGGGCCTGATTGCTGGAAGATGACACACACTCTTTAATTTTAGTTTTCAATTACAATTGACATTCAATGTTTTATATTAGTTTCAGGTGTACAGCTTAGTGGTTAGACAATTATGCAATTAATAAGGTGATTCCCCCCAATAATTCAGGTTCCCACCTGGCACCATACATAGTTAATACAATATTATTGACTGTATTCTCTATACTGTGCTTTATATTCTCTGTGTTTATTTTGTAGCTACCAATTTGTGCTTCTTGATTCCTTCACCTTTCTCACCTAGTCCCCCAAGCCCCTTCCCCTCTGGCAAGCTTCGGTTTGTTCTCTGCATCTATGACTCTGTTTCTGTTTTGTTTGTTCATTTATTTTGTTGTTCAGATTCCACACATACATGAAATCGTATGGTATTTGTATTCCTCTCTCTGACTTATTTCACTTAACATAATACCCTCTAGGTCCACTCACGTTGTCACAAAAGGTAAGATTTCATTCTTTTTATGGCCAAGTAATGTTTCATCTTATATATACATACCACCACTTT
Source organism: Miniopterus schreibersii (assembly GCF_964146895.1). NCBI lineage: Eukaryota > Metazoa > Chordata > Mammalia > Chiroptera > Miniopteridae > Miniopterus > Miniopterus schreibersii. The sequence continues at coordinate 58,721,807 of NC_138102.1, forward strand.
TTTATCCACTCCTCTATTGAAGGCCACTTGGGTTGATTACAACTTGGCTATTGTAAATAATGCTGCAGTGAACATAGAGGTGTATATATCTCTTCAAATTAGTGTTTTGGTTTTTTTCAGATGTATACTCAGAAGTGAAATTACTAGATCCTAAGGCAATTTTGTTTTTAATATTTTGAGGAACTTCCATGTTGTTTTCCATAGTGGCTGCACCAATTTTCATTCCTGCCAAGAGTGCAAGAGGGCTCCCTTTTCACCACATCCTCACCAACATTTGTTGTTTGTCGGTTTATTGATGATAGTTATTCTGACAAGTGTGAGGTGATATTGTGGTTATAATTTGCATTTCTGTGATAATTAGTGATGTTGAGCATCTTTTCATGTCTATTAGCCATCTTAATGTCCTCTTCGCAGAAGTGCATATTCAGGTCCGGGAAGCTGGTATAAAGTTTCAAACAATTACGCTGCAGTTCACACCTAAGACCCCACAGATATTTCAGGGCTTAGCTTTCAAATCTAAGCTTTGGAACTCAATTTTTTGTTTTTTTAATACTAATGCCTTTGAGATAAATATTGAAGCATGTTTTAAATTCAAAAGACAAGCATTGGCTTTCTAGTTATCTGAAATTTTCCTTTCCCTGAGATAGACAAAGTAGAAAATCAGACCTTCCCAGACTAGAGAAAAATCAGGTTAATGTATATGCAGATATAAATGGACAAAGCATGTATATATATAGATATAGCTATAATTGTGTTTGCATATTTATCTATATATATCTGTATACATATATAGCAAATACCTTGGTAATATATAACATATATATCATAAATAATGTTATAGCTATTATGGTTTTCCGAAACACCATTTTTAACCATTTCTAATTGCTGTTCTTTTGTAAAAGTGTTCTATCAATAAATAAATTTGGGAAACATAAGTGCTTTGTTTCTTTTCATATATATAATAATATATATTACCATATGAAATGTTATTTAGAGCCCTGATATATATATGTGTGTATGCGCGCATGTATATTTTTTTAAATTTTTATTTATTGATTTGAGTGAGAGAGAGAGATCAATTTGTTGTTCCATTTATTTATGCATTAATTGGTTGATTCTGGTATGTGCCCTGACCGAGGATTGAACCCTTAACCAACAACAATGGGACACATTTCTAACCAACTAAGCTACCCAGCCAGGGCCAGCTTCTTGAATTGTTTCTTCTCTAATCACCTACTTCCACCTTCAGCTCTGAGAAGGGAGACAAGCCATTTATTCATCTGTATTTTTAATATCTGACATGTTATATAGTTGGGCATAATAACCATTTTGTTTCAAATCTTCTTCATAAATTAGGTTTTTGGGGTTTTTTGTAAAATGTATCAACAACATTAATTCCTTGCTAAAACATTGTACATGCTTAAAAGTTTGATTTTATTATTATTTTTGTATTAATACAGTTTTCAATAAAGATGGAAGATAATTAAGTAAAATATGTTTAAAAACCTGAGACTTTCTAATTAATAAATATTTTTTTATGATCTTAGGATGGGTAGGACTCTTGTAGCTATGCTATAAAATTTAAAATGGAAAAAAAAAGATTTGATTACATTTAGATTTAAACTGTCTTTATTAAAATATATCATAATTAAAGTTGAAAGGCAAATGACAAAAATAGTTACATTATCTGACCATATTATTTTTCAAAATGCATTATTAGCTTCTGTATTTCAGTAAGAAATACATGAGCTCTTTAGAAAACAAAATGGCATGACCAGGCACCTACCAAAAGAAATACAAACAACAAATATACATCATTTAAAAATTTCAAATTAACTAATGATCAAATAAATGAAAAGTTAAAAATAAATTAGCATTTCTATCACAGTGATAAAAATTAAAAAGTTGATCATATTTAATGTTAGAAAGGATTTGAGTATGTACTATTGGTAAAACAAGTTGGTGTATCTATCTGGAAGGCAATTTGAAAATATAGGTAAACATATCATATGCAATTCTTTTTACCCAACATTCTGGGTTCTAGATATTTATCTATAGTGAAACAAAATAAACAAAGATATATGTATTGTGATGGCCAACATAATATAAATTTTTAGAAAAAATAAAATCTGTGACAATGGTTAAGTTTCTAGAATGTTTCCACCAAAACTGATAAAGTTGATTTCTAAGTATTTCCACACAAATACTTCTTTAAAAAATAGATATAAATATCTAATGCATATCTGTGTCAGAGTGAGGTGGGAATGATGGTGGTGAGAAAGCCTAGAGTCATTATTTACCAATCTGCTGTGTACCCCACCAGCTGATGTGGAATAATATGGCAAAACCTGTGAGAGGACACATGGTGGTGGTTGTTTTCCCTTTTCCCTAAGGAATTTGTATAACTTTATAATTTAAGAAGCAAGTGCAATCCCAAAAAACACTTTCATATGCAAATGGCACATCTGGGTGGAGAAAGAAAAGCACAAACATACCTATTTTATTGCCCTTTGCTGATATTGTGTTTTTTACAAACTGAAGTTTTGTGTGTCAAGAAAGTCAGCACCATTTTTTCCCAACAGTATTTACTCCCTTCATGTCTCTGTGCCACATTTTGGTATCCTATCAATATTTCAAACTTTATTATATTTGTTATGGTGATCTGTCATCTTTACTGTTACTACTGTGATTATTACTATTTGTAAATGTTGCATGTGTTCTGACTGCTCAACCAACCAGCCCTTCTTCCATCTCTCTCCTTCTCCTCAGGCCTCCCTATTCCCTGAGATACAACAGTATTAAAATTAGGCCAATTAATAACCCGATAATGGCCTCTAAGTGTCCAACTGAAAGGATCGCACGTCTCACACATTAAGTCAAAAGCTAGAAATTATTAAGCTTAGCGAGGAAGGTGTGTCAAAAGCTGATGTAGGTCAAAAGCTAGGTCCATTGTGCCAGTTCAACAAGTTAAGATTGCAAAGGAAAAATTCTTGAAGGAAATTAAAAGTGCTACTCTAGCAAACACACAAATGATAAAACAAACTGGTATGGAGAAAGTTTTAATATTTTTAATTAAGCTATGTACATTGTTTTTTTTAGACAAAATTCTGCTGCACATTTAATAAACTACAGTTTAGGGTAAACATAACTTTTATATGTACTGGGAAACCTAAAAAATTGCATGACTCACTTTATCATAATATTTACTTTATTGCAGTGGTCTGGAAATGAACTCAGAGTGTCTCCGAGGTATTCCTGTATTAAAAGTAAGATTAAATTAAAAGTGGAATTTACTCACTAATGAGAATAGGTAACAGTTCATTTTATATCATACTAAATCAAATAATCATGCTATTAATTTAACACGATTAAAATGGACTCATTAAAATGTTTATGTTATATGGAAAAATACTATTTCTCAGCCATTGAAAGTATTCTATTAGCGTCTGAATTTAAATAGGTTATATATCCACTCATCTACTGATGGGCACTTGGGCTGTTTTCCAGATCTTAGCTATCGTAAATAGCACTGCTATGGACATAGGGGTGCATATATTCTTTTTGAAGAAGTGTCTATTTCGTTCCTTTGCCCATTTTTTAAATTGGATTGCTTGTCTTTCTTTTGTTAAGTTGTATGAGTTCTTTATATATTTTGGAAATTAACCACTTATCATTGGCAAATATGTTCTCCCATACAGTGGTCTCCCATTTTGCTGATGGTTTCTTTTGCTGTGCACAAGTTTTTATTTTGATGTAGTCCTATTTGTTTATTTTCTCCCTTGTTTCCCTTGCCCTAAGAGATGTATCGGCAAACATTGCTAACATAGAGGTGCTAATTTACACCATGGAATACTTTGCAGTAAAAAAGAAGGATCTCTTACCCTTTGAGACAGCATGGAGGGGCCTAGAGAGTATTGTGCTAAGTGAAATAAGCCAATCAGGGAAAGACAAGTATCACATGATCTCACTCATATGGGGAATCTAATGAACAAGATAAACTGATGAACAAAATAGATTCTGAGATATAGAAGCATGGAAAAGACTTCAAAATCTCAGAGGGAAGGTGGGGGTGGGTGGTAGGTAAGGAGAGATTAACCTAAAAACTTATATGCATATATGCATAACCCATGGACACAGATAATAGTGTGGTGAAGGCCTGGGGGGATGGGTGGAAGGGGGGCAATGAGGAAAAAAGGGGAGACATTTGTAATACTTTCAACAATAAAGATAAATTTAAAAGTAAATAAATAGGTTATATAAACTAAGATCCAAAATAATAAATGAGGACAATGCAGCCTATCAGATGATCAGAATTGCCAACAGTGAATATGTTATACTGATAAGACTTTAAAATATAAAAGAAATGAAAATACTATTGAAACAAAATAAATAAAAATGTCCCAAATTGGAAAAACTATAATTAAACGCTCAGTGTATGTAATTCTAATTTAAAAGAATAAATTATTTGAAACTTGGCAATACTTCTATGAATCTCATAAAACGCAAAGTCTTAGTAATAAAGCATATTTTAAATTAAAAATTACATATATTTTTTCAAGTCTATGTAATTTCCTGGAAACTTTTTCCAAGTCTTTAAAAAGATTTTCAGAGAAAAACAAACCATTTTCATGCTGGGTGATTTAGACCTCATAAAAGGTTAGCAGAATGCTGGGAACCTGATCAGTGCATGCATTTGTTTCACTATAGGAAGCTGAGTTTTATTAAGTATATAATTCTATGTTGCAAGAGAAGCGCACGTGGCACGCAGACCTGCTGGCTGCTGTATGGCAATGTTACACGTGTGTTGATTTCGTGCTCAACCTGGAAACCTCAGAAAAATCACAACAGAGGCTGATACCAGCTCCTCGAATTGTGAGTAAGCCGTCCCTAAGGCACTTGGTCTTTTCAGCCTGTTTGTTTAAAGTACAGAAAATTAAGGGAAACATACAAGTGATATAAAGAGCAAACATTCTGAGAAGTATTGGTGCAGTAAATGTAAAAACCAGATGAGGATGCCCTCAGGTTAACTTGACAATCACTACAGCCCCAAAAGATTCCCCCCACCCAGTATTTGTGAAGGGAGGGAGAGGAGAGAGAAGAAAGAACAAGACTGGGGGTAGCAGAGGAGGGCAGCTGGGCCAGCGGAGAGCAGGCAAGAAGCTGCCGGAGGGGAGAGGTTTGGGGGGCCAGGTGAAAAGATGAAGGCATTAAGGAGAACAAATTGAGAGTTTCAAAATAGTCGTGGGGTTGCCAAGTTCAGCATAGGAAATATAGTCAATAACAGTCTAATAAGTATTTATGGTATCAGATGGATACTGGAAATGCCAAGGGGAGCACTTCGTAAAGTATATGATTGCCTAAGCACTATGCAGTATACCTGAAACGAATATAAAATAATATTGAATGTAACTGCAATTTAAGAATTTTAAAAGTACAATAAATTAAAATTTTAAAAAAGAAGCTGATCCTTTCAGTACCCAAGGTTAATCTGGCTGTGGGAATGTTCCCCAGGACGCGGGCCTGGGGAATGGGAATGGAGAAGGCAAGCACTACAGATGTTAGCGTCCAAGTCAGATGGATGAATTCAAGCCCAAATCAAAACACGAAGGACAGAATCCAGCAGGCCCACGGCTGGCGCTTGCAGGTGGTTGGTGCTTGTAGCTGGTGCACCAGAACGAGGCTCAGCGTCAGGCCTATGCCAGTATTGGGCTCCTCTGTTGCTCTGTGACCTAAGGCTGACTCCAAGCAAGAGGGGTAGGGACAGGAAGACGCTCCAGCACGTCAGAAGGCAGGGTGTTCAGGGTGCCTGCCGGGCAGGCTGGGGTTCTGCACAGGTGGCAGAACCTGAGGGAAACCGAAGGGAAAACCAGAAGAACGGTAAGACTGAGGGTGGGGGCAGAAATGGAAACACTGGGGGGGCAGGGGCTCCTGGGAGGTAATGCTCAGACCTCTCCCGTCATTGAGCTCTGCGGGTGAATTCTCAGGTTGGTTGCAGGCCCCACCTGTCAGTGGACCGGGCTCCAAGTCTCCTCGGGAATGTTAGTCACTGAGGACTGGTGGGCTGCCTGGAGCAGGCAGGGCTGAGGCCAGGAGGAAACAGCACCAGCCGTCCAGGGGAAACCCAGAGCGCTCACTCCTTCCATTCAGCCTCCGGAGATCTTTCTGTTTAGTTTGTGTTTTGTTCTGTCTTGTTCTTGTCACTCTGTTTTGTTAGTATTTGTCCCCAGATATTAGCAGTGATTATGTACAGTCATTTTAACACCATAAGAAAAGCCCTAGCAACTAAAATGGCAGAGCAGAGATTCTCTTTCTTCGAGTGGCTTTGCAAACATGGAAACTTACCTAGCATTGAATTCATTTGTTCAGTTCCAAGGTGACCTTCTTTCCTTCAATGTTTCATTTCTGCTGAACAGTAAAGCAAGAAAAACTGTCTTTATATTCATATATTTTGATTGAGGACGATTTTCCCTTCCTAAAGAACAGGTGGCTATCACTCTATCCTGGGGAACTGGTATGCAAGATAGCTAGGGAGGGTGACCAAGGAGTCATCACAGAGCCGTGAGATGTGACATTTCTACAGTGTTTTCTCTGAACCGTGCACTCTACGTGCAGAGCAACTGAGAAAATGAGATGTTCGCAAAGTGTATCCTCTTAAGGCAGAAATAGTCAGATGACTGGAGACTGTTCTATGAGCAGCCAGCACAAGTGATGCTGTATTATATTGATGTAAATTAACTTTCTAGGATATATTTCTAAGTCTAATATGTTCAGATAGTATGTGTATGTATGTGTATATATTTCTTTTTTCAGATAGAATTGCATATTTGTTTTAATTCCTTCAAAAACCCATCTCACAATGACTATAAAGAAATGGGGGCAAAAGCCACAAGAGTGAAAAGCAGCTCATAAGCAGATGTGAAGTTTCAATAAATATATGGAAGGTCAAAAAAACAAAGGAAACATTTGTTCAGATAAAGAGAAGAAAACTATAGCTTAGGATACAGGAAGTTTAGGGTTTAACCTAGAAGAATCCCGGACTCTCAGAAAGTTTAGGAATAAGAAAGGCCATATGTGACTTGAGGGTTTTCTAGTCAATGTGCTAGAGAACCCTGACATCTCAGTCTTTCTTTGTCAGGTTCATTTCTTACTGGGTATTTCTGATCAGGGTTTAGGACTCCTCAAGGCCTGAATCCTGGATCCTGGCTACTTGCATCCTGGGCCTCAACTATCTTCACAATATGGATTCAAAATTAAACCAAATCAAGAACTATCTAGTACACTCAGAAGAACTTCACGAAAACTTATGTTCAAGAAACAAGAACAGGATACTACGAAAAATGAGCCCTCGGGAAATGGGAAGAAGCATTGGCATTTAAAAATATGACTGTTTAGGAATTTTTTTTTTAATGGTAATAAATCAAAAAGAGAAAGAGGAAGGGAAGCTCTTCTCTACTGATAAATGGCATCTAATAAAAGAAGAAAGGATAATAATATTAGAAAATCCCTGTTTTCCTGCATATGATATAATTCTTGATTCAGGTCAAAGATCATCAATGGCTATTAGAATCATTTAGTACCATTTTATCAAGTAACTGAAGATTAAAATAGGGCCAATATATCTTCCCACAGATCATTTACTAATTGAAAGAAGAAAAAGTCCTCTGTAATGGAAAGGATGACAATTACTTTCTATATAGAATGATCATAAGTCACACCATGAATAGAGAAATAACCTAACATTGTGGGTCTCCTGAAAACATTAAACATGAAAACCACACCTCACCAATGAAATATTATGGCCCAGAATGTTTAGTTTTTATCAAGGCTCTAATCCTGTGCTCTACAATGTTAGACACTAGACACATGGGACTATTCATGAATTTTGGCTAGTCCACATTAACATGTGTTATAATTATGTACACCAGATTTGATTTCATAGATATAGTATTTTAAATAAAAAAGGTAAAATATATTAACACTTTTATTTATTTATTTATTTATTTATTTAATGTATCTTTATTGATTTCAGAGAGAGGAAGGGAGAGGGAGAGAGAGATAGAAACATCAATGATGAGAGAGTCATTGATCGGCTGCCTCCTGCACGCCCCTTTCTGTGGATTGAGCCCACAACCTGGGCATGTGCCCTGACCAGGAATCGAACCCCGATATCCTGGATCCTAGGTCGACGCTCAACGGCTGAGCCACACCCAGATGGGCAACACTTTTATTTTTAACTCTCACCTGAGGATATTTTTTTCATTGCTTTTCAGAGATAGTAGAAGGGAGGGAGGGAGAGAGAGACAATCACGTTAGAGAGATACATCATTGGTTGTCTCCTGTATGCTCCCCAACGGGGCCAGGGATTGAGCCTGCAACTGAGGTACATGCCGTTGACCACAATCGAACCCAAACCCTTCAGACTGTGAGCTAACGCTCTAACCACTGAGCAAAACTGGCTTGGACAACACTTTTATTCATATTTGCTATATGGTGAAATGATGTTTTGTATATATTGGATTTAATAAAATACCTTATTAGAATAATCTCATCTTATTTTCTAATTTTTTAAAGTGGCTATTAGAATATTTAAAATTACATATATGGCCCAAATTATTAGATTTTGTTTGTTTTTGTTTGTTTTTTGAACAGTACTGTTGTAGATCCTAGTTTACAAAAATACAGGTCACGGAGAATCAAGTTAATGACCCAAGAGGCAGCAATTAAGCAAGTCCATGTTGTAGAATAGTCTCCCTTACAACTGCCCTAAACTAATCAGAAATAAAATGTCAAGGGGAAAAAAATTGAGGAAACTGTTTTAAACTGAGAGTGAAGAGATGTAACAGGAAAGGCAATGTGAACATAAATTAGATTGGATGGAGTTCGGAAGAGGGATGAAAAAACCCCACCAATGGCTATAAACCTTTTCCTGGGAATGAGTAGAACAATTTGAATATAAAATAGACATTACACGATGTTACAGAATTATTACTACTTAAGCAAGGCAATGCTACCGTGTGGTTATGTAGGAGATTGTACTTATCCTTAGGAGATGCATACGGAATGACTTTGCAATGACGGCTCTACATCTTACTTTCAAATGTTTGAGCATAAATGTGAGAAAGAGGAAATTGGAAATTGGAAAAAAAAATATTAAAAATTGAATCTAGATAAAGGATGGCACTATTTTTTTTTTTTTTAACACATAAAAGTTTTCTTATATATTTTTTTTCTTCAGCATGCCACTGAAGACCCTGGTGTGGCCACTGGCTGAAGCCCTGCCGGTGTTACCTGTATTGCAAGAACAAGCAGTACACAGTCTCACTTCTGCCAGGTGTCCTGCTGCCAAGATTCGCATCTTTGACCTGCGGCAGAAGAAGGCAAAAGTGGACAAGTTCCTATCTGTGCAACAAGTGCCATCTGGTGAAAGGCTGTGGCATCTTACAGATGGCTTTCACACGGGAGCTGTTCCACACCTTCCACATCAACAGGATGCTGTCCTGTCTGTGCTGGGGTGACAGCCTCCAGGCAGGGGTGAGGGGTCCCGCCTCTGGGAATCCCCAGGGCACAGTGGCCTTACCATCCTGTCCATTGGTGCCAAGCTATAGAACAAGGAGCACGAGACTTAGGCCCCCCGCAGAGCCAAGTTCAAGTCCCCTGGCCACCAAAAGATCCACATCTTCAAGAAGTGGGGCTTGACTAAGTGTAATGCGGACCAGTTTGAAGACTGGGTGGCTGAAAAGCAGCTCATTCTGGAAGACTGTGAGGTCAAATACGCCCCTAATCACAGTCCCCTGGACGAATGCGGGCCCTGCACTCATGAGAGCCTCGCCCCCCCATAACTGCACATCCCCCAATAAATCCTACTTCCTGTCCATAAGAAATTTTTTTTTTCTTGCTAGAAAGTCAAAGTTTCCAAAGTTCAGTGCAAAAGGGATGTCATTATCTGTTCCTCTGCAGTATACTATTTTCTTCCACATGTATTTTTTACATTGATTAAAAAAGAATACAATATATAAATGTATAATATCAAATAATACAGGGGCGGACAAATGTAGGTTTACAGTTGTATGTAAAACAGTTTATTCTTGTATTATTATTTACTAATTACTTTATTATTTGTGTTACAACTGTAAACCTACTTTTGCCCACCCCTGTATAAATCTTTGAGAAACTTCCACTAGAAAAAGAGTAATTATACCTGTATGCACTGATACTGATTCAGTTCCTTTCTTTCTCTCTGTTATTTGTGGGGTGTCCTCTGTGTCCCCACCAGTTGCCAATGGAAGTGGGCTTGTTGGGGCACAATAAGAATTTCCTGAGGCTCCCAAAGGGAGATGAGCTACCGTGGAAAGCTTTATTTCTGTGGAATTAAACCCCTTGAGTTCCCAAGGTCCCATCTCCCTCTGTCCCACCAGGGAAAAAGTCCCTGCTTGTCTTCAGCAAGGCCAGGACCAAGGCCATTGCCCAGGTTTCCGCTGCATGTTTGCACGGTTCGGTCCCGCCCAGCATCAGGCTAGGCTGGCTTGTGTTCCCAGGGCAGACCGTTGCATGTGGGGCTGCGTGGCTGTGGGCCCCGCAGTGCTAGGGCCACATGCTGCGGAAGGAGCTCGGGCGGGTGCAGGGGAGGAGTGAAGCCAGAGCAACAGGAGAGAGAGGATTCCTCTGTCTGGGGATTAAGTTTTCCCCAATCTTCACAGGCTTGCAGTGGCTCCGCTGGCTCTGGCCAATGATCTTTGTTCCCAGGTTAGACTGACAGACAAATACCTTCCTTAGTCACCCCAACTTTGTGGCGCATGTGTCCATCTTTCCTTTTGTGGGACCCCTTCCCTCAGTGAGCTGCCGGGAATGGAAGGGACTGGTGGTTCCCTGGGGAGTGTGAAGTTGCAGCTTCCTAGTGAAGCTGCCCAGATGCCCATGCTGATAATGTCTGGCCTTCCCTTTGCTCCCGTCCTATTATTAATATTAATAACTAGCTGATTACAGTGGTAACACCATCAGTGTCCATTTATAAATAAAACACCAGATGCAAAATGGTGGTGATTACACCAGTCAGCATGCCATCAGTGTTATTATCTCTGTAATTTTTACTCACTTAAACAAAAAATAGTTGAATAAAATTGTATCAGATTCTAACGTAGATATTCATTGTAATTAAAACATCAAATTATGAAAAGAAAAATTATTTGTATCCTCACTTATAGATTTCCCCTTCAGCTAGGCATCTCTATAGCTTTTTAGCAACTTTGTGGAACTATGTTTTAATGCTATGTATCATTTTTTAAATTTGATTTGAAATTTATGCTCTCCTTTGTCTTTTTAGTAATAGAATTAATAATCTAGCAGTTTAAGTGCAGATCTAACATAAAGAAGATGCTAAAATAGAATCCTGGTCATCTCAAAAAAGTTGCAAATATGTGTGACATTTGTTACAAGTGATATAAAGTAGACTTTCACAAAATGTATTAGTAATCAAGTTGGAATTCAGGGAGCACATAAAAATTAATTTCAGTAGACAACATTTGCATAATTTTAACTATAAATGAAAATACTAGATAGCCACTTAACTTAAAAAATGAGTACTGTTGTTATGTGGAAAATGTGTTATAGAACACACGTTTTTCTTTGTTCCTATTCATCAGTTTTGACAATGGAAACTTCATGGGTGTTAAGGTGCTTGTACTTCTATTTAAATAGGCAACACAGCAAACTAACCCTTATTTTACCCTTTTTTAGACCCTGAGCTTCTGCAGTCTCAGCCACCATTGATTAATGAGGATCTCAAAAAGCAGAACTTAGAAATTAGCACAGGGAGTAAGTTAATGAAACAGGACTGAAAAATGTTCATGTTAAAACTAACACAAAAGGAGAAAGAAAGACAGAAAGAAATAAGAAGAATAGTACAGGTAATTTTGTTGCTTTTCTGAACAGAAACATTTGTTGTAAAGTGTGTGCCTTATATGGTGATATTGTATTGCAGGTTTCTCTAACTATTGGTTCTAATATACATTTTGCAAGAATCTGACTATAATTCTGATATTAAAGTTAGTTTGTTAAATACAAAAAATAAATTACTATCCGGCAAATGTGAGACAAGATCTTGAAAACATGGTTAATAAAAAGTATTTCATTCAAATAACTACTTTGACAATGTATTGATATTTGAAAATCACAGCCATAATATGGCTTAATGTCTCAGTTTTACAATTAAGTTTATTTTATGTAACATAGGAGAATTTGTTTTTCACATTTATGAAATTTATAAAGTAAAAATTATAGCATAAATCGATACATATAACACTTTTAGGCATTTTAGTTTTGATGTACATTACCAGAAAAGTCCTCTAGATGGCAGTGTTTACCACAGTTAGAAATTATTTTAGAACTACTTTAAGTTTTAAAATGATTCTCAAATACGCCAAGTAGTGTATAGTTAAAAATTCATTTTCTAGTATTCAATATTTTTTCAGCATTTTTCTGGATATATAGTTAACCTAATTCAGAAAGGTTTTGCTAACTTGCTAAGTTATTATTGCAATATAATTTGTGGATTTCCAAGAATCATTAAGTTGACCCAGAAACTTTAGAATAAACATATATGTGATTTATATCCTTTGTAGGAAATAAAATGTTATTGAGACTATGATAACAAGAATAAAAAAAAACTTAGATAAATCACATTTCTTCCTTTGTTTAAGTTTGTATATAACCATAGATTTTAAAGAAGTTATAGATGCTTTGTTGATTTATAAGCAAGGGGGGTTTACATCTCCTATTTCAAATAGTTGTAGTTTTAATTTTTTGACCTGATGAACAACCCAAATAAGTCATAGAATGTGTAACAGAATCTAGGGGAATCGTATTTTGTCAGAGAAATTGTGGGTTGGGTAAATTTTTTAATAATTATGAAATAAAAGAAATAATAATAAAGGTATCATATAAAATCAACTTCTATAATGGATATAGATTACATGTTAGTATAAAGCTAATAAAAATGCCTCATATATTCATTAAAGAATCAAAGTTTCTGAAAATAAAGATGGACAAAAATGGCCACAATTAGGCTCAATGCTTGGTTTATAGATTTGTTGTGCCTTCTATAAAAATAGAAAATTTGTCACAAAGATTTGGAAGAGAAATTTATGTATGCAGATTTCAACAGCATAATTTGTAACATTTTGTCTGTTTTTCTATAGGTCATCAGGTGAACTCTAATGATATCTTAATTTTTGATATGGCTATTTACAGACTTAATAGATATAAATCTGCTTAAATAAATCATAACATATAAAATACAAATACTATTCATCCGAAGCAAGGTTCTTCAACTTTGGCACTACCACCACTTTGAGCCAGAAAATGTGCGTGTGTGCGTGTGTGTGTGTGTGTGTGTGTGTTGGGGAAAGAGGAGTGGGGGAGGGGCAGCTGTTCTGCACATTATACAATATTTAGCATCATCCTGGCCTCCACCCCGCTACATGCCAGTAGCAACACCAACCTTTCCACCCACGTTCCAGCTGTGACAATCGACATGTCTCCGGACATTGCCAAATGTCACCTAAGGGGCAAAATCACCCTGCATTGAAAAGCATGGATGTAAAAATTTGACTATCTTCACTCTTCCATTGTCTCCTACAATTATAAAATGCCAGTCATGCTATTCCAGTGCACAGGCTAGCCTTTCAGTGTATTAACTAACCAGGAATAGACAGGGTCAAGCAAAATGACCACATTCCCATTAGTTAGGCCTCTTTTGTGCAGACAGTAGCTATTCTAAAGGCTCCTCGACTGGCTTTTAAGCAACAGTGGTAGGTATATAACTGGACACCAGCGATGAACTGGAACCAGATCATTAACTGTCATGGGGGCTCTCTGTCTCCGGTTCCTTCTGTGCATCACCTTCATTTTTCTTATTCTCTCTCCCTCTGCTTTCATTTGTTTTCCTGGTTTACTTAATGAAAAACTTCTGTTTCTAATTACTCCTGAGTATATATCACCTCCTGTTCACAGAACAATGGGATGGGTCTTGGAGTATCTTGAGTACAGATGAGGGGGTTCCTTGGCCCATCTTGAACCCAGTATCTTCGTAAACGTAACCAGATGTTGGCAGGATGGGATGGACCCAGTGATTTCTGGCAGGGTGGGAGGAGGCACACTGTGTGAAGATAGCTGCTTTGCTCACCACGTGGATGGAATTTAGGGAGAAACATGTCCCCGAAAGGAGGAACTGTGAGCTTTGGAGAGGACTGACTCATAGGTGCTCAGGCGTGTGCTTGGTCACCTCCTTGTTGACGCCTTGTATGCTCCTCAGGGCCCTGGTGCCCTCACACTGCTTAGCAAGGGCCCCGAGTCCTCCTGGTCTGTTCCATGCAGTGCTGCCCTCCCCAGAAGGGTGCCAGGCTCCAAATGGACATCTTCCTCACGTCCAGTCCAAAGTAAAACTAAAGTTTATCTCAAGATATCTATGTCTGTGAGAGAGAAAATGAACTAAACCAAGTTAATATACGAGTGATGGGTACATTCCTTGAGTCTCTGAGCTATACTTGCATCAAAAGAATGTTTGGTAATAGAATTCATCCATGCATGGTAAAAGGTAGGTATAATCCTTTCTTTCTCCAGTTTTCTCTTCTGTATGCTCTCCTGTGTGCCCTGACACTTCATATCTAAGGTGCCTTTTAGGTCCTTGCTACTTAAAGCCTGGCCAACAGGTCAGGACCCCTGGGGGACTTGGTTGAAATGCTACCACCCCAGAAATAATTTTCAGAACCTGCATTTTAATTTAACAAGGTATCTGGGCAATTTGTATTCTAATTAAAATTTGAGAAACACAGAATCAGTTTAAGTTTGTTGTTATTTAAGTCACAAAAATGTCAATTTTAGTATATTATTAGGCTTACAATCATAAACTCAGTAAACACTCTAGAACAATATGAAGATAAACACAACAAAATTGTTAGTATTTTATTTATGCATATTATCAAAAAGTTGCTATTGAGTATTCAAAATATTAAGACTAATGTAATAAGCAAGTTATTTAAAATCTAAAATATAAATGAGAGATATTATGATAAGAATTAGCAAAGGAGGAAGTACTCTCAGGATAATACGCCTCTATGTAAAAAATAAACAATAAAACAAAAAAAACACACTAAGAGGCCTCAGCTGATTTATGCATAAGATATACAGGGTGAGGCAAAAGTATGTTTATAGCTGTTTGTATAGAAAATAATACAACAATTAATAAAAATACAAGAATAAACTCTGTGCTTCAACTACTCACAACTGTAAACCCACTTTTGCCTTACCCTGTAGATATTAAATGTCTCTGTGCTGAGAATATAGGAGGCTTTTAAAAATATAGTAGGTGTTTTAACATAGTATGTTTTTATTACATTTTTGAGTGACCTAATGAATAAATTTATGATACTAAATATTCCCCTTTAGTGTTTTATAATCATTTCGTTTAAGTTTCACTTTCCACTCTTTTCTACTTGTGGTGTGTACCTGAAGTGCAGCCTGGTCTTTAGGATCTATTTATCTGTTCTAATATTCCCAAAAGTCAGCCTATTTCCACAGTGAGGGACTGATATTACTGGAAAATCATCCCATTATTTCAGCATAGCCTTTAAGAAGATGCCTGCATTGCTATGGCTCTTTCTTCTAGAAACTAGACTGATAAGTCTGCAATTAGGCCACAGACATACTGATTCTGCACTCAAGCAGGGGTGCTTATTTACTCTCTGAATCAATACATGGCATGAATATTTTGGTGACATAAAGAAATGTTTATAATCTCTTGAAATTGTAAGAAGTATTTATTGCTTTCTTTTATTTCACAAGCGACATTTTTCCAAGGAAAGGTTTTCTAGTTAGGCTTAGCTTATAAACTCAACATACAATGTTTCTTATAACTTCTATTTTTAAAAATACTTGTCTCTTATGATGTGCCCCGGCTTACTTTAAAACAGACCGACTTTTTTCCATATAGCCAAGAAGGTTCTTTGAGGTTTTTTATCCTTTATGGAAATTTCACTGATCTGTGTGTGTCTAGAGCATAGTAAATTCACAGGCATAGGATTGAAAAGATGATGCGTATTTTAGAAACTTTTAAAGGATTGTGTGAATGTAGACTACAGAATATTTAAGAAAAATATAGTAAAGAATTACGTATATACATACACAATTTTTGTAAGTAGAGTGGTATTGACTTAAATCCCAGACAAAGCATGCCAGTGTCTTTTAAAGGCTGAGCAATCCCTATCGCTATTACTTGGGAGTTATCAGTGATCTGGAATTAAGCCAGGGCTGCAGGAGTCAATGGAATACGCTTAGTCTCCCTGACTCATCCTAATTCAATTAGAGGGGGACTGTGGGTTGAATTTGGTTCCTGAGAGGAGACTATACGAGAAAAATGAGGCTTATCCATTCTGCCCTATATTAGTAAGTCTATTTATGTGCATATTATGTAACAAGTTGGGCTCTTAGAAGAATATCATGTGAGTTTATTAAAAAAAGAAAAAGGGCAGAAAATATAGGTATGCAGAAGTGGGAGAGAAGACTAAGGAAAGAAAGTTACTAGAATGATGTTTCAGGTACTCTGAAGTTCTATTTTCATGAGAATGTACTAAAAGAGAATAAAGAAAAAACTTGTAAGATATTTATTTTAAATTGAGAATGTTCTAATAGCTAAGAAACTCATTTTCCCAATTACCTTGGGCCAGTGCTATAGTGCGTGAAATGTATTCTTGTCTCAACATCTCTCTCTTTCTATTTTTAAGGGTAAATAGAGGTGCTTCTGAATAATGTGCATGTTACTTCTGCATTTGGGAGTGTTGATTTTATATAAATATGAATTAAATAGATCATACTTGATATTCTAATCTAACAGTTTTTCCCTGCAGAAAATAAATATCCCACAGACAAGAAATAGAAAGTTTTATATGTTACATTTCACTTAAAATTATGACTTTAAAGTGATCAAATTATTTAAGGTTAAACATATTTATTCTCTCTTTACTATCTTAAAATAGCTGTTCCATGTTTTCTGAGTAACTACTTGAGCCCTACCTGTGATAGGGAAATCATTTGTTGTAAGAGCTATGTCTCAATATAACCAGAAATCTTAAAAAACAATAAGGAAATATGAAAATTCAGTGTTTTCTTTGTTTATATGGTAACCATGATAAAGTAGTGGCACTTGAAAATGTCAGTTTATGTTGTAATAACTGAGTTACAAGCCTGACATCTATAATCATTGTCAGTCATAAAAATATAGCAAATTGAGATAAATTTAGTTCAGCTATTCAAAGATAATGCAGTTTCTTGTCACGTGCTTTCCTTTGTGACTGACTTGATTACTTTGGACTAAGTCTCCTTAAAAAATAAGAAAGGAAAAACATATTCAAAGGAAAGAGCTAAGAGTAAAACAAAAGAATTATTCAAGTACCTTACTACACTTTGCCAGTTTGTACAGTCTTAAAAGGTGTTAATTTTTGTGGTGTTAACAATCTGGATTGTCATTTTCTAAACAGTGATAATACAAATAACCCTTTGGATTTTTAACATAATTTGTCCCCGGAAGTACAGTACAATAGTCTAGACTCCTGTGAAATGAGATACCTGCTGTGGCTTGAGCCCCTGTGATTGATTGATTAATGTCTGTTAGACACAATAAGACATCTGGATTAAAGGAACTTTAGAAGTACAAGTCACAATAGTATTTTATTTTAAATTTTGATTGGAATACAGAACTAGTATATTAGAGTTGAACACTTTACTAGTCTTAAAATCCTTGAGGAGGTCATTTGATCATTGCAAATACCACAGTCTGTATCTTTCATGCAAAATGTAACTTAAATAAATAAGCCTTTACAGTCTCTGTGTGAAATATAATTTTTAAATGCTGACTGAAAACTAGAAAATCATAGATGAAAATCCAATTAACAAACCAAACTGCTTGATAGTCTAAGTTATTAAATGCCATTACATGGAAATTGTTTAAATATATAAACAAAATGTTAAATTTTGCAATATAGTGTTATTAACTCATCTTTTTCTGTATAAATCTGTAATAGTCTTCTAGTCTTCAGTTAGCTGATCTAAGGTGACTCAGCTTCACAATATCCAGTGACCTATATAACCAGCAGGGAACACTAAAGCAGTTTTACTACAGCCCAGATGGCATAATTCCTAAATTATATACTAACCAGGTACAACATGTGAGACTATAATAATTCCTTGCTGTAGAAACATGCAATGCCAAAGATAAATAAGGGTTAATTAATGAGATCTAACTGGAAGCCTAATACATATACTGGAAGATCTATATCGGAAGTCCTGTAATTGTAAATCAAATATTTTATTCAACTCACTGAAGAAAAAAGTGATTAAAATGCATCAAAACCAATTGATATTCTTCTACAAAAACTAGAATTGATGTATAATATCATTTCCCTAATTCATAATTATGTAGGTATAACTTTAAAAAAATAAAGTGCAAGAGGTGGATTGCGAGCAGCTCTCATTATGGAAACGCTTTAGACAGCGTCCTGGGCAGAAGCCTCACGTTATGATAGCAGAGGGTTAGAAATATGACCCTTTATATTTAATTTTCTTCCTGAATATTAATAAGATCTTTAATAACAGTTCTCGTTCTGGAGTTTAGCAGTTGGAATAGAAGAGGGCAAACAATAAGCTTCAACTCTTCTAGCTTTAAGAGACAAAACTAGTATGATTAAAGAATACCAATAATTTAGATATGCCAAATAAACACCTAAACGATAGAACGCACTGAAGTCAGTAGCTCTGTTTCTATATTATCGTCGACCTCCTTTGAAGAGTCTAGACGGACCTAATTTGGGGGCTCTGACCTGTGGTTTCTGTTAATTGAAGTCTCATGGTCATAAATTTAATCATGTGATTTTTTCTCTCCTCAACCTTCATCTGTGTTCATACTAAGATTTCACTTATGAGCACAGGGCAATAACGGGTTCTGGCTACTAGTAAAGCTACCCCTCAGCAAACAGAAATAATTCTGCTTAGTAATAATGTTAACTAAGTATTGCTAAGTTATGTGTTGCGACAGCAACGTGACTTTGAAATGATGGTAGTATGTTTAGAATGAGAGGTGACTGTGATGCCTATGAAGTGACCTGGAAAGTGGCTGCGCTACAATGTTTATTGTAAATGTATCAGAATGATGGTTCATTTATTATTTTAAACAAGTGCAGAGCACAGAATAGGTGACAGCTGGAACAATGCACTGGCTCTAATTGTAGATTTTGTGAATGGCAAAATGATCATTCACAGAGTTAAGATAAAAGAATGGTCTTTTGGTTCACTCCTAATATTGTATGAGGTGATATTTTTCTTTCTAATTTTAGATGCTTAAGCAGTCCTTTTAATTCTTAAATTTTGTATACTCTCATCATACAAAATACTACTAGTATGAGAGGCTTTTTTGGCTATTTAAAACCAGTATCAATCTATTGCCTTTAAGAAATCTGTTTTGTATTTCACATATAAGAGATGAACCTATTTTAGTGCACTTTAGTCACTGCACCCTTGTGATGAACACTGACCTCAGGAAAAGTTCGAATTAAGAAGAACTCACATCGTCAGAGAGGTGGGGGAATTGTAATGTCAAAAGAGTTGGTTAAATAGTTAAATTACTTATGCAATATTTAAGTTTGGTGGGTTTGCTTGGTGATAATATTTTTACTTATAACTTAAGTATCTAAAAACAAGTGTTCATGTTTTAAGCGAAAACCACTGTATTAAAAAATAAGAGGTATCTGTGTACATCCCATCATAGTGCGGAGCTGTGCGAAGAGCCATCGGTGCGTCCACAGCTCAGTGCAGAACCGGAGCACGGAAATTTCAAATAAATGCCCCTCATCCTCCCTGTAAGTCAGAGCCAGTTATTCAACCACACATTAAGACCTTCTCAGACAACCTTTACAGGGCATTAAAACAAAAAACAAAAAACAAAATTTTTGTTCCGAGTGAACTGTTGTTATTAAAGCCTCAAACTTTACTATGTAATCTAACGTTGTAGGACGCCCCCCCCCCCCCCATGCAAACCTTCGCGGGTTACTGATTTCAAAAGACCAATCATCCACAGAGAGAGTCTGGGTTTCGGGGCCACTATTTAAGGAATAGGGTTAATCCTTTCGGGAGTCATTCCACCCTGCACCGGCATGAACACTGAGAAACGTGCGCGAGTATCCGCTACAAACACGAGGCAGAGAAATGAACCGCGCAGGGAACGACGAGCATTACGTGTCAGGTTGGAATCAGCAGAAAGTGCCGGGGAAAGGAGACGTTCCGCAGCTCGGGGAAGCGGCTGCGCGGGGCTCCTTCCAGCCTGTCGCGGGCAAAGTTTGCAGCTGGGCGTGCGGGCGCGCGGGCGCGGGAGCTCGGGTTCGCAGGCTGCGGGCGCGGCGGCGGGAGCGCACGGACGGCCGGCTCGGCTCGCGGCTCCGGCGCGCGGGACCCCGGAGGCCGCCGCCGTCCCCGTCCCCGTCCCCGGCAGCTCCCGTCGCCCCGCAGGCCGGCCGCGCTCCACTCCATCTGCCTTCCGCTCTCCGCCGAGACTCCACGTTCCCGCCCCGACCTTCCGCGCCCGCCCTCCCCGCCGAGTCCCCGCCGGCAGAAGCTCCGCGTCGCAGCCCCCGGCGTGCGGTCGGTGGAACGCGCTCCCGGGGTCTGCCGGCTCCTACCCCCTTCCGAGGGGCGACCCTGCCCCGGGTGAACGCCCCCATCTTTGCACCTTGGCCCCTCCGTTCAGAAAAGGGAAGCGAGAGAGGTTCGCGGGGAGAGGAGCGCCCTGGGCGTCCGCAACCCGCCCGCCGCGGTGCCCGAGGCTCCCCGGACCCGCGCCCGCCCGCGCGCCCGCCCGCCCCCCGCAGCGCCCCTCCTGCCCGCCCGCCCGCACTCGCCCGCCCGCCGCCAGCACCGCCCGCGCCGCCCCGGGAGCGCCGGCGCTTCCCCGCCGGGCCGGACCCTGCTGGGCATGCTCAGTGCGCCGCCCGGCCCCAGCTCTCCCGGGGCCGGGATCGGCTCTCCGCGTTTTCCCGACTGCCGAGGGGGCGCCGAGGAGGGGCGGCGGGGAGACCGTCAGCGCCCGGCTCCGCGCCCCTCCCTCGCGTCCGGCCGCCGCGCCGCAAGATGCGGGCCAATCAGCGGCCGGGGGCGGGGCCTCGGCCGTCACGCCCTCCCTCTGGGCTTATTGAGAGTTATATCAAGAAATTCAGTTCAGAGAGAGGAGAGGGAGGAGAGGAGACGGAGAGGGGCGCGGAGCGGCGCGGAGGGAGCGCGAGCGCGCGGCGAGGAGCGCCCCGAGTCTCTCGAGCCCGAGAGCGCGAGCCGGTCAGGAGCCCTTCGGGCCGCCGGCGGTCACCCCGGAGAGCAGCCGGAGAAATCACCGTCACCCCAACTCCGACGTTTCCTGCAAGAAGTTAGAGACTTAAGCAGCACCTGACACCGGAGGGAGATGATATGCTCGATGCTGTGGAAAATACCCCTGAGCTGAAGAAGTGCCACTGGATGTTGTGCGCGTTCGATACCAGAAGAGCCCAGACCCCGTGGGCAACTGAGACGAAATGTGCCGAGAATGACGACAAATCTGTGAATTTGTTCTCTGGAGTTGCTAATTTGCCAGCCCGAAGCAACACATTCCGCACGGAGGAAACGTTCTGCTGCTCCTGATTTCTCCCCAAACTGGTGCTCCCAGATGCATGGCTTTCTATGTGTTGGAACAAATCATCCCTAACTGCAGCATACCGGGAGAGGGGAAAGGTTGAGGCAACTAACGTAAGTGTAAAGTTTCGCATGCACGATTGTAAATTCTGTGTTTAGATATGCCCTCGGCGTAGACGAGGGGTGTTTGTAATTGGGTGGACGGGTTGGGGCAGAGCTCACCTGCTGGGCTGTATCTGCATCCCTACCTGCATCACTCTGCCGGAACTAATCGCGGGCATCAGCTGCCGTGCAGCCTAATGCAGATAAGAGAGCAGCCTGGGAACTGACCAGTTCCACTCCTGGTGGGCAGCTGCCTGGAGCCTTGCCCCCGTTTCAGTTGCAGTTAGGGGAGCATCTGAGCGGAAGCCTTTTAACCTGCATCACTGGGTTGCAGTATTTATATGTGGCAGATGTTACTAATATTGTAACAGAGACCAGGGTTAAGAAACTGCATCCCCCCCCCCTTTAGGCTCTGTCGAAAATATTGTGCTGTTACATGGAAATATTACTGCGTTTCACTTACATCTCGACACTCGCTCCCACCTCTAGGATGAGGAATCCTATATTATTATTTTGTAAAGTTTTTAATGTGTTTATTAATTCTGATGGAGTTAATTTGGCAATATGGAGAAACGAGAGCAAGGTCTGGATAAGACGTTTGAAGTCTTGGTGTTGTGCTTTCAGGCAATAAGGGTCTGTCGCGGCCGGTGACTATTGCTGCTGATGCTGCAGCAGCATGTCCGATGCTTGTTTCCCAGTAAGACTGTGTTAGAAGGCAGTTGAAGAACTGGGCGGCGGGGGGAGAGAAAATGATAGTCTTTTTAGAAAAAAAAAGAGATGACTCAGTGTGGCAGAGAAGAAAACTCATCACAGTTGACATGTGACAAAGCAGGTAGCAGGAACCACAGCCAAATACTTAGTGTTTTTCACTTGCACCTGAAAAAACTAAGGGAGCTGGGTTAGAAACCAGGAGGCAGGTGAGCCAGGGGGAGGGGAAGAGGGGAGCAAGAAGGCGAGAAGGCACGTTTTGAATTAAACAGCGTCCTGAAAAACAGCGTGGGTGAATACAGGTAAAAATAGCAGCTGTCCTGAATTCAAAAGTAGATGATTTTATTTTCTCTGGGCGAATGCAACAAGCAGAGGACGCTGAGTGTTTTTATCCACAGAGTTAACTTGCAAACAGTGGCAGAGCACACTGCCATGTTTACTAATATGCGGTGGAAAATGTGTTGCAATGTTTCGTGACTGTGTGTTTTTGTTTGCTGAAGAGTAATATTGTCTATACGATTGTGTTGGCAGTGGCTGTCTCCAAATAAGCGACGAGATGTAATGCATCCTCCAGTCCATGCATGCTCCCAGTTTGTGCATCGTTCCTCAGTGGAGACCTTTAAACGCTAAAATTCAGGAAAAGAAAATAAATACACTATCATGGACCTGAGGGATTTTTACCTGTTGGCTGCTCTGATTGCCTGTTTAAGGCTGGATTCCGCAATAGCTCAAGAACTTATTTACACCATTAGAGAGGAATTGCCTGAAAATGTGCCCATAGGAAACATACCAAAGGATCTGAACATTTCTCACATCAATGCTGCCACAGGGACCGGTGCCAGCCTTGTCTACAGACTGGTTTCTAAAGCTGGGGATGCCCCTTTGGTGAAAGTATCCAGCAGCACGGGGGAGATTTTCACAACCTCCAACAGAATAGACCGAGAAAAACTCTGCGCCGGGGCCCCTTACGCCGAGGAGAGCGAGTGTTTCTTTGAACTGGAGGTGGTGATCCTCCCCAATGATTTCTTCAGGCTGATCAAAATCAAGATCATCGTTAAGGATACCAATGACAACGCCCCCATGTTTCCGTCTCCCGTCATCAACATTTCCATTCCGGAGAACACTCTGATCAACAGCCGCTTTCCAATCCCATCGGCAACAGATCCCGACACGGGCTTCAACGGCGTCCAGCATTACGAGCTGCTCAACGGGCAGAGTGTCTTTGGACTGGACATCGTGGAAACTCCGGAGGGGGAGAAGTGGCCGCAGCTGATTGTCCAGCAGAACCTGGACCGCGAGCAGAAAGACACCTATGTGATGAAAATCAAAGTGGAAGACGGAGGCACCCCGCAGAAATCCAGCACGGCCATCCTGCAGGTGACGGTGAGCGACGTCAACGACAACAGGCCGGTGTTTCGGGAGGGCCAGGTGGAGGTCCACATCCCCGAGAACGCCCCGGTGGGCACCTCGGTGATTCAGCTCCACGCCACCGACGCCGACATCGGCAGCAACGCCGAGGTGCGCTACATCTTCGGCGCCCAGGTGGCCCCTGCTACCAAAAGGCTCTTCGCTTTGAACAACACCACCGGGCTGATTACCGTCCAGAGGTCCTTGGACCGCGAGGAGACGGCCATCCACAAGGTGACGGTGCTGGCCAGCGACGGCAGCTCCACGCCCGCCCGGGCCACGGTCACCATCAACGTCACCGACGTGAACGACAACCCGCCCAACATCGACCTCAGGTACATCATCAGCCCCATCAACGGCACCGTCTACTTGTCCGAGAAGGACCCGGTCAACACCAAGATCGCCCTCATCACCGTCTCCGACAAGGACACCGACGTGAACGGCAAGGTCATCTGCTTCCTGGAGCGCGAGGTCCCGTTCCACCTGAAGGCCGTCTACGACAACCAGTACCTGCTGGAGACGTCCTCCCCGCTCGACTACGAGGGCACCAAGGAGTTCAGCTTCAAGATCGTCGCCTCGGACGCGGGCAAGCCCAGCCTGAACCAGACGGCGCTGGTCCGGGTGCGGCTGGAGGACGAAAACGACAACCCGCCCGTCTTCAGCCAGCCGGTCATCGAGCTGTCGGTGCCGGAGAACAACCGCCGCGGCCTCTACCTGACGACGCTCAGCGCCACGGACGAGGACAGCGGCAAGAACGCGGACATCGCCTACCAGCTGGGCCCCAACGCCTCCTTCTTCGACCTGGACCGCAAGACGGGCGTCCTCACGGCCTCCCGCGTCTTCGACCGCGAGGAGCAGGAGCGCTTCATCTTCACGGTGACCGCGCGCGACAACGGGACGCCGCCGCTGCAGAGCCAGGCGGCCGTGATCGTCACCGTGCTGGACGAGAACGACAACAGCCCCAAGTTCACGCACAACCACTTCCAGTTCTTCGTGTCCGAGAACCTGCCCAAGCACAGCACCGTGGGCGTGATCACGGTCACGGACGCCGACGCGGGCGACAACAAGGCCGTCACGCTGTCCATCCTCAACGACCGCGACAACTTCGTGCTGGACCCGGCCTCGGGCGTCATCAAGTCCAACGTGTCCTTCGACCGCGAGCAGCAGAGCTCCTACACCTTCGACGTGCAGGCGGCGGACGCGGGGCGGCCCCCGCGCGCCGCCACGGCCAAGGTGACCATCAACGTGATGGACGTGAACGACAACAGCCCGGTGGTCATCTCGCCGCCGTCCAACACGTCCTTCCGCCTGGTGCCGCTGTCGGCCATCCCGGGCTCCGTGGTGGCCGAGGTGTTCGCCGTGGACGTGGACACCGGCATGAACGCCGAGCTCAAGTACGCGATCGTGAGCGGGAACGGGCGCGGGCTGTTCCGCATCGACCCGGTCACGGGCAACATCACGCTGGAGGAGAAGCCCGCGCCCGCCGACGTGGGGCTGCACCGCCTGGCCGTGAACATCAGCGACCTGGGCTACCCGCGCGCGCTGCACACGCTGGTGCTGGTCTTCCTCTACGTGAACGACACGGCGGGCAACGCCTCCTACATCCACGACCTGATCCGCCGCACGCTGGAGACGCCGCTGGACCGCAGCATCGGCGACGGCGCCGCGCCGCCCCGCCGCGACGACTACCTGACCATCGTGGTGGCCGTGGTGGCCGGCGCCATGGCCGTCGTGGTGGTCATCTTCGTCACCGTGCTGGTGCGCTGCCGCCACGCGTCCCGCTTCAAGGCCGCGCAGAGGACCAAGCAGGGCGCCGAGTGGATGTCGCCGAACCAGGAGAACAAGCAGAGCAAGAAAAAGAAGAGAAAGAAACGGAAGGCCCCCAAGAGCTCCCTCCTGAACTTCGTGACCATCGAGGAGGCCAAGGCCGACGACGCGGGGCGCGAGCCCATCAACGGGACCCTGCGGCTGCCGGCCGAGCTGGAGGAGCAGAGCCTGGCGGGCTTCGGCTGGGGCGCGGCGCCGCCCAGCACCTTCAAGCCCGGCAGCCCCGACCTGGCCAAGCACTACCAGGCCGCCGCGCCGCAGCCCGCCTTCCACCTCAAGCCCGACACGCCCGTGTCCGCCAAGAAGCACCACGCCATCCAGGAGCTGCCCCTGGACAACACCTTCGTCGGCGCGTGCGACACGCTCTCCAAGCGCTCGTCCACGAGCTCGGACCACTTCAGTGCCTCGGAGTGCAGCTCCCAGGGAGGCTTCAAGACCAAGGGCCCCCTGCACGCCAGACAGGTAACCGAGCCCTTCTACTGGTCCATAAGTACCGCGCCCAGGGGCCCCGCGGGCCAGCAGGGGCGCGCCGGCGCGCCCGGCCTCCTGGCCTAGCTTTCTAGTGTCGTTTTAAAGGGAAGGGGGGAGGGGAGGGGGGAGGGAAAACAAACAAAAAACAACAACAAACAAAACCAAAAATAAAAAGGGGAGGGAAAAAAAACAAAAAACTTGACCCCTTGTCTCCTCCTCTGGGACTCAGTCAAGAGTCCGTAGGACAGCTTTGAAACGCCTGGGTTCCGAGGATTGGGTAACTTCCCCGTTTTCCTTCCAATGGCGAAAGACGAAAAGGGGAAGTTATTCCAAAAGGTCCCGAGAGCGTGTTGGCTGAACGGGAAAACCTGTCCCGGGAACGCCAAAGGCTGCTCCCGAGGTTTCCCAGTTGACGGCTGCACGATTTTTCACATTGCCTTTGGATCCAAGAAGTCACCTTCAAACCTCGAGTTTTAAGTGACGTTTGAAGGTCTGACTGTGATTATGTTGGAGCTGTGGTGGTGGCTAAAGGGGTTAATTTTTTTTTTTTTTTTTTTTTACGTCTCTAAACAAGATAGTAGAATATTAAATGTACATCAGCTGTGAAGCACATGGTTGTTGGTAGATTGCAACTAAGCCATAGAGGAAGTCTTCTTTTTGATTTCAGATGATTTTATTGTAATATAGTAAATGGGGTGCTGAATAGATAGATTTGCAGATTGTCCACAGTGGCCAAAGTACTCTTGCAAAGGGGGGAAGAAAAAAAAGAAGGAATGCTGTGTCCCTGATCTAACTGATTTATACAGAAAAGAATGAATCCACTGTAAATATTCTCTCATCTTAGTAATGCATAAGTGATCTGTCATAACTCATTTTAAACTGTGAAATATGCCATATGAAGAGGGATTAAGAGGCTGAGAAACTCATATTTCAACCAAATCCAGAATTAGTTTTTCTTAGGTCTAATAATTCCTTGTTAATAAAGATTTAAATGCAGCGCTGTCTAATTTATTTCACTGGTGCTTGTCCGTTGCCACAGAATCTGAGTGTCAATAATAGCCTGTAGATGGCACTAGGGTATCATGTGCTTGCTCTGGCCAGGTGCCAATCCCGTAGTAGCAAGGAAAGGGGGGGGGGAGGGAAAGATCAAGCTGGTACTACAGCCAAAGATACCTTTTATTTAATGATAGTTGCTCTGGAGCAACTAGCATTTCAGTTCATTTGCTTGCCCTTTTGTGACTAGCTCTCACCACACCACCTTTCCAGCATTTCGCAATCCCAAGTTCGATCTTTGTTGGTATTGAGTCCATCTGTGGTGGTGGCCCATCTGAATTTGTTAAAAAATAAGGAACATATAGGTTTCAGAAAATCAGGTAAAGCAAAAGAGATGTGCAGGTAGTATTTGTTGACAGTCATTGACTAGTGATTGGAAATTCAAGAGGCTTCCCCGGCCCCCACCTTTTTGTGTGTGTGTGGGACTGGGATGGGGTGGAATGTCTTCTTGAAACTCCATTGCCTTCTCAGCTTCTAGTGTTTATTGCTCTGGAGTGGCTTTAAGATTTTGTGGTTATTTATAAAAATAATTTTGACAATGAATAACATTGATACTCCCAGATCATTAAATAAAATCTCCATTTCTTAAAGAAAAAAATACCTAGAGCAACTTAACAGTATACTTAGAGCTTGCATACGCAGAGTGCAAGGAGTTAAAGAGTCAGCATAGAAGTTCTAGAGGATAGTGTGAAATTATTAGATACAAGTTGAAGTTGGATGACTTATCTTCGTGTTAAATTTGTTGGCTTTTTAAAAGAAGCTGAAGTTTTAAAATTTAGAACGTTTCTGAGCTTACTAAAGGCTTATAAAAGTTGGTAAATAGTTAACCGTGGTAAGAAAAAGTAATTTATGAGACTGGGTTTAAATACGGAATCGCTCTTTCAAATGAAAAGAAAGAATATGGCTTTTTTATTATTGGCTTTTAACGTGAAGGTCTCTCACAATATACTGATGATATCGTATGATTTGCATAATGTCATGAAAAAAAACTAACCCTATTTAAAGCTTTCGTATAAAACCAGGAACTGGTTTTCCAAAGAAACATACTGATTTTCTTTCCACATCGCCTTTCTTTTCATTTGAGCGTGGTAGTTATTAGCGGTAATGTACAGATCCACTTTTTCTGACGTTGCCCCAGAAGTTGAAACTATAGTACAGTGACATAAGCGTTAAGTGCACATTAGCAAAATATGACAAGGATCTTTTGTTGAGGCTTAGTCAGTCATAACAATATGTGTTTGTATGATGTCATCTTTGAAATAGGACGCTGAGTAATCCTCTAACTGGAACTAAAGTGCAATTTAGGCATTCCTTGAGACCATGTGTCACTGTGCCATTCTCCTTGTAGGCATTTTGGTGTTCATGTGTAGCTATGATTTACTATTATGGTAAAGAGCTATTGTAATGGCTTTGCTTATGCCTTTTCAAAGTTTTCAAGCTGAGAAAGAAAAATTGTGATGTTGGAGAAAAGGAATATTGGAAGTAGGGGAAGATGACGGTGAGAGCAACATGTACAATTTTAGTACGAAGCGGCATATTTTCTATGAATGAGAACATAAACTATATACTACTCCTTTAATTTTTTTCCCACTGAACTATATAATTATCTGAAGATGTTCTATTTAAACTAAAAAGTAAAAATCCTTTTTTTAACTCATTTACTTCAACTAGTGGCTTTTATACTAAAGGTGCTCCTGAAAGCTACACAATTTTGAAAAGTAAGATTTGTTACCACAAAAGTGTTCAAAGAAATTCACAAAGTAACATATGATCTCTGAAGATTTTTAGTTGAATTAGGCACAGATTGCTGTTAACAGGAACACCTTTTCACTTAATGGAGCTCATTGACACCTGGGTAAAATGCAAGATTCTTGAGTAAGGGTCACCAAACTGAAGTATCAATTTGTATCTTCTGTAGACATCATGAGTTTGATTGTAGTGCATTGATTGTTACTTTGTCTTTTTCCCCCCTGCTATTTTCCCTTGTGTGAGCCTGCAAAGGTCCCGTGAAACAATCGTAAACCACATTCCTCATCCACTCTATTTACTAAGCTTTCCTTTTCCTTACGTACAGCCAATCTGTCACTGACTTGACTTTTCCACCGATTAATTTTTATGAAATTATGGAAGTACCCTTAGCATTCACAGATTGAGTGAAATTTCCTGTTTTCAAAGCAAGGTCGTGTCTTGATATTTATTCATATATAGGCAAAGTTCACTGTTATAGGGTTAAGAGAATGACAATATAATTAATTCCAGTAGGGCTTCAAATAACACACATTGGTGTATTTTCTCTAAAAGAAAAAGATACAGTATTCTTTTAATGGATATGATTTTAAAAATAAGATACTAAGTTCTCAAATTTTAGGCTTTCTCAGAATCACCTGAGGGTTTCTGAAATTGGGTTGTTGGGCCTCTCCCCCAGAGGTTCTGATTCGGTACCACTGGGGTCCATCCTGAAAAGTGACATCACTGACAAGCCCCTAGGTGATGCTGGTGCTGCTAGTCCAGGGATCACACTTTGAGAACCACAGCCTGGGCATATTGGAAGGAGAAATGTCAGCTCCTTTCCCTTTCAGATGATCATTTCCAGAGGACCTGTTTTTCCACAGCCCAACTCTCAGTTCACTATTGACAGCCGTTTATTGTAGCTGGAGGCTTTACAGTAAGCTGTTTATTGCTGTTTCCCAACCCAGTTGACAGCTTTAGGGAATTAATTTTCTTGGCCCCAGTGTGCTTTTTGTGGGGGTATAGATGAAAATGTAAAAGAAAAAAAGAGTGACCTGTTTACGTTTGACAACTTCTTCCAGTCATGAAACAATCTGCTGTAGCTGCACTAGAGTTCGTTTCTGGGTAAACAGTCATGTTTCATTTTCTAAATGAAATGCTCATTTTAGAGCTTAAACATCCTTACTTTACTTTTCACAATCTAGGGTAAGCATTTGCTAGTATATACATTTGTGTGCATAGTGAAGAAATGATACATTGAAAATGTGTATGCATGCTGTACTCAAATGTATACATGTACGTTTGCAGTATAAAGGGAATTGCTTCTATCCCCAGTCATTTAGAGATACTATATTACATTCATGATTACTTTTCATTTTTGAGTAATCCCACCACAACCACTACTGAAATGCTGTTATGTCATGTAAAATGCACAAGACAGTCATAGAATTGCTACTTAGGAGTATGAGAAAGAAAAATGCAATTGAAACTGAGGGAGGAAAATTTAACTAATGTGAGGCTAGCAAAAACTTTCAGATATTTTAAACTACTAAGTTTTGCAGTATATTGTGATGGTTGAACATGGGTGGCATTTGGAGAAAAATTGCTCCCCAAAATGCAAATTATATTTACAATGTTACCAGTCGTGATTTTTCTTTCTACTCCTTCCTTTTGGCTAAGTGCTCTAGGATCATGAAATCTGTTTATGAGGGAGAGGATACCAGACCCCTTAGATAACGATTCAGGAACTTGAAACTCGGTCGGGCCATTATTTCAAACCGGCTACCTTTCCCCTTGGGTTTCTGAGACAAATATCTGATGTTTCTTGCAGTTTGATACACCTAAGCTGTAAAATTTAAGGTACATTTTAGCATTTATTGCTAAGAACCTTCAGGAAGGTAAAATAAAAAGCTGCTACTGTATTAAGCATAACTATATCTACAGATTCCTGGACATTTATTAACTAGAGCAAATACATTTCTGTAGTCAAAATATTCTATTATCTTGTTTTCCAAATTTTGTTGCAATTAATCTATATATAGAAACACTGTAAATGGCTGTTCCCTGAGTTTCAGATGAGTCTTCCTTATGGTGTCACAGAACAGGCTTCGGCATCATTATAATGACCTTGTAAATATTGTGCTTGAAATAATGTTATATTCTTATGGTATATGCATAGTGTTATTAGTTAAATATTCAGCTTCTCATAATAGCACAAATTAAATTAAAACATGTGAAGGAGTAAAACAGAGAGTTCAGATTTAATGCAGAACCTCACGTCTCAAATCAGATCTCTTCACAACCAATTGTAGATTGTTTTGACTCTTGACGTTTCATTTTCATATTGAATGTCTATAGGTTACACTCAAAATATTACAAATGGCATCTTAATGAGTTCTTTTCACAGTACTTTATTTTACATGATAGTACTGAGGTATGAAAATGATACCTTTAAATCATATTTTCTCGTGAGCTCTGTGCCCACAACTATTTTTATTTGATTATTATTTAGATTTTTTGACTTCTAATTTTTGAGGGTTTGAGAGGAATGCAGAAATCTACTAAATG